>NW_021703772.1:32297819-32897819 GCF_005190385.1 Monodon monoceros | reverse complement strand
ACACAGACTGTAAAAATAATCCTTCACCTCTTATTCTTTCAATATATATTTACTGAGTATTGATGAAGCACCAAGCACAGCGTTCAGCATGGTAAACGCTGTGCTAAATACTATACCACAGAGAACATCTGTCACCAACGCCATCAAGTATGAAGTTTAGTTTTCAAGCATTAAAAGGTTTTTTGCTCATCCCACTACTGGGCATATAACCTGAGAAAATCATAATTCAAAAAGAGACATGTACCACAATGTTCACTGCAGCACTATTTACAATAGCCAGGAAATGGAAGCAACCTAAGTGTCCGTCGACAGACGAATGGATAAAGAAGATGTGGCACATATATACAATGGAATATTACTCAGCCGTAAAAAGAAACGAAATTGAGTTATTTGTAGTGAGGTGGATGGACCTAGAGTCTGTCATACAGAGTGAAGTAAGTCAGAAAGAGAAAAACACATACCATATGCTAATGCATATGTATGGAATCTAAAAAAAATGGTACTGATGTACCTAGCGGCAGGGCAGGAATAAAGACGCAGACATAGAGAATGGACTTGAGGACACAGGGGTGGGGAGGGAAGCTGGGGAAAAGTGAGAATAGCATTGACATATATACCCTACCGAATGTAAAATAGATAGCTAGTGGCAAGCAGCTGCATAGCACAGGGAGATCAGCTCCGTGCTTTGCAAAGACCTAGAGGGGTGGGATAGGGAGGGTGGGAGGGAGGCTCAAGAGGGAGGGGATATGGGGATATATGTATGCGTATGGCTGATTTACTTTGTTGTACAACAGAAACTCACACAGCATTGTGAAGCAATTATACTCCAATAAAGATGTATATAAAAAAAAAGGTTTTGCTCAAGAATACTTGGGAACTAGAGGGAATGAAGAACTGCAGAAAAAATGGAGTACTCTATTTTGAACAACAAAGTGATGTTTACAAAAGAAGGCACATTTGCCTAAAACATTCTGAACCAATACTAATTTTGGAAATTTATATCATCCATCTGGTGTAATAATAAAAAAATGAGATAAAGAAATTGAACCAGATTTAGTTATTATTCCAGGGGTATAACCTCACAACTCTAGTATTGGAGGGTTTTTAAAAATAAGCCTTTAAAGACACTTAAAAAGCAATATAGTATTTATTTGCAAATACTACAAAATAAGCCTACAGAGGAAACAGATACTTTGATTTGGGATGAAATTTCCAACGACAGAATACATAGATGGTGTTTTAAACACTTTGAATGGAAGAGAAGGTGAAGTGCTTTGGAATCTGTTAGTTAACTCAAAAGGTAGCTTTCGGACTTCCCTGGTGGCGCAGTGGTTAAGAATCCGCCTGCCAATGCAGGAGACATGGGTTCGATCCCTGGTCTAGGAAGATCCCACATGTCGAGGAGCAACTAAGCCCGTGCACCACAACTACTGAGCCTGTGCTCTAGAGCCTCCGAGCCACAACTACTGAAGCCCGCGTGCCCAAAGCCCGTGTTCCACAACAAGAGAAGCCACCGCAATGAGAAGCTCGCACACCGCAACAAAGAGTAGCCCCCGCTTGACGCAGCTAGAGAAAGCCTGTGCGCAGCAACGAAGACCCAATGCAGCCAAAAATAAAATAAATAAATAAAAATTTTTTAAAAGGTAGCTTTAATAATGCTGAAGATGTATGAGAAGATTCTGAATAAAACTTTCATAAAATGTGATAACGGAAATATTTACCAATTTAATATGCTTAATGTACAATTTTAAATGTCAATGTATAACTAAGTTAATACATTTAATTCATATCTATACATTTGATTGTGTAATCTATATACTAAAACATTTATATATCCAAGTTAGTAAAAAAATTTGTATTTCCCCCTAGAGAAAAGGGTGAAATACTTATATTTCAGATCACCTTCCACTCAACAATATATGGTTGTCATTGTTTGGGCCTATTTCTGGGTTCGCTACTATACTCAGTGCAGTCTGGTTAAAATGACAAGTGGCAGTTCTGAAAGGAAAACAAAGGTAAGGTGTAATTAAAGGGAAGGAAAGAGGCAACATGAAAGATGTGCACAGCAAGAGCCTCCATTTTCAGGTAACCAATCCCAGTCCCATCTGTGTTTTTTTGGAGACAGATTTTCAGTAGCTTCTGTCTCATAGCTGCTGACACCTGTCCCTTTCTTTTTCAAGCTGCGCCTTTTGGGATTCACTAGGTAAAGGCTCTTAATACAAGGCTCAGTCTCCCACACTATAGAATTTGGGTTTATCACCCAAACTGTTCTGTATTCCTATCATCAACTTTGCCTACCATGTTAAAAATGGGGGAGGGGGGTGGTAGGTTTCAAAACAAACGTTTAACATTAATTGGAAAAATGACAGAGAAATAAGTATTCGGTAAACCAAAGAAGAAGCAACTCTTTCCAAATATATGGTACAATGGTATCCAGGACTTCCATAACATGATCTATAACTTTTGTCTGCTTACTTATTGAGGTTTTCCGGGAGAGAACTGTCTTCTATTCGTTCTTCCTTGTGGTCTTCAGTAAGCTTGACTGGAGTGCCTTGTAGTTGCTAATGGTAAGAAATTCAATGTTAAGTAGATGCAAAGAATCTGTTTCTCTCTTTGTGCAAACGAAAATGCGAACAAAAATTCTAGAGAACGATATAAAACAGGAAGAGTTTTAAAGTAGAGAGTGTGAGAAATGGGAGATGTATGCTGATGTAATTTGACCCGAGCCCTGTGTCCTTTGTATCCTGGCAGCCTGTAGCCACTATGCACACCATGGGCCAGCCACAGGGTTCACCACTCTGTGATAATGCCAAAGAAAAAGAAGACTTACACTGTGTCGCCAGCCGGTACTGCAACGTTCTAAATACAATTAAAGATTTTCAACTTCAAGTCTGAGCAGAAATTGGATGTTAAATTTCCCTAAATAGACAGTATGCTATACAGTAAAGCATTAACATAGAAAAAGTAAAAAACAAAACACATACACAACAACAAAAAACAAATTCAAGGGTATCTACCAAAAACAGAAGATGCTATGTCAGAACCTAACTTAAAAATCCATACTAAGCCCCTGTAATATACAGTTGCAGGATATGAACCCATCACAGATATCACATCCAACTTAGGCACACTCAACATTTTCAAGCTCTACTGAAAATAAAGCAGAATGATAAGTTCAAAGGTACTGAAACCTAGCTTACCAGAACTGAAGAAATGATTAACACAGTGCATCTCTGCTGGATAAGGCATATGCACAGAAGGTTGACAGGAAGGGTACATTTTCACGTAGGTGTTACAGAAAGAGCTGACCTAATACAGTAGTCTCTTCAGAGGCAACCACACATACATAATGACCAAAACTGGCATAATTTTTGTATCATGAATCACATCTATGACATGAGTGTAAAAGTAAAGCAAGGAGATTCTTCTTTAACTCCTAAAGTTGTCAGGTGGGTAATGTGGTCATTTTTGAAAACACATTACCACTTTCCATCACTTGTTCCTCTTAAGTTTTTCCTTTCCATAACCTTTTCTCTCTTTTGTATTTTAATTTTCTTTTCACTTTCTCTTTCTTTTATTCCCCCTTCCCCCCACCCTACAAATATCTTGAGCCCACCAGCAGTTATTTCCATGTATTTGTTTAGTGCTGCTGGTAGAATCTGGAATCAGGGAACTTCAGAAAAATGGCTGAAAGAGTGTAGAAAAATGTTTCCCAGTGTTTTGTAAAGTTGAAATTAGGCTTAGCAAAAAGTAGTTTCAAAGTTATTATCCAAATGAAGTGTAATAAATCTAAGAAAAGACCATTGAAAGAAATGTACCTTGAGAGCTACAAAATCACACGGATGAAAGCCAATACAGGTCCCATGGATTTGGGACATCATTCGAGCTGTTTTCTCCCAGAATCCAAGCAGTGTCCTCTGCAGAAAAAGAAAAGGTGACACTACAGTTCTCCTTCCTCTCCTCTTTTTTCAGTGCTATTTTTCCTCACTATCGTAGATGAATAGTTGTCAAATAATAAGAAGTAGGAACTAAAATCAATTCCCAAGTTTGGTGAACCAGCAAGCACTGTAAACAGTAATTCTCCGTAAGAATTGGCGTTGTATCTGCATGTATGTGTGCCTATCTGTATACAGCACTGAAATGTACACTGGAGCCAGCTAGAGTGTAATTGCAGCCAAGAGAATGAAACTGGCAGATTAGAACACCTTCTGAGGAATCCAAAAGAAAAATGGTAAAAGCACCAAAATATCATATTTGCACTAGAAGTATATGTGTAAATCTTTATGTTGGTAAGCATATAATACAAACCTTTGTTAATTGGAGTAAAATAATTTGTACCACTAAATTTGGACTTTCATTTAGAGTTCAAGAAAGACTTGTCAAAAAAATGTGCTATGAAGCTAACTCAAGTAATTCTCCCTGCAGTGGAAGCCCAGAGTCTTAACCACTGGGCCACCAGGGAAGTCCTGTCACATACTTTTATTTTCAAGTGCATCCTCTCTTGATTTCTGAATTCCACAGTACTGAACTGAATTAGGTAGACTCCCTAAAAGCAGCAGTGAATACCCATTTCCTTTAGTTTGTATCGTTTTCTCATGTAAAAAAACGTATTCTCCTATTTTGCCATTTACAAATACCTGATAAAATCAGTTAACTGCTACCTGTTAATATCTAACTTACTCATTGTATGCTATTTATGTATGATTTGGAATAAAGCAAGCACAAATGAGACTTCTGAGATTAAAGTGGTGTGGAACGGCAATTTGGCAGAATGAAAAGAACACAAGACCTAGAATTAGAAAACTTAAGTTTTTAAGCCCAACATTGCCATTGAATTCTCATTTAATTCTCACTTTCCTCATCCATAAAATGATAGAAAAGTGTTGCAGAGCATGGGCTCTAGGCATGTAGGCTTCAGTAGCTCTGGCATTTGGGCTCAGTAGTTGTGGCTCACAGGCTCCAGAGAGCAGGCTCCGCAGCTCGGGGCCACAGCATATTTGCTTCAAATGAAACTGTATGCAGAACTAGTTTAAAATGGAGTAGCTCTGAATGAACCAAGGCTAATAGGCCTTGAATCCTGCCTCCTCTCCACATTCCCCTCCTCAACCCTAGACAGTCCGTAAGTGTCTGTCTGTCTCTCCTAGGATACCAAGGGGAATAATGTGAAGCTATGGGAGTAGGCAAAGAAAGACCCTAAGGTCTTTTCCAGTCTGAAAAGACTGGAAAAGTCTTTTCCATTCATGATTCTGAATGCCATAACTCAATAAGCAATTTCAGCAAAGTCAAAGGAATCTGATCAATTATACAGTTTTTTTGCACTCTTTAGACAACTTTTAAAAAGGAATCTCACCACTCATCTTTACTGCAAGGACATGCTGACCATGGAGGTGGGTACCTGGTAGGTAGCGAGTGAATGAGACAACATATTGCAGCGACTAGCTCCAAGTAAATCCACTTTCTGACAAACATCCATCTTTAACTTGTCAAAAGAAGCTTTGCTATTTCTCACTTGGATCTGTACCTGCAACCACAAAAATGTTAGTTATTATTGCTTATAATACAGAAATAAATATACCACACAGGTTTATGATACATGTTTTCAGACACATGAAATTGTAATAAAGAAGACTAATTCCCTTTCCCTGTATTATTTCAAAATTAATGGAAAAGATTTTGGCTATTTTTAGAAACTGTAGGAGACTCTTTCCAGCAGATATGTTTATGCTGAGAAACTATGGGATGAAAGAGAGAAAGTACATAGTTAAGAAAAAAAAAAACAGATTCCAAATAAAAACAAACATCCAAAACTACTGATGGATAATATTTACCTAAGAAAGAGTAGAAGAATAAATGGAAAGAGGACATAGTAAAAGTGTTGAGAAGCATTAATAATAGTTCTGAATCATACAGATATATTTATAAACTTAAATATAGGCTTATTATATTTCTTACAAATGAATAATTTATCACCAAATAGTGTGAATACAACTTTAAATATATTTATTCATTCATTCAACAAATACTTATGAGGTATCTATTATGTGCCAGGCACTGGTCCAGGCACTGGGATGCTGTGGTGAACAATGTTCTTCCTCACCATCCCTGAGTGAGGAGGCCCAGGAAAAAAAGAATATATATAACATAATCTCAAGTCACAAAGATAACATATAAGTGCAACAGAAGTGGGTGACAACATTTGATTAGATGGTCAGGGAAGCCCTTGGTGAGTTCATGCATCATGTGTGAACTGGGATAGGAAGATGATGAGCAGGCCCTGCTAAGACCCTGAGGAGAGCCCTCTAGACCCAGGGAAAAGGAAGGACAAAAGTCCTGGGTGTGGGAAGTGTTTCCAGAGCAGGAAGGAATAGGGTAGAGCCGATTCCTTCCTCAAGCATAGAAAGGGCTGGAGCACAGAAAGTAAGTACTGTACAAGATGTGGCAGCAGAGGGACCAGAGATCAGACTGTGCAGGGCTATTTGGGTCTAGATGAGAGGTGTGGATTATATTCTTTTTTTTTTAATTGAGGTGAAATTCACATAACATATACTTAACCATTTTAAAACTGTACAATTCAGTGACACTAGTGCATTGACAATGTTGTGTAACCACTCCCTTGGATTGTATTCTAATTGTCAAGGATTATAAAGGGGACAGAATAACAGATTGCCTGAGGCCATGTGTCCAGCTACTGCCCAGGTCTGTTGGAGTAATCATTGAGGCAAAGAACTTGTAACGGCTAGTAAAAAGGCTCCATCAATACTAAATATAAATATGGATTTTTATTATAGGCACTTTATGAAGGAGTGAGTGAATTTTACTATTTATGTATGGTAAATTCAGGGAATACAATTTATAATAAGGAGTTTACTTAGCAAAATATATGTTCACACATATAGTTGCTTTAACAGTTTGTGGTCAAACTATGTATTGTGGCAGAATGAAAAATCTGATAACCTTCACTTATAATTAATAATCATTTTACATGAGTTTTTCCTTAAGTTTTTTTTCCTGACTAATGAACTGTTTTCCTCCTGCAAACAACTCCTAAAAGTCCAGGTAGGCAACATTTAAAAGGTAGATCTATTATGCCACTCAAAGAGTAAAAAAAAAAAAAAAAAAAAGTGTGACAACCTTTTGTACGTTAACTGAAGATTTCCAAGCAACCAAGAATTTATAATATAACACATTTTCCAAAAATAGTCCGACGTTTTATACTCTTGATTAAATTATTCTGTAGAGCTTCAAGAAAACATAAAAAAGGGATGTATTTTCATACTTTTCGGAACTTTTCCATTTGTTTTAAGGTGTCTGGGTCCAGTTCTTGGGACACGTCTTTCATCCACAGCAGAGCTCCTCTATATTCTGTGCGCGCCTGCTCCATCCGATTGACTGTCATCAAGGTATCAGATACTGCCCTTTGACTGAATGTTGCTACTTCTTGCTTAAGACGAGACAGGGGAGTATACAGAGCCAATCTAATGGCAGAGAGGTAAAAATAAGAGGCATGTACATTCCATAAGCAAAATAAAACAAAAACAACCATAAAGCATAACTTGCTATCAAGATGAGTCTTTAACCAGGAAATTATTAAGATGCCTAAGAAAATCAGAAAGCAAATAAGGATCATACAGTTAACTTTGAACTGTTAATAAAGATGTGCTTCTATCTCTCCCTTTCTTATTTCAGGAAATATCAATATATCATTTTTGCAACATTTTAGATGTTTATCCATGTATAAATAATTTGCCAAGTAAATCTGCCATTTAGAAAAGAATTCCTTTAGTAAAGACATCCTATATTTATAAAGCATAATCCTATGAGCAGAAAGCCTTTCTTTTGACAAATTTAGGGAAAACCTGGGTATAGAAAAGCAGATAAAATGCTAGATGAAGGAATGAGGATAAAATTCTTAGCAGCTGAGGATGAGAACAAGAGAAAAAAGGATTTAAGAAACACAGGTCAAACCCAGCTCCTCTGGTCTGCTTTTGACTTAGTGGCAATAGAGGGGCTTTTATTGGCTGTCTCTTTGTCACCTCCTTAAAGGTGGACTTTTGCACTAATATGGTGTTTCAGAATAAAGCCACTTAAGTTATACATTGTCATTACAGGTCCAATAAAGTCTATTTTTATTTTTCTCTAGAAAATGCAAAGATTTTGGCTTTATTTAGTAATTGTAGGAGATTCTTTGCAGCAGGTATCTTTCTGTTAAAAAGTTGTAAAATAATGAATGCAAAGTATATAATTAAGAAGACAAAATTTCCTCTGCCTAAAAAGAGGAAAAGTTCCAATGTACTCATAGATAGTATAATATCCAAAAAGTGAAAAAAATATATATATACATGTTTAAATTTTAGCCATTCTGTGCCTCTGTTACATTAAACCACTTAAGAAATTTAAGTACAGGCCTAAAGTCTATTTCTAGGAATTAAGCAACCTGTGAATGTCAATTTTTAAATAATTATTTTAAATTCAAAATAAATAAGAGTTAGGCATCAAAACAACTATATACTGCAATATACTTCTCTTTTAACCCTCTAATGGAATGAAGAGAAACCTTTACAACTATGCAAATTTAACTACACACATCAAAACTGTCATACTGACTACAAATTTAAGGATGATGCAAAACCATGATAAACCTTTGCTTGGCTGAAGAACAGAGTGCCTTGCCAGTGGCATCCATCATTTTGCCAGCCTGAGTTGTATCCCGTTCTGCTTGGAACTTTAAAAAGAGCCCTAGTTCGTCTTCTTCCTCCGATATAACTAGGGAAAAAATGACAGTATAGTTCATTGTTTCATTTCATCATTGGTTTAAAACACACACACACACACACACACACACACACACACACACACGACTAAAATTCTCACAGCAATAACTCTCTATACATAAGAATTACTTGGGGGTGGAAGGAGAGACACTTATTTTTAAAATACAAATTCCTGGGCTTCATCTCCAGAGATTCTGATTTTACAGGTGTGAGGATCTGTTTTTTTGTTTTAAACAAGCACTCCAGATGATTTTCATGCACTGACTCCATGGACCTCACTTCAGGAAAGACTGATCTTTAGTGAAAAAAAAAATTCCAAAATAATAAAATACAACAAAGCCACAGATGACGCATTTTCAAACGTGCAGAGATGCACTTTAGGATCATTGCCTCTTACAAAGTATTTGGGGGTTTCTATTTATTTATTTATTTAATTTATTTTTGGCTGCATTGGGTCTTCGTCACTGTGCGTAGGCTTTCTCTAGTTGCGTCAAGCAGGGGCTACTCTTCAATGCAGTGCGCGGGCTTCTCATTGCAGTGGCTTCTCTTGTTGCGGAGCACAAGCTCTAGGCACACGGGCTTCAGTAGTTGTGGCTTGCGGGCTCTAGGGCGCAGGCTCAGTAGTTGTGGTGCACGGGCTTAGCTGCTCCGCGGCACGTGGGATCTTCCTGGACCAGGGCTCAAACCTGTGTCCCCTGCATTGGCAGTCAGATTCTTAACCACTGCGCCACCAGTGAAGCCCCTGGCTTTCTATTTAAACTTAACTTATTCTTGTCTCCCATCCTGGCTTCATTTTCCTATGCTCAGTATCTCAGACCCACAACTGTCCACGATTTGGTTCCTAAAACCCTTAAAGTTGTCATGTAGTACAATACTACTCAAAGTGTGGTCCGTAGACCAATGCCAGTCCAGAACCATTTGCTACCAGCTTGTGACAGATATCAAAACTAAGAAACTATTTAGAAACTTTTACCAATTTGACTGTTTTATATCTGAGTCTAATAATAAAAAAGTGTGCCTATATTTTGCATGTCTTCTTTAATTTCATTTTTCTGAAAATTCATTTTTATTGTATTTTCAAAAGTGTCAGTTTACAACAGATTGAAAGTAAAACACAAGACAGAAAATGGCCCTTCACCACAGTTTTAGAAGCACTGATCTAGTGGAAGATGACCCTTTAATCACAATAAGACAAACAGGTGAGGAAGCCCATAAAGTGTTCAAATTGTGAGCTTAAAGTGAAAAACAAGGACTTCTCTGGTGGCGCAGTGGTTAAGAATCCACCTGCCAATGCAGGGGACATGGGTTCGAGCCCTGGTCCAGGAAGATCCCACATGCCGCAGAGCAACTAAGCCCGTGCGCCACAACTACTGAGCCTGCATGCCACAACTACTGAAGTCTGCGTTCCTAGAGCCCGTGCTCCACAACAAGAGAAGCCACTGCAATGAGAAGTCCGTGCACCGCAACGAAGAGTAGCTCCCACTTGCCGCAACTAGAGAAAGCCCGTGCGCAGCAACAAACACCCAATGCAGCCAAAAATCAATTAATTAATAAATTAATTTTAAAAAGAATTCTATAAAAAAAAGTGAAAAACATGACAAATGTCATGCTTAATTTCACCCTAGTTTACTGATGGAAAAGCTGAAGTTAAAAACTGAAAGGGAAGTCCCTTTTAATACCTCTGAGGCAGCAGGGGAACTCAGGCCTTCTCACTTGCTAGCTGCCCCCCCGCCTGGTCCTCCCTGTAGTACCTACAAGGGAGGCCCTAGGAGAGCACGATGGTGTTTGGGAGAGGGTGTCTACACATTCTGTAGTATCATCTTTAATAAAACCGAGTGCTGTTTTATGAACAATTAACCTGATTAAGAGTGGACTGGATTTGAGGAACTGGTTAATTTAATATTCTCATTACTTCAAAGATGTACAGATTACATATTTCCTTTGAATCAGAACTTCATAAAATATACCTCAATGAAAACTACTAGAAAAAAAATATAAACTTGTAGATGATCCAGAAAGCTCTCTGAGAACTTGGACTATCTCATTAACAAATATCAAATGAACAAGAACCATCATTGAGCCTCATCCTTATCAATGCATAAAGGGGAGGAGATGAAGCTGAATCTGTGCTAATTCTGTGTTGGGACCTGCTGCCAAAAACTACAGAGACCCTACTCCTATGTGTTCTTCCCCAGCCAAGTTATTCTCATAAAGCTTTATAGTGATGGAGGAATCTACTGCAATTGTCCAATGTTAGTCTCAACAGAAGATCTATTAATAAAACAGTCTTCAAGAAATCACACAGTCAAACACAATCTTGAAGAGAAAGTACATGATGAAATCTATATATGTATATCTCTTCCTTACCCTGAAATGCTCCACCAGCATGCTAAAAGATCTGGTGATCCCAGGACAAAATGCAGTATGCACAAACTTGCAAATGTTTCTTTACATTTCTGTCACAGGACTCCCTTGCTCCAATGATTGCAATGGCTTTTTACTGCTTGGTAAAATATTTAAGGTCCTTAGCAATCTGACTCGAATCTTCCTTTGCTCTTGTATCACCCTACTAGTCCCAATTACAAACTCTTCCATCATGCAGACTGTTCTCATTCTTTAACCTTATTCCTTGACTCCAATTCCCTTTCTTCCCACATATTCAACATCTATAAACCTTTTACATTTTACCTCATTTCCCATCTATGGAGTTGCCTTTACCAATCACTCTAATACACAGTTATTTTTCACTCCAAGACAATTCAGAGGTATGTCTGTATCACTATCCTGAATTCAATTACACACTATTCTTGTCTCTTATTTTGTTACAAAAAGTTGTTTCTCGAACTACTGCCTTGGGAAAAGGACATAGTTTTACACATGGCAGGCACTCAAAAAATTACCATGCTATAATGGATTTCTTGCTTTAACGGGACAACACATGAACTCTGATTGTAAAATTTTGAGACCAATTTACACAGCTACACAAGAAAACCATTCATTGAGCAAATATATATTAAGTATGCACTGTATGCTAGACATTGTTTCTAGGTTAGGAGACCAGAAATAAACAGACAAATTCCTGTCCTTAAGGAGGGCATATTCTAGTGGTGGTAAGAAAAACAACAGATAAAATATACAGAATGTTGAATACTGTTAAGTTCTATCATTAAGTAGACAGACTTATGAGAAAGAGGGGTATTTCATTTTAGATATGGGGGTCAGGGAAGGACTCACTAAAAAGATGACACTTGACCACATACCTAAAGAAGATCGGGAGCCGACTATGCAGATATGCCTACTGTGAAGGAGATTAACATGGCTCAAGAGGAGATGAGATTAGAGAAGTAACAGAATCAGAGAGGTGGCCATGTCCAGTAGGGAACTGTAATTAAGGCAGGAGAAGATATCCAAAGATTGAGTTCCAATCAGAAGAGGTCAAGAGAGGAGAGGGCTTCCCTGGTGGTGCACTGGTTAAGAATCCACCTGCCAATGCAGGGGACACGGGTTTGAGCTCTGGTCCGGGAAGATCCCACATGCCACGGAGCAACTAAGCCCGTGCACCACAACTACTGAGCCCGTGTGCCACAACTACTGAAGCCCACGCACCTAGAGCCCGTGCTCCGCAACAAGAGAAGCCACCGCAATGAGAAGCCTGCGCACCGCAATGAAGAGTAGACCCCGCTCGCTGCAACTAGAGAAAGCCCGGGCACAGCAACGAAGACCCAACACAGCCATAAATAAAACAAAATAATTTATTTAAAAAAAAAATAGAAAAGAGGAGATTCCAGCAGTGGCACGATGCTGAGAAGGAATGACCATTAAAAAGAAATCCAGGGACATGTGGTAACTGGAAGCCAAGCACAGAGAGTGTCTCAAGGAGGGGGCGGATAATCAACTGTGTTAAATAATGTGACACGGACCGAGAATTGGTCCCTGGATTTATTGCTTCATGACTATGACAAGAACAATCTGGTGGAGTGGTGGGAGTGAAAACCTGACTGGGGTGAGTACGAGAGAAAGTGGAAGGAAAGGAATGGACACTGTGCCTACAGATAATTATGTCAAAATTCCCTGTGAAAGGAGCAGAGGAATGGGATGGCAACTGCTAGAGCAAGTAGGGGTTGAGAAAGAGAGCTTTTACATGATGGAAGCAAATCCACTTAAGACTCTGGGAAGGAAAACTAAACTCAGCGAAATGAATCTGTCAGAGGATCTGATGAACTGAGGACACTGGGGGATTTGAGAACAGGTCACTGTAAATACTCATTTTTGTCATTAGAAACTGTCCACAAAATAATTTAATAAACTACTATTTTTACATTAAACCTTTCATTTAAAAAATGCAAATGAATATTTATTTTAAATGGGAATTGTCAGATAGATATCTATGATTTCATACCATTGAGTTTTAGCTGATATTTCTCAACTATCTTCAGAAGTTCAGTGCATGTCTCTTGAATGGAGTGAAAAACCTTTGAAATATAAATTTTATTAGGACAATGTAAAGAACCATAAACAAATATAAAATATTTAAAAAGCACTTCAAAAGCAAAACATTTTCTTATAAGTATTATGTCTATTTTCCTTGACTGTAATATACTTCAGTTTTGGTTTTATTTCAGGTGTAGAAAAAGCACATTTAGATTTCCCCCATGAGGGTTGGAAGAAATGGTGATAAATACATGGGAACTAATAAAAATTTATAACTGTGGAATTTGTCCTCCCCGCAGCTCCAAACTATTTAAATAGTAAAAATGTAAATCTAATATAAACTTCATCAAACATTGCTTACCACTGATGAAAAGAGTATAGATAGCCTTAGAAAACACTAACTAACTCGGAGTCTGACTTTTCTCCAATACTGGTCTAAGCAAAACAGGTCAGTGAGTTTACCATAAAAATTAAATAATGTGTTACAACATCAAAAATAAATTACTTTTGGATTATTTTTGTTTAGAATTTTCCATGAATATTAATCCCTTCATTATCACTGCTGCTAATAGCTAACAAAAAAATAAAATATCCAGTAGGCTCCCATTTCAAAGCAAGCAAGTGAAAATTTGAGATCAGGACACATACACGTGAGGTAACTCTTCACACATATCTATACATTTAGGTTTTCCCAGAGAAACACGCCAGCATGGGTTTTAGGGTGCAGCCTAAAGAAGACTCACAAAGTCCTTCACTGAAGAGTTGCTATGAGACTTTAGTTCAAAAAGACCTTGGCACTGTGGTATAATATTAGGCCCTAATCCTTTGAGATTATCAAATGAACTTCCAATATCACCATTAAGCCTGAATGATCTATCTCTGATGTAGTTTTGTTGTTATTTTGATGTTTGATCAGATCAAAGGAAGACTGATAATAGACACTAAAATCTAAGTGGAGGAGCAACCATCAATTTTCCACATAAGTTTAAGTATGTTTGAATTACACTTGGTATATGGATTTGGCAATTTAAAAAGCTGTTTTAAATCCATATGGAAGGGGATTAGAAAAGAATACAAAAATAGTTCTGTTATGATGAAGTGATTATGATTTTTTTCCCCATGGGTCCTTGAAAGATTTACATACTATTGCTTTTCACTGTTATAATAAAAATATCTATTTCAGTTTTAGTGAGGTATAATTTGACAAACAAAACTGTAATATATTTAAAGTGTACAACATGATAATTTAAGTATGCATACTTGTATGTATATTTAAAATGAAACTATTTCTCATTCTTAAAAAAATTAGTACAATTGTGGGAGAAAGTTCTTGATTGATTCCAAATATTTGTCTAATGGACAAGAATTACACTGAATATAAAATGTCACCCACACATTACCTAACGATGTGAAACAATACAAAAAAATATACATCTGTGGGAATATATATAGCAACAGTGAAGAGTTCCCCTGGTGCTAAAACATATTACTTAAAATAAAGTCCCTTCACTTTTTTTCCATATTTTTCACTGAATCCTAAGAAGAATACTTTTCAACACAAATTGTACTTTTCAACACAAAAAGTTTGTTAAATAGAAGTAATTTCTATTTCCATATTTGTTAGGGCAATTACGAAAGTTTATTTTCTGCAGAATAAAATTACTTAGTAGATTAAGACCTATTTAATTAGACCTCTATTTAAAAATATTTAAGAATACCAACAGATTACTACATTCCAAGCATAACAGAACTCCTGCCTGGAAATGTTTGTAAAAGTTACATTAGTATATGTACATGGAATTACCAAATCTGCATTTAAAAATCTAGATTTTTTTCATTAACGTACATGAGAACTTCCTTCTAATTAGCTTAATTACTTAAAAGCATTTAAAGTTTAAAGTTGTTTCCTGGTAATTAGTCCTTTTATTTAAAATGAAAAACAGAACCAAAAATGCATATGACATACTTCAATTAACTCCACCCCTTAATAATAGAAACAAAAACTCCAACTTGTAAAATCCTCACTCACTATTTGATTTCAGTTAATGTATTGCAGTGAGGTATAGACTTCAGATAAAATAGTACAAAATATTATGACATGATACATAATGAGTATATGGTCCCAATTAGAAATATAATTAATTCATTAACACGGCCTAAAAATTACAATACTTGTGCCAGAGAAATTACTTAGTTCATGATTTATCTAATTTATGAACACCAGTTCTGCCAATCCTCAATCTATGAGAATTATGATCTCCTATCCAGAAGATCTGATTGATAAATGGATACAATTATTCTATTATCAAGTTTTGCATTTATCCCGATAAGTTCTTCAGTATGAAAGCTTGTCATAGTCCTCTTAGTCGTCCTAGATAATAACAAGTTATATGCAGTACACAGAATCCTAAAATTTACCTCAAGTTTAGCATCCAGTTCAGCATCAGATGCCACTACGTGCTCATCCTCCTTTTTCCCGGTTGCTTTGATAAAGACCTGTTTGGTTTTCCAGTATTTCTTTTGCATTCTGCTGACTACTGACTGGTTATCTTCTGGTCTGGGTTGCCCAAAAAAATCCATGGAGTGACTACAAGAAATAACTAAAATTAAATTTCTTAAAAAATATTTTCAATAATAAATATCTATTTAGCCAATATTTAATCTAATTGAAAAACTGAAAAAGATACTAAATAGAATATTAATGTTGACAGCTAAACATGCTAATGTTTACTTTGTATGGTCTAAATTTATGTTTTAATTATAACTTGCACAAGTAACAGGCAAAAAGATTAATGATACATTAATTAGGTGACAAAGTGATAAAACTGCTATGATTTTGCAGTAATGGCTGGAAATAATTTTATTTTGTTCGACCAATCTCTATTTGTAGACACTTATTAGTTTCTGATTTTTGCTTTTGTAATAATACTGAAAAATGAACCTGTACACACATCTTTGCATCCTGCTATCATTTCCTTAGGAAAATTTCCTACGGATTAACTGCTATGTCAGAAGAATACACATTTAATATATACCCTCAGATATGCAAAGATTCAGATATATACTCTTCTTTAAAAATCACTTAAAGAAATACTTTAGTATCCAATAAATTAACAAAAATAAAGATCTTAAGTATAAGGGAGATATGTTATAAAAGAAATAGAGATGAAAATTGTAACCTTTTGTAAACTTAGAAATTAATGTCGAAGTAATTGTTCTTAACATGGTTAACATGGCTACATTAAGGAAATGCAAATGTGAAAAGTGTTCATTAATGAAATGTAAAAAAAAGAAATAATAATAATAGTTTTAAAAGCCCAGACTATTCCAATAAATGGTGGGAGGTAGGAACAAAGGGAGGTACTAAAATATGTGACTCATTTCCAGGGGAATCAATAGATAACTAATGTATTCTTAATGTTGGTAAAGAAATAGAAGTTCACTTTCTTTTTATTTTGAAATTACTAATCAAATAAAAATAGGATGTCTAATTTCTAAGTTATTAGGAGCAAAACAAGAGAACGAGAAAAACCAGCAAAAGCAAAAGAAGACTGGAAAAACAGGAGTAAGGCAACATAACAAATTGTGTAAACTAAGATGACAGAATAAGAACAATTGTATTATTTACTATAATAAATGAAAACTTCCTCTTAAATACAAAGAATCTCAAATCATAAAAAATAAAACAGTATACACAATTATATGCTATTTGGGATCCGCTTAAAACAAAACGATAAAGAATTATGGGTTAAGATATACCAGGTAGGGACTTCCCTGGTGGCTCAGTGATTAAGAATACGCCTGTCAAAAAGAAAAAAAAAAAGAATACGCCTGTCAATGCAGGGGACACGGGTTCGATCCCTGGTCCAGGAAGATACCACATGCCATGGAGCAACTAAGCCCGTGCGCCACAACTACTGAGCCTGTGCTCTAGAACCCACAAGCCACAACTACTGAAGCCCGCGTGCCACAACTACTGAAGCCCGTGCACCTAGAACCCGTGCTCTGCAACAGGAGAAGCCACTGCAATAAGAAGCCTGCTCACTGCAATGAAGAGTAGCCCCAGCTCGCTGCAACTAGAGAAAGCCCGCATGCAGCAACAAAGACCCAGTGCAGCCAAAAATAAATAAATAAAATAAATTTATATAAAAGAAGATATACCAGGTAAATATAGTAGAAAGAAAATGAAAGCAGGGGTAGCCACATTAATATCAGACAAAGTAGGTTTAAATAAAAAGCATTATATAGAACAAAGACAAAATGTAAAGTCCACAGGTGGCCACTCTTCCAGATATTTGCTGGATATTCTCCTTTGGATATCCTCCTGGATTCCTGGACAATATAGATTAATTATCATTTAACTGTAGCACCTCTCATGTGCTATGCTGGTAACTGGGTTGGACATAATTTGGCATAGAAAATAGTACAGGGGGGTAATGGATTTGATGTAAGCATTATACCGTCTGACAGAAAGTCTTGCGGGAAAACTTGCAGTTTATCTTTCCCCTCCACTTTCTGTCTGCTTTTGCTTGCTTTTGATGGTTTTCAATTAGTTTTCCCCTCCAGATTGTTATTAGCATGAGGGTCAGTCCAACTGTATGACAAACTGCTGATCTCTTCTACTAAGCTGACGTAGGCTTAGGCCCAATCAGTTAAGAGAACAAACTTCTTAGGAGTATCAGAAGAGAACATCTCTTCCCTACCTCAACTCACTTGCTGATGTCGCTTGAACAGTATACTCCTGGCCTCTCTCCACTCCCTCACTAGCTCCTTCATAGGCAAGGAAGAGTAACTTATCTGATTGGATTTGAGAGCAATAAACTTAGTCCTCCCCTTCCTCTCTGAAATCTATCCTGCCTGCAGAGAGCACACATTCCCTGGCAAGGGGAGGAGAGTGACTGGGTGGGTAAATCTGCAAAAGGTGAGATTTATACATTTGCATTTTTTGGCGGAGGGCACTGCTAAATCTGCTTGCCACTGGGGGTAGGTTGAGTAGAAAGCCAAGTCTTACTGGCTTGACATCATCAGATGACAGAGCTCAAGGCTGGAGAACTACCAGAAATTTAGGAAGAATATCATGGAAGGGAGGGAGCCAAAGAGGAGACGATCTCTGTACACAAAGAGCTCCCAAGACCTGTGCTGTTCACTAAACTAATCATGAAGTGAAGGAGGGGACCCTAGGGGTCCTCGCAGAAAATCAGCAGCTAGAAACTGAAGTAAAGGTTTCAACTGCTACCACTACAGTGGAGACAAGAGTCTGGAATTTGAATTCAGTCAAGTTAACTGCCTTCTAGAATAAAAATTATTTTTCAGAGAAGCAAAACAGAATTCAGAGTCTCTAAAATCCATCATTTAAAAAGTCAAGTATCGGGCTTCCCTGGTGGCGCAGTGGTTGAGAGTCAGCCTGCCGATGCAGGGGACATGGGTTCGTGCCCCAGTCCAGGAAAATCCCACATGCCGCGGAGCGGCTGGGCCCGTGAGCCATGGCCGCTGAGCCTGCGTGTCCGGATCCTGCGTGTCCGGAGCCTGTGCTCCACAACGGGAGAGGCCACAAGAGTGAGAGGCCCACGTACCACAAAAAAAAAACACACATAAACAAAAACAAAAGTCAAGTATCCAACTAAAAAACACTAGACATGCAAAGAAATAGGAAAATGTGACCCATACTCCATGAAAAAAAGTCAGTAAAATAGATTCCAAAGATTTCTCAGATATTACAATTATCAGACAAGCACTTTAGACTAGCTATTATAAACATGTAAAAGACTTAAAGTAGAATATGTGCACAATAAATGAATAGACAGAAAATATCAAAAGAAAACAAGTGAAAGTTTCAAGTTGCAAAGTTCAATAAATGCAATTAAAAACTGACTGGATACTCTTAAGAATAAACTGAAGATGGGAGATATAAGAAGTGAAGTTGAAGATGAATCAATAAAAATTACCTAATCTGAAGAACAGAGAAGAAAAAAAAAAAAGACCCCGAAGGAGAGGAGGAATAGAAGGGGAATGAAAAATATCTGAATAAAACATCCTAGGGCTTCCCTGGTGGCGCAGTTGTTGAGAGTCTGCCTGCCGATGCAGGGGACACGGGTTCGTGCCCCGGTCCGGGAGGATCCCACATGTGGAGCGGCTGGGCCGCTGAGCCTGTGCGTCCGGAGCCTGTGCTCCGCAATGGGTGAGGCCACAACAGTGAGAGGCCCGCATAACGCAAAAACAAAAAAAAAACAAAAAAACAAAAACAAAAACAAAAACATCCTAAATTTTGTAAATGACATTAACTTATAGACTGATAAACACAAGGAAAACCACAAATAGGCACATCACTGACCAACTGCTTCAATTCAAAGATAAAGAGAAAATCTATCTTGAAAGCAGAGAAAAATGGTATATTACACAAACGGGAACAAAAATATAAATAAGATGGAAGCTCTCAACAAAAACAACAAAAGCCGGACTACAATGGAAGGACGTATTTAAGGTGTTGAATGAAAGAAAGAAAAACTATCAACTCATAATTCTCTACTGAAACTGTCCTTTAAAACTGAAATCAAAATAAAGCCATTTTCAGATAAAGAACTGAGAAAATTCATGGCCAGGGGACTTTTAGAAATGCTAACAAATTCTACAGGCTGAAGGGAAATTACAACAGTAATTTATCTATAGGAAAGAAAGAAGATGACTGGAACTGGTAAATGTCTGGGTAAACATAAGACATTTTTCTTTCTTAATTTCTTCAAAAGTTATATATAGTTTAACATATGCAGACAACAATAAAATGATAGCTCAATCATCCCAATATTCTGTCATTTCTGTGTCATTTATACCTTCACCTATTCCCTACCACCTTTTACTCCATAATCATTATCATCATCAACGTTTTATATGGTTATTTTTGATAATATTTACATACAATGAAATGTACAATTTTTAGCTGTATACTTTTGACAAATAGGTATTATGGTATAGAACATTTCCAACTCCCCAGAAAGTTCTCTTGTATCCCTTTCCAGCCAATGCCTAGCCTACCATAAATAATAAATGTTTTGATTTTTTTTCACCTTAGTTTTTCCTTTCCTAGTTTGTTCTTTTTTATCACTAAACAGTAATCCATTGTATGAGTGTTAACAGTATGCTTTAATTTTTCACTACTGTAAATAAATCTGCTATGAATATGCCTATACAAGTCTTTTGTGGACAAATGTCTTCACTTTTCTTCAATAAAACCTAGAAATGGATTTTTCTCTATCAAAGGATTGGTGTACACTTTACAAAAAATTGCTGTTTTACATTCCCATTAGCAATGTATGGGAGTTATAATTGTTCCACAACCTCAATAACACTTAACGTTGGCAGACTTTTTAGTTTTATCCATTCTAGTTGTGTAGTGGTATTTCCTTACAGCTTTAATGTGTATTTTCCTGACAACTGATAATGAACACTTCTTCATGTGCCAACTGGCCTTTTGTATATCCTCCATTGTTGTGTTTGTAAGTCTTTTGCTCACTTTTAAATTGGTTTGTCTTTTTTTTTTTTAGTATTGAGCTGTAGAGTTCTGGAATTTAGATTGGGATGGCACTGAATCTGCAGATCAATCTGTGAAGGACTGGCATCTTAATAATATTGAGTCTTCCACTTCATGAACATAGTATGTATCTCCATTTATTTAGGTCTTATCCTAAATAAATCCTGTCAATCCTAAATAATCCGGTGGATAGAAATTCTCTCAGTTTTGGTATCTATGACACTCTTTTGCCTTCATTCATAAATGATAGTTTAATTGTATATAAAAGTATAGATTGGCAACAATTCTCCTCTTTTTAAAGCTATCATTATTGGTCCATGCAAGACTCATTCTTTTGTTTGTTCATTTATTTGTATATTCATTCCTTTTTAACCCCTTCCTCATATCCATCTCTCATCACAATCATTTAATGTGTTTGATGTGTACCTTTTTATTTGAATGTGTTCTTGTAAAATGTGTTATGTACATATGCTAATCTACACAAATGACACTGTGCTGTAGATTCCATTTCTGATTTTTTTTTGTTTTTTTTTCACTATTTATTTATTTACTTATTTATTTACCTGGCTGTGCCGGGTCTTAGTTGCAGCACGCAGGATCTTCGTTGGAGCATGTGGGATCTAGTTCCTGACCAGGGATCGAACCCTGGCCCCCTGCATTGGGAGCTCAGAGTCTTAACCACTGGGCCACCAGGGAAGTCCCCAGTCCTTTGTTTTTAAGTTCTATGTATGTTGCTATGTATGTGTCTGTTTTGTTGTTTCCATTATATAACATTCCTTAGTGTTCCTTAACTGAGGATAGAAGCCCTAATACCTTAGGTCGTCTATTGCAGTCAATGAGAAGTCTGGGCTCCTACTGTCCCTCCTTTTTCTATTTGAATCTTTTAGAAAAGAGTTTTTATCTGTGATGTCCTGAGATTCTCTAAGATGTATTTAAGTAGAGTGTATTTTCCTTATGGAGGTTCATGTCTTCCTTCAGTTCTAGAAAATTCTAAGCTGTAATCCCTTCAAATATTCCTTTTCAGCCATAATTTCTTCTTTTTATCTGAATCTTCTATTGGGTGTTATTCTTTGTATGTCTTAATGGCTCATTTTTTTATCTGTTTGTCTGTCCTATATTTTGGATAAGTTCTTCAGTACAATCTTCCAGTTTATGAATTCTCTTTTCAACTCTGTTCAGTCTAGAGTTCATTATACCTATTGAGATTTTTTTTTTTAATCCAGTGACTGTTTCTTTCTTTCTTAATTTCCAAGTTTTCCAATTGGTTCTTCTTAATATTCTAATTTTTTATCCTTTTTAATGACATCATTCCATAATTTTTCTCTTTGGCACCCTAAATATATAGAATTCTTAGACTTTTTATCTGGAGTAAATTCATTTTCCAAATATTAATTTTGTTGGTTGAATTCTGTAAGCTTATTTTGAGTATAAAATCTTTACTTTTCCTTTTTCCTCTCTCTGGTTATTCCTCCTTATCTAGTGATTATAGATCACTAGATCTATAATCTAGTTGCCTCCACTTCACCTTCAGGATTGCTACTTTCACAGTGTCATATACTGATATTTTAGGGACCCTGATATAGTGGTATCTGAAATACTACCGATCTATTCAGGGTGTTGAAGGAGCATTGCATGTGAAACACTTTTAATTTCTACCAACCTGCAGAACCTGAACTCCCAGAAGCTAGGACCTACTTCTATACTGAGAGCTCAAGACGTCTGTTTCAGTCCACTCACCTCTTTTGTCTATTTTGTTTCTAGTCCATGTTTATCTTATTATCTAGCCAAGATAAACTTTCTGGGGTTTGTTTTTTTTTTGATTACTATGAATTTGGAGCAGAACTTACCATACCATCTTAACTAGAAATCTCCTTTCTTTCTTTTTTTTTTTTTTTGGCCGCATTGCACGGCATGTGGGATCTTAGTTCCCCAACCAGGGATCGAAACTGCCCCCTGTAGTGGGAGCACAGAGTCTTAATCACTGGACCACCAGGGAAGTCCATAATCTCCTTTATTTCTAGAAAGAGTACAATATTTTTTTTACTTGAACACAGTCATCACATGGAACACTTTACTTATTTTTGCATTATATAATATTTAAATTTGTATTTGTAGCTATCTCTTGGATATGGAATACAAATATTAAAATAAAACAAATCAATATTCTCTTTAGAGGTAGTTCTATACTCACTTTACTTACAACATCTCATTACTATGACATCACAGAGAAACAAGCAAAACAGACTGATGGTAATGTGCAAACTGAAGCACTGAAATCCCCTTGAGAAAAATAATCTGTGAAGACTTCTGACTAAATACAACATCACCATTTGATGTAATTAAGAAAATACATTAGACAACGTTGCTGTTTGATATTAATGTAGTATTCCTGATTACTCTAGCTCCCAAGCCATGAATTTTCTCTTTTTTCTTTTTTTAAAGGAACATTTATTTATTTACTTATTGGCTGCTTTGGGTTTTCATTGCTGCGCGTGAGCTTTCTCTAGTTGCAGCGAGCGGGGCTACTCTTTGTTGTGGTGCACGGGCTTCTCATTGTGGTGGCTTCTCTTGTTGCGGATCACGGGCTCTAGGCGTGCGGGCTTCAGTAGTTGTGGCATGTGGGCTCAGTAGTTGTGGCTTGCGGGCTCTAGATCGCAGGCTCAGTAGCTGTGGTGCACGGGCTTAGTTGCTCCGCAGCATGTGGGATCTTCCTGGACCAGGGATCGAACCCATGTCCTCTGTGTTGGCAGGTGGATTCTTATCTGTACAGCCTAATAGGTAACGTGGAGCCAATGAAGGTTTTGGAGCAGCAGAAAGACTAAACAGAGAGTTTAGAAAATCTTTCCATATTCCAGATATAATCTAATAGGAGTCTGGACCAAGGACATTAGCATAAGAATATATTTGAAGGAAGAATCTATAGAACTTGTTAATAATGATTCAAGTTTTGCCCCTGAAAAATAAGGGCAATTAGGAGAAGCTATCTAAGTGGGAACACTATGCATTTGATGTGTGAAATTTTGAATTTGAAATGATAAGGGACATCTGAGTTTACAGAAATATCTAACAACCAATTAAAACCGTAGTAGCAAAGGTTGTTTCAAGCTTGGATCTCCAGTCATACTGCCTAGGTTTGAAGCCAACAACTCCACTATTTACTAGCCGTGGGACATTGTGCAAGTTATATTAATCTTTCTGACCCTTAGTTTTCTCATCGGTAAAATAGGAATAATGAAGTAAATAGATTGCTATAAGAATCAAAAGAGAAAATACATGTAGAGCACTTAGAACAAAAATTGTTGGCAGTTAAGAAGCATATTATTTTATGCTTTTTCATTTTAATTTTTAGATTGGAAATGGTGATTTGGGAGCTAACTATATGAAGATAGTTAAGCAGTGAGAACACAGGAGAACTTCAAGAAAGAAAGCAGAAAGGTGGTAAAATTTGAAGGTTTGAAGAAGGTGAATCAAATTTGTACTAGGTTCTTAGTATTGTGCTATGGATTAACCATAATAAGAATAATATTTTAATGAGAAATATGTTCTATATATAATAGATACTTAAATCCCATAGTTGAAAGAAATTGAAAAGAACCTTAGAGGTTACCTAGTTCAACTTTCTATTTCTGTTATCTAGTTCAAAAGGGATGGAGACTTCCATACAATGAGAGACCAATAAAAGAAATTTAAAAATCTTAATCATAACTGAGAGAATATAAAACAATTACACAGAGAAAATTAATTCGATATAGAGTTAGAGTGAAAAGCTTATACGAACTCCATCACCCAACAAGACTGCTATAAAGAGATTAAAGTGTCATTTATCCTCATTTGCCATAAAATCATTCACCAGAGCAATAGCAATACAGACTATGTGTGCTGATTAAACAGTTTTTATAAGTAAAATAGCTTTTTGTCTTTGATTGACTAATATGAAACTGCCAACATTAGATCATTTTTGAGCTACAAAATCAGCAATTTCATATGGTTCAACCTAAAAAAAGGAACTCAAACAACTCACCTCAGAAGAAAGTGCTTTGTGGGTAAATGATGTGCCTAACCAAGATCACATCTCCACTGCATTTCAGGGATCTAGGCTGATGGGCAAACACTATGGTCCTCTGGCAAATTAGTCCTTAGCTGCCTTCTTGCTACAGCAGCGGAATTAAGTAGATCCAGCAGACTGCATGGTTTACACAGCCAAAATTACTGACTATCATGGTCTTTTACAGAAAAAGTTTACAGAACTCTGATCTAGATCATGGTTCTCAAAGCATAGTCTGAAGAGTCATAAGTCTCTTTAAGCTAATGTTTATTCTTTGTTCATATGTATGTATACATACATACGTATGTACACACACACATATATATACTATGTATCATATATGTAATTTTTAAAAATAAATTTATTTTATTTATTTATTTTTGGCTGTGTTGGGTCTTTGTTGCTGCACGCGGGCTTTCTCTAGTTGCAGCGAGTGGAGGCTACTCTCTGCTGTGGTGTGTGGGCTTCTCATTGCGGTGGCTTCTCTTGCTGCAGAGTGCAGGCTCTAGGCGCACGGGCTTCATTAGTTGTGGCACACAGGCTCAGTAGTTGCAGCACGCAGGCTCTAGAGCACAGGCTCAGTAGTTGTGGCGCACAGGCCTAGTTGTTCCACAGCATGTGGGATCTTCCCCAACCAGGGCTCGAACCCGTGTCCCCTGAATTGGCAGGCGGATTCTTAACCACTGCGCCACCAGGGAAGCCCCATATATGTAATTTTTAAAGGTACTGCCTGACTAATCTTTCATCAATTGTCCATTAATTCAGGAATAGTTTTTGGCTCTGGCAAATCAATGAGTAGATTATGTTACAGGGTGATTTGTATGTCCCATTGCACAGATGGAGAAAAACTGAAGCCTACTGGAATTATTAGGGGTTACTGATATGAAAGACAAACTTTTAAGTCACAGATTGAGACTAACCCCTCGAACTTTCCTAAAGGATATATTTATAAAGTACCAGCTTTAATATTAGACTAGAATTGCATCAGGTTATAAATACGAATCTTTTCAGATAGGTGAGCTTAACTGTTGTTTAGCCAAATGTGGGTTTGGTTACTGAGAGACTAGAACAGGACTAGGGCAGTTGAAATTTACAAATACTCTGAGACAATAGAAGTAGGCAGAACTATAATTTGCTGAAATTTCCAAAGAGTCCCAATAAGGAAGTCAGTTTCATACACATATTAAATGCCAGCTTTGTTCTGGGTGCTACACTTGACACTGCAATCATAACACCAATAAGACACTGAATGAGAAAATTAAATGCAGACCTGTCTTTATCTAAAACAGAAAGAATATGGCAATTACTTACAGCCATTCAATCATACACCCCAAAATCCCATACTAAGAAAGTAAGTTGCCCACAGAGAGGATACAATGTCCACCTAATATTCTTATAACATGACTAGAGCTTAATTGTTTTTCAAAAATAATTCAAAATTATGTAAAAGTTAAAGTCTTAGAGGGGGCTTAAGATATTTAAAAGTTCCTGATAATCTTGGTATTACTACTGACTAAAATAGTAATCATTATACTTGTAGAACTCTTGACAATTTTTAAAACATTTTCATACATTTTATCTCCTTCAATCTTCATGACAACCCTGACAACTAGAAATGGCAGATTTTATTATTCCGGTTTTGTAAAGGAGATCACCGAGGCATTGTGAAATTAAGGGAACTTTCTCAAGGATACACATACATTAAGAACATATTGATACTTAGCACACATCCAAGACTTTGACTCCAGAAGCAGTATTCTTTTGCATTTTGAAGATGAGGAAAGTATGATTAAAATTATCTCCTGTCTTATAGTGAGTTAACTGAAACATACAATATTAGTTTCCTAATTTTCAGGTAACCTGCTTCCAAAAACCTATAGATTTCCAAGAACTAGTTAGGTACATAAGAAAGAATGTTGCTTATAAGAATGAAAACAGAAAAAGGTCATTAACAAAACAGAAAGTCAATTCTGCAAACTGTATTTGAACTTCTAGTCACAATAAAATTTAATTTTTATAAGTAGTCTATACTTTTATTAATCAGCATAATTTTAGTCTATAAAGAGGTTACATAAAAAAACAAATTAGATGTTATTTTTTTCAAAAAATGATATGCTTCAGGATTGTTATTTACTTTTTAGACTGACATATTATGAATTTACTATAGAGATATAATTAATTTACTTATGCCACTTTAGTCATATCATTTCATAAAGAAGATATGAGTAACATTTAAAATAGATTATTAAATTGAGTTATTTGTAGTGAGGTGGATGGACCTAGAGTCTGTCAGAGTGAAGTAAGTCAGAAAGAGAAAAACAAATACTGTATGCTAACACATATATGTGGAATCTAAAAAAAAAAAAAAAAAAAAGGTTCTGAAGAACCTCGGGGCAGGACAGGATAAAGATGCAGATGTAGAGAATGGACTTGAGGACACGCAGAGGGGGAAGGGTAAGCTGGGATGAAGTGGGAGAGTGGGATGGACATATATACACTACCAAATGTAAATCGATAGCTAATGGGAAGCAGCCACATAGCACAGGGAGATCAGCTCTGTGCGTTGTGTCCACCTAGAGGGGTGGGATAGGGAGGGTGGGAGGGAGACGCAAGAGGGAGGAGATATGGGGATATATGTACACATATAGCTGATTCACTTTGTTATAAAGCAGCAACTAACACACGATTGTAAAGCACTTATACTCCAACAGAGATGTTAAAAAAATTTTTTTAATTAAAAAAATAGATTATTAGATAATTAAAAGCTTTTCCACAGCAAAGGAAACCATCAACAAAACAAAAACACAACCTGTGGAATGAAAGAAAATATTTGCAAATGATGCGACCAACAAGGGGTTAACATCCAAAATATACAAATGGCTCATACAACTCAATATCAAAAAAACCAAACAATCCAATCAAAAAATGGCAGAATACCTGAACAGACATTTTTCCAAAGAAGACATACAGATGGGTAACAGGCACGTGAAAAGATGCTCAACATTGCTAATTATTATAGAAATGGAAATCAAAACCACAATGAGGTGTCACCTCACACCAGTCAGAATGGTTACCATCAAAAAACTACAAGTAAATTTTGGAGAGGGTGTGGAGAAAAGGGAACCCTCGTACACTTTTGGTGGGAATGCAAATCAGTGCAGTCATTACAGAAAACAGTACGGAGGTTCCTTAGAAAGTTAAAAACTGAACTACCATATGATCCAGCAATTCCACTCTTGGGTATATAACGGGAAAAAACAAAAACACTAATTCAAAAAGCTACATGCACCCCAATGTTCACAGCAGCACTATTTACAATAGCCAAGACATGGATGCAACCCAAGGGCTCATCAAAAGATGACTGACTTAAGAAGATGTGATACACACACACACACACACACACACACACACATATAAACAATGGAATACTACTCAGCCATAAAGAAAAATGAAATACTGCCATTTGCAACAACGTGGATAGACCTAGAGAATATTATGCTTAATGAAATAAGTCAGACAAAGACAAATACTATACAATATCATTCATATGTGGAATCTAAAAAAAAATACAACTGATAGTATATACAAAACAGAAATAGACTTACAAACATAGAAAACAAACTTCTGGTTACCAAAGGGGAGAGGGAAGGGGGAGAGGGACAAATTAGGGGTATGGGATTCATGGATACAAACTACTATATAGAAAATAGATAAACAACAAGGATTTACTGTATAGCACAAGGAATTAAACCTATTATCTTGTAATAACCTATAATGGAATATAAGCTACAAAAATACTGAATCACTATGCTGAAACTAACCTGAAGTTAACACAATATTGTAAACCAACTATACTTAAATAAATAAATCAAGCAGAAACTAACACACCATTGTAAAGCAATTATACTCCAATAAAGATGTTTTTAAAAAGAAAGAAAATAAGACTTGAAAAATGTTGATGAAAATCAATAAGACCATTCAAAATATAAACAATATATTAGAGAAGAGGAAGTGAACTAGAGAAGAAAATATTTTATCTTTTTGAAAGAATGGCTGAAAAACTATATTTCAAAAGTTTTTGACAGTTTAAAGTATCACACTAAGTTCTTCTATTAGAACGATATTAGGACTTCCCTGGTGGCGCAGTGGTTAAGAATCCGCCTGCCAATGCAGGGGACATGGGTTCGAGCCCTGGTCCAGGAAGATCCCACGTGCCTCAGTGCAACTAAGCCCATGTGCCACAACTATTGAGTCCGCGTACTGCAACTACTGAAGCCCGTGCGCCTAGAGCCCGTGCTCCACAAGAGAAGCCACCGCAATGAAAGCCCTCACACCTCAACGAAGAGTAGCCCCTACTCGCTGCAACTAGAGAAAGCCCGCACAGCAACAAAGACCCAACGCAGCCAAAAATAAATTAATTTAAAAAAATTAAAAAAATTTTTTTAATGATATTAAAGCTAACTGCTTATAAAACTTGAGTATTATATTCCCAACTTTATTGCAAATTTCAGGCCAAAACCTCTCCCAATCCTCTGCTATGCTCAATGTTCCCAAGTGCAGAGCCTCTCATAAAATGAAGCTCAAATGGGATAACACATACAAAATTGCTTTTAACCAGTGATTTTTTTTTTTCTTTGCGGTACGCGGGCCTCTCACTGTTGTGGCCTCTCCCGTTGCGGAGCACAGGCTCCGGACGCGCAGGCTCAGCGGCCATGGCTCACGGGCCCAGCTGCTCCGCGGCATGTGGGAACTTCCCGAACCGGGGCACGAACCCGTGTCCCCTGAATCAGCAGGCGGACTCTCAACCACTGCGCCACCAGGGAAGCCCCAAAATTGCTTTTAAAAATATAAAGTTGTATATAAGTATAATACATTATTACATACAGCCTCTCAATAAACAAGAATGCATAGGATGTAAAACTTTAAAACCCTAAACTTCTTTTATTGGACTGACATAATTTTAAAACTCAACACTGAGAAAAACTTGAAAGAACTTGCCCTTTCAGGTATTAAAATATATTACAAGGGTGCCCTGTCAAAAATGCAGATTGACTACATGCACTTATCTGTGTTCCCTTCCCAAACCCACTAAAATAACAGTAAAGGTATAAAACAAAAAAGTTATCTATTAACTGATAAGCATAGAGAAAATAAGCATAGTGCCTAGAGCATATGAGAGATTTCAATAAATTTTTAGAAGAAGGCAGAGAAAGTAGTATCCTAAGCAACTAACAGAGGAATGCTAATGAGGAATGAGTCAATTACCCTGCAGAGTATCTGAAAGACTCACCATTTAGAAGTGGAAGGAGGATTCATTGAAGCCTGTATACAGCAGACTGGACCCTGAGGCACCTCCCCGCCCCCTTAATCTATGTCACTAAATGGAAGCTGAAGAAATTAAACATGGAAAGCTCTGGTCTTTGGCAAGCTAACACAGCAGAGGGCTTGGCCTGAAAACAAAATGATTAAGTGAAAGTTTACATGCTGAATCACTGAATTTCAAGCTCTCTTCCCCTTCCTTGCTCACCAGTAGCAAAGCACTACACACACACCTCTCCACTCCTCAGAGAAGACTGGAACATTCTTTTCTCTGAAAAAAATTAAAAGCTCCAGAGAAAAGGAGTACTTAATTTGGACATTCTAAAAGGATAGATCTTTGCCTTTTCACCCTAGGGTGAAACTCACCAGCTGACAAGCTCACTCCCACATACTAAGCTTCCAATTAGCTTTGTTATAATCTTAAAGATAGAGAGCCAAAGATAGCCAGATATCTGAGGAAACTCTCCCTCAAGAAAGACCTCTGACCTAAACCAACAACAACAAAAAAGAAAATATATGAAAAGAAACAAAGACAGTATGGGGCTTGCGGGGGGGGGGGGGGGGGGGGGGGTGGGGGGACAAAAGAAAAAATAACTCTCTAACTAATATCCCTCAAATATTGTCTTATAAAATATTATCTTATCAGAGAGATAAGTAAAGCTACTGCTTCCATGAACAGAATATCACTTAGAAAGGAATAATAAAGGAATAAAAAAGAATCATTGGGAAAAAAATAGAACAGTTGAAAATTTTAAAACATTAATAAAAGGGTTGAAAAATATAAGAAATATCTCAGAAAGTAGAACCATAAAAAAGTTTTAAAAATTAGGGACTTCCCTGGTGGGGCAGTGGTTAAGAATCCGCCTGCCAACACAGGGGACACGGGTTTCATCCCTGGTCGGGGAAGATCCCACATGCTGCGGAGCAACTAAGCCTGTGCGCCACAACTACTGAGCCTGCGCTCTAAAGCCCGCGAGCCACAACCACTGAAGCCCACGCACCACAACTACTGAAGCCCGCGCGCCTAGAGCCTGTGCTCCGCAACAACAGAAGCCACCGAAATGAGAAGCCCACTCACCACAACGAAGAGTAGCCCCTGCTCGCCACAACTAGAGAGAGCCCCTGTGCAGGAACGAAGACCCAATGCAGCCAAAAATAAATAAATACATTAAAAAAAAAAGTTAAGGAAATTAAAGACAGTCCTGGAAGTCTAATATTTGTCTAAAGAGTATTGTAAAGATTGACTAAGGGAAGAAATAATTGAAGAAAATTTCCTGTAACTGAAGGACACAAATCTCCATACAAAAAGAGATTTGCTCCAAAATGCATCACTGTAAACTTTCAGAAAAGCAGGGATAAAAAGATCCTGAAAGTTCTAAGAGATAAAAATTAGATCACATACAAAGCATTGGGAGTCAGAATAAGAGCAGATTTCTCAAAAGCAGCAATGCATGATGAGAAGAACCAAATCAAATCTGGAAAAGCAATGAAGGGAAGGCCTAAGATGACAGCTACACAGAACAAGCAGCTCAAATTCAAGCAGGAAGATTAAGTGACTCTAGAAAGCAGATCACTAGGAAACATAACTGATATGTTTGAGCATATTACTCATAGCCATGGAGCAGAAATGTTAGAGCAATTGGAAAAAAAATCAATGGTTATTCAGAAAATTAGGTTAAAAAAAAGCCAGTATTAATTCCAATAAAAATGAAGGGACATGATATTCAAAAAAGGAGGAATGGTTATAGGGCACTAAACCAACTAAGTTGGGTTTTTTTCTTCCAGTTTTATATATATATAAATATATATGTGACATATATATGTGACACACAGCACTGAATAAGTTTAAGGTGTACAGCATGATTTTACTTACATATATCGTGAAATAACTACCACAAGTTTAGCGATCATCCATCATCTCATATAGAGACAAATTAAAGAAACAGAAAAAGACTTTTTTCCTGGTGATGAGAACTCTTTAGGATTTACTCTTTAACAACTTTCAGACAGCATACAGCAGTGTTCATTTTATTTATCATGTTGTACACTACATTACTAGTACTTACTAATCTTATAACTGGAAGTTTGTACATTTTGACTGCCTTCATCCATCTTCTCTCTCCCCACCCTCCACCTCTGGTAACCACAAACCTGATCTCTTTTTCTATGAGTTTGTTTCCTTTTGAAGTATAATTGACCTACAACACTATGTTACACACATTGTGATTTGCTATTTCTATACATTTCAAAATGATTACCATGATAAATCTAGTTATCGTCTGTCACCATACAAAGACATTACATAATTATTGACTATATTCCCCACACTGTACATTTCATACCTGTGACATTTATTTTGCAACTGGAAATTTGTACCTCTTAATCTCCCTCGCCTCCTTCATCTCTCCTCTGCCCAAACCCCTCCCCCCTTGCAATCACCTACTTCTCTGTATCTATGACTCTGTTTCTGTTTTGTTATGTTTGCAAATGGCAAGATTTCATTCTTTTTTATGGCTGAGTAATATTCCAGCGTGTGTGTGTGTGTGTGTGTGTGTGTGTGTGTGTGTGTGTGTATACCATCTTGTTTATCCATTCATCTATTGAAGGGCACTAAGGCTGCTTCCTGATCATGGCTATTGTAAATAATGCTGCAATGAACATAGGGGTGCATATATCTTTTTGAATTAGTGTTTTCATTTTCTTCAGATAAATACCCAGGAGTGGAACTGCTAGATCATATGGTAATTCTATTTTTAATTTTTTGAGGAATTACCTAAGTCCCTAATACTGTTTTCCATAGTGGCTGCACCAATTTACATACCCACCAACAGTGTACAAGGGTTCGCTTTTATCCACATCCTCACCAACACTCGTTATTTTGAGGTGATCTCTCATTGTGGCTTTGATTTGCATTTCCCCTATAATTAGTGATGTTGAACATCTTTTCATGTGCCTATAAAGCTGAAAGCATTTTCTCTAAGATCAGGAACAAGACAAGGATGCCCACTCTTGTCACTTTTATCCAACATAGTATTGGAAGTCCTGGCCACAGTAATCAGAGAAGAAAGATAAATAAAAGGAATCCAAATCATTCCTGGGAAGGAAGAAGAAAAACTGTCACTGTTTACAGGTAAGATGATACGATATATAGAAAATCCTAAATATACCATGACAAAACTATTAGAACTCATTAATGAATTTGGTAAAGTTGCAGGATACAAAATTAATATGCAGAAATCTGTTGCATTTCTATACACTAACAAAGAACTATCTGAAAGAGAAATTAAGAAAATGATCCCATTTAGGGACTTCCCTGGTGGTCCAGTGGTAAAGAATCCACCTTCCAATGCAGGGGACATGGGTTCGATTCCTGGTCAGGGAACTAAGATCCCACATGCCGTGGGGCAACTAAGCCCACGCGCCAAAAGTACTGAACTAGCATGCCTCAGTGTGCCACAAACTACAGAGCCCATGTGCTCTGGAGCCCATGCGCCACAACTACAGATCCCATGCGCCCTGGACCCCATGTACCACAATTAGTGAGAGAAAAATACCCGCATGCCACAACTAGAGAGAAGCCTGCGCACTGCAACGAAAGATCCCGCACACCTCAATGAAGATCCTGTCTGCCGCAACTAAGACCCGATGCAGCCAAAAAAAAAGAAAGAAAATGATCCCATTTACAATCACATCAAAAAGAATAAAATACATAGAAATGAATCTGATTAAGGAGGTAAAAATCTGGTACTCAGAAAACTGTAAGATGCTAATGAAAGTAACCAAAGACTTCCCAAACAGATGGAAAGATAAACCGTGCTCATGGATTAGAAGAATTAATATTATTAAAAAGACCATACTACTCAAGGAAATCTACAGATTCAATGCAATCTTATCAAAATACCAATGGCATTTTTCACAGAACTAGAATAATTCTAAAATTTGTATGTAAACGCAAAAGACCCTGAATAGCCAAAACAATCTTGAGAAAGAAGAACAAAGTTGGAGGTATCATGCACCTTAATTTCAAACTATACTACAAAGCTACAGTCATCAAAGCAGTATGATATTGGCACTAAAACAGACACATAGATCAACGGAACAGAACACAGAGCCCAGAAATGAACCCACACTTACATGGGCAATTAATCTGACAAAGGAGGAAGAATATAGATTGGGGAAAAGAGAGCCTCATCAATAAATAGTGCTAGGAAAACTGGGCAGTTATGTGCAAAAGAATCAAACTGGACTACTTTCTCAATGATACACAAAAATAAATTTAAAGAGTTAAATATAAGACCTGAAACCATAAAACTTCAGAAGAAAATATAGGCAGTATGCTCTTTGACATCAGTCTCAGTAATATTTTTTTGACTAAGTTTTAAAAATACTTGTTAGTTCACAGTAACATAAACACTTATTTGATTTAATAAAAATTGTAATATGGGGTTAGATTGTGGTGGTGAAGGTGACCTAAGTCCTAGTAGATAATGCTTTAAATTAATAAATCAAAGTGTAGCATATAAACATGTGATTTAGAAAATACCAGAGAAAACAAAAGGGTTGAAGGTACATGACACTGGAGATTGGAACTGGAGCAGGATTGGAAGAACTGCTTTTAAACATTATAATCCTTTAATATTTGACTTTTAAAGGTAATGGACATGTACTTTAATAAAATGACAATTATCTTGAAAAAATAAGCCTGAATGTGAATCTTACTAATAAAAACAGAATGGTACTGGCACCAGAACCATAGAGCAGTGGAACAAATGAAAAGAAATCCACAAAGAGATAAGAAAATATAAAAGAATGTAGTGGTATGATCAATATACTAATTTCCTATGGCTGCTGTAACAAATTACCACAAACTTGGTGGCTTAAAAGGATAGAAATTTATTATCTCACAGTTCTTGAGGCCAGAAGTCTTAAATCAAGGTATTAGCAGGGCTGTACTTTCTGGGAGACTCTAGGGAAGAATACTTTCTTCCCTCTTCTACCTTCTAATGGCTGCTGGCAGTCCTTGGCTAATAACAACATAACTCCAATCTCTGTCTTCACATCACCTTCTCCTCTGTGTATGTGTCTAATCTCCCTCTGTCTCTCTCCCTCTGTTTTATGAAACAGTATGGACGTTTCTTAAAAAACTAAAAATAGAACTACCATATGACCCAACAATTTCACTCCTGGGTATATATCAGAAAAAAAGAAAAACACTATCTGAAAAGAGACATGTACCCTCCAACATTCATAGCATCATTGCTTACAATTGCCAAGATATGGAAGCAACCTAAGTGTCTATCAACAGATAAATGGATAAAGAAAATGTGGTGTACATAAATACAATACTACTCAGCCAGAAAAAAGAATGAAATTTGTCATTTGCAACAACATGGATGGACTTGGAGGTTATTATGCTAAGTGAAATAAGTCAGACAGAGAAAGACAAATACTGTATGATATCACTTATAAGTAGAATCTAAAATAAAAGAAACTAGTGAATAGAACAAAAAGGAAACAGACTCAGATACAGAAAACAAACTAGTGGTTACCAGTAGAGAGAGGGAAAGAGAAAGGGGAAAAATAAGGGTAGGAGATTAAGAGGCATTTATTTATAAAATAAAATAATATTTATAAAATAAATAAGCTACAAGGATATATTGTACAACACAGGAAATACAGCCAATGTTTTATAATAACTATAAGTGGAGTATAACCTTTAAAAATTGTTGTACACCTGTAACTTATATAATATTCTATATCAACTATATCTCAATAATAAATAAATAAATAAAACCTTCTATTCATTAAATCAGGTCCCCCATGGGGAAAAAAACTGCCACATCTCATAGCACTGATGCCAATGAGTAAATGTCAGATACAATGAAGTTTGCATCAGATTCAAAGAGGATGACCAAATTTGACATGCATCTCATCTAGTCTGAAGCAGATTCGATTTTGGCAAATAGATTAGGTCCTGAAGAGCAATTCCAATAATTAATTAACTTGAAAACATGAATTCTTAAAGGCATAGCAGCCAGATTTAAGGAAGAGGTAGGCAGTTTACTTGGTGCCTATATTATCACAGGCTAGCAAAGAAGACTACTGAAGAAGAGATCATTATGTTTAAGGGGGGGAATGCTTCGTTTTAAGCTCTTCTGGTTTCTATGAGGAGAAATTTTCTATAAATATTCCCAGCCTCTTGCCCTTTCTCTCCTACAGCGAGAAGCCTGACGGGTGAATTAACCACTGGTCCACATTTCTTGACAGGGTAGAGCTAATGTATCAAGTCATAAAATTAGTGAATTTAGTCCTTTTTTAACCTTTTACTCATCACTTGTGACCTAATCAGTGTGAGGCAAAAGTCTTAGGTAAGTGTTTCTAGTATGAAGACCCAAACTTTCCCTTGAGTGGGCTCTTCCAGGTCTGGACTAGGGGACAGAAATATTAAAAGACCATTGACATGATACACATCCTCTAACAGTTCTCTCAATAATAAAGCTGCTATTTCATTTCCATCTGCCTTGGTCTTTGACTACATCTGAATTGGTTTCAATCTCAAGAGGGAACAAAAAGGTGAGAGGTATTATGTATTGGGCTCCCTAAAACCTAGAATGGCCAGGATATTTTTAATTTTCCCTGCTAAGGGGCAAGGCATGGCTGTAGAGAAACAGAAACAACAAGCTGGTAGTCAACCTTCTATAGCAGACAAAAGTACCCTAGAAAAATCAGAGATATATCAGCATTGACCTGCCTCTGGAACCAGTGATTAACATATGCTGTGGGAAACTGCTACAAGAGAGCATATGAAAACTGTCACCAAGGGCTTCCCTGGTTGCGCAGTGGTTGAGAGTCCACCTGCCGATGCAGGGGACACGGGTTCGTGCCCCGGTCTGGGAAGATCCCACATGCCACGGAGCGGCTAGGCCCGTGAGCCATGGCCGCTGGGCCTGCACGTCCGGAGCCTGTGCTCCGCAACGGAAGAGGCCACAACAGTGAGAGGCCCGCGTACCACAAAAAAAAAAAAAAACCAAAAACTGTCACCAAGAAGCCAGTTAAAGAAGAGATCAAGATAAGGTACCCAATCACCTACCTATTCAGCCTCTAAGGCAGTTATTCCAAGGGCTAGTTATTCCATGGTACAGGGTTATATAAAACTACTTATACTACTCTTGGGCAAAAAGTAGGGCAAAATAGAATTGCTCCTTTCAACAATAAATAACATGAAAAATAAATAACATGAAAAAGTAGCACTATAAGAAAAGGAGGGACCGTAACGTGAGAAAGAGAAAATTATATATAAATTTGAAAAACTGCTTCATAAAACAGGTTTAAAGAAAAACTGCTCTGCCTGTAGATAAATGGAATAATATTCCATAAAAGAGATTTTTAAAAAAGAGCTGAAGGAAGCAAAAGATATAAAGAAAAAGAAGAGGAAAAAAATACCACAGAACTTGAAACTGCATTAGAAACAGTAGCTGTTTCAGCTACGTAGCTGAAATACAATTTTAATGGATATATAACATTCCATGTGTATGGATGTACAATAATCTACTTGACTGGTCTATTATTGATGGATATTTAGATTGCTTCCAGAATTTTATTATTTCAAACCATGCTAAAATTAGTAAATATATATATATATATTTAAATACATGCAAGTATACCTATAAAATAAATTCCTGGAAGTATAAGGGCTGAATCAAAGGGTTTATGCATTTTAAATTGTTCTCATTTTGCTAAATTGTCCTCCATAGAGATTATACCAATTTTTATGCCCAGTACCAGTAATGTAGGAAAGTGCTTGTTCACTACAACTCACCAATTTTCAAAAATCTGGAAAATAAGAGTAATAAAGGGATTTTTAAGTAATATTAATTAAATCAGTATTGTACTGGTATTCCACTTCTACTTCAGAAAGTTAAGAGAACTCCCATCCTAACAATGAGAATAAACTATTGATAGATAACCTACAAAATTATGTGTTTTCTTAAAGCCAATCAGAGAGCTGAGGATGCCAAAAAAAAAAGCTAATGAACTTAAATCCAGAAAGTGAATAGTCCTGCCTAGGACTCATGACTCCTTTCATCTTTGGCAGAACAGTAGGAAGAGAAGGAAACTGCTTGACCAAAAAAAAAAAAAAAAAAAAAGGACAAAAGACAAGTGAACTACATCTTTAAGTCCTGAAAAAAGTTGGCCAAGAATTCTATACCCAATAAAAATATCCTTCAAAAATGAAAGGAAAATAAAATTTCAGACAGATAAAAACTGAAAGACTTTATCCCACGGAGACCTACACTACTAAAAATCCTAAATATTCTTTAGGGTGAAGGAAAATGATAATATATAGAAACTCAGTTCTACAGGAAGCAAGAGAGAAATCAAAAAGGGTAAATATATACTGATAAACACAAAGAAAGTTTCGAAAATATACATGTGTATCTTTAAATTTCACTAAAAGATTATTGATTCTTTAAAAATAAAAAATATAAAGCATATGTAGAAATAAAATATATAATAGAAGAAAAGATAAAAAGATGATAAATGGAAGTCTAAGTTGTAATACTCTTACATTGTTCATGAAGTACTAGAATATATTTGAAAATAGGCTTTATAAATTCAAGATGCATATTGTGATCTCTAGCACAATCAATAAAAATAAATAACACAAAGAGGCAAAACTAAAAAGTCAAGAGAGGAGAAAAAGTAGAATATATTTTTAAAAAACTCAATTTACTAGAAAGAAGGCAGGAGAGAGGACCAAACAGTAAGCAGGAAAACAGAAAAAGAACACCAATATTTTGTGCTTAATCCAAACACAGAAAACAATTACAAAAACATAAGTGGATGATATAAATACTGTTAAAAGGCAGACTGTAAGACTAGATAACAAGTAGTACAACCCAACTATATAAGTTTATAAGAAACACACATTAAACATAAATAAAGATGAGTTAAAAGGAAAAGGATAAAAAAGATATGAGACAAACATTAAGCTTATATTAATGTCAGTCAAAACAGGCTTCCAGGTAAAAAGTATTTTCAGAGGTAAGATGACCATTTCATAATAATAAAAGGGTCAATTTATCAAAAAGACATAGCAATCTTAAATATGTATGTAATTAATAACAGAGCCATGAAATATGAGAAAAAATTGACAGAACTAAAGGGAGAAACAGACAAATCTACAATCATAATTAGAGACTTAACACTCCCCCCAGAGTAACTGACTGAATAAGGAGACATAAAACATGTGGAGATTTAAAAGATCTGAACAACACTTTCAACCAACTTGACTTAACTGACACTTATAGACCACTCCACCACCACCACCAGCCAAATACAAATTTTTTCCCCAAGGGTACCTGGAACATTCACCAAGACAGACCTTAGGATAGGCAGAAAACAAACAAACAAAAAAACTCAATAAATTTAAAGGTTTTGAAATAGTGCAGAGTACGTCCTCTGACACCAACAACGCTAATTTAGAAATCAATAGCAGTGATCTATTTAAAAAAAAATTCCCAGGTATTTGGAAGTAAAGTAACACATCTAAATAAATAACAGGTGACAGAGAAATTTTAAAATATTTTAAGCTAAATGATAATGAAAACACCCAAATTTGTGGGATGCAGCTAAAGCATGCTTAGAAGAAAACTTATAGCTTTAAATACCTATCAATATATGAAAGTAAAAAAGGTACAAAATCAATTATTTATACTTCCACTTTAAGAAGTTAGAAAAAGAAGAGCACAGTAAACCCAAAGTAGAAGAAACAAAATAATAAAAATAAGAGTAGAAACCAGTGAAATAGCAAACAAGCAAATAGAGAAAATCAGTTGGTTCATTTGAAAAAATTACTAAAATTTACATGCTTCTAGCAAGATTAAGAAATAAAGAATAATATAAATGAGCAATCTATAGTGGGCAGGAAGAGAATGGGTATGATACAAAAACAACTTTAGCTTTATTGGAAATATTTTATTTCTTTATTTAAAATATATTTGAAAGAAATATGACACAATGTGAACAGTTGTTAATGTTGGCTGTTGTAACTGTATTTATTGTGGTAATTCAGTTTTGAGGCTTCGGTTTTTTGTTTTTTTTTAATCTAAACTAAATCCACACACAAAAATTCTTTTAAAACCTAAAGTGTTATCTGCAAATGAGTCTACAATAGGAAAATAATAATAATAATTACATAGACGGTGAATATTGGATGCAAGAAGTTTGAAAAGTCTGACTTCAGAAAAAAGGAAGAAACCTAACAGATGAATGAAAAACAAACAAGGGAAAAGGCGAATAAGGATGTTATTAAATAACAAAAGCCAGTTCACATGAGGAAATCTTTCCAGTCACAGACATACTGAAAAGTCCTTCACACACCCCACCTGTTGTTGTTAAATAATAAAAATTTAAAGGAGGCACAGTGAGTACTGAGAAAGGTAAACTATAAAGGAAAGGGAAAAAATTTTAATATAGTATGTACCACACAATGAAATAAAGTTTGACAGCACAGTAGAACAAAACAATACTGTTTAATATCTGATATTTAATATTTTGATATTTTGTACTAGTTCAGTCATTGGTATAAATTTTATTTTTATAATAAATATTTCTAATAAAAATATGGCTTCCTAGTTTTTCCACCAGTCTTAATGTTTGTAGTTTTTGGACTGGCTGATCTCTGAGCAGCCACCTAACTCTAACGTTAATTACTGGTAATTAGAACAATGTCTTGCACATAACTGTTTTAATGTCAAGATGTACAATCATTTTGCACTATTAAATAAACAGAAATTTCAAAGAATACTGAGTACATTAGGCATACACAACGAATATAAAACGACTAAAAAGGTTGGTCATATAAAAATATATACATACTATTGGATGTTTATTTGGCCAATAAATGTATAATTAACTCCTACTAAAGGATGGGCACCTGTGGCTACTCCATAAATATTGATGTGAAGATGATTAAAGTAATATCACCTTACAGTACGTTGCCTGAGTCGTGACCAAATAAATCAATACATAAATACTTAGAAAAAACCCCAAACGATGGATAAACGTTATCTTCCCAATAAGCTATTTCACAGTGACCCAGAGTTTATGATTGCTTTCATGCTCTGTGCATCAAAATCATCTATTACATGAAAAATAATCCCACACCCTCTACTGGCAAATCCACAGCATCGCGGGTTAGTTGCCAGGATGGATTTTTTTTCCACTCTCCATCTTTCTCAGAGCATCAGGTATCTGACAGCTGACATCATTTGGGCATCTGACCAGATGATCCAGTTTCCACGAGCCGGACCGGTGCGTGGCGCTGGGATAAAGGCCTCAGGCAGCGAGATTTGTGCGCGGAACCCCTCGGGAGCTCGCGCCTTCTGCACTTTGTCTTAAACCGCACATTTACTTGTGTTTTGTTTTTACCCATTGCTAGCCATTTAGTTTGTAAGGAAGACATTCCCACTACAAAATAATAACATGAACATAAGCACAACATAAAAAGGAGGTCAGCAGGAAAGCACCTAAAGGCCGTGAGCATCTGCTTCTAATGGAAGCGATCCGCACCTTCGCGAGAAATCACCCAAACAAGCCTCAGGCCCCTGAGCTCGTTCGCTCGCTACCCGGGGCGAGCGGGGGTGGAAGCTCCCTTCGGCCCGAGGGGACGCTGCCACGCCTAAAACTACTCTTGGTCCGATCTGCCCAGGGTAAGCCCAGAGGAGCTCGGACAGGACCTCGTCCGGGAGGGGAGGCCGCAGGGGCCGGGGTCCCCAAGGGAACCGTGAAGGCCGGCGAGAAGCCCCGAGAGACCGCGTGCGCGCGTGGCAGTCCCCTCCCGCCGCCCCTCCACCTTGGGGCGTCGCCATGGGAACCAAGGGTTTGGCCTCCCAGCCTCCGCCGGGGAGGGCGCGGCCCTTCCTCCGCCCGGAGAGAGGGGGCCAGAGGAGGCCGCAGACACTCACCTCGACGCCGGAGCCGCGACGCGTCGGTCCTCCGCCGCCTCGGGTCGCGTTCGGCAGCTCGGAGGTCGGTCCCGGCGCCCGTTACCGCTGCCGCCGCTCGCGAGCCCTGCGCCGCTGCCGAGCCGCACCCGCAGCCGGTGCCCCTCCGCACCAGAGCGTGGAGGTGTCGGGCTCCGGCTGCGAAAGGCGGGAGATTTAAACCCCGCGGCTTGGCGACCGCAAAAGCCGCGCTGCCCTCGGCGCCTCTGCCCCGGCGTCCGCGTTCACTCCGTTCAGGCTCTCGCGTAACTCCGCGGGAGCCACGGCTCTCGGCCGGTTCTTGAAGAAACTCCGGGACCCTCTCTGTTCCTCCTTTCCCGAATTCCTCTTCATTTAATGACAAACACCAAACCAGTCAGAACATCGGTATAAGGTACTGAGTGGGAGACCTCCGAGGCGTGGGGAAGTGGGGGGAATTCTCGGCTCCTCTTCTGAGTCCCGAGCCCAGAGCCCGGGTCCCCCGCCTCCTCCCAGCCCCACCGCACCTGCCGAGCCCTGGGCTGCCACCCCTCGGAGGACGGAAGCTTCTGAGCCTCGGTCATTCCTGAACTCTCAGGCGCTTCTCAGCACCAGTGGCCGCACGTGGTAAACGTTCACGTGCTGTATGTAACTTATTTTAAAGGTTTAAAGAGGATTAAGTTAATAACTGTTAATAACTGACCTCAAGTGTACATTTACATAAGCATAATTTGTCATAAATGAATCTTCGAGTCAAAGGTAAAATTTGCACCTAAAAACCTCAGAAAAAAATTGGAAATAAGGCAAAAGTAAAATTATGTTATTGGTGGAAGATAATTTAAACCCAAAGTGCTTTCTTTTTTAAAAATTTATTTAGGCTGTGACGCGGTCTTAGTTGCGGCACTGGGGATCTTTGTTGCGGCATGTTTAGTTGCCGCATATTTAGTTGCGGCATGTAGGATCTTTAGTTGCGGCATGTGGACTTATTAGTTGCAGCATGCGAACTCCTAGTTGCATCACGCATATGGGATCTAGTTCCCTGACCAGGGATTGAACCCTGGCCCCCTGCACTGGGAGCACGGGGTCTTACCACTGGACCACCAGGGAAGTCCCCGAAGTGCTTTCCTTTTAAAGGTGACACAAAAATTATCAACTAAAACTTTACAAAATACGAATTAATCACAACTGTGACATATGGGCTAGCAAAGAAAAACGCTTCGACGCTTGAGGTGGTAACTAAAGTCTATAACATGAAAGACATAAAGATGTGGTGAGATTCTAGAATGTTATTACAAAGTATTTAACTTAAAGACCTGAAAAAAGCAGGTTTAGAATAGGGAAAAGGGTAGGCTCTTTATGCTACAGAGTTAATTTGGACTGAAAATATTAAGTCTGTAGACCAGGAATGCTTACCCTGAGATATATGGGGTGTCAAGGTGAATACATGAAATAATATGCAAATTTTTGGCTTTTTTTTTTTTTTTAGAGGAAAGAATCTAAGCTTTCCTCAGAGTCTCAAAGTCCAGATCCTTAAAAGGGTAAGAATTAATATTTTGCAAATATGACGATTGCTGTACTTCCTCGGATCTTTCCTGACTCACTCATGCCAAGCTTGGTGTCCCTCTATTCTCAGATTCAACAACTGTACTGTATTGTAAGTACTTACCTGCCTGTCTCCCCCATTAGATGCTTCCTCTTATGCATTTCCATAGCCTTATCTCTTGGCACAGTGCCTAATACACACTCGGTTCTGAATGAATGTTTATTCAATCAATAAATGAACAGAAAAAAGATAGCTAATTGACAACTGAAGTATACAGTATTAATTACCTAAAACAAATTATTCTAATATGGTAAGCAAGATAACTTCCCAGTTGTTACTATGCACGATAGTAAGTTTCTTGGGATATTTTAGGAAGTGCTTGTTCCAACAGGATGAAGTTTAACTCAATCTGAAGCAGAGAAAGGGCCTCCAAGGAACACAGCAGGAAGTCAGGGTAATGACTCTGGGGTTAGACCTGTTGGTTTTTGTTCACTTAATTGGGGAAAATTAACAGAGATATACAATGTCTCTGAGCCACATAATGTAGCATTTACACATAATCACTTTCCTTCATAGGTCACTAAGAAAAGTGTGCAGGTAGGGGCACAGTATAGGAAAGGAGTCAGCAAACAAGGTAGGGCTACTGACACTCTTCCTGGGCAAGAATCAGGTCTTCTCACTCACGGTGTTGGATGGGTAGGAACTATTTAAGTAGCATTGTACGAGTCCCTTAACAAATGAGGCAACTGCAGTAGTTAAAATTTATTTTTTCTTAAAAAAACTTTTTTAGAAAATGAAAGGATTTAACACCATGAAAACACTTTATATGGGAGGGTTTAATTTCATTAAGAAGTACAAACATTTAGTGAACTGCTGTTTAATATCCTATCAACATATTATCAGATTTATCCTAGTATAAACAGTGTTTTCCTCCATTGTAGGCTTCCACAAGCTAACTAGAAAAGACCATTAGATGGCTTGGAATGTGGAGATCCGCAAATCTGGTATCCCAACCTGGAGTCCTATTTCCTTAGAGCAATGATCTTTACTTTTATTTCTGCACCATCAATCAAACCTCTGGTTAATATCCTAAATAAAACCTCAACTTATATTAGAAAGCATATTAATAATTCTGCCCTTTTGTACTGTTTTACTCTTAGGGATTAGGGATCTGTTGAACCTGATGTCGTGGAGCCTGCTGTCATGGAAATAGCTCCATTTCTTCAAGGTGTTCCACTTACTTTGTAATCTGATTTTTTTTTTAATTTTTAAATTTTATTTATTTTTTTATACAGCAGGTTCTTATTAGTTATCCATTTTATACATATTAGTGTATACATGTCAATCCCAATTTCCCAATTCATCACCCCCCCCACCCCTTGTAATCTGATTTTTTCAAGCAAGTGGCAGTCAGAGTAGGGAGACGCTATCTTCCCAGGTGCTCGTACTAGTAATTACTTAAACATGACAAGGTAAGCATGCTGGCTTTCCCATACTGCAGTTTTGTTTATTCAAGTAAGGCTAGAATTAGACAGTATTATTGAAGTGATTATTTTTTAATGTGAAATGTTACAGAAATATAAAAAGTATTTCCTCCCCCTGAAACCACCACTGAACTTTATTTGGTATTAATAAGTCCCAGGCATATGACTGTACGTAGAATTGTTTGACATGTTTCTAAACTTTCGATCAAATTGTACCTAACCAAGATCATTTCTCTGTAGTCTTTTATTACCCAGAAGCACGTCTCCTATCTCTGTCACTAATGGACTGTATACCTTCACATTAGATATTTAACTTGTTTGGGTTGTGATTTCCTTTAATAACATGAATAACATGATAATTAAAATGATATGAATAACAGGATAATTTCTAAAGTTCCTTTCTGCTTATATACGATTCCTATATGAAAATACAGAAATGGATCTTTAAAGTACATATTTACATATTATTATGCTAATACATTTAGTGGTATACTAAAATTGAAATTAATTTTTAAGGCAAAAACGTGCAAAATTGAACATAACATGGTAGTTTGGTACCAATAACTGCCATTTAAATTTATACATAAACTTTCTTTCATGTAGGTGAAGACATTTTCTCATTTATTCTTTGCATGTATAAAATCATTGTTCTCATGCATGACTGAAGAGTAGGCAGAATATGTATGGTTAAGAGCTTGAGCTCTAGACTCAGATAAATCCAAATTCAGATTGTTACTCTGCCATTTTACTGGTTGCATGAAATCTGGTCAAATAACTTGACCTAACGTATATATTCTTCTTCTTTAAAATAAAGATCTTTTATGGGAGTTCCCTGGTGGTCCAGTGGTTAGGACTTGGTGCTTTCACTGCCGTGGCTGGGGTTCAGTCCCTGGTGGGGGAACTAAGATCTTGCAAGCCACACAGCACGGCCAAATAAAATAAAATAAAATGTCAGATGATTGTTATGGTGGAATAACTTTTTGCTGTTTTTATAGACACTGCCATTAGATAATATACTTCCTCAAACCTGCGAACCAGTGGAACTAATAGCCAACGATAGCCAATCTAATTGTATTAAACCAAAAAACTCCTTTTCTACTAAGTTATATTAAAGATATATTTGGCTTATATAACAAAATAATAATTAACATTATTAATATGGTTACTACTAGAAGTCTATGATAGTCAAAAAATGTCAGTATTAAAGTGACTTAAAAATTCCTGCTATTTTTATACCTGGCAGTTTCTGATTAGCAAAGTTTGGATATTACTTGTCTAATGAAACCTGATTCCAACTAGTGGCTTTTTAAATAAAAAGATATTAATTGAATACCCTTGCACATGCATAGTGTTAAAGTGTCATTTTTTCCCCTTTAAGAATAGGAGGTATGGTAGTACATCACAAAGATTAATATTTCTCCTTATAAGCAACTGATTTTTCAAAAATATATCAAAAGAATTTTTATAAACAGATTTCAATGTTCTTATCAGAAATTCCCAGATAGTATGTTTCATTTTGCAGGGTTGTTTGTTCAATTATGTGTATTTTATGTCAATTAAAACTTTCATTTGTTCTTTCCCCCGATAATGCTAGGAAGCATTCCAATATATTATTATGCATTGTTGACAACATTTCCAAAATGTTCATTCTAAATTCAAAGGAGAATATGAAAAAAAAAACAAACATTGGGCAGCTACTGACAGTTAAGCTATTATAACATTTTATGTAGAATAAAAATCTTTAAAAAAAAATTTTTGGCTGCATTGGGTCTTTGTTGCTGTGCATGGGCTTTTCTCTAGTTGCAGCGAGTGGGGGCTACTTTTTATTGCTTTGCGCAGGCTTCTCCTTTTAGTGGCTTCTTTTGCTGTGGAGCACGGGCTCTAGGCGCGTGGGCTTCAGTAGTTGTGGCACGTGGGCTTAGTAGTTGTAGTTGTGGCTCACGGGCTCTAGAGCGCAGGCTCAGAAGCTGTGGCTCACGGGCTTAGTTGCTCCGCGGCATGTGGAATTTTTCGGGACCTGGGCTCGAACCCGTGTCCTCTGCATTGGCTGGTGCATTCTTAACCACTGCGCCACCGGTGAACTCCTAAAAATCTTAAGTAACTCAGATTTCTACCCTAATAATCTCTAGGTAATCGTAACAGCCAGGTTTGTTTGGGTTTTTTTCCAATATAAGATCTCGTCTTAGATAAGACCTGGAAGGCCACTTTATTTAAGAGGAAAACAAAATTAAACTTAGCATATGAAGAAATACTATGCTTTCTTCCTCACAGTATTTCTGAGCTATCATTTCTAATGCTTCTGTGCTGCTTCCCCTGCCAGAAATAACCTGCATCTTCACTTTCCCAACCAATTTTCTATCCAAATCTGGTTCAAATGTCGCTCTTCTACATGCCTTTCTTGACAGCCAACTCGCTCCCCACAAAGCTAATTGCTCCTTTCTACCTTAGATTTACATCTTTCTTTGCACTTAGGATACTGTTGTAACCAATTTTTAACTGAATGTCTCCCATGTGAGAATGTGACCTTTTTGAAGGTAGTCTCCATGTCTTACACATTTGGGGGTTTTTTTTCCCTTTCCTCCACCCCCAGCAGAGACCCTGTACATGGTGGAAAGTCAGCCTTATTCTTTTAACTGCCTTTTTCAGCAATTAGGGTACATTTTGAGCCTAATTTTAAAATTAGGAAGTTTGATGTTAAACTGTAAGAAAAGGAATTTGAACAAGTATCAACAGGCTTATTAACTGCATTACTATGGCAAGACAGCATAAATAACCCTGTACTGGTCTGCAGGTCCTGAACTCTGTACTGTCTGGTCCCAAACTTCTCCCAGCACGAGAAAAGCAGCTCCACTCATTTCCTGAAGCAAATCTTAGGAGCAAATAAGTCCATGTAAGGCCCCTGTCTCTGGTGTGACTAAAATGGAGGAAAATGGACTATTGAAAGGGAGACTCCTACTTTTGAAGAAAAGATGGAGGATGGGAGGTAGGAGAGCACTGTTTTAAAAGGACTTAAGTCTTCTAGGCTTCTGTTGGCCTCCCATGTTCTTCCTGTTTGGGGAATAAGATCTAATCACTTGTGTTACACAAAAAGAGAAGTTTGGTAGAGATCAGTCAGACAATCCTCTAACAGACTTAGACACTAATGTTACATCCATCTCAAAGGAGAATACCTGAACCATGAATGTATCCTGCCTTGGAACCAGAGTTAAGAATAGGCTAAGGACCAGGACTTGATGCCACTTCCTTGTCTTTTATCTAATAAATAGGACTCTTTACTTTAACCACCTAGTGTATGCATACTACCTGTGAGCAGGTTGGGTGCATTAAGAAAGTTATTTTAAATAACTCTGCCCTTAAGATTCATTCAGGGACCATTCAGAACAGGAATATAAATTCATCTTTGTCCTTTGAAAGTTATATTTCCAGAGACTGCAAATATGATGAAATCTACACCATTCTGCACAAAATGGGAAAAAGACTTTGTGTGTGAATTTTACAACTACCTTTATTCACTTCTTGGGCATTAAAATATTACTGTCTTTTAAGAAATGATGTACCTGGAGCTCTAGCTCTTGTGAGCTATGATGACCGTATCATAGGGGCAGAGGGAGCCCAGGTCCCTAAGGAGTATGGAACAAAACCACTATACCAGCACTGGACTGCCTCTGGACCTCTACATACGAGAGAACTAATCTTCCACCTGGTTTAATCCACTGTTAATCTGGCTCTCAATTGCAGCGAAGTTATGGCGGTTGTTTCCTAGACCTCTGTGATAGGAACCTCACGTGAGATATATGGCATTAGAGTCTAATGATGAGACCAAACTGATTTTCCCATATATTACTTAGAGGCTGAGGTGCTCTGCTTGAGAAATACCAATCCATTAAAGTCACATTTTAAGACATTTACTTTAAATATTTTGTATATATGAATTTAGATAAATGCTAATGATAAAAAAATTTTAGAATATTTTTTATTTATTTATTTTTTTCGGTACGCGGGCCTCTCACTGTTGTGGCCTCTCCCGTTGCGGAGCACAGGCTCTGGACAGGCAGGCTCAGCGGCCACGGCTCACGGGCCCAGCCGCTCCGCGGCATGTGGGATCTTCCCGGAACAGGGCACAAACCCGCGTCCCCTGCATCAGCAGGCGGACTCTCAACCACTGCGCCACCAGGGAAGCCCAGAATATTTTTATCTAATACTGACTGAAAGGTTTTGTCTGAAGAGTCTAATTCTTATCTATATACAAGGATAAGTGTGGGAGAGAGATTCCTGGTTACCATGAAATCTGTATGCTATTTTTAAAGGAGTCTGACTTCCCTTTATTTTATTTAAAAAAAAATTTTTGTTTTTGGCTGTACCACGCAGCTTGCCAGATCTTTAGTTCTCAGACTAGGGATTGAACCCAGGCCCCCAGCACTGGAGGTGCAGAGTCCTAACCACTGGACCTCCAGGGAATTCCCTGACTTATCTTTAAAAAATATATACTGTATTTATTTATTTTTGGCTGCATCCGGTCTTAGTTGCAGCATGCGGGATCTTTAGTTGTGGCATGCGGGCTCCTCTCTAGTTGTGGTGCGTGGGTTTTCTCTCTCTAGTTGTGGCACACAGGCTCCAGGGCACGTGGGCTCTGTAGTTGTGGTGTGTGGGTTCCAGAGCGCATGGGCTCTGTAGTTTGTGGCATGCAGGCTCTCTAGTTGTGGCGCACAAGCTCAGTAGTTGTGCACAGGCTTAGTTCCCCTGTGGCATGTGGGATCTTAGTTTCCCAACCAGGGATCGAACCCACGTCCCCTGCATTGGAAGGCGGATTCTTTATCACTGGACCACCAAGGAAGTCCCCTCCCTGACTTATCTTTAATACAAAGTACTTCACTTAAAACATTTCAACAAATTCTTAATTAACTGGCAATATCTACATGTTTTAATGTCCTGAATACCTACAAAGAACATTATTATAGTTAGACATAACTTATTTTACCAAACACAGACTGTATTTCTAATTTTTTCTCTATTAAAATTTATTAGTTTTTTTAGATGCTTTTTTTTAAACAGCTAACTTTTTAAAAAGTGAAGTTTCTCCCTTAAGAGATAAAAATCTGAACAATTACTGAATTTTTAATAATGCTTTTATAGCATTTCAAAAGCAATTCTTAATTAAAACCAATACCTTTAAAAGATAAATTAAAAACTCAGTTTAATTTCAAGGGTTTTCATAAGGTAGAGAACGCAGGCCATGTTTTACATTTAATAAACAACTGTTATATAATAAATACAAAATAAAGAAAAAGACAGTGGGAACTATCATCAAGGGTGAAACAGTATATAAACTTTAATCTAAAAGGCTGCTTCCTGCATCTGCATCGATGTAATCTGAGAATTCTCTATCAATTTCATTTACAGAAGGAATCTCTGTAGCCAAATTTATCATTCACTTTCATGCACCCACGTGCGAAGTCGTAGGTGAATATCTATAGGAATACAATTTATTGTCTGCTCCTCCACTCAGAAGTAACTGCGTAAAGGGAGAGGAAAAAACATAAACACAGAAGTAAATACTATTTCATATAATTGTTGAACCTAATTAAATACTGATGATTCTGATTACAGAAGGAATTATGGATGAGCAATTAACTTGCACTTAGAGTTAATACTTAATACTGAAACAGTCCAACTGCATCAAATTTCACTACTATATTACACATATACTATATATATATACACTATATTAAAACTTTAAAAGTGGTGATTTTAATTTGGTTGAGGCATAATATGCTATTGTACTTTCTATGAAGCGTTTGCTAAGAAATGTAATAAAATTTAAAAGTTTGAAGGGTAATATAGTTTTACCTGTTTAAGAAAATTACGTTTTTAAAAGATGGCACATTGTTTGTAGGTAAATGGATACTACAGATTTTTCAGATAGCCCTCAAACCTGCATTTGGAAAGTGTTCTTAGGCAATAAGAGCTTTTACGTGTGTGTGTGTGTGTGTGTGTGTGTGTGTGTGTGTATAATTAAATTGTAATTCTTTAAGAACATTTTATAATACAGCCGTATTATCTAAGATTTTTCTAAGTAGCAAATACTTTGATCCAATTAGTCTGAAGTAGCAAGTTTAGGGACTTAAAACATTTCAATAAAATACTCATGAGAAAAAAAGTGCTTCAAAATATTCAAATTTTACTACTACTAATATTAAGGGACAATTTTTTTCTTCTTTAAATGAGATATGAGATTTTATGAATATTAATGGAACCTAGAATACAGAATTATAAATATCAGATATACTGAAACTAGTAACTCTGTAAACACAAATACCAGATTTATTCTAAAAACATAATGTAGTTTCTTCCTCTCTACCAAATAACTAATAAATTCTTACCCCTGTGACTGTCCAGTCTACACTCAGAACTTTGTCTTCATGAGCAGCCAGATCATAGAGAGGAGCCTTACAACTAAAAGATGAAAATATTAACATGTTATATGCATTTCATAGTATTAAACAAACATATATGACTAATCACTTATACTTTTCTGAAAATTTTAGTTTACCATCCTTGCCCCAATAACCACTTAATCTTAAAATTCTGAGCATTTACTTGACTACTTCTCCTGTTTTTCCTGTATCATTAGCAGACTGTGGTTTTGGTTACTGCCTCTCCATTCTACTTGTAGAAATATGTAAATAAATTGTATATGCGTTCTCTTGGGGGCCCTCTGCATATATTAGTATCGCAGCACTAACTGATGAATAAGAAAGGAACCTTTAAATTTTACCTTTAAAACTCTGTATTTTTACTTAATTGCCTATCAACACATAATTTACAATCTGACCACAGTTCCATTCATTCAGGCCACTGGCCTTCGAATTCTATAATTACCATACTTATATTAAGGTTTGGGTTTTTTTTCCTATTTTATATAACAAGGTCAGAAAGATGGATTTCATAAATTGTGTTTTTGGCAAAAGATAAACTATCACAATTAAATTCATTCAGAATGCAAAAACCCCCAACATATTAACATTAAGAAAATTCCTTTGATCCTGGCCTTCCTTTTTGATATCAATATGTATCATTTCAGGATATATGACCCAGACCTTTCTCTAGACCCTTTTGCTTTTGGATAGTCATTTCAGTGTTCATTTCATTTTCTCTGTATACAACGGGGCAATTGATAGATTTCCTTTGTAAGTCATCAACAGGAGTTACCTTCTCGTATCCCACAGCTTAACCATGTTATCTAAAGAGCCTGAAATGAGCTGCTGCTCATGGGCAGGAGACCACTTGACTGATGTGACCCAGCCTGTATGGGAGGTTAGGGACAGCGACACCAAAGAACCATCTGAACAAAACAGACAACCATTATTAAATTTTAGAAAACGGAAGTAGGCAGAACCCCCCAAAAAATTTCTAGAAAAGTATCTTTTTATACACATCTCTAGTGAGAAGAGAAACTGATGTTACTCACTCATATTTTTCCTTCAGAGGTTTACACAACTCACCTTTACTTCGGGGATCCCACAGTCTGATATGCCTATCTGTACTTCCAGATGCTAGACGTTTACAAAGTGGAGAATAGGAGATACAATTAAACACTTTATTTCCTGTCTAAAAAAAAAAAAGGAAAGAACATGTAATCAGGGTGGGCGAAAAGTAACCATCTCCTAGAAGTTTACCGCTTAAAAAGTAACCATCTCCTAGAAGTTTACCGCTTAAAAGCTCAAAGTTAATCAGAGAAGCACTGAATTTGTCTTACCAAAGTTGACTTAAGACTGCCGGACTCAGCATCCCACACTCTAATTGTGTGGTCCCAAGATGCACTGCAGATTTCTTCAGCATCTGACCACAGAACCGAGGAAATTGCTTCCTTGTGGCCAGAGAGGGTCACTATGGGAGTCTAGAAATGAAGGACACCGAAAAGGGAAAGCAGTTTTCGTTTAGAGTGATTGAAACAATAATAATAGTTATTACTTTTAAAGCTGATATGCCAGATATTTTGTCAGGTGCTTTAGCTTTCATATCCTACCTTATTTCTTCTTTACAGCAATCCTCCAAGACATATTTCTGTTTTTATTTTATAGATGAAAACACTGAAGTTGAGAAAGATAACTTGCCCAAGGTCATACTGTTTATAAATGGCAGATCTGAGATTGAACCCAAATATTACTCCAAAATTTGTAGTCTTTCCACAGTATTCTGTTGCTTCCCCTTCTGCTCTACTTTTCATTTTGAGGAATATTAACACTAATTAAATTCTCCCAGTTGACAAAGATGTTATATGTAGAAGCTAGAAGAAAAAGCTCTGGGGTCAGAAAGACCTAGGTTTGAGGTAAGGTGCTGCTATTTTCTACATAACTCTTCCAGGTTAATTAACTGCAGTAGGTTATTCTCACCACCTCATTTCTTCAGCATCCAATCTTTAAATAATACCCATGGCTCATTTATTAGAATTCCAAAATCTCTAATGTCCCTCTCAAATTAAAATCATCAAACTAGGTATACTGTCTGTCTTAAATACAAAGAACATGTAAAAGAAGGAAGGAAAACTCTTGAAATGGGGGACAGTTAACCTACTTGTGTAACTCTGTTACATTTAACCTTCTTAAATGTTAAGGGGGTTGTACTAGATTAGAGATCAGCAAAGTTTTTTGATAAAGATCCAGAAAGTAAAAATTTTAGCCTTTCCAGGCCACATACAGTCTCTGTTCCGTGTTCTTTGTTTTTAAAGCCCCTTAAAAATGTAAAAATCATTCTTAGCACTCTGTAGTACAAAATCAGGCCACAGCCAAATCACCTGTGGGGCTGTTATTTGCCAACTGCTAGACCAAATGATCCCTAAGGTCTCTCTTCCAGCCCTAAAATTTTCCTGGAAGCAGTAAAGGAACCTGATAGAGGAGTGAGGAACAGAACAACCTCTACTGTGATCCAAAACAAAAAGTAAGGTAACAATCAATCAGAGGCTCCAGGATAGGAAATGGCATGTAAAATGATGGGTAAATGTATATGAATAAGCAATCCCATTCCTAGGTATTTACCTAAGAAAAATGAAAACTTAGGTTCACACAAAAAACTGTCCACAAATGTTTATAGCAGTTTTATTCATAACTGTCAAACTAGAAACAACCCAAATATCCTTCAGCTGGTGAATGATTAAACCAACTGTTGTATATCCATACAATAGACTACTACTCAGCATTTGAAAGGAATAAACCATGATACCCAATAATCTGGATGAGTCTTTCTTTGTTTCCCTTCTCAAATACATTATGATATGTGAAAAAAAAGCTTGATGCAAAAGGCTACATACTGTGTGATTCCACTTATATGATATTCTAGAAAAAGAAAAATTACAGGAACAGAGATCTGATAGTGGTTGTCAGGTGATAGAAATAGAGGAAAGGCTGACTACAAATGGGCAACATGAGTTTCAGGGGATGGCAAAGTCTCCCGTATCTTGAATATGTAGTAGTTACATATTCTATGTATTTATCAAAACTCAAAAGCTATACACCAAAAAGAGTGAATTTTCCTACATGTACTTTTTTTTTTTTTTAAAGTTAGAAAAGTCAACTTTGGCATTGTTACTGCAAACAAACTTCAGCAGAATAGTACTGGAGGGGACTTCTTTGGTGGTCCAGTGGTTAAGAATCCACCTTCCAATGCAGGGGACGCAGGTTTGATTCCTGGTTGGAAGACTAAGATCCCACATGCCGTGGGGCAAGCAACAGAGGAGCCCGCGCTCTGGAGGCTGCACACAACTAGAGAGAAGCCCTCATGCCGCAATGAAGATCCTGCGTGCTGCAACTAAGACCTGATGCAGCCAAATGAATGAATGAATGAATTTTAAAAAAAGAATAATTGCTCAAAAAAAAGAATAGTACTGCAGGAAAAACAGCAATTTTGAGAGAAAATGTGGAAAAAAAATTATTGTATGTTAATATATGAAACAAATGACCAGTAAATGAACTGATTGAGAGCATTACTCATATTAATACAAGCCAGGTACTAGAAAGAAATCCAGAGAGAAAATAACTTTTTGATACTTGTCTTATTTTGGTCTTAATAACCCAACTTTTCCTATTATTTCTAATTTCAACTTCAAATAGCACTTCAAGGGTTTCTAGTATAACTTCAATTAATAATTTATAAATGTACAGATTTAAAGCTTATAAAAACCTAAATGAAAAAAATGAATATATTGTGATTTCTCTCAAATAAAATGAACAGTGGAAGCAAGCTTATGAACGTGCACACCTAAAAATAAAAGTTATCAGCAAGGCACTGAGTGGGAGAAAATACTTATAATACCTATATCCAGCAAAGACCTTGAATACAAAATACAAAAAGAAAGCTAGTCGTTAAAACAGTATGGTACTGGCACAAAAATGGAAATATAGATCAATGGAACAGGGTGGAAATTGCCCCACAGGGTAGAAAGCCCAGAAATAAATGCATGCACCTATGGTTAATTAATCTAAGACAAAGGAGGCAAGATTATATACAATGGAGAAGACAGTCTCTTCAATAAATGGTGCTGGGAAAACTGGACAGCTACAAGTAAAAAAATGAAATTACATTTCAAAATGAAATACAAAATGAAATACATTTCATTTCAAAATGAAATAATTTCAAAATGAAATGTATCCTTTTACACCATACACAAAAATAAACTCAAAATGGACTAAAAACCTAAATGTAAGACCGGATACTATAAAACTATTAGAGGAAAACATAAGCAGAACACTCCGACATAAATCGCAGCAATATCTTTTTCGATCCATCTCTAGAGTAATGGCGATAAAAACAAAAATAAACAAATGGGACCTAATGAAACTCAAAAGCTTTTGCATAGCAAAGGAAACCATAAATAAAATGAAAAGACAACCCACAGAATGGGAGAAAATATTTGCAAACAATGTGACTGACAAGGGATTAATTTCCAAAATTTCCCAACAGCTCATGCAGCTCAATATCAAAAAAACAAACAACCCAGTCAAAAAATGGGCAGAAGACCTAAATACACATTTCCCCAAAGAAGACATACAGATGGCCAAGAGGCACATGAAAAGATGCTCAACATCGCTAATTATTAGAGAAATGCAAATCAAAACTACAATGAAATATCACCTCATACCAGTCAGAATGGCCATCATCAAGAAATCTACAAACAATAAATGCTGGAGAGGGTGTGGAGAAAAGGGAACCCTCCTACATTGTTGGTGGGAATGTAAATTGGTACAGCCAATATGGAGAACAGTATGGAGGTTCCTTAAGAAACTAAAAATAGAGCTACCATATGATCCAGCAATCTCACTCCTGGGCATATATCTGGAGAAAAACTAGCTTTGAAAGGACATATGCACCCCAATGTTCACTGCAGCACTGTTTATAAGAGCCAAGACATGGAAGCAACCTAAATGTCCATTGACAGATGAATGGATAAAGAAGATGTGGTACATATATACAAAGGAATATTACTCAGCCATTAAAAAGAAAGAAATAATGACATCTGCAGCAACATGGATGGACATGGAGATTATCATACTAAGTGAAATAAGACAGAGAAAGACAGATATCAGATGATATTGCTTATATGCAGAATTAAAAAAAAAGATACAATGAACTTATTTACAAAACAGAAACAGACTCACAGAGAATGAACTTATGGTTCCGGGGGGTGGGGAAGAGAAGGGGGGAGGGATAGATTGGGAGTTTGGGATTGACATGTACACACTGCTATATTTAAAATAGATAACCAACAAGGACCTACTGTATAGCACAGGGAACTCTGCTCAACACTCTGTAATAACCTAAATGGGAAAGGAATTTGAAAAAGAATAGATACATATATATGTATAACTGAATCACTCTGCTGTACACCTGAAACTAACACAACATTGTTAATCAACTATACTCCAATATAAAATAAAATAAAAAATAAAAAAATATAAAAAGATCTCTTACAAATCAATAAGAAAAAGATAAGCAACACACTTAAAAAAAAATGCAGTGGTTAAGATTCTGAGCTTCCACTGCAGGGGGCATGGGTCTGATCCCTGGTCGGGGAACTAAGATCCCGCATGCCGTGTGGTGCAGCAAAAAAAAAAAAAAAAAAAAAAAAAAGTGCTAAAAACATGAACAGGCACTTGAAAATTAGCTATCAAAGGGCTGGGACTTAAAATACACTACACACCACCAGAAATCACAAAATAAGACACCTTTTAACAGTAAGTAAATGTAAACATGTTATGTGATAAAATAAAATCAGTTATGGTACTAAAAAATTGACCATATCAAGTGGTGATATGGATGTGGAGTAACTTTGACTCTCATACTGTCAGTGGGAGTATAAACTGATATAACCATCTTGGAAAATGTTTTGGCAGTATTAAACATTCATAAAACTGAACATGTGCGTACCCTGTCACTCAGCAATTCTACTCCTGCAATTCTGCATATGCAGAAATGACGACATATGTGCACCAAAAAACAAGTACAGCAACTTTATTTATGGTGGCTAAAACTAGAAACAATCTAAATGTCCATCAAAAGAAGAGCAAATAAATTCTGGTATATTCATGTAATGGCATGCTATCTATTACTGAAAAGAACTATTACATGCAGTAGATGAATGAAATCTCACAGATATTACAGGCATACCTCAGAGATACTGAGGGTTTGGGTCCAGACAACCACAGAAAAGCAAACACTGTAATAAAGTGAGTCACAAGAATTTTTTGGTTTCCCAGTGCATATAAAAGTTATTGTTTAGGGCTTCCCTGGTGGCGCAGTGGTTGAGAGTCCGCCTGCTGATGCAGGGGACATGGGTTCGTGCCCCGGTCCGGGAGGATCCCACATGCCGCGGAGCGGCTGGGCCCATGAGCCATGGCTGCTGAGCCTGTGTGTCTGGAGCCTGTGCTCTGCAACAGGAGAGGCCACAGCAGTGAGAGGCCCGCGTACCAAAAAAAAAAAAAAAAAAGTTATGTTTACACTATACTGTAGTATATTAAATAAGCAATAGCATTATGCATTAAAAAAGTACATACCTTAATTTAAAAATACTGCTAAAAATGGTAACCATCATCTGAGTCTTCAGCAACTCATAATCTTTTTGCCTTTGGAGGGTCTTGCCTCAATGTTGATGGCTACTGACTGATCGGGTGGTGGTTGGTGAAGGCCAGGGTTGCTGTGGTAGTTTCTTAAAATGAGACGACAATGACGTTTGCCACATCGATTGACCTTTCATGAACAACTTCTCTGTAGTATGCAATGCTGTTTGATAGCATTCTACCCATAGTAGAACTTCTTTCAAAATTGGAGTCAAATCTTTCAAACCCTGCTGCTGCTTCATCAACTAAGTTTATGTAATATTCTAAATCATTTGTTATCATTTCAATAATCTTTATAGCATCTTCACCAGTAGATTCCATCTCAAGAAACCACTTTCTTTGCACAACCATAAAAGCACCTCCTCATCCATTAAAGTCTTACAATGAGATTGCAGCAATTCAGTCACATCTTCAGGCTCCACTTCTAGTACTAGTTTTTTAAATTATTTCTACCACATCTGCAGTTACTTCCTCCACCGAAGTCTTGAACCCCTCAAAGTCATCCATGAGGGTTGCAATCAACTTCTTCCAAACTCCTGTTAATGTTGATATTTTGACCTTGATAAATCATGAATGTTCTTCATGGCATCTAGAAATGGTGAATTCTTTCCAAAGGTTTTTTTTTTTTCTTAAAACTTTTTTAAAAATTTATTTTTTAATTCTTTTTAAGTTTTGGCTGCATCGGGTCTTAGTTGCGGGATCTTCGTTGCGGCACGCAGGGTCTTTTGTTGCAGCGCGTGGGCTTCTTTCTAGTTAGGGTGTGCAGGCTCCAGAGCACGTGGGCTCAGTAGTTGTGGGGTGCGGGCTTAGTTGCCCCGCAGCATGTGGGATCTCAGTTCTCCAACCAGGTATCGAACCCGTGTCCCCTGCATTAGAAGGCAAATTCTTAACCACTGGACCACTAGAGAAGTCCCTCCAAAGGTTTTCAGATGACTGCCCAGATCCATCAGAGGAATCACTAAGTATGGCAGTTATTGTCTTATGAAATATATTTCTTAAATAATAAGGCTTAAAAGTTGAAATTACTCCTTGAACCATGGGCTGCAGAATGGATGCTGTGTTAGCAGGCATGAAAATAACATTAATCTTCTTGAACATCTCCATCAGAACTCTTGGATGACCGGGTGCACTGTCAATGAGCAGTAATGTTTTTAAAAAGGAATCTTTTTTCTGAGCAGTAGGTCTCAACAGCGGGCTTAAAATACTTAGTAAACCATGCCGTAAACAGATGTACTATCATCCAGGCTTTGTTGTTCTATTCACAGAGCACAGATGGAGTAGATTTAACATAATTCTTAAGGTCCCTAGGATTTTCAGAATGGTAAATGAGCACTGGCCTCAACTTCAAGTCACCAGCTGCATTAGCCCCTAACAAGAGAGTCAGCCTGTCCTTTGAAGCTTTGAAGCCAGGCATTGACTTGTCTTCTCTCATGAAAGTCTTAGATGGCATCTTCTTTTAAAAGAAGGATGTTTTATCTGCTTTGAAAATCTGTTAGTGTAGTCACCTTTGTTTAATTTCTTAGCTAGATCTTCTGGGTAACTTGCTGCAGCTTCTACATCAGCACTTGCTGCTACACTTTGAACTTTTATGTTATAAAGACTGCTTTCCTTAAATCTCTTGAAGCAACTTCTGCTCGCTTCAAACTTTTCTTCTACAGCTTCCTCACCTCTCTCAGCCTTCAAAGGATTGAAGAGAGTTAGGGCCTTCCTCTGGATTAGGCTCTGGTTTAAGGGAATGTTGTGGCTGGTCTGCTCTTCTACCCAGACCACTGAAACTTTCTTCATATCAGCAACAAGGCTGTTTCACTTTATCATTTATGTGCCCACTGGAGTAGCACTTTTCCTTCAAAAACTTTTCCTTTGCATTCACAACTTGGCTAACTGGGATAAGAGGCCTATCTTTTTGACCTCTCTCAGCTTTTGACATGCCCTCCTCACTAAGCTTAATCATTTCTAGCTTTCGATTTAAAGTGAAAGACATGAGACTTCATTTCACTTCAACACTTAAGAGTCCACTGTAGGGTTTTTAATTGGCCTAATTTCAATATTGTTGAATCTCAGGGAATAGGGAGGCCCGAGAGGAGCAAGAGAGATGGGGGAACGGCTGGTCGGTGGAGCAGTCAGAACATACACATTTACTGATTAAGTTCACTGTCTTATATGGGCGTGGTTCATGGCACCCCAAAGCAATTACAATGGTAACATCAAAGATCACTGATCACCGATCCCCATAACAAATATAATAATAATTTAAAAGTCTGAGATATTTTGAGACTTATCAAAGTGTGACACAGAGACACGAAGTGAATAAAGGCTGCTGGAAAAATGGAACCAACAGGCTTGACACACAGTTGCCACAAACCTTCAATTTGTAAAAAAATGCATTATCTGCAAAGTGCAATAAAATGAGGTATGCCTGTATATGAAGCTTAAAACTAGGTGAAACTAATCTAGGATAAGTCAGAACAGTGATCACTTTTAGGAGGCTACTGATTTCAAGGGAGCCTAGAGGGCATCTTCTAGGGTGTCGGTAATTCTTGATGTTTTGATTTAGATAGTGATTACTTGGGTATACACAACTGCAAAAATGCATTGAGCTGTATACTTAATTATACGTATGCCAAACTTCAACTAACATAAAGGTTAAAAAAAAAGCTACCTTGTAAGTAAAGTATTTTGATAATTCAAGAAGTCTTTTTCTACTCAGATATATTCTTTAAAGGTTGATCAGGGACATGCATCAATAAATTACCACTGGCACATTATCCAATTGGTAAGGCATTTCCAGCTTTAATGTGTCTTATGAGACAAGTGATAAGGAAGCTGAATTGCCGCCAGATCATTCAACTTGCAATTCAGCAGTCTATGTTTAAATGTATAAATTATAAATCACTACTTTCAGTTGGAAACAGTAAGTGCTATTGTTTACTGCAGTTTAACGTGAGTTTGAGGAATCACTTATTCCTCATTTTCAAGTTTTTATAAGATACCTATCTTGTTATTGGTGACTATAATAATGTGCAAATGTGTGACTGATTTAATGCACATCAATTACAGCTGTTAGAAAATGAATGAAACATATGATTTCCTAAATCTGACTCAGTATTGTTCTTCTCATTAAGTATATTAATACAGGTCAGATCATATTATGATAAATATCCTTCTAATGGAACAGAGCAAATAAGAATCTGGATTAACTTTCTGAGTTTGATTTAATTGGATCTATAGCAAAATGACAGAATCAAAACCTCAATTAAACTCTTGGTTTCTACTGATTTAGGAGATGTACTAGAATTACATCCTCAGTGTATGAAACATTATTACTATTACTATTTTTTAAACTGAAGTATAGTTGACTTACAATGTTGTGTTAGTTTCTGGTATACAGCAAAGTGATTCAGTTATCTATTCTTTTTCAGATTCTTTTCCATTATGGTTTATTACAAGATATTGAATATAGTTCCCTGTGCTCTACAGCAGGACCTGTTGTTTACTTATTTTATACATAGTAGTCTGTGTCTGCTAATCCCAAACTCCTAATTTGCTCCCCCCCAATCCCTTCTCCCCTTTGGTCACCATAAGGTTGTTTTCTATGTCTGTGAGTCTGCAACATTATCATTGAACAGTCAGGTAATGAGATATTTCACTAAACTTAGTGCAAGCTTCAACAATTAAAAGATCCTACTTTAAAATTCACCATGAGCAACTCCAACAAAGATGTTAAAAAAAAAAAATTCACCATGAGGACAAATATAATAGCTAAATAATCAACCTATCAAGCTGTAAACCTAGCTTAATGCAACTACATTCAATAACTCAAATAAATGCAGCAGAGTATTTATAATAAAAATTTACAAATCTACTGAAAGAAAGCCTTATGGTTGAAGCAGCAAGACAAGAAAAAAGGAAACTAAATATGAACAATTATATTAAATTAACATATATTTGTCAATAAAGACCTAAGCCGGGACTTCCCTGGTGGTGCAGTGGTTAAGAATCCGCCTGCCAACGCAGGGGACACGGGTTCAAGCTCTGGTCCGGGAAGATCCCACATGCCGCGGAGCAACTAAGCCCGTGTGCCACAACTACTGAGCCTCCATTCTAGAGCCCGCAAGCCACAACTACTGAGCCTGCATGACAAAACTACTGAAGCCTGTGTGCCTAGAGCCCGTGCTCCACAACAAGAGAAGCCACCACAATGAGAAGACCGCGCACGGCAACAAAGAGTAGCCCCTGCTCACGGCAACTAGAGAGAGCCAGAGTGCAGCAACAAAGACCCATTGCAGCAATCAATCAATCAATCAATCAATTTATCAAAAAAAAAAACCCCTAAGCCCAATACTGTCAGTTCTCACAAATACTTACTCTTGTTAGTCCCAATTGCTCTGTTTTCTGTTTCTTTCTCGGTCGATTTGTGGATTCTTCCATTTCATCTTCTTCATCTGTAGGGACTATATCACAGAGAATTAGATTTGATAGAGTTAAAATTTAAGGTAAATATTAATTACAAACAGTCTCAAATAATTCTTATATTTCTAGGTATATACTTTGTCTGTTATCTCAACGGGTTAGGGAGTTAACATTTCTCCTCATTTTGGTTAATGGAAATTATATCTAAAAACAATACCTGGCTTACCAATCTTCGAAAAGGAGAAAGCAAAAAATAAAGTGTTATACATTAAAATCCTAAAACCTACCCAGTTTGGTATCTTATTAAGATTATCATTATGGCTATTCATCAGTTTACCATATCTATGAAAAGTTGCTTACTATTATAGTTGTAGGAGAGTTCTGACCAGATTGCATTTATATTATGAAGAAGGGAATGACATGGTAAGTAAACACATGTTAAAAGGACATACATTCCAGCCATGTTTATTCTTCTTGACTATTTCACTTTTCTAACAATAAATTAAAATCTATTTCATAGATAGTTTTTTCTTTTGTGGTACGCGGGCCTCTCACTGCTGTGGCCTCTCCCGTTGTGGAGCACAGGCTCCGGACGTGCAGGCCCAGCGGCCATGGCTCACAGGCCCAGCCGCTCCGCGGCACATGGGATCCTCCCGGTCCGGGGCACGAACCCGCATCCCGTGCAACGGCAGGCGGACTCTCAACCACTGCGACACCAGGGAAGCCCGATAGTTATTTTTTGATTAAAATCTTCGTTATCCATCATTTGACTAGGTAGCAAACCCAGATAAAAAACCCATAGATTTTAATGTTTTGTAACTATTTTATAAATGTCATGTGCTTTTCCCAAACTAGACTATAAGCACCTTAAGGGTAACAACTAATCATAGATAATATCTCATCTACCCAGCACTATCAAAAAGTATTTCACAAAAGGAAAAATTCCTACACAAACAACTTTCTGCCTCAAAACTGTTTGCTTTAACTAAAATGGATTTATATTTCCTGCCATTTTACACATAATTATTTAAAACTGTTTAAGCTGGGCTTAACTGTATTTAGGGTGTTGTACAGTAATATAGCAATTTCCTCAGAAGCAACAGAGGTATTTTGATCTGCTTACCCATGCAATAAATAGTTCTGTACTACTACTTTTTAAAATATATGTGGGTTTTCCCCCTTCTTTTCTTCTAGCAGTGTCTTCTTACTATTATCAAGGTACTTTCCTCTAAGAGTCTCCTTGTCTCCTCTAATTGTTCTTTCTAATCTATGTTTTCAAAGTGAGAAAATTAAGTTTGGTAAAATTGTATTTAAAAAAAATTTTTTAAAGTAAACCAGCTAAACTAAGAAATTTCTCTAATAGTAAAGTATATCAAATTGACTCAGAAGGTAATTTGTTTATTTCCACGTTCCTGAATAAGGGAACTCTGAGAACTAAGGTAGTTATGTCACACTGCACCAGATGTGTTATTGGTACTTGCAGGGATTCAGTGACATCGTCCAATAAATAAGGGGTTGGTAGAGTAGAAAAACATTTTGAAACACAAAGAAATATACTAATTTTTCTCTATACTATAGTACTTTATTTGTGACCTAAAAAGCTCTGGTCCATTTTTTATAGAAAAATATGGGCTAAAAAGTCTTTTTTTCACTGAAATTCTTGAAATATCATTAATAAGTCAACGTAGAAGAAACATTTCATTTACCTGTAGACCAAATCTTTAGCATCTTATCCCAGGAGCCACTGCAAAACTAAAAAAAATATATATGAAGCGAAAAAGAGTATGTAATATAATCCATCATATTGTTTGCCTGGTTTTCTTCTGCTGTTTAACTTGAAATCTTTACTTTGTCCTGAAATCCTTACTACTATGGCATCACCTATCTGCCTGTCTTCCTAGTCTCTGGGAAGTTGTACCCTCAATCTCATGGCAACTGAAAGAGCTGCCATTCTTATAGGGCCCGTACCCTGGCCATGGTTGCTTAGATCAGGGTGGGCAACTGACCTACACTGTGGCAGTAGGTCTCTTCCTCCTTCAGAGGAAAGAGAAAACCTGTGTTTTTTTTGAAAAAAACTGTGTTTTTTTTGAAAACTTGTGTTTTAGACAGCTGAAGTTAATCTTTTTCCAGGGACAGACAGTATAGGATGTAAAACCTGGGAATATTGAAGGCCAGGTTTTATTGCCATGCCGAGAAAGCCAGACTGAGGTAAGAGAATGAAGTCAATTTGGGGAGACGAGAGGGAGGAGGTGTGCTAGCCACATGCAAGCCTCTACTCCATTGGTTCCTGACATCCAAATGCATCATCACCCTGCTCATGATGTGGTGCATCACTCCCTCCTTGGGTCTTTTAAGCTAAAAAATGTTCAGGATGAGTTTCTATCTCTTATAGCCAAAGGACAGGGTACAGTTAATTCACTTAAGTTTGGACTCAACAACATGTAAACCTTCTTTATGCCTCAATATGAATACTCATAAATTTTTAACTTTGAATGCAGAAACGTCCTCTGTTACACTAACTGGCAAAGAAATGCTGAAGAAACACTCTTAAATCTAGAATACTTCATGTGGTTTGGAGAATTTTCAAATGGTGAGGGAGTTTGTAACCCCTCTTAAGTAAATACTGTGTTGCCCTCATAGCTTGACTAACTTTTACCATTTTGTTGTGATACAGAGTAGATCAGCAGTAATAGTAAAACAATCTCGATTAATGCTAACTTTAGTGCATGCTAAGTTTTAGGGGATCAGCTAGACATTTTCAATTAATGACAGCACTATGAGTAGCTGAAGGACTGAAAATGTCAATCACTATGATTTGAGGAGGTTACATAAAGAAATTACTTTTTTACCTGAGTTCTTAAAATTTCTGCTATTTATATAAAATTCTAAACCAGAGATACCCAGAGTCAGGGAGTGACTCTTCATATCTCTCATTATGAGTATTTACTTTTGGTTTGAAATCATATTCTTTAGTCACCAATTGTTATGGAAGTAGGCCGATCACAGTGACTTTATGTAGAAAAGACATTTTTGCACAAGAAGCTCAAATTCTAATTGAACACAGTACTAATAACACAATAGCTACTTACTTTGGCTCCTGTGCTATCAACAGCTATAGATTCCACACTGCCAGCATGACCCCTGCAGCAGTGCAGGGCTTTCACTTTGTTTCTCTCTACATTCCACTCCCATAGGAGAATAGTCTGATCCATAGAGGCACTCAGTAGTATGCAAGACAGATTGTCTGAAGAAAGGAGAACACAAGGATAAGAAAGAAATTAGTACAAAAATTTTAAATAGTGTTCCAAAACAAAAGAACGGAATTTTTTGTAGTTGTTGATAAAGATGTTAAAAAGGTAAAAGACCTCATATAGCCACCTTTGAAAAAAGAAGCTAACTTATGGTATAAAAGGGAATATTCTTCAAAAATAGTACAGGGACTTCCCTGGAGGTCCAGTGGTTAAGACTCCGTGCTTATACTGCAGGAGCGCGTTCGATCCCTAGTTGGGGAACTAAGATCCCACATGCCACAGGGCACAGCCAAAAAACAAAACAAAACAAAACTATAAAAGACATGCATTTAACACACTCAATATTAACTTGAAAATGTATATTATGTGATATAATTTTAGGATTCACTTCTACTGATTTACGGATTTTTTTATGTGTATATTTTTGAAAGACCCTTTAAAAACTGAGGCATGAGACATTTCTTATCCTGTCCCCATTCTGCCCCAGCATCAAAAATGGCTTATTTCCAATTCCCTATCCAGGATTCCTCTCCATTTAGGCAGAGTCCTAACCTTTTTTGACCCAGGCCACATCTTTTACAACGTCTGTATGTCCCACAACTGTCATTATTGACTTTCCTTCCAAGGACCAGATCCGAGAAGTCTTATCATAAGAACCAGTCAAGATCCTGTGAGGAGAAAAAAATCCTATGAAACACAAAAAACAGCTTTTCTCAAACCCTGAAATCAATTATATTTCTAAAGCACTGATAAAGTAAACCTTGAGGATTATATTTTTAAACTCTTCTTTAATATAAAGATTAAGATTTCAAAACACACTAGAATAAATCAGAAGATGTTACATTTGGCTTTTCCTGACCTCCTAAAATAAAAATGTAACTGACAAACCCTAGATTTCATTTTTATGATTGTTGTAAAATATTACCACTCCCAGGGAAGCTAAGCGAATTGTTTGAAAAGCCTAATAGTCCTTTGTATTTAACCAGTGAAAACCATTAAATAAAAAACCAGTAGAGCCATTTAAAGTAAAAGTAAAACCAGTAAAAACATAACTATGTAATAACTCCAGGGAGACATTCTTTGAAAGAAGCTCCTACTGAGATCCATTCTTGAGGTGTTTTTCTACAATAAGGCCAGAGGGGGTTTGCTCTGAATGATTCATACCTTCTGGATTCCAGTCTGCCCTTTTCAGCCCTAAAAATAGCATGATCTGCATCTTCAGGGTAGTAGGCTGGGAGATCTGTGGCTAGAAAAGGTTTTTTTCCCTCTATGAAACAAATTATATTCTTGGTCTTAAAAGCAACATAATCAAATAAATGCCCTAAGACACACAACCTATTCGGAAGACAAATGTCACTACAACATCTTTAGACAGAAAAGAAAACCTATTAACAGATATGTTTCTTCTTGACTACACTAAATTTAAAGGTCTTTGGCATGGTCACTATATATATATATATATATATATATATATATATATATATATATATATCACAAAATTACTTTCACAAAGAACAAGTAATCAGAGAAAAATATTCATATAGTACACTTAAAATGGATACAAAAACATTCATCTGGCAATACCATTCCTCTGCCCCGTCGATCGCACTGATCCAGTCATCATGGAACATGCATTGTTCTGGCTGAGGTGCAGTATACTTTTCCACGTACTCTAGTTCCACAACCTCTTCCTAGTCACAGAGAGAAACCAGAAATCAATCGAGAGGGCTTCCCTGGTGGCATAGTGGCTGAGAGTCTGCCTGCTGATGCAGGGGACACGGGTTCGTGCCCCGGTCTGGGAGGATCCCGCGTGCCGCGGAGCGGCTGGGCCCGTGAGCCATGGCCGCTAAGCCTGGGTGTCCGGAGCCTGTGCTCCGCAACGGGAGAGGGCACAACGGTGAGAGGCCCGCGTATCGCCAAAAAAAAAAAAAAAATCAATCAGGTGGTGCAGTTTTTAAATGGTACGTTATGAAAATAAAGGACCCCCGGTGTAATTTATCTCCTTCATGTAATAATTCCCCTTCAGAATCCAGAAATTTTGGAGCCATATAAAAAGTGAAAAACTTTATTTGACCTAACCATATGCTAAGAGTAATATCAAGAAATATTAATGACCTTGGAAAACTTATGCTAAAAGTAGAAAAAAAAGAATATAAGAAACTTTATAAAATCATAAAAGCATGCTGTTTAATGGATACAGAGCTTCTGTTTAGGATGATGAAAAAATTCTAGAAATGGACAGCGGTGATGGTTGCATAATATTGTGAATGTACTTAATGCCACTTATTTGTACACTTAAAAATGGTTAAGGGCTTCCCTGGTGGCGCAGTGGTTGAGAGTCCGCCTGCTGATGCAGGGGACGCGGGTTCGTGCCCTGGTCCGGGAAGATCCCACATGCCGCGGAGCGGCTGGGCCCGTAAGCCATGGCCGCTGAGCCTGCGCATCCGGAGCTTGTGCTCCGGAAGGGGAGAGGCCACAGTATATTTCACCACAGTTCCAAAAATTGCCCCCCAATCATAAAAGCAATTATAAATATTTTAAATTATAAAAGTAATAATAAGGAAAGTTTGAAAATTAGAGGAAGGGGCAATCACTATAAATGACAATAACCTAACCCATAAGTTTATATATGTACACAATCATTTTATATACCTTTATTAGTAGTAAACATATATTTGCTATTCCCTTTCTTGACAACTGTTCCACAAATATGAAGTTATCTTTCCTTGTTCATTCATCTGCATTTCTTGAATATTACTCTTAGAAAAAAAGAGGGAATTTAAACATTGAAGATATAGAAACCGAGGTTCAGTTTCTAGGAAAAAACAGTAATCAAAAGGTTCTCGGTTCCTGTAGATTCAGGCTGATTCTAAATGAAGTTTTCCTACATTATCTGGTAATACCTTAAGTAAAATAGAGCAGGTAAGCATTTGAACTTACTGATGAGATGTTTTCCAGTTCCATGTGTTTGAACAAGGGCATTCGCAGAAACTGGCCCTTGATAAGGAAATCAAACTCCACATGTTTGTGGAACTCTAAAGAAAATACATAATAAAATTATCACTGTTAGGACCTGAAGTGGTATTGGCAGAGGTAAATGAGAGACCCCCCAAAACAAACAGGTACCTATTATCCTAGTGTGGCCTCCAAGTTTCTCCAGAATTTCTCCATGGCACAATCAGACCATGTATTCCAGTATATTATGTGATTTTTAAGAACAGAAATACTTTGTTCTGTTGGTATAATATTTTATTGTTGATGGTGTAATCATGTTGATTAAGGAAACCTTTGTATTCTAAGAAGAATCCCAGATATATACAAAAGTAGGAATAACATAATGAATCCTCATTCCCATCTTTTACCAACTCATGGACAATCATCTATACTCCTCCCTCCATTCTCCTGCTGGTTTTTTTTAAAGCAAAGCTCAGAAATGATATAATTTCAGCTGTAAATGCTTTAGTGTGTAATCTCTAAAATATAAAGACTAAAAAAGTCACAATGTTAAAATTTAACATTACTTATTCCTTTTAATACCATAAAGCCAGTCAATGTTCATATTTCCTTGTTTCATAAATGCCTTTTAACAGTGAGCTTTCTAGAATCAGCATCCAAAGTCCTCACATTATATTTGATTAATATCTTTAACAGTTCTCTGTCCTTTTTTTCCATTGCCTTTTATTTGCTGAAGAAACTGGGTCTTCTTGTAATACTTCTTACATTCTGGCTTTGGTTGATTATATCTCCAGGGTATCCTTTAACATGTTCCTCTACCACCTACATACAACCTGTACATTAGGCAGACCCAAATGCCTAATTAGACTTTGGGTCTGTCTGTTTCTGGCAAGATATTTACACACCATATTGTATTTCCTATTGTATCACATTAGAAAGCACACTATCTCACTGTGTCTCCTTTTATGATATTAAGATCTACCTCTGGGTTCAGATGATGTCAGTCTGATCCCATCCACCATAACGTTCTTTGTTAGCCTTTTACCTAATAAATGGCTTTAGTAGCTATAGATATTCACTTCTTAAATCCATTATTTCATTTGGAGTTACAAAATGCTAAAAATTCTTCATTCTTTCTGATTTATTAGCTATCATAAAATCCTTCTTAAAGAAGAATTCCCTCATTGATTCTTTGGCTTGTTACTTTTTAAAAAACCTGAATCTGGGCTTCCCTGGGGGCGCAGTGGTTAAGAATCTGCCTGCCAATGCAGGGTACATGGGTTTGAGCCCTGGTCTGGGAAGATCTGACCTGTTGCGGAGCAACAAAGCCCGTGAGCCACAACTACTGAAGCCCGCGTGCCTAGAGCCCATGCTCCGCAACAAGAGAAGCCACCGCAGTGAGAAGCCTGTGCACCGAAATCAAGAGCAGCCCCCGCTCACCGCAACTAGAGAAAAGACCGCGTGCAGCAATGAAGACCCAACGCAACCAAAGATAAATAAATAAAATAAAATAAAATAAAAATCTGAATCATTTTGCATCTTCAACTCAAGAGCAGTGACTCAGTTAATCGATTTACACAAAAAGACAAATCAATGTTCATCTACAAGTTTAGAAAAATATGCAAATATTTGGGTAACAACAACCAACCATATACTGATACTGCAAAGTGTCTTGCAAGAAAATAATTCTTATGCTACTTCAGAGTTTTTCAACAAGTAGAATATATGACATCTTTGGAGTTTAGAAAACTAACTATGCATCAGAATCTCTACACTATTGTACATCCATGATGAAAGATAAGAACCGATAGGAAATGCTATGTGAATATCTCTGTATCAAGAACTATATCTTGCTAACAATGAAAAGACCTTGTCCCCCTGCAAAAAAGTTGTTCAAAAACATCTTAAGCTTAACAAAAAAGTTATAAGATTTTTGGAAGAGTAAGTGGAAAATATTAGGCATTAGTTTACAATTCTCACCTCCCCATTCCTCCAACTAGGGTAGAATCAAAAGAGCTTTAAAAGCATCAGAAACATCTGCATAAATATATGCTTGCCTCTAGGGCTTCCCTGGTGGCGCAGTGGTTGAGAGTCCGCCTGCCGATGCAAGGGACACGGGTTCGTGCCCCGGTCCGGGAAGATCCCACATGCCGCGGAGCTGCTGGGCCCGTGAGCCATGGCCGCTGAGCCTGTGCGTCCGGAGCCTGTGCTCCGCAATGGGAGAGGCCACAACAGTGAGAGGCCCGCGTACGCGAAGAAGAAAAAAAAAAAAAAGCTTGCCTCTAAATGATGGCTCCATTGACAAATTTTGTTTTTAAAGATTATGCTTTATGTTATTTTCCATTTTTCATGTTTAAATCTTCTACTATATATATGGTTTCATTACTTTTTAAAGAAACATTTTATTATAGAAAATTCCAAACATATACAAAAGTGGAGAATAATAAACCTTCCTATACCTATTGCCCAACTTCAACCATTATCAACTTATGACCCATCTTGTTTGATCAATATTTTTGCATACATTGTTCATATTAATTTTACAATGTTCATATCATTTAAATTTTATATTAAATTTACATATAAATTTATAGCCCATAAATTTTTTTACATACGTTTAATTTATTTTAATTTATATCTTTATAAATGTTTTACTTGATACTGTGGCATGTTTATGTTTGTTTTATCCATTATTTTAAAATGAATTTTAAATACTTAAATAAAATACTAGTATTAATGCTGGCATTTGTTATTATACAAAACAAATGCTCAAATTCAGATATTGTAATTTTGCTTTGTAGAAGCACCAAGATGCTTGTTCTATGCCTACCCAATCTAGCCTTCACGTCTTCATTACCTCTACATCACAACTTTTACACTAAAATCTTTATTCCTAAATCTCAACCACCTTCTCTCCATATTGCCTTAAAAGCAGATTAAACTAAATTTCTTTTTTCCTGAAAACTTATTTCAAAGCATTTTTCAAACTATCATACAGTAGGGAAATCCATGTTATAAATTTTACCATGATAAAATCCATGCAATATTATAAAATAATGCCCCCAAAGGGCTATAAATAACATGTCATGTATTTCAGTCTAGTTAGTGTCACTGTGCTTTCTCCTAACTTTTCGGAGTATATATACCCACCGTTTTTCGCCTCAAGCAATTTATTAATGATGTTACTAAGGTCAGCAATTTCAGAGGCTGCAGGTATCGAGAAAGGAACATCATCTACCGCATATCTACAAAAAGGAAACGATAAATCAAGTCTACAGATGTTTTAACAAATGTGCATTTATTCATTCAACAAACATTTATTGGGTATCTAATACATGCCAGACATTTTGCTACATGGGGTTAACAAAAAATGAATTAACCTGTGGTCTCTGTTCTTGGAAAGGGTTAAAGTCTGGTAATCAAATACGAGGAAAGTATGTAAGAACAGTGTCATAAGTAATACATAAAATGGGAGAACAAGGAAGTGGTAGGTCATTTCAACCGAGAAAAGGGGGCTGGGAGAGCAGAATCTGAAAGGATGCCTAAAAAACATCACTCTTACACTACATCTAGAAAAGTGAGTTTCTGCCAGGTGAAGTGTGGCGAGGCAGAAAGAAGGGGTGCAGGAAAGCAGGGAGAGCAGCAAAAAAAATAGCTAAGAGTTATTAAAGAGCTGCCCACCCAGCTTATTCCAGAAAGTGTTACTTTACTCTAGACAGTGACCAAAGATAAGGCTAAAGAGATGTGCATGGAGTAGTTTAGATGCTCTGTGAAGTACTTTTTACTTCTTTCCCTAGGCAATGGAGGAACCACTGTCTAAGTCAAATAACATCATCAGAATTTTGTTTAGTTAGATCTTTCTTGGCAGCACTGCAGAGACTGGATTACAGGCACACACAACAGGAGGCAGATTAAGAAACTCTTGTGAGAGAGAATGGGAGAAAATTCTTGCAAATCATGTATCTGACAAGGAACATGTATCTAGAATATATAGAGAACATTTATAACTCAATAATAAAGACAACCCTATTTTAAAGACGGGCCAAGGATCGAAATAGACATTTCTCCAGAGAAGGTATACAAATGATCAACAGGCACATGAAAAGATGCTGAGCACTGTTAGTCATAAAGGAAATGCAAATCAAACCACAATGAGATATCACTTCATACCCACTAGGATGGCTACAATAAGAAAGACAGATATTAAGTGTTGGTGAGTATGTGGAGACATTAAACCCTTATCATTGCTGGTAGAAAGGTAAAATGGTATGATTGCTTTGGAAAAATCTGGCAGTTCCTCAAAAAGTTAAACACGGCATTACCACTTGACCCAGCAACTCCATTCGTAAGTATATACCCAAGAGAAATGAACATATATGTTTACACAAAAACTTGTGCACAAATGTTCACACCACCACTATTCCTAATAGCCAAAAGGTGAAAACAACCCAAATGTCCATCAACTGAACAATGGAAACACAACTTGGTATATCCATACAACGGAATATTATTGAGCAGTAAAAAGGAATGAAGTACTGATATATATATCTATATATATCTATATATAGATATATATATAAAAGCCTTTGCCCCCCCCCCACTCCCATTGTGGCAAAAAGAGATTTATTACAACATGTCTTGATGAGCCCTGTTTTATATATATAGGTATATATATATATATATATATATATATATATATATATATATAAAACAACATGGATGAACCTTGAAAAACATCATACTAAGTGAAAGAAGCCAGTCACAAAAGACCACGTACTGTATAATCCTATTTATATGAAATGTCCATAACAGACAAATCTATAGAGACAGAAAGTAAATTAGTGATTGCCTTGGGCTGGGGGGATTTGGAAGTATTTGGGTGTTGGGGGAAGGAGTAACAGCTAAAGGATGATGAAAAATGTTCTAAAATTTACTGTGGTGATGGTTGCATAATTCTGCAAATACACTCAAAACTAGTGAATTGGACACTTAAATGTGTGAATTCTATTGCACATGAATTACATCTCAATAAAGTTGTTACAAAAAACAAAAACAAAAAAGTCTTCATAAGGTCTGAATTTAGGCTATATTTGTGGGGAATGTAAAAATTTCAAAAGATGTTAAGGTAGAACTTTCAGGGCTCACCAAGACATGCTATGATAAGTCTCTTTTTGTCACAATGGGAGAGGGGGATGGAGGTTTCAGATCTTGCTAAAATGTAGATTCTAAATCAGCAAGTCTGAGGTACAGTCTGAGATTCTGCTTTTTGTAACCAGCTCCCAAGTGATGATAATGCTGCTGGTCTGCAAACTACACTTTGAGTAGTAAGGCTATAGTTATATATTTATCATGCTGAAAAAAGTAAAAAGTTATTTAGGTTCTCCAAAAGATAACAAAGCCTAGAAATTGAAAGTTTTGGTTTACTATGATATTTTGGCCAGTAAGATGAGTAGGGAAATGTAGCATAATTACATACTCATATATGAAGATACATGCATATGTAAATTATACACATATACATGAATAAATCTACTTTCCCCCCTCATTTTACTGATGAGAACGTATTGCGTGAAAGGAAGAAGCGAGAAGTTTAATTTCTAGGTTTTGTTACCGTTTTGGAAAACCTAAATATATAAACACAAACACACATACACACATATGATGTTTATCCATTTATCACAGGAGTTAAAATACAGTGCTCTAATATTTCTTAAAACTTCATGTGAATCAACAATAATCTCCATAAAACTTTTAATTAGAAAAAATACAGTGATCATGCTATTCCATCACCATATTCCTTTAGAAGCATTTCGACTAAGTATATATACTCATCAGTATTGATAATACAATTTAAATGTACTGTAAGCAACAATACAAGAGGAGTGAATATTATGTACCAGGTCAACAGATAAAGCTACAAACACAGAATCAAAAATATAATCTTAATTGAGGTGGGAGTTTTTTAGTTTATAGCTGATATTAGCTTGTTAATACAACAAATATTTATTATTTATCATCAGTTCCAGAAGAACTTGACAAACATTTGTTGACTCAGTCAATCCAAGAAGCATAACATAGTCTCTACAATCAAGAGGCTTACAATATAGTTGAAGAGACCAGGCGAAACAAAAAAAAGTTAATTAATAGTGTAATATACGCCACAAAGTAGAATATAATTAGGTTTCAAATGATTGCTACATACCTGGGGACCATTTGTAAAATTGGTAAAATGTTTACATACATATGGGTATACACATACAGGTATATATATATACACACGTATACGTGTAGATTTATCTATATAAATACACAAATCTGTAACTGAATTGACTTCACACTCATCAAAAACCAGTTCTACCAACTCCCTATTGAGAGCTCCACCTTCTAGCCTCGTTTAGAAAAGCATCGTCTATCACCTACGTAGGAAAATGAAGTTGTGTTTTCAGACACTGTGAAACACCACTAAGCAGACAGCCTATAACGACTTAGTCCGTTGTTCACTGTTCAATTACATAATGCACTTCATTCAGGAAGCAAACCTGAAGCCCTTCAGGTCCCTCTACACTCACAATTCAAATTATATACAGCCTGAGTCTAGGCAAGAAGGCTCGGTGATCCTTGAGAAATCCTCGCAAGGTACCGCTTCCATTTGAGCGAAAACTCGCTCAAGCGAGGAGTCCAGCCAAAAAAAGGGAAAAAGTGAATTGGTAGCAAAGATAACCAGGGATGCACAAGGTCATACCGGAGTGGTCTTTTGAAAGGATCCCGGGGCTGGGGGGCGGGGGGCGCGGGGGGGGGAAGGAGAGGAGGGGAGAGAGAGGGAGTACGCTTACTTACTTCTTGTTGTCAGTGAAGAAGCGTGTCTGGAGCTGAGCCATGGCTTGCCTACAGAAACGTATGGGTAACAGACAACCGGCGCTTTGGCCTCTCAGGACTGCAAAAAGAGGCAGCTCAAAGTTAGATCGCACGTGTCAGAGAAAAGCATTAGTCGAACACTGGGCTTCCGCTTTCTTTCCTCGGGCCTCCTCAGCCAGGAGGCACCACGAGGCTTCTCTTCCACAAGGCCCAGCCCACAAACATCAACTACCTATTCCTAGATTTAGGAGTCATCGATTAGTAAAGCATAGTCTTAAAGGCGGCGCGTCCCTTTAATCTGTCTGTATTTTTAAAAAATATATTTAAGCTTACAATCGATTGTGAAGATATAGAGAGGCCCGATTCAAATAGGCTTCTCCTCTCTCTCTCTTTTTAAATTTTAACAGGTTATCCTCAGTCCCAATAATTCAAACACAGCTCCTAGATACTACAACCCCCAGAAAGCAGCGCTTCTCACACACTGTAACCACTGGGTATTGTAGTCTTTTTTCCCATGCTGCCCTTAGGCTATCTTATTTGCATTAAACCTTCCCGACTCCAGCCAAATTATCTATTATATTTCCTCTGCCTTCAGCTTTAATTCACTAAAGCCTTTCCGGGTTTACTTTTTCAAGCATACTCCCAATCAGACTCTCAGGCTACCGAGATTTTTCTTGGGCTCTCGACACTAGCTTCAGGCTTTAGATCCAGGTGAGAGGCGGGGATACGAAAAAAAGAACGAATCAGAAGGAAAACTAGCGACGGTGGCTGATAGTGGTCTTATCTCAAGCGACTGCGCTGCGCGATCCCGGAGGGGCGCGCCTGCGCACTGTGCTGGTCTCCATGGCGGGGCCTCGGAGCCAAGACGAGGTTGAGTAGACTCGTTTTGAATTTTCTCCCCTCTGCTCCAGCACTTTGTGGACTTCCCTTCTCGCCCTGTAGGGTGCTCGGCGGCGGCGGGACTGAGGGAGTCGGAGGTTTGGCAGAGCTGTCCGCGCCGACGGACGGGAAGCTGCTTCCCAATCCCCCTTTCTTCCTGCTGCCTCCTCCTCCCGTCACCTCCTGACCCGCCCGGTCCCTGAGCAACCGCCGGCCCCCGCCCCTTGCCGCTGACGGGTTTTGGTGGCGCCTTTCGCGCCCCGCCTTGGGCCGTATTCGGGGCCCCTCCTGACGAGGCCTACCGTCCCCCGCCCGGACGGGGTCCGCGGGCCCCGAGCCGGCAGGCTGGAGAAGGTGGAGGTTAGGTGTCTTAAGGAGGGCTGCTGAGCACAAGGGCGCACCACCACGGAGGAGGACTCGGACCCCCTGGCCGGGAGCGCCCGCTGTGTGGTCCTATGTGCCGCCCCGCATTTTAGGGTTCCTTTTTTCTCTTTATGAGCCCCTTTATACCTTCCTTTTAGAAGGGGAAAGGCGTCCTCCCACACCTTCTCCCAACGCTTTTTGACTTTTTTTTTTTTCGTCTTGAAGTTACCCAAAGGCCTATGTCTTATTCTCAAAAGGTCCCGAGAATAATTCTAATGGAATTTAGTTGTTTTTTTGAGGGAGGATGGCTGGAGAGATACTACTCAGCTCTCCTAGTCACTTTTTAAGCCGTTCGCCAGAAATCTTTCAAGAGGGGGACTTCTTAAAGAGACGGCAGTTTAGAGTAAGGCAGAACTGGATTGCAGAATTTGGGGCAAAGCGGTATGTGTGCAGGTGAAGACAGCTAAAGCTTTCCTTTGTTACGTTGCTTCAAGATGTACAACAGTTAAGTAGACATATGATATTTAAGTCAACCATAGATTATGAGAAAGGATATAAACAATTGTAAACGTAAAATAATCTGTTAATAGTGCGCAGTGACAATGAAACTAAGACTATTTTCAATTTATTCACCTTCTTAGAATGCAGGCCGTGGAACCCGAATGCCTGGGTTCGAATCCTGCCTCAGCTGCTTATTTATTAGCCTCTCTGTGCCACACCTTCGTCAACTGTGAGATTAAGTGCCACATAGTAGATGTTAACTGTTTTTACCATCGTTATCCTTTAGATGTCAGTTTAACTGGGAGCTATGGCAACATGAACAAGTAAGAAAGACTAGCTTAATGGTTAGAGAAGTAAAAAGAGAAAACCTCTGTGCTGAGGGCCTAGGAAAGGATTGGGCTTGCAAATAGAAGCCATGGTTATTTAACCATGTGATTCATTGTAATTGTGAGAATTGTATGCATAAGTTAGACCACCTGAAGTTTGAAACACTTTTTTTTCTCTTTCTTAATTGAAGTCTTGTTATTTAATCCATATTTTTTGAATTTGGTAGAAGTAAAAAGAAATTTGACAGTTTCAAACATCCTTTGCTTTTAATCATAAGTAATTTTTGAGTTACAGCAGTAAAATTGTCTGAATTAAAATTCATAGAACCTGAAATAAAACTTCTAATAGGTTCTTCAGGTAATTTTTAATTGTTAATATATCATTGGTTAAAATATATTTTTAAATGTGTAATCAGTAGATTAATTCATTTTTAACTATCATTAATTTGAAATTTATCAAAATAAGAAAATACTGTACCTGATATTCAATACAGGTTGATCCTAATTCGAATGGAAAAATTTTCTCTGATCAGTAAGATACAAAACTTAAATATGTGCTTAATAAAACTTCAATTTACAAAGCAGAAATGTTGAATTCACTAAAATACTCTTTTCATTTGACTGAGACCTTTAGTTAAGGGAAAATTAGTTAACAAGCATTCCAAGATACCTGAACACCTAGTATGATGGCTTTGGTGTTTTTTCAACAGTGGCTTATGTGTTGTATTTCGTGTTCCCTCTATGTAATACCTAAGAGTAATTAGTATTTTTACTCTGAGTGTTTTTCTTAACTTTGCTTAGAACATTAACTTCAAGCTTTTGGTTCTAATGATTTCCTACATGATTCATTTACTAGGTTTCTTACGAAGACGCGTTATCTGGAGAACTACAGCTTGGAAAATGTTTTTCTTTATTATAGGTTTTTTTTTTCTGTATGTAATGGCATGGTGTAGTATGATATAAAGACAGTGCATGGGCTTTGGAGTCCTAATTGGTTTTGGTGATTTTTTCCTACTTAGTTTTGAATCTGAGCCCTAATGTTCTGTGATCTTAACCAAGTTACTAGACAGCTTTGGTTTTCTTATCTATAAATAGATAATAAGCTCTACCTTAGAGTCATTGTGAGGATTAAATGAAATAATTTGTAAATCCCTCAAAGAGCAAAGAGGTAAAAAGAGGTATGTATGTACAGGGTAAGAAATGGGTAGAAACCAAGATTACAGGGAAGTTTATAGAGAGTGCAAACCTTAGATAAAGGAAAAGAGACATTGTGAACACTAACTTAAAATTTTTTTCACTGAAAAATGAAAAGTTGAAGTAGATTGTTTATATATATTTGCATACATTTAACATTTTGATGTTGATTTAACTAACACAATACAACTTGCAAAACCCATCTTTTAAGAAATAAATTACTCTATAAAATATTTGTGAATTAGGAGTCTTGATTTAATTTTTGACACCACTGATTCATAGCAATTTTGTATACATCATAGAAGGAACATTGTGTTGTTTACCTACCCTAAAAGATGAGGGAAATTTTATTTTCTAAAGTACTTTTGAGCAGTATTTTTTGTAGTTAATAAGGTCAGACACTGATTTTAAATATAAGATTTCAATATCCTTTAAATCTCTAGACATTAACCAAAGTGCCTAGAATTAAGAGAAACTCTAAACTTCAAGTGGCTTCATCCTTCAGTTAGCCTGTTTGGGGATTTACTCTTAGATTATTGGTTTTAACAGATAAATTTTACCACACAAAAGTCTATCGGGAAAACTAAAAAAATCAAATATTAAGACAATTTTTAAGAAATTACAGCTGAGAATTACCTTTAATGTTTTGAACAAATAGATTTGCTGTTGAACAAAATCAAAAAACAGCAGTAGCCCCAACTTGGTCTACAGAGATTTGAGTAACTACAGCCTGACTAGTGTGTTCCCCTCTGCCATGTATTCAATATGTATAAACAATAAAAGCCCTTTTTTGCTGTAAATTAAAACATTGAACTTCTAATTCTTCCTAATCTTTGCTTTTGGTATAAGGTAAAATTCACTTTTTAAAATGTGATGTGAAACATTCTAGAAAGCAGTTTGCCAGCAAAATTTAATGGCATTAATGTGTTTTCTGAACTCCAATTACTACTAACCCTCTAGGTTATATATTTAATGCTTTCTCTTTTCTTTCTGTTCTCTTTATCCAATCCCAATACTACTTACTTAAGAAATAAGCTTATCAATTTAATTTTAGGATTTTATAGGGGATGGGATATGAGGAGGGAAGCCCTTATTCTCAAGCTTCTATGGCTCCAAAATATGTTCAATTAATAAATATTTTCATTGTGGAGAAAAATGCAATTTACTGTGGACGTTTTTGTTTCTGTAGTAGTTACAGAATGTGAGAGTTGAAACAAGGCCTTAGTCCAAATCCCCAACACAGGTTAAGTCACCAACCCCTGGACACATGCAGTCTTCCATAAAGACAGTCCTAGTCTTTACTTCACTTTAACCGAGTCAATTGCTGGGTAAACTATACCAGGCTGGTAATGGCTATTTTATAGTAAAACCTGCAGAACAAAATCTAGTAGCTTGCTTTATGTGTTGGAAAATAATACATTGAATACCTTCTCATTACAGAAAAAATGCTGCTGTGAAGACATAATTATAGCTTTCACATAACTGAAGCCCCAACCATCATGATTTAGTGCCCCCCAAAGGAAGAACTTCAGTGGAAAAGAGAGGGCATTTCTGGGGATAGTAGAATGCTTGAGACCTGAATTTAAACTCAAGCTCCTTCATGAAGGTAATAATTTTATTTTTAACTGATAGAAAGTAACGGCTCTATAAAAGTTAACTATTGTCTATTACATATTAATGAAAAAGTCAAGTTACACTTTGTATATAGGTACTTTGTTCCGTTTATGGTTACCTGTTCGAAAAGAATATTTTATACCTAGTTATTTAATCTTAATATCTACATTCTTTGGAACTTTACTTTGACATAGTTAATTGAAAGTTAGGGATAATAATTTATAGCATGCGCTGACATTGAGGTTAGGTGGGAAAATTGGGTATTTAAGTCACCTATAGTTGTCAGGATTGAGGAGTGTAATGCAAATTGATGGAAGACTTAGGGGAGGAAGGAGTAATACTTTTCACTTCATTCAAATTATTTTTTGAAAAGGATGTCTGTAACTTAAAAATGTACTTTTAATCTCCAGTTCAACAATGAGTTAGGTCAACAGATATTGAAACCCACCTTTCCATATAATAAACACTAAAACCTTGTTTAACACATAGTATAGAGGTACTGCATACTGAAAGGAAAATTTTGAGTTTTCAATTTCCAGAAGATAGTAGGAAAGAAGTTCTCTTTCTTCCATTTGCAGATTCCCAGTCTGGGCAAAGTTCTGAAGTAAGTGGTTTATATTTGGCAAGCTTCCTGTGTTATCCCACCCCTTCACTAGTGAACTTCCCCAGGGCATTCATCCTGCCTTCCCTGTTCACTGCAGCATCTACCTCAGGTGCTCTGAGCCTCAAATGCATCTATTAGAATGGATAGAGGTTGCATTCTAAGTTAAACTTTTCGGGGTAGCTGTTTTTAACTCATCTTAAAGGAAGAAAACTATATTTATATAAATTTACACAAATTTGATAATGACTGATAATCGCTCCAGAGTTTTTTCTTTTTAAGAAAAAATGCTTGATAACTCCAATGAAAATTTCATTGATGAAATTTCAGATAGGGTAAGAGAAAGTAAATAAAACGAAAAAAAATTTAGATCAGTAGGGATAATTTGTAATGGAATCAGGGCACCTACCAGGAAACTGAGAGTAAGTTTTTAGAATTTTTTTCCCCTAAGCTATTTTCACTTTTTACCTTTCTGTCCCGAGATCCACTTTTGGATCTGTTTATAGAATATTTTCTCAGGGGCTGTAATTCCTGCATAGTTAGAATGCTAGTTTTTTCAGGAGGTCAGAGATCTTTAGATTGCTTGCAGGAGGGCTTTTGTGTGTTAGGTACTGCCTATAACTAAATTTCAACCAGGAAAAGTTGAGAACAAAAATGGACAAAGAATTTCTTTTAGCATCTTTAATTTGTTAACCTACCAAAAAAATATATTAAAGCCATGACTAATGAAGGAGGGAGGTTTGTCTGTTACCTTGAAAGAGTTCCCATTGTAATGGTAAAGAGTGGGCTTTGGGATCAATGCATGTAGGTTTGAGTTCTTGCTCAGCCACCTAGTATATTTGTAATCTTTGGCTTTACTTAACTGCTTAAATCTTATTTCCATGTGTGTAAATTGGAGCAAGTAACTGAATCACAGGGTTGTTGAAAGGATTAAATAAAATGACATGTATAAAACACTGAGCCTAGTGCTTTACTATGGTAAGTGCTCAATAAATGAAAACCTTATAACCTTTACTGGTGAGCCTCAGTTTCCTTTTCTGTAAAATGTTGTTAATGGGTCCTATATCACAGAATAGCAGAGTGATTGTTAATAATTCTGGCTAATAATTATTAAGTATAATAAGCGTTCAATAAACATTATTTTGTAGCTATGATAATTAAATTCATAATCATGTATTCTATCATAATAGTGCTTATATTTAAAAATCAAAATAAAGTCTCAAAAATATTTCTAATCTTAATGTCATCATGTTTAGACAGTGAATATTTCAGTGTATTTAATACACTTTAAAAAATTAAGTTGCATTCTTTTTTTTTTTTAAATTTTATTTATTCATTTTTGGCTGCGTTGGGTCTTCATTGCTACACAAGGGCTTTTCTCTAGTTGCGGCGAGCGGGGACTACTCTTCGTTGCAGTGCGTGGGCTTCTCATTGCGGTGGCTTCTCTTGTTGCAGAGCACAGGCTCTAGGCACACGGGCTTCAGTAGTTGTGGCACACGGGCTCAGTAGTTGTGGCTCATGGGCTCTAGAGCACAGGCTCAGTAGGTGTGGCACACGGGCTTAGTTGCTCCGAGGCATGTGGGATCTTCCCTGACCAGGGCTCGAACCCATATCCCCTGCATTGGCAGGCGGATTCTTAACCACTGTGCCACCAGGGAAGCCCTAAGTTGTATTCTTGACAGCAATTATTTCAGTTTTAATAAGTCCCTCAGTAGGACTTTATTTTCAGTTGGATCTAATTCTGTAAAAGTTGTCTCCTTGAATAGAGTTCTTTTATTTTTATACTCAGTGTACATTAGAGGTCAGTCAATAAATGAGAGTTAAATGAATTTTAAAAGTCATCAAGATAATCAGCTATTAGAAACATAAAATCTAAGAACTGAATGGGATCTTTAAAAAACTAGGAATTGAAGTTCAGGGAAGTTAACACTGTTTTTTTTCATCAAATCTAGACTGACCCTGTGTTCTTTTTCTACTACATTCATCAGATGTGTGAATTTTTAAACTAAACAGTAATATTGAAATAGAACTTGTTAGTCATCTGAAAGTAAAATTTTTTCCAATTTTTCAAAGACAGTATAGAAAAGTATATTTAGGAGCTTTATACTAAGCCCAGGTAAGTTTTTATTACATCAATGAGATGACTGATATTTAACAGATTTTTGTCCTTAGGAACCAAGTAATTTATTTATAGATAGGTGAATTTTTTATCTTAGTTTGCATAATTATAAGTAGCAGAAATAATTTATTGAGTATTGACCCTGTACTAGGAACTGCACCAAGCTCTTTGCACACATTATTTTGTTTAATATAACGACCCTCTGAGGGAGATGCAGTATAATTGCCAACTTGCACATGAGAAAAACTAAAGCTCAGAGTAGTTAACTAATTTGACAAGTAAGTATGAAGCTGAAATTCAAACCCAGAGCATATGACTATAGAACACTGTCTTCAGCTATTTTATACATTTTTACTGATGAAACCCTCTCAGTTTTTGTTTTAAAAGTTAATGAAAAAATAATATATTTCTTGTCTACCCTAACTCCAACATTGTTCAGAGTATGGTAACTTAACCTAAAATTTCAAGATAATTTTGGAATTCATATACTATGATTTGTTATTGGCTTCAGTTTACAGACACTCTGTTTGCTCTTTTTTTTTTTTTAACTGAAAGACTATTTTTTTCTGAAAGTTTTAGATTTATAGAAAAATTGAGCAGGTAATATAAAGATTTCTTCCTTCCTTTCTTCCATATTCCTTCTCCTACCTTCTCTCCCCTCCATCCTAGCATGCAGTTTTCTCTACTATTAACATTTTGTATTAGTGTGGTCCATTTTCTAAAAGTTAATGAACCAATACTGATACATTATTATGAACAGAAGTCCATAGTTTACACTAAGATTCACTCTTTGTGTTGTACAGGTTTATGGATTAATGTCATGTATTCATCATAACAGTATCATAAAGTATTATCTCATCACCATAAAAATCTCTTGCGCTTTACCTATATGAATTCCTACATCCCCAACTTCTGGCAACTACTGATCTTGGTATTGTGTCTATAGTTTTGCCTTTTCAAGAATGTCATATATTTGGAATCATATAGTATGTAGCTTCTTTCACTTATCAGTATGCATTTAAGGTTTCTTCTTGTCTTTTTGTGCCTTCATAGCCTGTTTCTTTTTTTTTGTTTTTGGCTGCCCCTCACGGCCTGTGGGATCTTAGTTCCCTGACCAGGGTTCAAACCCAGGCCCACAGCAGTGTAAGCACTGAGTCCTAACCACTGGACCACCAGGGAATTCCCAAGCCTGTTTCTTTTTAATCACTGAATAATAATTCATTGTATGGATATACCACAGTTGTTTTACCCATTCACTCATTGAAGGACATCTTGGTTGCTTTCAAGTTTTGGCAATTGTGAATAAAGCTGCTATAACTATCCATGCAGGTTTTTGTGGAACATAAATTTGCCACTCATTGGGGTAAATACGTAGTAGTACAATTGCTGGATTGTATGGTATGCCTATGGTTAACTTTGTAAGAGACTGTCAAACTGTCTTCCAGAGTGGCTGTATGTACGGTTTTGTATCCCAAGCATCAATCAATGAGAGTTCCTGTTGTTCCACATATTTGTCAACATCTAATAGAGGTTTTTTTTCTTATATTATCCATTCTAATAGGTGTGTTATGATATCTCAGTGATGATTTAATTTGCAGTTTCCGTATGACATACAATGTTGAGCATCTTTTCATATGTGTAATTGCCATCTGTATATCTTTGCTGCAGTGTATCTTCAGGTCTTTTGACCACTTTTTTTTTGTTTTTGTTTTTGCTGTACGCGGGCCTCTCACTGTTGTGGCCTCTCCCGTTGCAGAACACAGGCTCGGACGCGCAGGCTCAGTGGCCATGGCTCATGGGCCTAGCCACTCCGCGGCATGTAGGATCTTCCCGGACCGGGGCACGAACCCGTGTCCCCTGCATCGGCAGGCGGACTCTCAACCACGGCGCTACCAGCGAAGCCCTGACCACTTTTTAAATTAGGTTTTTTTCTTATTGTTGAGTTTTATGAGTTCTTTGCATATTTTGGATACAAATCCTTCATCAGATACATGTTTTGCAAATATTTTCTCCGAGTTTGTGGCTTTTCTTCCCATACTTTTGATACTGTCTTTTGCAGAGCAGAAGTTTTTAATTTTAATGAAGTCTTGCTTATCAATAATCTCTTTCATGGATCATGCCTTTGGTATATTATACTTAAAACATCATGACTATACTCATGGTCCTCTAGGTTTTCTCCTATGTTGTCTTCTAGGAGTTCTATAGTTTTGCATCTTACATTTATGTCTATGATCCATTTTGAGTTAATTTTTTTGAAGAACATAAGGTCTGTATCTAGGTTCACTTTTTTTTTTTTTTTTTTTTGGGTGGGCATGTGGATGTCCTTTTATTCAGCACCATTTGTTAAAAAGACTATCCTCTAGTGAGGTGGATGGACCTAGAGTCTGTCATACAGAGTGAAGTAAGTCAGAAAGAGAAAAACAAATACCATATGCTAACACATATATATGGAATCAAAAAAAAAAAAAAAGGTTCTGCTGAACCTAGTGGCAGGGCAGGAATAAAGATGCAGGCGTAGAGAATGGACTTGAGGACACAGAGGGGGAAGGGTAAACTGACACGAAGTGAGAGAGTGGCATTGACATATATACACTACCAAATGTAAAATAGATGGCTAGTGGGAAGCAGCTGCGTAGCACAGGGAGATCAGCTCATGCTTTGTGACCACCTAGAGGGGTGGGATAAGGAGGGTGGGAGGGAGATGCAAGAGGGAAGGGATATGGGGATATATGTATATGTATAGCTGATTCACTTTGTTATACAGAAGCGACTAACACAACAATGTAAAGCAATTATACTCCAATAAAGATGTTAAAAAAAAAAAGACTATCCTCTATGGGATATATGGGCACATATGCTTTATTTATTTATTTTTAAATAGGATTTTTAAAATATTTATTTATTTATTTATTTTTGGCTGCATTGGGTCTTCATTGCTGCGCATGGGCTTTTCTCTAGTTGCGTCGAGTCGGGGCTACTCTTCATTGCGGTGTGCGGGCTTCTCACTGTGGTGGCTTCTCTTGTTGTGGAGCACAGGCTCTAGGTGCGTGGGCTTTGGTAGTTGTGGCTTGCAGGCTCTAGAGTGCAGGGTCAGTAGTTGTGGCGCACGGGCTTAGTTGCTCTGCAGCATGTCGAATCTTCCTGGACCACGGCTCGAACCCGTGTCCCCTGCGTTGGCAGGCAGATTCTTAACCACTGTGCCACCAGCAAAGTCCGGCACATATGCTTTAATTTCTCTTGTGTAAAAAAATAAATTGGAATGACTGGATCATAATTAGGTTCACGTTTAACTTTTTAGAAAACTGCCAAAGTGATTCTCAAAAGAGAATATACTGTTTACATTACCACCAGGAATACATGAGAGTTCCAGTTGCTCCATATCTTCATAAACATTTGATATAATCAACCTTCTAAATTGTAAATATTCTAATAGGTATATAGATGTATATAATTGTGGTTTTAATTTTCATTTCCCTAATGACTAATGCTGTTTAGCATATTTTCATTGTTTATTTGCTAGCTGCATATCTTTTTTTCTTTCTTTTTTTGGCTGTGCTACATGGCTTGCAAAATCTTAATTCCCCTATCAAGTTCCAAAAAACGTTTATCACCCCAAAATAAAACCTTGTACCCAGTTGGCAGTAGCTCCCTGTTCTCCCCTCCCCCAAGCCTTGGCATCCACCAGTCTACTTTCTGTCTGTATTTTACCCATTTTGGATATGTTTTATAAATGGAACCATACAATATGTGACCATTTGTGTCCAGCTTCTATCACTTAGCATAACTTTTTTGAGGTATATATCAGTACTTCAGTCCTTTTTATGGTGAAATACTATTCCATTTTTTGGATATACCACATTTTATTTATCGATTCATCAGCTGATGAACATGATGAACATTATGGTTGTTCCAGTTTTGGCTATTATGAGTAGTGTTTCTATGAACATTTGTATACAAGTTTATGTTTGAACACCTGTTTTCAGGTGTTTTTATCTGTTTTTTTAAACTTTATTTTTGTAAATTAATTTTTATTGGAGTATAGTTGCTTTACAATGTTGTCTTAGTTTCCACTGTACAGCAAAATGAATCAGCCATACATATATGTATATCCCCTCCCTTTTGGACTTCGTTCCCACTCAGGTCACCACAGTGCATTAAGTAGGGTTCCCTGTGCTATACAGGATGTTCTCATTAGTTACTATTTTATATTTAGTATCAATAGTGTATATGTGTCAATCTCAATCTTCCAATTCCTTCCACCACCACCCCTTCCCCCTTGGTACCCATACATTTGTTCTCTACATCTCAGTTCTTCTGAGTATATACCTACAGTGGAATTGTTTTCATTTGGTAATTCTATGTTTAAATTCTTAAGGAACTGCCAAATTGTTCACAGCACCTGCACCATTTTACTTACCCATCAGCAATGCATAAGGATTCCAGTTTCCCCACATTCTCACCAACCTTTATTTTCTTTTTATTTTGTAAAGAAAATCCTTTACAGTGGATATGAACTAGTATCTCATTGTTGGTTTGATTTGCATTTTCCTAATGACTAATGAACTTGAGCATCTTTACTATGATTGTTGACTATTTGTGTGTTTTCTTTGGAGAAATGTCTATTCAAACCCTTTGCCCATTTTTTAGTAGGTGTTTGGGTTATCTTTAATTAATTAATTAATTAATTTTTTGGCTGTGTTGGGTCTTCGTTGCTGCGCACGGGCTTTCTCTAGTTGCGGCGTGTATGGTCTTCTCATTGTAGTGATTTTTGAAATCTTCTCATTGCGGTGGCCTCTTCTTGCGGAACACAGGCTCTAGGCGCGTGGGCTTCAGTAGTTGTGCCATGCGGGCTCAGTAGTTATGGCTTGCGGGCTCTAGAGCGCAGCCTCAGTAGTTGTGGTGCACGGGCTTAGTTGCTCTGTGACATGTGGGATATTCCCGGACTAGGGATCAAAACCCTGTCCCCTGTGTTGGCAGGCGGATTCTTAACCACTGTGCCACCAAGGAAGTCCCTGGGGTTGTCTTTTTTCTGTTGGGTCGTAAGAGATGTTTGTATATTCTAGACCCTTATCAGATATTTGATTTGCAAATATTTTCTCCCATCTGTGGCTTGTCTTTTCACTCATGTCATGGTATCCTTTGTGCAAAAAGCTTTTATCTTGCTAATGTCCAATTTATCTATTTTTTTCTTTTGACATTTATCCTTCTGGTGTCGTATCTAAATCCAAGGTCATTAAGCTTTATTCTTTTGTTTTCCTCTAAAAATTATATGGTTTTAGCTCTTATTAGGTCTCTGATCCCTTTTTGTTCATTTTTGGTATACAGTTGACCCTTAAACAACATGGATTTGAACTGTGTGGGTCCGTTTATACTTGGACTTTTTTCAGTAAATACATAGTATAGTACTGTACAATCCACAGTTGGTTAAATTCACAGATGCAGAACTGCAGATATGGAGGGCCAACTGTAAAGTTGTACGTGAATTTTCCACTGTGCAGAGAGTTGGTGCCATTAACTCCTGTGCTGTTCAAGGGTCAACCATATATTATGAGGTAGGGGTGCATTTTAATTGTTTTGTATGCGGCTATTCAATTGTCCCTGCACCATTTGTTGAAGAGACTTCATTCCCCATCGAATGCTTTTGGAACCCTTGTTGAAAATTATTTGGTCAGAGTTGTATGAGTTTATTTCTGGACTCTCAATTCTATTTGGTTGATCTACATGTCTATCCTTATGTCAGTACCACATTCTTTCGTACACCTTAGCTTTGTAGTGATTTTTGAAATTGTGAAGAACAAGCTGCTTTCCCTGCATCCTATATGGTTTTTTTGTTTTGTTTTGTTTTTTTGCGGTACGCGGGCCTCTCACTGTTGTGGCCTCTCCCGTTGCGGAGCACAGACTCCGGACGCGCAGGCTCAGCGGCCATGGCTCACGGGCCCAGCCGCTCCGCGGCATGTGGGATCTTCGCGGACCGGGGCACGAACCCCTGTCCCCTGCATCGGCAGGCAGACTCTCAACCACTGCGCCACCAGGGAAGCCCCATCTTATAAGTTTTGATGTATTGTGTTTATCTGTCATCACCCCCTTGAGTTAATTATTTTATTTAGTTCTCCAGTATTTTATTTCTATCATTAAAACACAGATACACAAAATTGTAATAGTATTATTTATACAGACAGTGTTTATTTAGGTTTTTCATAGAGTTATTAATTTATTTGCTTACCATTTTTCTAGCATCTCAGGACTTCCTTCTGGTATCATTTTTATTTTCTACTTCTTTAGGAATTGCTTTTGTGTAAGATCTGTTCATTATAAACTCAGCTTTTTAATCTTAAAAATATCATTCACCCTCTTCTGAAAAAGTAGCTTTAAGCATATACAATTATGTACTGAAAGTTACTTTTTTATTATTCTTGTGACTTCTACGGCCATTGTTGCTATTGAATAGTCTGATGTATATCTAATGTTAATACTCTGTAGGTGATCGTATCTCTCTGGCTGCATTTTCTTCTTATTATTATTTTTAATTTTTTATCATTTTAACGTCTTTATTGGAGTATAATTGCTTTACAATGGTATGTTAGTTTCAGCTTCACAACAAAATGAATCAGTTATATATATACATATGTTCCCATATCCCTTCCCCCTTGCGTCTCCCTCCCTCCCGCCCTCCCTATCCCACCCATCCAGGCGGTCACAAAGCACCGAGCTGATCTCCCTGTGCTATGCAGCTGCTTCCCACTAGCTATCTACCTTACGTTTGGTAGTGTATATATGTCCATGCCTCTCTCTCGCTTTCTCACAGTTTACCCTTCCCCCTCCCCATATCCTCAAGTCCATTCTCTAGTAAGTCTGTGTCTTTATTCCTCTTTCACCCCTAGGTTCTTCATGACATTTTTTTTTCTTAAATTCCATATATATGTGTTAGCATATGGTATTTGTCTCTCTCTTTCTGACTTCACTCTGTATGACAGACTCTAGGTCTATCCACCTCATTACAAATAGCTCAATTTCGTTTCTTTTTATGGCTGAGTAATATTCCATTGTATATATTGCCACATCTTCTTTATCCATTCATCCGATGATGGACACTTAGGTTGTTTCCATCTCCGGGCTATTGTAAATAGAGCTGCAATGAACATTTTGGTACATGACTCTTTTTGAATTATGGTTTTCTCAGGGTATATGCCCAGTAGTGGGATTGCTGGGTCATATGGTAGTTCTATTTGTAGTTTTTTAAGGAACCTCCATACTGTTCTCCACAGTGGCTGTATCAGTTTACATTCCCGCCAACAGTGTAAGAGGGTTCCCTTTTCTCCACACCCTCTCCAGCATTTATTGTTTCTAGATTTTTTGATGATGGCCATTCTGACTGGTGTGAGATGATATCTCATTGTAGTTTTGATTTGCATTTCTCTAATGATTAGTGATGTTGAGCATTCTTTCGTGTTTGTTGGCAGTCTGTATATCTTCTTTGGAGAAATGTCTATTTAGGTCTTCTGCCCATTTTTGGATTGGGTTGTTTGTTTTTTTGTTATTAAGCTGCATGAGCTGCTTATAAATTTTGGAGATTAATCCTTTGTCAGTTGCTTGATTTGCAAATATTTTCTCACATTCTGAGGGTTGTCTTTTGGTCTGGTTTATGGTTTCCTTTGCTGCGCAAAAGCTTTTAAGTTTCATTAGGTCCCATTTGTTTCTTTTTGTTTTTATTTCCATTTCTCTAGGAGGTGGGTCAATAAGGACCTTTCTGTGATTTATGTCATAGAGTGTTCTGCCTATGTTTTCCTCTAAGAGTTTGATAGTTTCTGGCCTTACATTTAGGTCTTTAATCCATTTTGAGCTTATTTTTGTGTATGGTGTTAGAGAGTGATCTAATCTCATACTTTTACATGTAGCTGTCCAGTTTTCCCAGCACCACTTATTGAAGAGGCTGTCCTTTCTCCACTGTACATTCCTGCCTCCTTTATCAAAGATAAGGTGACCATATGTGCGTGGGTTTATCTCTGGGCTTTCTATCCTGTTCCATTGATCTATCTTTCTGTTTTTGTGCCAGTACCATACTGTCTTGATTACTGTATCTCTGTAGTATAGTCTGAAGTCAGGGAGCCTGATTCCTCCAGCTCCGTTTTTCGTTCTCAAGATTGCTTTGGCTATTCGGGGTCTTTTATGTTTCCATACAAATTGTGAAATTTTTTGTTCTAGTTCTGTGAAAAATGCCAGTGGTAGTTTGATAGGGATTGCATTGAATCTGTAGATTGCTTTGGGTAGTAGAGTCATTTTCACAATGTTGATTCTTCCAATCCAAGAACATGGTATATCTCTCCATCTATTTGTATCATCTTTAATTTCTTTCATCAGTGTCTTATAATTTTCTGCATACAGGTCTTTTGTCTCCTTAGGTAGGTTTATTCCTAGATATTTTATTCTTTTTGTTGCAATGGTAAATGGGAGTGTTTTCTTGATTTCGCTTTCATATTTTTCATCCTTAGTGTATAGGAATGCCACAGATTTCTGTGCATTAATTTTGTATCCTGCTACTTTACCAAATTCATTGATTAGCTCTAGTAGTTTTCTGGTAGCATCTTTAGGATTCTCTGTGTATAGTATCATGTCATCTGCAAACAGTGACAGCTTTACTTCTTCTTTTCCTATTTGGATTCCTTTTATTTCCTTTTCTTCTCTGATTGCTGTGGCTAAAACTTCCAAAACTATGTTGAATAAGAGTGGTGAGAGTGGGCAACCTTGTCTTTTTCCTGATCTTAGTGGAAATGCTTTCAGCTTTTCACCACTGAGGACGATGTTGGCTGTGGCTTTGTTATATATGGCCTTTATTATGTTGAGGAAAGTTCCCTCTATGCCTACTTTCTGCAGGGTTTTTATCATAAATGGGTGTTGAATTTTGTCGAAAGCTTTCTCTGCATCGATTGAGATGATCATATGGTTTTTCTCCTTCAATTTGTTAATATGGTGTATCACGTTGATTGATTTGTGTATATTGAAGAATCCTTGCATTCCTGGAATACACCCCACTTGATCATGGTGTATGATCCGTTTAATGTGCTGTTGGATTCTGTTTGCTAGTATTTTGTTGAGGATTTTTGCATCTATGTTCATCAGTGATATTGGCCTGTAGTTTTCTTTCTTTGTGACGTCCTTGTCCGGTTTTGGTATCAGGGTGATGGTGGCCTCGTAGAATGAGTTGGGGAGCGTTCCTCCCTCTGCTATATTTTGGAAGAGTTTGAGAAGCATAGGTGATAGCTCTTCTCTAAATGTTTGATAGAATTCGCCTGTGAAGCCATTTAGTCCTGGGATTTTGTTTGTTGGAAGATTTTTAATCACAGTTTCAATTTCATTGCTTGTGATTGGTCTGTTCATATTTTCTCTTTCTTCCTTATTCAGTCTTGGCAGGTTGTGCCTTTCTAAGAATTTGTCCATTTCTTCCAGGTTGTCCATTTTATTGGCATAGAGTTGCTTGTAGTAATCTCTCATGATCTTTTGTATTTCTGCAGTGTCAGTTGTTACTTCTCCTTTTTCATTTCTATTTCTATTGATTTCAGTCTTCTCCCTTTTTTTCTTAATGAGTCTGTCTAATGGTTTATCAATTTTGTTTATCCTTTCAAAGTACCAGCTTTCAGTTTTATTGATCTTTGCTATCGTTTCCTTCATTTCTTTTTCATTTATTTCTGATCTGATTTTTATGATTTCTTTCGTTCTGCTAACTTTGGGGTTTTTTTGTTCTTCTTTCTCTAATTGCTTTAGGTGCAAGGTTAGGTTGTTTATTCGAGATGTTTCCTGTTTCTTAAGGTAGGATTGTATTTCTATAAACTTCCCTCTTAGAACTGCTTTTGCTGCATCCCATAGATTTTGAGTCATCGTGTCTCCATTGTCATTTGTTTCTAGGTATTTTTTGATTTCCTCTTTGATTTCTTCAGTGATCACTTCGTTATTAAGTAGTGTATTGTTTAGCCTCCATGTGTTTGTATTTTTTACAGATCTTTTCCTGTAATTGATATCTAGTCTCATAGCATTGTGGTCGGAAAAGATACTTGATACAATTTCAGTTTTCTTAAATTTACCAAGGCTTGATTTGTGACCCAGGATATGATCTGTCCTGGAGAATGTTCCATGAGCACTTGAGAAAAATGTGTATTCTGTTGTTTATGGGTGGAATGTCGTATAAATATCAGTTAAGTCCATCTTGTTTAATGTATCATTTAAAGCTTGTGTTTCCTTATTTATTTTCATTTTGGATGATCTGTCCATTGGTGAAAGTGGGGTGTTAAAGTCCCCTACTATGAATGTGTTACTGTTGATTTCCCCTTTTATGGCTGTTAGTATTTGCCTTATGTATTGAGGTGCTCCTATGTTGGGTGCATAAATATTTACAATTGTTATATCTTCTTCTTGGATCGATTCCTTGATCATTATGTAGTGTCCTTCTTTGTCTCTTCTAATAGTCTTTATTTTAAAGTCTATTTTGTCTGATATGAGAATTGCTACTCCAGCTTTCTTTTGGTTTCCATTTGCATGAAATACCTTTTTCCATCCCCTTACTTTCAGTCTGTATGTGTCTCTAGGTCTGAAGTGGGTCTCTTGTAGACAGCAAATATATGCGTCTTGGTTTTGTATCCATTCAGCCAATCTGTGACTTTTGGTGGTAGCATTTAGTCCGTTTACATTTAAGGTAATTATCGATATGTATGTTCCCATTCCCATTTTCTTAGTTGTTGTGGGTTTGTTATTGTAGGTCTTTTCCTTCTCTTGTGTTTCTTGCCTAGAGAAGTTCCTTTAGCAGTTGTTGTAGAACTGGTTTGGTGGTGCTGAACTCTCTCAGCTTTTGCTTGTCTGTAAAGGTTTTAATTTCTCCATCAAATCTGAATGAGATCCTTGCTGGGTAGAGTAATCTTGGTTGCAGGTTTTTCTCCTTCATCACTTTCAATATGTCCTGCCACTCCCTTCTGGCTTGCAGAGTTTCTGCTGAAAGATCAGCTGTTAACCTTATGGGGATTCCCTTGTGTGTTATTTTTCCCTTGCTGCTTTTAATATGTTTTCTTTGTATTTAATTTTTGACAGTTTGATTAATATGTGTCTTGGTGTATTTGTCCTTGTATTTATCCTGTATGGGACTCTCTGTGCTTCCTGGACTTGATTAACTATTTCCTTTCCCATATTAGGGAAGTTTTCAACTATAATCTCTTCAAATATTTTCTCAGTCCCTTTCTTTTTCTCTTCTTCTTCTGGAACCCCTATAATTCGAATGTTGGTGCATTTAATGTTGTCCCAGAGGTCTCTGAGACTGTCCTCAGTTCTTTTCATTCTTTCTTCTTTATTCTGCTGTGCATTAGTTATTTCCACTATTTTATCTTCCAGGTCACTTATCCATTCTTCTGCCTCAGTTATTCTGCTATTGATCCCATCTAGAGTATTTTTCATTTCATTTATTGTGTTCATCATTGTTTGTTTCATGTTTAGTTCTTATAGGTCCTTGTTAAATGTTTCTTGCATTTTGTCTATTCTATTTCCAAGATTTTGGATCATCTTTACTATCATTATTCTGAATTCTTTTTCAGGTAGACTGCCTATTTCCTCTTCATTTGTTAGGTCTGGTGGGTTTTTATCTTGCTCCTTCATCTGCTGTGTGTTTTTCTGTCTTTTCATTTTGCTTATCTTACTGTGTTTGGGGTCTCCTTTTTGCAGGCTGAAGGTTTGTAGTTCCCGTTGTTTTTGGTGTCTGTCCCCAGTGGCTAATGTTGGGTCAGTGGGTTGTGTAGGCTTCCTGGTGGAGGGGACTAGTGCCTGTGTTCTGGTGGGTGAGGCTGGATCTTGTCTTTCTGGTGGGCAGGTCCACGTCTGGTGGTGTGTTTTGGGGTGTCTGTAGACTTATTATGATTTTGGGCAGCCTCTCTGCTAATGGGTGGGGTTGTGTTCCTGCCTTGCTAGTTGTTTGGCATAGGATGTCCAGCACTGTAACTTGCTGGTCGTTGAGTGAAGCTGGCTGCTGGCGTTGAGATGGAGATCTCTGGGAGATTTTTGCCGTTTGATATTATGTGCAGCTCGGAGGCCTCTTGTGGACCAGTGTCCTGAAGTTGACTCTCCCACCTCAGAGGCACAGCACTAACTCCTGGCTGCAGCACCAAGAGCCTTTCATCCACACGGCTCAGAAGAAAAGGGAGAAAAAGTAGAAAGAAAGAATTAGTAGAAGTAGAAAGAAAGAAAGAAGGGAGGGAGGGAGCAAGGAAGGAAGGAGGGAAGGAAGGAAAAAAAGAAAGAAGACAAAGTAAAATAAAATAAAGTAAGATAAAATATAATGAAGTTTTTAAAATAAAAAAATAATTATTAAGAGGAAAAGAAAACAAAAAAACGGATGGATAGAACCCAGAACAAATGGTGGAAGCAAAGCTATACAGACAAAATCTCACACAGAAGCATACACATACACACTCAGAAAAGAGGAAAAGAGGAAAAAATCATAAATCTTGCTCTCAAAGTCCACCTCCTCAATTTGGGATGATTCGTTGTCTAAAGGAGGGAAGGAAGGAAAGAAAGGACGAAGATAAAGTAAAATAAAATAAGGTTATTAAAATAAAAAGTAATTATTAAGAAAAAATACAGGACGGATAGAACCCTCAGACAAATGGTGGAAGCAAAGCTATATAGACAAAATCTCACACAGAAGCATACACATACACACTCACAAAAAGAGTAAAAGGGGAAAAAAATCATAAATCTTGCTCTCAAAGTCCACCTCCTTAATTTGGGATGATTCGTTGTCTATTCATGAATTCCACAGATGCAGGGTACATCAAGTTGATTGTGGAGCTTTAATCCGCTGTTTCTGAGGCTACTGGGAGAGATTTCCCTTTCTCTTCTTTGTTCTCACAGCTCCCAGGGGCTCAGCTTTGGATTTGGCCCCGCCTGTGCGTGTAGGTCGCTGGAGGGCGTCTGTTCTTTGCTCAGACAGGACGGGGTTAAAGGAGCCGTTGAAGGCTCTGGCTCACTCAGGCCAGAGGGAGGTGGGGTGGGGGTGGAGGCGGTAGGGAGGGTCACAGAGTGCAGGGCGAGCCTGCGGCGGCAGAGGCCAGACTGACGTTGCACCAGCCTGAGGCGCGCTGTGTGTTCTCCCGGGGGAGTTGTCCCTGGATCCCGGGACCCTGGCAGTGGCGGGCTGCACAGGCTCCCCGGAAGGGGGGTGTGGATAGTGACCTGTGTTTGCACACAGGCTTCTTGGTCGCGGCAGCAGCGGCCTTAGCGTCTCATGTCTGTCTCTGGGGTCCGCACTCCTAGCCGCGGCTCGCCCCCATCTCTGGAGCTCCTTTAAGCAGCGTTCTTAATCCCCTCTCCTTGCACACCAGGAAACAAAGAGGGAAGAAAAAAGTCTCTTGCCTCTTCAGCAGGTCCACACTTTTCCCCGACTCCCTCTCGGCTAGCTGCGGTGCACTAACGCCCTCCAGGCTGTGTTCACGCTGCCAACCCCAGTCCTCTCCCAGCGCTCCAACTGAAGCCCTGGCTGCATTTTAGATTTTTTCTGTTTTTCTTTAGAATTTTGTACTTTGCTACATTTGGTATGGATTTCTTTTGATTTATCTTGGTACATTTTGTGCTTCCTTTATCTGTAGATTCATGTCTTCAGTTTTGAAAAATGGTCAGCCATTATCTCGTCACATATTGTCTCTTGTCCATTTTTTCTTTTTATTCTTCTGAGACTCCAATTATAGGTATGCTATACTTTCTTCTTCTATTTTCCTAGTTTGAAGTGTGTTCTTTGTATTTTTTAATATTCTGTTTTACTTATGATGCATTCTGGGTAATTTTTATTTATTTATTTATTTATTTATTTTGCGGTATGCGGGCCTCTCACTGTTGTGGCCTCTCCCGTTGCGGAGCACAGGCTCTGGACGCGCTGGTTCAGCGGCCATGGCTTATGGGCCTAGCCGCTCTGCGGCATATGGGATCTTCCTGGGTGGGGGCACGAACCCATGTCCCCTGCATCGGCAGGCGGACTCTCAACCACCGCGCCACCAGGGAAGCCCTGGGTAACTTTTAAAGCCTGTCTTCTAATTTAGTAATTCTTTCTTCTGCCTCTAACTTTCTACTTAATTTATCCATTGACTTTTTAATTTCAGCAATTACATTTTTCATTGCTGAAAGTTCTGTTTGGTTCTCTTTCAAATGAAACTTGATAGTCTCTTGTTGCTTCCTTATTCCTATGACTCATTCTTTTATTTCTTTGAATATTAAATAATTGTTTTATATTCAGTATTACATGGTTCCAGTATTTGAAGTTTTTAGGGTGTGTCTAAATCTGCTGACTCCTTCTTATGGTGGCTTATTTCTTTGTGTTTTTGGCACTCTTTGATTGTAAGCTTATATTTGATTGATCTTAATGTGAAAGGAAACTAAAGTCTTAACTGTGTTTGTGTTCCTCCAAATAATAACTGCATTTGTTCTCACCAGAAGCCAGGGTACATTATTGGCTTACCAGGATCTTTCAGGTTCTTAGTCTTACCTTGGGAGTTTTAAGTTCTCCTCCCCTACCAGCTGTTTATCCAAGCCCATTTCCCAGGCACAGTGTTTATTAGCAGCACTGCCCTTGAAATTTTCCTCTTTGCTTGTGCTCATCACTTAGGTTTTAGATCACAGCTTTTGCTTTTATTTTGGGGAGTGGGGGGTGGGCAGAGTGGGAGAGGGCAGGGAGTGGCCTCTCATTTTTGTTACTTCCTATAGTAGCTCCCAGCCACGAAATATTTTGTTTTAGATCAACTTTCTATTTTTTGTTTTCTAGCAAGAGAGCCTTCTACAGTGTCTAATCTGCTGTATTGCCATTAGTGAAACTTCCTTTCTATTTTTTAAACCCCTTCTATAAAATATTAATCTTAAGTAATATATGTATAGTATAAAAAATTCAAAACAGAACAGAAAGTTATGAACTAAAATTGCTCTTACTTTTATAGCCCTAGAGGTAACTACAGGTTTTTGGAATTTTTGTAATACATGAAATTAGAATACAAGTGATAATTTAAAATCTTTAAGGAGAAGCAGTTTTAAGATACTTTATAGTTGTATATTAAAAATAAGACTGATTTAATAGCATTTACAATTTATATTTGAGTAAAATTATTTATAATATCTTAAAGATATGAAATAGCAAACCTTGCAGATTTTCTGAAATGGTTAATTTTACAAATATATGTTTGGATGCTATCACAGAAAAATAAGTTTTCATTGTATCCAAGTACATATACTAAATAGGTCTTAAATACAGGTATAAATGGAAATTAGGGTTTAGAGTGATGGAATTATTGTGTATCCTGATTGTGATGATGGTTATCTGTGTTAAAATTCATAGAGCTATACATCAAAAAAAGAGTTCAATTAATGCATGTAAATTTAAAAATAAAATTTTAAAGATTTAAAAAAAATAATTTATGCTGTCTTTCGAAAAGTAAAATTATAGGGTTGGGTTCTTAAAAAAGATTCTATGAAGTTTATTTTATATTATAAATTTTTCAGTGATGTTCTTCAGCAGTTTCATTTTGACTTTACTCCAATTTTGAGTCATAAAACATCATTCTTTTTAGATCATACAGAATCCATTAGTCACTATACTATACTAGGCCAGGGTTTCTGAACCTTAGCACCATTGACATCTTTATGTGGGGGCTGTCCTGTACGTTGCAAGGTGTTTAGCAATTCCCCTAACTTCTGCTCATTAGATACCAGTAGCACCCCCTCCAGTTGTGACAACCAAAAAAGTTTCTAAACATTGCCCAGTATCCCCAGGCGATTAGGGGGTGTTGGGGGTATGTGTGGGGGCAAAATCACCACCAGTGGAAAATGACTGTACTAGGCCTAAGTGGCTCAACCTTTTTAGAATACATACTTCTTCATTTTCAAAGCTTGTCATGCTAATATTAAGTGGTATAATTGTATGTTATGGTAAGAGTTGTATGTATATAATCTCCTCCTGTACCAAGAGATCTCTTTTAAAATTATCTAATGCTATGATAGGGCACACCTCATAAAATTAAAAGCTGTTATTTAGATTACATCTGTGTAAAATGAGAATTTTAGAAGAATTTGAAAGGGTGTAACAACAGTACCTGTCACATAGCAGCAACCTTAATAAACCAGTACATGAGTGCAATTAAGGATAGGGTGAGGAAACTACATAACACTAATTTTTGCTCTGTCTTGAATTTATTCTGGTGCCTTTGCAAATTATTTAACAAGAATGTTCGTTTTATTGATCTTATAGGGTATAAATGATTTAACCTAAATTGTATAGGGTAACACAGTAGGGGAGATGAGAAATTTAAGACAAACATTCTATTAAAATGTTAAGTGCTTTAGTTGATCAGATATTTAAAATATTTCAGGTATTAAATAATAGAAGAAAATGGAATTGGATATGATACCAGCATGGAACAGTCTGTTGATTCATTAAGAGTCAACCATAATGATTCCGAAGAGTCAAAAACCGATTCTCAGGTATTTGAAGTAGGGATTCAACTGGGAACTTTTTTCCATTTAAAGGGAAAGCGGCATGCAATTGGATTTTTTATATTTAAGGAATAGTGTTATATTTAATGTATTCAAGAATTTTAACATTTAATTTTTAATAATTCTATCATATTTAATTTTATAATATATAGCTTTAGTGTATTTGTGAAAGTTTATATGTAAAGAAAAATCTGCATATTGAATTATAAATATTTCATCATTTCACATTGTATTCCTGTGGATTATTTGAAATAAAATATAATAAAAATCAACAGTTTCACTTAAGAACTTCTGTCTATATCAGTCTGTGAATTGATAACCCTTGCAAAAAGTAAAGTGAATAATTAACTGAAAAATGAATGTGTCTCCATCTTTTATTAAAAACATTCTATTTTTTAAAAATTGTAACTTATTTTACAAACACTCAAGTGATTTTTTTTTTTTCTTTGCAAAAGCATCTAAGCTGTATGGACTCCAGTGAGCCTTCTTTTGGACAAGATGGTTCCCCTAGAGTTTTACCCATTACTACTGCAGTGGATAATTCACTCACATCACAGAATATACCAGGGCCCCTGACTCAGACACAGACTCTTTCTGCAGAGCAATTCCACCTAGTGGACCAAAATGGGCAACCTATTCAATATGAGCTTCAGTCATTGGGGGATTCTAATGAGCAAATGGTGAGTACGTTTTTAAAATAACCAGTTTTCTGCTATTTAGCAAAATGTATTAGTCTTACTAGATGACCTTAATTTCTTGACATTATTGCTTTACATTGCTTTGAAAATACTGTTTCCATGACATTCATTTTTAAGTTATATAAGGATTTTAAAAGATTTCCTTTCAGGACTACAGAGTACTTCAAACCAGTACGTCCCAGCTACTATGTCTAGGCAAACTGGCACTTTGAGATCCGTTGGAAATGTAACATAATCTGTCACTAGTGCTAAAGTCCCAGAGCTTACATATAACTTACATTTATTTTTTGTATATACATTTGACTGAACTCAGTGTTGTTTGCTGTATCAACATCTCAGTTACTGATTTGTGTGCCACATGCTGGTATGCTTTCTTGAAGAAAAAGAAAGCAATGGAAGTACCAGTGGAAAATGGAATTTAGACATACCCTTACTGATCTTTGTAAGTGGATATGTAGGTGTCATGTGAATAACAATGCATAAAGTTGACAGTGCTGCTTTAAACTGTTAGCCAAAAATATGTACGACCAAGTTCACAGTTGAATAGATGTGGTGATAGATGGTTTTGATTCAAATAAAATTAATGAGAAAAAGTTCTAAATTGCTCTCTGACTAATAATATATTTATATCAGTAATAATATGAAGAATAATGTATCTCTTTGTTTGCCTGTATTTTCCAAATTTTCTACACCAAATTTTAATTCAATAATAAAAATTATTTTTAAAATCATAACTTCAATTATAAATTATACTTAAGTAGGCAACCATTTAACCCAAAATTCTTGTTTTTGTTTCTAGTCTAGAGCATTCTAGAGTTAATCTATGTCCTTTTGCTCCCTTATAATTCAGCTAAATTTTGGCATTGAGAGTAATTGGTTGAGAGGTGGCTAACTGTAGACAACTTTTTTGTGTGTATGTTCAGGCTCAACATATTTCTGGGCTTCAGGACTGAAATGCAAAGTTAGGGTAAGCTTCTGTAATCATACTGCATCACCAGCAGAGGTTAATATGCAACAAATAATCTAGATGTGAACCAATACATTTTAATATTTCATGTTCAAAATGAAATACTTCTGTAATTTCCCCTCTTATTTGACATTTATTCTAGTTTCTATCAGAACATTTAGAAAGTCTGTGTGTTCTAATGGAAGGATAAAAGAGTCTAAATGTATGAAGGGTTATCATTTTACACATGGTACCTTTCCTAAAAAGCATGTTAAAGTTACTTGTCTGGGTCTGAAAAAAGTTCGAGTTCCCATTCTCTTTGTAATTGTATTAAACATTCTATCTGAAGTGATTATAAAGGTGATTTTACATTGTTTGCGGTAGGAGATGATACAGAGGGTTGCTTGAAGTTGTGAAATAGGAAACATGTGGCATGAGCATGAAAATAAATGTAAGGAACGTGGAGTGTTAGAAGCTGTCTTCTCCAAAGAACCAAAGATCAGAAGGTGGTGATATTCTGGGAAACTTAGTGGAGATTTTTTGTTTTTATTGTTTATTTTAATAGACTTTAATTTTAAGAGCAGTTTTAGGTTCACAGCAAAATGAGAAGAAAATACAGAGAGTTTCCATATACCCCCAGCCTCCATATATGCATAGTCTTCCCATTATCAAAGTCTCCACCAAGTGGAGCTTTTTGTAAAAAATGACTTTTTTGTTTGTTTGTTTTGAAGTATGATTTTTTTCACATAGAAGCTTTCACGGAACTAGTAAAGATTCTGTAGTGGGTAAATCTGCAGTGGATGAGAGGAGGTTTTGGAGTGAAGCAGGGGTGATATTTTTCATTTACTAGAAATATTGTACACAAAGCGCCCAGTAAATATAAAACTACTCATTAGCCAAGATTTTCTGGTGATTTTCATGGTCGGCCTCAAAGAAAATGTATTGCAGCAGATGACTCTTCAAAACTATGTTTATTTTCATAGCAAAGATTAAAGATAATCACTTTTTTTGGTAATAGAAAAAGTAGTATTATCATCACCATTGTCAAATTATATGAATTAAAAATAGGTTTTTAGGTAACAGGTGGAATAAGCTAAGGAAACAGAAAATGGAGGAGATGCTTTTCCACTGTGCTTGGGAAACAGTTTCAAAATTAAGGGGATATTCCACAGATCAGTCTTAATTATGAAATTTTCATATGATTGAATAAATTATAACTTTATTATATGTGTTTTATTTGGATTTAAAAATAACCACAGCACTCTTATTTTCTAAGAATGAATGAAAAATTTTCACACATATTTAATCTCATTTACAGGGAGTAAAGAATTAACAACAGTATTATTACTATTGCCTTTTGAAGTCCAGTAGGGTTTTCGTATTGTTTTATTTTTGTCTTTTTTTAGGTTAAGTAACATCATCAGATATTGGGGGACAGTACAAAGTAGTGGTTAAAAGGAGTCAGACTGCTTGGGTTTGAATTTCAGCTCAGGACTATATAGCTCTGAGTTACCTTGAATGAGTTTTGTAACCACTGTGTTGCAATTTCCGCATGTATAAAATGTATATACTTCGTATACATGTAATGAAGATTAAATAACGTAATATTGGGTTGGCCAAAAAGTGCCTTTGGTTTTTAAGTAAAACTAAAAGACACATTTTTCATTTTCACCAAGAACTTTACTGAACAATGTATTCACCCTTTTGTTCCACTACTTTCTGCCATTTTTCAGGCAACTTCATAATTCCATCTTCCCAAAACTTTTTATCTTTTTGAGCAAAGAACTCTTGCAGGTGCCTTTTACAGTCTTCCAGGGAATTGAAATTTTTTCCATTAAGAGAATTTTGTAAAGATCTAAATAAATGGAAATCCGAAGGTGCAATGTCTGGTGAATATGGTGGATGAATCAGCACTTCCCAGCTAAGCTGTAACAGTTTTTACCTGGTCATCAAAGAAACATGCGGCCTTGCGTTATCCTGATGGAAGATTATGCATTTTCTGTTGACTAATTCCGGACGCTTTTCGTCGGGTGCTGCTTTCAGTTGGTCTAACTGGGAGCAGTACTTGTTGGAATTAATCATTTGGTTTTCCAGAAGGAGCTCATAATAGAGGACTCCCTTCCAATCCCACCATATACACAACCTCACCTTCTTTGGATGAAGACCGGCCTTTGGTGTAGTTGGTGGTGGTTCATTTCACTTGCCCCACAATCTCTTCTGTTCCACATTATTGTACAGTATCCACTTTTCATTGCCTGTCACAATTTGTTTTAAAAATGGAACGTTTTCATTACGTTTAAGTAGAGAATCGCATGTGGGAATACGGTCAGGAAGGGTTTTTTTGCTTAATTTATGTGGAACCCAAACATCAAAGCGATTCACATAACCAAGCTGGCGCAAATGATTTTCAGCGCTTGATTTGGATATTATGAGTATGTCGGGTATCTCCTGCGTGGTATAACGTTGATTGTTCTCAATGTCTCGATTTGATTGCTATCATCTTCAACTGGTCTGCCTGACCGTGGAGCATCATCCAGCGAGAAATCTCCAGCACGAAACTTCGCAAACCACTTTTGACACATTCAGTCAGACACAGCCAGTCAGACACAGCGCCTTCTCCATGCCACTGCACAAATCTTTTTTTGCGTTTCAGTTGCATTTTTACCTTTCTTGAAATAATAAAGTGCATAATATGCCAAAAATGTTGGTTTTTTTCCTTCCATTTTTAGTATTAAAATGACTACACAAAAATTCACCAATTTTGGGACTTCCCTGGCAGCGCAGCGGTTAAGACTCCGAGATTCCATTGCAGGGGGTCCGGGTTCCATCCCTGGTCAGGGAACTAGATCCTACATGCACGAAGCAACTAAGAGTTCACATTCTGCAACTAAGGAGCCCACTGGCCGCAATTGAGGAGCGCACGTGCTGCAACTAAGGAGCCCACCTGCAGCAACTAGAACCCGGCGCAACCAAAAAAAAAAAAATTATGATGCCAATAAACATCTATAAAAAAATTCACCAATTTTGATCAGTCTTTTTTTAAATGCACACTGATATGACAACTGTCACATAAAATCTAACAAAATTGTTTTGAATGAAGTTAAAGTCAACTAAGTGCTACTAGAGCCATCTTACAGAAAAAACCAAACGAACCTTTTGGCCAACCCAATGCATGTAAGGTCCTGCTGCTTAGTATGAACTCCACAAATGAAAAGGAATTACCATCCTCAGAGTTTACAGTTGATTTTCATGCTGAAGTAATAAGAGGTATAAGAGATATGGCAAGATATTTTTATCTCAAGAAACTTGACAAACACTGAGGGAAGGAAAAAATTTCTACTCTTAATTTCTGGGAAATGTTTATGATTATATTGAAAGCTTTGTTTTGTTGAGGTTTAAGGGTGGTTTTTTTTTTTCCAAATTTAAAGTTTTTCAAATGACCCTCTCTAAAAGTGATGCCGTCTCTATCAGGCCATCAGCAAAGTTTTCATGTTTTACATAGCAAAAGGGAAGTTTGAGAAAGTGGGTTGGAATGATTAAGGACAGTTATTTGCCCTAGGGAAAACTGAGGACAGGGGATTTCAGGTAAAACAGTAAAACTGTTAGTAGAAGAGTAGTTTTTAGGTAATAAAGTTTATAAGGTATCCAGAAAGTCTGGAAATATAGGATAAACTTAATTTTAAATAATATATTATATTTTTAAATGATAGGCTCAAAATGTTTTTCTTCAACTTTAGACGCTTTCTTAGTTGACATTCCTCTAAATTTGAGGCAAGGAGTTCATTTGTTAAACTGAAAAAAACAAACAAAAACACCAAAGGAAATAATAAATATACAATTCCCCTATGTTTTCAGACTTTTGGGTCACTCTGTAGTATTTCTTATAGACCAAGACAGGATATATAAAAATGCAGAGATATAAAAATAAATCCTGTTTAATTAGACATCTAAGTTACTGTTTTTAAATGAAAATGACTTAAAATATGAGACCAGTGATTATCACACAAATAGGTCAAACGTGTGGATAATACAATAAGTAGAAAAAAGTAGTGTAGTCAGAGACCTACTTGTTCAGGTTACTAAGTAATTAGACCTCACGTCCATGTAATGATTAAGATCATAGGTGGTTAAGATCATAGGACATAGGATCAAACTGCCTGTTTTGAATCCTAGCTTTACCACTTATCAATTGTGAGACTTTGGGAAAAAATTTTTAGGTACCTCAGTGTTTTCATCTATAAAGTGAAGAAAATGATAGCATCTGCTGTAGAGATAGGCATGTCTACTAATTTTTTAAGTAATGATTCTTTTGAATCATTGTAGACTTATGCATTTGATTTTTTTAAAATGTCTCCAAGATGATTGTTGCCAGCCCATCAGAAAATGGACAGGTGCTGCGTGTAATTCCATCTACCCAGACAGGAACAACACAAGTGATTGTACCTCAGGGGCAGCTTGTGGATGTGAATAGTCCTCAGGGTGAGTAATCATGGGATATAGGGGATTTAAGAACGTTTTAAAGAACAAACGTATATTCAGAAAATCATCTCATGAAAGTCAGTGCTAAAATTGATCTCTTTGGGTAAGATTGTGAACTGAATGATTAGAAAAAGTTTCTTAGCCCAAATAAATTTCAAGTTCATTTTTCAACTCCTGTCTAGGTTAGCTGTCTATTTCATTTTGGAATTCTATGAAGCTGGTTGACTCTTGCTTCCTCCCAAATGACCAGTGAGCATAAAATAAATTCTTCTTAATTTTAATAACAGTAGTAATGACAGCAACAATAACAAGAATATGGTGCTAATAGCTACTGGAGAAATTTTTATTTTATATTTTTATCAATGTTGTTAGACATGTGACACTTTTTTTTTTAAACTATTCTTCTCATCCTCTTTGCTTTTTTCCTCTTTGTTCCTTCAGATTCAGAAAGAATCATACTCCTCATTTTTTTTATAAATTTATTTATTTAATTAATTTATTTTTTGGCTGCATCGGGTCTTCGTTGCTGTGCATGGGCTTTCTCTAGTTGTGGCGAGCGGGGGCTGCTCTTTGTTGTGGTGTGCGGGCTTCTCATTGCAGTGGCTTCTCTTGTTGTGGAACATGGGCTCTAGGCTTGTGGGCTCAGTAGTTGTGGCTCATGGGCTCTAGAGCACAGGCTTAGTTGCTCTGCGGCATGTGGGATCTTCCTGGACCAGGGTTCGAACCCATGTCCCCTGCATTGGCAGGCGGATTCTTAACCTCTGCACCAGCAGGGAAGTCCGTATTTATTTATTTTTTATTTTTGTACGCGTTGGGTCTTTGTTGCTGCATGTGGGCTTTCTCTAATTGCAGCGAGCGGGGGCTACTCTTCGTTGTGGTGTGCGGGCTTCTCATTGCGGTGGCTTCTTTTGTTGCAGAGCATAGGCTCTAGGCGTGCGGGCTTCAGTAGTTGTGGCCTGTGGGCTCAGTACTTGTGGCTCATGGGCTCTAGAGTGCAGGCTCAGTAGTTGTGGCACATGGGCTTAGTTGTTCCATGGCATGTGGGATCTTCCTGGACCAGGGCTCGTACCCGTGTCCCCTGCATTGGCAGGCAGATTCTTAACCACTGCACCACCAGGGAAGTCCCCCTATTTCTTTTTATTTTATTCTTTTTCTACCTATTTGATATTATCCCTATTCGTTCTTTTCCTTTTTCTTCCCTTCCTTTTCCATCTATTTGAATCTCTTTTCTAACATCATAGCTACACTGTTGTCATTTTTTCATAGATAATGGTTTAGGGCAAATAATTCTTACTTTAGTGTTATGATTCTTTGTCTTTGATAATAGTTGTTACAACTTAAGGAAAAGAAAACATAGTTTGCAGAAAACATTACAAACATGGTATAGAAACTAAAAGAATTAGTCTTACATTTTCCTATTATATTGTGATACTATTAATATAACAATTACTTCTACCACTTTTATATCCTAGCTGTTCAATATAAGTTCCAAAACTTAGTTACAAAACTTTAGTAGTCAGTATTACAGTTTAAAAGTAAACAAGTTTATCAGAGAAATTCTCAATAAAGTATAAGTTTTATTATCTTTAGCTTCAGAGTATATCTTTCCTATTTCAAATGTATTAGTTCCAGTTCATTACATTCTCATGGTCTTATTCAAGATATTGATGTTGCTTTGTTCTTGTTCTTATTGTTAAGATGTCTCTGAAGAGAAACCCAGTGACAGAAACTTACCAGCTGTAAGAGTGGATTCTCTAGCAGACAATAACAGTAGTTACATTCTTCATCCACATGCATCCCTCACATTGCCCAAAAAGACAGTGACCAGGTGAGTCAATGAGAAAGAGGAGCTCATCTTTGAACATCACCATGGAAATCTCTTTTTACATTATCACATTTAAAGCTGGCTGACTATAGAAAAGATCAGAAATTCAGAAAATAGAATAAACCATCATCAAATACATCCTTAATCATTTTAATAACATCTTGGCAATAAGGGAGCTACTTTAGAATCTATAAAAGGCCAGCGTGCTACTTTTCCTCAGTGACATTTGCCTGTTATCTTTTGAAGCAATCTGTAAACATCTGGCACTAATACAGTTTTTTAAAAAAAGAAGTATCCATTCTAGGTCCTATAATTTTTAATAGTTCATCACATTTTTATGCATTTAATTCCTCTGTGGTAAAGTGTTTAAAATGTTTTTTGTTAATGTCTATTTCAGCTTTTATTTTTGCCTAAAAATAACACTGTTTATAATAATTTAGGGAAATACAGACATGGGTTTTGTATTACTTATATTTTAATTGTTCTATGAAAATATTTTAAAGGTAACATAATATTTGTGACATTTAACTTTAGAACTTGACATAATATCTTGTTACTGTTAATAAGTCACCTGAAGATGGTTTATTCACTCATTTTTGTTAAATGAAAAATAATTATGTGAGAATACAAAATAAGCTCTGAGAAAGATATATAAAACGCTTGAATTTGTTGAAACTACAGGTATTTGGAAGAACAAAGTTAGACTTTTGCTTTAGCAATTGATAAAATAGTAATGATTAAAAAAAGCATAATTACATCCATCAGACCGATCTGTCATTATTATTACAATTTCTAATTGATGATCTCAGTATTGTCTTTGACTGGCTAAGAGGATAAAGCAACTGAATGCTGTGTGTGTGTGTGTATGTGTGTGTGTGTGTGTGTGTGTGTGTGTAACTTGTAATATATATTTATATATGCCCCCCCATCCCAGAATACTTGAAGAACCCTTTTTGGCTCCACTCCAGCCACTTTCTTCTAACACACCTATATGGGCCTGTCGTCTTAGGAGCTGTGAGGTGAGTTAAAAAATAATCCTTATGTAGATTCACTTAGTTGATTATAACTACAATTCATCCCAAAATGTCCACTTTTGAGTACAACTAATAGAAGCTGTATATGTAATATTTTGTTCATGTTTGTGCTAACTCTTTTATTCCTTAGAGCTTGTAAGCTCTGTTAAAGCAGAGATCTTATAAATCCCTTCATACTTCACTGTCATTTCGTTTCTTCTCTTACAACTCTTTTCCCTTCCATAAAACTTCACTATCATGTTTCTCTACTTTTTATCCTTTAATCATTCCTTCTCTTTCTTTGCTTGGCATTTATTTCTTTTCATATTCTCAGCAGAAATTCTTCAAGAGTCACCATTTGACCTTGTCTTATTTCTCTACATTTTATCCCTTGTAGAGCTTAACAGCTTTGTTGACTTTCAATTCTCAGTTTTATAAAAATGATTCCCAAATCTCTATCACCAGTTCTTTAATTCTGCCCTTGCTTTTGTCCCAGATCTCTAGCTACTTACTTGAAGCTTTACTTAGATTTCACCTCAAATTCACCATATCTAAAGAGAAATTATCTGCCATACCACAACTAGCTCTACTTCCTAAATTCCTTGTCTGTGTAATAACAAATACCATCTCCTTAGATACAAAGTTTTAGACTAATTTCTTCCTTTCCCATATTCAGATAGTCACCTGATTCTTTTAGTTTTTTTCTTTAAAGTGGTTTAAAGGGAGCTTTTCCCACAAACCTTTGTTATCTTGAACTCAATTATGGTAACAGCCTTGCCATTAATCTCTTTGACTTTTCCATTTCTAGTCCTTACTGTATAGTTTTCTAAAACTACTTATCTTTAAATATTACTTTCATTGTCTTTTCTCACTGCCCAATAAGCTCAGTGTTATTTTTCCACATCATTTAGCCACTTGTTACTAGCTTTCAAGGTCTTCTATAATCAGGTATCACCTTATCTTATCCTTTTTTATTTCCTGCTTTTCTCCAATTCATCTTTCATTCATGTTAGCCAAGTATTCCTACTTGGTACACACACTTCAGAATGTTCCTTTATCTCCTCCTTCACTTGTTTTTATTTCCATTTCGTAATATGTTATTTTTTCTACTACTTACCTTTCTAACTACTATTCTTCAAATCGCAATGCAAGTCCTATATGTCTTTTCTGTAAAAGTCTAATGATTACTTTATCTTTTACCTATTTATCTCTTAAAATTTTATTTATGTATTTATTTGGTTGTGCCGGCTCTTAGTTGCGGCAGGCAGGCTCCTTAGTTGCAGCTCACGGGCTCCTTAGTTGTGACATGCGAACTCTTAGTTGCAGCATGCATGTGGGATATAGTTCCCTAACCAGGGATCAAACCTGGGGCCCCCTGCATTGGGAGCGCGGAGTCTTATCCACTGCGCCACTGGGGAAGTCCTTATTTATCTCTTAAAATTCTTTGATAATTATTACCATTACCATTCTTAATTATTTGCTAGCTTGGGTTGTTCACTATTATATACCATTTAGACTATACACTTTTTGAGGAAAAGGACCATGCACTTCTACATATAAACCATACATGGTAATGAGTATTTAATTATTAAAATGCTTCATTGTTTTAAACAAATCTTAAAATATGGCAAGGAAAAACATTACTTGAGTTTTAATATTTTGAGAAAATTTCTAATCATGAAGTCTAATGATGTATTACATTTGTTAGGACATTATCACTGTTGTTGCTTTTCTAAGTGTTATGTACGTATGTATGTATAGACAGTAAGATTTTTTTTCCCTTCACACTTTTTGTTAGTCATAGTTTTTCACTGGTTTCCCAAAGGTACTATTCTTGTCATTTGATGAGGGTTTTTAACATCATTATTATAAACTTCATGAAATGCTATGGACATTAAAGCATTAGCAATTATGTGGCGAAATTACTTCATTTTACACCATGGTACATTGTGTAGCTAATCTAACATCATATATCTTGTAAGAAATTAGTTAAAACTGTCCAGCAGCCTGAATTATCTCAAAGATTGAAGGATTCTTTTTCTCCAAGCTATATCAACAGTGAAAAACATTTTTGGTTAATGGCTGAAGAAGTATTTTCTGCATTTTGCTTAAAAATATTGCTTAGTAGTCCTTTTTACTTTTTGAATTTCCATTTAAAGGTGTTTTTCTTATAGGCATTTTTTAGATTTGACCAAAATCTGTTAGTTGGACAAATTTCAATACTGCATTAAACTTTTATCTCCTGATATGGGTCTGACTGCATTGTACTAATTCCGAATTTTTCCTTTCATTAACAACATTATATGCTGTATTCATTTTATTTGTAAAAACATGCTATAGCTAGAGTTAATGTTCCTACTTTTATTTGTAGGGATATTTTGATGAGGAAATATCTAGGCTAGAAGAAAATTCATAAGCATAGGCATTTTCGTTATTTTTAGGGGAAATTGTAGATAATGTATTGTTTGGAATCAGAATATCTCTTTTTATTATGGCTCAAAGTATACCTACAACAGTATGTTGATACCTTCCTTTTGTTAAATGTATTCTTGCCAGGTGAAATGTTTAGTCTAATTAGGAGGAAAAAGATCTCTATTCTACATCTCTGCTCTTATTCCCTATAAGGGAGAAACATACATGGAATCAATTCTAGGTCTAAATGCATTTCAGTTTAAGAGATCACAGTTAAAAAATTTCTCTGGGTATAGAAAAAGCTTTTCTTCTAGTTGAGGGATACTCACAAGGTTGTAGATAGATAATATCAATTTATTTACATGATTTGTTTATACCTTGCCTTATTTCAGGAAGAATTTAAGACAGCTTACAAAAATACTTAAAAATGTATTAGCAAGGTGGAAGTTAAAAGTGGGAGGTAAAGAATAAAGAACAAGAATGGAACCATAAAATGGAAGTAAGAAATGTATATCTGAATAAGTGATATGTGTGTGAATTTCTACATGCAGAAAATTGGAGATTCATACCGTGGCTACTGTGTAAGTGAGACTGAATTAGAAAGTGTCCTAACATTTCACAAGCAGCAAACACAGAGTGTTTGGGGGACCCGCCAATCTCCAAGCCCAGCCAAGCCAGCTACACGCTTGATGTGGAAATCCCAGTATGTCCCATATGATGGAATCCCATTTGTCAATGCAGGTACTTTTTTAAAGATTTATTTTAAGAAGTTCAGCAGCAGCCATGATCTTTTGTGAAAATGTGGTTTTCCTAAGGTGATAACATTTTCATTTTGGTAGATGACAACTGACTGTTAATTGGTGAAAATGCATATTAAACTAAAAAGAAAACTTACAGTAAATATAACCAATTATTTAAGTTGTAAAATTGTATTTTAGTATATTAGGGTAAATAAATAATACTTCATACTGAAAAATAGAAAGTAAAAAATATTTAAATTCCGGGTAGACCTATTTAATAAAAATCAAACCATAGAGCAGTTTTATTATTTTAAATATGTATAGCTGGTTGGTTTTCTTTTTTTTTTCCATCCAATCCTGATAGTCTCTCCTTCTCTCTTGATTTGTCTTTTGGGAAAAAAATCGGTGTCCATTTTATATAGTGTATAACTCAGGAGTTACTGTATAGAACTGGTATACACTCTGGAGTTATTATATAGAATTCTAATATTAGGGTTCTCAAGTATCAGGTATGTTACATACAGCATTCTCAAACACTGGGCTAGTGTTTACTAAAGCAGTAGAGTTTCAGACAATTTCCAGAGAGTCACCCTAGGACTAGTCAGACCCCAAAGAACCTAAGAATAAGTGATTTATTTGAGAAATATGGGGGCATTGATTTAACTAGAAGAGTTGCAGCCTCATCCTGGACCTCTGAGGGTAAAGAGAACTACTTAGAGGAAGCTGAGATAAATGTAACCCCTTCTGCCCAGGTTTTATTCTCCTCCCCAGTTTAAATCCCTTCTTAACTCCCCTCAGGCAGCTACTACATGAATTTGGTGTGTATTTTTATACTTTATCATACATGTTTGTATTTATAATAATATATTTTATTGTTTTGAACATTTTAAAGTATATGTAAGTAATAAACTATAGATATTCTTAGGTAAACTTTTCACTCATTCTTATTTTTGAAATCTATCCATATTGATAACTATAAATTCTAGTTAACCCAATTTAATTATTATATAATTTATCATTATATAATAATCTATTACTTAAATTTGGTCATTCCAGTGTATGACCAAACTGCAGTTATTTTTCTACTAATGATCATTTAGGTTGTTTCCAATTTTTCAATATTACAAAGAATTCTATGGTCTAACCTCCATGATACATGTTTTCTGTTGGAAAGTTGTAAGTAGTTTACTAGAGTGTGTGCATTAAAGTGGAATTACTTTACAAGATTATCTCAAGTTGCTCTCTAAGGTGGTGTTCAGGTCCAAAATCTCTAAACTTTTTTTTCCCAAATGTATTTCAGAATTCTGTATTTTTGGACTATAATATGGTAATATTACAGAATACTCCTAGCAAGTATTCCATAGACAATATCACATAATCAAACACAGTAATTCATTATGCATAGCCACACTAAAAGGAATAAAGACTATAAATAGCCTCATAAAGTTCAGGTCAGGTTTTGCAGCCAAATGTATTCCAAAAATTTTTGTTTTCCATGCTTTTTAAATATGAGAATCATACATGAGGGATTGACAACCTGTATCAATTTTTAGTCCTTTGAGCAATGTATGAAAATTTCCCTTTCCCACATTCATTCTGTGATTTGACATTGTCAGATTTTAAAAAATCTTTATGCTATGGGAATTTTCATATGCATATCAAAGTAGAGGTAATAATGTATGAAATCTCATAACTCCGTGTATGCATCATCCAGCTTCAACAAGTATCAGCATGTGGTCAATCTTGTGTCATTTATACCCCTACCCACTTCTTCAGGAAATTCCAGATATCATTTCATCTATAATTACTAAAGATGATTTTACAGGAAATTCCAGATATTGTTTCATCAATAATTACTAAAAGTATATAAGGTATTTAAGGTATTAAAGTATATATCTGAAATATAAGGATATCCCATTATCCCACTTTAAAAAATTAACAGTCATTTCTTTTTTTTTTTTACTGTTCTAATTTTTAATTTTTTGGCCACGCTGCATGGCATGTGGAATCTTAGTTCCCCAACGCCCCCTGCAGTGGAAGCGTGGAATCTTAACCACTGGACCACCAAAGAAGTCCGAACAGTAATTTCCTAATATCATAAGTTGTTCATTGTTCACATTTCTCCACTTACCATAATTCTTTTTGCAGAGGTTTGTATAAATTCACATGCAAACCAAGTTTATGGATCAAATTTGGTTAAGTTACCAAGTTTATGGATCAAATTTGGTTAAGTTTCTTCTCATCTAAAAACTTCTCTCCTCTTTTCTCCCAGGTAGTTTGTCCTGTACACTTTGCCATATTCAGGATTTTGCTGATTCTATCTCTGGTGTTTTTTAACATGTTCTTTTATCTCCTGTATTTCCTGTAATTTGTTAGATGTATGAGTTTGATTAAATGAAGATTTAATCTTGATTAAAGTATTTTGCGAGAATACTTCGTAGGTGTGCTGTGTACTTCTTATCACTACCTATGTAGCATTTTTAACTGTAAGATTGATCAGTGGATTCAGTTGTTTTAGAGTATTGTCAAATTTTTTATGTTTACCAATTTGAAGAGTGTGAGAGAGTATCTTACTATTGTTTTATTTTTTTAAATTAATTAATTTTTGGCTGTGTTGAGTCTTCGTTGCTGCACATGGGCTTTCTGTAGTTGCGGCGAGTGGGGGCTACTCTTCATTGCGGTGTGTGGGCTTCTCATTGTGGTGGCTTCTCTTGTTGCGGAGCACGGGCTCTAGGCGTGTGGGCTTCAGTAGTTGTGGCAACGCGGGCTCAGTAGTTATGGCTCGCGGGCTCTAGAATGCAGGCTCAGTAGTTGTGGCGCACGGGCTTAGTTGCTCCGCGGCATGTGGGATCTTCCCGGACCAGGACTCAAACCCATGTCTCCTGCATTGGCAGGGGGACTCTTAACCAGTGTGCCACCAGTGAAGTCCTTAGTATTGTTTCAATTTGCACTTCCCTGTTTACTAGTGAAGTTGAGCGTCTTTTTATTGTTTATTTAATATCCTTTTGTTTCCTTTCTGAATTGCCTATTCATAGTCTTTGCCCATTTTTCTGTTTGGTAGTTAGTTTTTATTTTTAAATTATTTATGGTTCTTTATATTCTGCATATTAATTCTTTGTTTTATGTATTATAAAATATTGTTTCTCAAACTGTGATTTTCCTCTTACCATCATTTAGAAGAAGTTAGTTATCAGCCTTATCAACACTTTTATTCATGATTGGTGTTTTTCAGGGTTTTTAAATATATATATTTATTTATTTATTTGGCTGCATTGGGTCTTAGTTGTGGCACGCAGGATCTTGCGGCACGCGGGCTCTTCGTTGTGGCACGTGGGCTTCTCTCTAGTTGTGCTGTGCAGGCTCTAGAGCATGTAGGCTCAGTGGTTGTGGCTTGTGGGCACTCTGGTTGTGACATGTGGGCTCTAGAGCACATGGGCTCTGTCGTTGCTTGCCCTGCGACATGTGGGATCTTAGTTCCCCGACCAGTGATCGAATCTGTGTCCTCTGCATTGGAAAGTGGATTCTATCACTGGGCCATCAGCGAAGTCCCTGGGGTTTTGGGTTTTATATTTGAAAAGTTTGCTGTACCCTACATAGATTAGGATATCCAACTTAAAATCCTAGATTGTATAGTTTTCACATCTGCTTATTTGTGTTATCTATGGTACTGTAACAAATTACCCCAAATGTGGTGGTTGAAAACAACAAACATTTATTGTCTCACAGTTTCTATGGGTCAGGAATCCAAGAGCAGCTTAACAAGGTGGTTCTGCCCCAGGTTCTCTCACAAGACTGCAGTTAAGATGTTGGCTGGATCTGCTGTCATCTCAGGACTTGACTGGGGGAGGATCTGCTTCCACGCTCACTCATGTGGCTGTTGGCAGGCCTTATTCCTTGCCAGGTGGGCCTCTTCACAGAGCTGTCTCACCACATGATATCTGATTTCACCAGGAGAGAGCAATCCAAGCAAGAGCAAGAAAGTACCCAAGATGGAAGTCACAGTCTTTTTATAACCTAATATCAAAAATAACATCCTGTCACTTCTGCCATGTTCAGTAGAAGTAAGTTAGTAAGTCTAGCTCATGCTCAAGGGGAGGGGATTACCAAGGACATGAGTACTAAGAGGCAGAGATCATTGGGAGCCATCTTAGAGGCTGGTAATAACATTATTCTAACAGCTCAAATAGAAATAAGGAAATAAGGAATTATAAAAGGAAATAAAATTTTAAATGATATTAATATTTACTAACAAATGTAGCATTTGCTAATTTCTACTTATACAGTAGTAAATTTTATTATTAAAAACCATACATATGTAAATACCAGTTGACAGTCAGTAAATGTGGTATTTGCTAATTTCCTTATCATAATGCGGTACATTTGGTAGCTATTACAATAAACTTTTAAATTTATGTGTTTGTACATCTTAGTAAGTCTTACTGATGTTTTCTTTCCTTAAGGTTGTAAAATTGGAAGTATAGATTTTGTCATTGCCACCTCCAAGTTATTTTTAATCTAGTGTCCAGAACAGATGGATACTTGAATTAAATATCAATAGTTGGTTTTGGCCCACAGGGAGTAGAGCTGTGGTAATGGAGTGTCAGTATGGGCCAAGAAGAAAAGGTTTCCAGTTAAAAAAAATCAGTGAGCAGGAAAGCAGGTCTTGTCAGCTCTACAAAGCTACTTGTCCAGCCCGGTAAGCTTTATTTTCTTTTATTTCTTTTTTATTAAGTACTTTTTTTTGGATAGCTAATATGCACATTTTTATTAAGTTTAAGCAGTGCCAAAAGCATACAGTGAAATGTTTCCTCTTACCCCTGCTTCCTATGTCCCACTTTAAGGCAACAACTCTTACCAGTTTCTTGAGTAACCTTGCAAAGATATTCTGTGTATATGCATATAGGTATATACTCTACTGTCATAAATGTTGAAGATCTCAGTAAAGATTATTAATATTTTCTTTCCTTAAATTTGGGTAGTAGCATACCTTCTTTCCGGCTATGAATTCACATTGATACATTTCCATTCTGAATGCCTATTGTAGTTATTTGCTGCACAGCTATTATGCTTCATACTAGTGTGAATGTAGAGATATATACTACTCTACATTTAAAAAAAATTTTTATTGAAGTATAGTTGATTTACAATGTTGTGTTAATTTCTGCTGTACAGCAAAGTGATTCAGTTATACGTATAAATATTCTCCTTCATATTCTTTTCCATTATGGTTTATCACAGGATATTGATATAGTTCCCTGTGCTATACAGTAGGACCTTGTTTTACTCTATTTTTTTTCATTCTCAGTATATCTCAAAGTTGGCTCCATGTCTATATTTAAATGAACCGATTACTTCTTTTTATTGATTGATCAACTGATTTTAAAAAGTGAGATAAAATTGACATATAAATTATGTTATTTTCATGCTTCCTTCTTTTTAATAGGTATATAATATTTCATTTATAGATGAATTATCATTTACTTAATTAGTCCTCCAACAATGGACATGTAGGCTCTGGAAAATATTCTTTATTATTATATACAAAGCTTCAGCTAATAACATTGTACCTATTTGTACACTTGTGTAAGTATATTGATGGAATAAATTCCTTGAAATGAAATTGCTAGGGCAAGTGTTGTATTCTTTTTAAATGTTGACAGGTGTTGCAGAGTTGCTTTGTAGAGTGATTTTACCAATTATATTCATACCAGCAATGTAGAAGACCAGCAGAGTACGTTTTAGGTAGAATAGGACTACTGAGTAGTCATTGCTGTGGCTGAGAATGAAAAATGTTCACCAATAAAAGATTTTTGTAATGTTCTTTACTAATATTCTTTTTTCACACATTGAAAGTGTTTTAAATCATAAGATAAAATTTTTAAATAACACGTAAATGTTGGATTTAGTTGAGCTTTGAAACATTTTATTTTAGCATTACATCTCATATCACAAACCCCAGCGTTCTCAAGAAGTTTTTAAAGCCAGTTAAGAAGACTTTTCATGTTTAATCTGATAATGATAACTTTAGACAATATTTAAACCTGACCATTAAACAAAACTTTGCTTTTAAATATAAGCAGTGTAGACCATTAAACAAAACATTGCTTTTAAATATGAGCAATGTAGAACTTTAGATATAACTTGGGAGAAAATCTATACGTGAAGAGATAATTTTATTCTCTATCATTCTATAAGTACTTTTGGAGTATCTGCTCTGTGCCCAGCAACAACATTGGGTGCCTTGGGAAGGAGGGGAGACTAAAAGAGGTATATGATTTTACTTAATCATGGGAAACTTAAAATATTGTTGGGGTAGATCAGGAAGCAACAAACTATAAGAGAACATAATAGTATTGTATATAATGTTAAATGTGTGGATTAGCTAACTGTCTTCAGAGAAGGAATATATCCTAGCAAACTCATTAACAGGAAAGAAAATGGAACTTAACCTGGATACTGAAGTTTAGATTGAATTTGATAGGTAGAGAATTTGAAGGAAGATATGGTAGGGTACGAGAATAATATAAAGAAAGATATAGCATGATTGTGTATTTGGTATCAGAGGAGGAAGGAACATTGAGATGATAAACTTCACAGGAAAAGCAATTTTATATTTGAAGTGATGAAAAGATGGGTAAATAAATTAGAATCATATAGAATGCCTTGAATGCTAAGAAATTTGTGCTTGATTAAAGAACAGATAGATTCTTCAACAGAGAAGTACAAATGCAAAGAATTATTGTGGCATTGATATATCTAGTGGATTTAAGAAATGGAAGACTGGAGGCCTAGAGGCTCCAGAAGGCAGGTAGTAAGGTAATCCAGGTGTGAGGTGTTTACAGCTTCAGGGAGAATGGAGAAGAGACAGATCCAGGAAAAAAAAAGTTAATATTCATAATATTTAGACATTTTTACTAAAGTAATGATTATTAACTTGCTGAGTATTATACACTGAAAATATGGCATATCTTTCACATAATTATCTGAATGCTTTCTAGATTAATCGAATTTTCTCTAAACTCTGCTAAACTTATGCTAAAGTAAACTTGTGGTTGATAAGTTAGTCTTGAGGTATAGTATAATGAAAACAATTCTTCTTTTTCTTATAAAAAGGATTTACATTAAAAAGGTACAGAAATTTCCTGAATATAGAGTTCCTACAGACCCCAAAATTGACAGGAAAATAATCCGAATGGAGCAGGAAAAAGCCTTTAACATGCTAAAGAAGAACTTGGTAGATGCTGGTGGTGTTCTTAGGTATGACATTTATATTGTTCTTTTATTTTACAAATTACTTCGCTCCATTTGGAAGAATTCTGTAATAAGAGAAATTATTATGTTTTCCAATTATTTCATTAAGAAATGGTTTTTATAAGGTAGATAGATGTCTTATTAGTTGCTCCCTAGGTATTAAAATGATTTACCACTGTATAAGCAATTGAGTTTATCGTCCAAATGTGAATAATTTTAACCAAAGAATTCTTTATACCATGTGGAAGTTTTTTCCCCAAATGATAAATACATATTTAGCAACACATTTTATTATATATTTAGTACGTTTTTTCAGATACTTATTAGGAACTGAACTTGCAGTCACCTACATATATTTTTTAAACCCATCTTTGATTACTTATGGCAGCCAGATATGAATTCTAAGCCCTATATAAAATTCCATTTTATATCTTTTATGCTTCAGGTTTTAAATAAGAAATATTTAATATTTAAATATTTAAATATTTCTTATTTAAAGAAATAAGCTTTCTTTCTTACTTTCCTTTATGTGCTGGTCCAGGTGAAGAATTTATAAGGGGGTTAAGTGTATGGAATACAGTTTTTGTATGATCTTTAGAAAAAGTTTCAGATATATGAAAAATAAATACAGTCAATAATTAGACTCTTCAGTTTGGAGAACATTTTGTATAATTTTTAGGTAGGCTCCGTTTCATGCAATATCAGGCAGTGCAAGCATTTTGTATAAAGATATTTATTAAAACTGTATCCTATCAGATCAGTTCATTTTCCTAGAATCTGTTTTACTGCATGGCTGTAAGAAATCTGTGTTCACCTTTTAGTTAATTCTCTTGCTCATTGGGGCAAAAGGAGCTGGAGTGCTATGGGGGCAGTATGTTGAGTTCCTGTCTGAGAAGATTCCCTCACGTAGCTCGATCTTCGTAGGCACTAAATTATATCCACTCTTTGGTTAGGAGGATTATACGTACAACACAGAAGTTGTAATTTGGGAACAAAATGGTAGAAGAATGGGAAAATACACAATTCAAAAGATGATTTTAAAATCTCATTATTTTGAGGTAAAGTTTACTTAATATGAAATTTTAAATACCATTTTCATGTATACCTAAATCTTGCACCCTCCTTAACTTTAAGGACATAGTAAAAGTCTATAAAGGTTTATAAAGATTTTTATTTAATTGGGTATAAAGCCAATCTTAGAAGAGTTAAGACAGAACATTTTAACTTTTATTTATATTTATTTAATTTACTTAAAAATTTTAAATTTATTTAATATATAATCATATAATTTTTCTTAAACGATGATTCCTTCTCCTGATGAGTATTAACATAAGTAACTATGATGTTGCTTTTTTTTTTTTTTTTTAATTTATTTATTTTTGGCTGTGTTGGGTCTTCGTTTCTGTGCGAGGGCTTTCTCTAGTTGCGGCAAGCGGGGGCCACTCTTCATCGCGGCGCGTGGGCCTCTCACTATCACGGCCTCTCTTGTTGCGGAGCACAGGCTCCAGATGCGCAGGCTGAGTAGTTGTGGCTCACGGGCCTAGTTGCTCCACGGCATGTGGGATCTTCCCAGACCAGGGCTCGAACCCGTGTCCCCTGCATTGGCAGGCAGATTCTCAACCACTACACCACCAGGGAAGCCCTGATTCTTGCCTTTGTCTAGTAATATAATTTTAAATATTTTTTCTTGTCAGGTGGTATGTACAGTTACCTACTCAGCAAGCTCATCAGTATCACGAATTAGAGACTCCCTGCCTCCCTTTATCACCTTCCCCTTTTCCTATGTCTTCTCTTGAAGAAGAGGAAACTGCAGTTAGAGATGAGAACTGTACATTACCCTCACGTCTGCATCCTCAAGTAGCACATAAAATTCAAGAACTGGTATCACAGGGAATACAACAAGTGTATGCAGTAAGGAAACAGCTAAGGTACTGTAGAAACAAATTGTTCTTTTTCATTTCTGTTTGTTGGTTTAAATAATACACTTAATATTATAGACATTTTCCAGGATATAGGCTATCAGAGTAGATAAGGAATATAGTTTATTAATTTATTAAAATAATCTTATTTATGAACTGATCATTTTTCTGCAGATGCTTGGCAAGCCATAAGTAATGATTCAAATTACTCATTTGAGATATTCCATATTCAGATTTGGCAAATTGGACTATTTCTAAATGATATATACATTGAATTATGTACTAAATACCTTTACAGAAAAAAAATTTGTAGAAAAGATTTTAAAACGTGGGCCAAGATACTTGTTTTATCCTGTTTGAAATACAATTAAATTTTATTACAACGGAAGAATGTGGATAGTTTTTTTGTTTAATGAAATTTTATAGATAGTACTCTGGTCTAATTTTATTGATACTCAGGATATAATAATAATTATTATGTGGCACTTAGTATGTATGTGCCAGCTATTGTGCTAGGCACTTATAGGTATGATCTCATTTATTCTTATGACTCATGAAGTTTGTGTATTTATCCTCATTCTGCAGATGAGGAAATGGAGACTCAGGGTGGTTAAAGATACACAGGCAGAACTGAAATCTAGGTCTGACTACAGCCTGTGCTCTCCAGCATGATTTCTGCTACTTAACTGACCTTATTCCTTCTGGTTATTGTGTAGTCTGATCTGAACAACACAATGAGTATTTCCCAGGATTATTTCTTAATTAATACATGACTTTTCTATTTAGCAGCTTTCTTAGACATTTTATGTTTATTTCCATTGGGGCATTCTTAGAACAGAGCCAAAGTTTGGTAAGCCATCCACTATTTTACTAAACCTATATTGTAAAAACAGAGGTATAATACAGCTCTTCAATGTGGTCTACTGAATGTAATGCACAAAGAATATATATATTGAATTTTATCATTTCTTTTATATCTTTATTTTTTATAACCATCGTATGGCAATGCTGCCTTTTATTTCTATCTTCTCATTTGTCTACTTGTAAAATTTGAGCAGACGTATTTCATATATTAATTGATGACTTTTGAAAGCAATGAAACATGATGTTTATATGTATAACTTTGGTATAGGCCCAGTCTCTCTTACTTACTAGCTAGGTGTATAACTTTGGGAAAATGATTGGATTGGCCAAAAAGTTCATTCGGATTTTTTCCTAACAGCTTACGAAAACCCAAACGAACTTTTTGGCCAAAGCAATACTTAGCTTCTGTAGCCCTCAGTTCTCTCATCTGTAAAGTGGGAATGATAATTATACCTACCTCACAGGATTATAGTGTGGGTTAAAGGAGATACTAGATGTGAAGTGTTCAGTGCAGTGCCTGGCATTCAAAAACATATTATATTTAAATTGAAAATAGTGATTTCGTTAAATTCATAAAAATATCAAAGCTCATTCTAAGATATATAGGTGTTTAACCAATGAAAATATTACATTTCTTTAATCTGCATGAATTCCATGACTTAATGTATGGGAAAAAAGTGGAAAAATATAAATTACTTATAAAGCTGTAAACCATACTTAGAAGTTTATACTAAAAGAGAACTCTTTGTCATTTGAGCTGAATTAGATTGCTAGATTGTTTATGTTTTTATTCTGTTTTATATTCTCCATAGAAAATTTGTGGAAAGGGAACTGTTCAAACCTGATGAGGTACCTGAAAGACATAATTTATCCTTTTTTCCAACTGTAAATGATATAAAAAATCACATCCATGAGGTACAGAAATCCTTGAGAAATGGAGATAATGTATATAACTCAGAGATTATTCCAGCAACGGTATGATTACAACTGTAATTCCTTGTTTTATTACAACAATCTTTCTCAGCTGATGCATGATTGCTATTAGGCCATAAAAGTAACTGTGATATAAGGAAAAACGATAGTATCTTTTTCTCAAAATGTGAACACTATGAACTCTCAGATAATGATTTGACTAAAATATTTTTTATTACTCTCACAAGAAGAAATATCAGCGAATTTCCAACCCTGACTATAATAACAATAGTAATCTTCACTTAAAAATCAACACATATTATCTCTGTAAAAAGTGTATCTTATTCATTTAACAGATATTTATTGAGTACATACTGTGTATATCTCCACCTCTTTTTAAAATTTCAATAGAAGCAAGTTTAAATAGAATAGTTCAGAGTTGAATACACAAAGTGATGATGTTGGTTCTATATGCCGTCTATGGATATAAAGTTTACCTCACACTGTGATACTGTAGCTTTCTCCAGAAAAGTGGCCATTTCTATGAAAATTTTGCCTAATCTGAAGAGATTAATGTAGTTACCCAGGAACTGCTAATTGTAATACAAGCAGTGATTTTGGCATTAAAATCTCAAGTAGCAGTATTCTTTTCTCTATACATTTTTACTCTCTAAATTCAGTAACTGAATAGATTGAGACTTTTTTAAGCTAGAGCTACTATTCTTTTCTGTCCAAAACTCTTAGTTATTCACTATCCAAAATTCAGGAACTAAAACAGATTTGGTTAGCAGTAGTCTTTGCCATCTACACTTGCTATCCAAATTCTTGCTATCTGACCTTAGGAAGCTAATTTATTTGCATAGTTAAATATACTTAATACTTTGAGAATGTGAACAAATAAAGAGAGTAATTACAGAATAAAGCACATTTATACTATGACTGAATAAGATATGACAGTTGCATTGCTGTTTTAAAATAGTTTTCAAAATAAATGCTTTGTTCTTTTTACTGAAGTAAATGTTCCCATTTCAGCTTCAATGGACTACAGATAGTGGGAATATTCTCAGAGAGACTGTGACAGTTACACTTGCAGAAGGTAGGTTATCTTGAATACTTTTAAGATATAAAATCAAACAGTGTTAAAATTGGAAGACATTTAAGATGTTATCTAATTTATCTCGTCTAATTTATGGATAAGGAAACCATGTCCCAAAGAGGCAAGAGCAACTATGTTAGGATTTATCAAAATACTTCCAGCTATTTAAATTTCCTTCTATATAATCAGCTTTCCTTTTTTTTGGTATGGTTTTTTTTGTATGGTTTGTTTTTTCTCATATGTTCTTACTCCTTTGCTCTCTCAATATTCCAAGCTTATTTCAACCCTTTTGTTCTCTCTTCTAGAAATGTCTTTGTCTAGGAATGTCTCTTCTAGAAATGTCTTTTCTCCTCTTCTGTATGGCGAACTCCTCTCATTACTCACATAGCAATCTCTTTGGCTTTAAATGCTCTCTTAACTTCACCCCCTATGTACAGATGGATATTCACTCTTTTGTATTTATCTCTGCATTTAACATGGTATCCTTTGTTTATGCATATGTATCTTTCATTATGATTTGAGAATCATATTTTATTCAAATTAATATACCTAGTTCTTAGCATAATGGCTTCTAAAAAGTTAACACCTAAATAGATGCTTTAGAATAAATTAATAATTATATACAGTACAATTTTTTTTTAATCTTTGGCTTATTAACCTTTAAGAGTCACTTTGCCTATAAAATAACTCACAAATGCAGATGACATGATACTATACATAGAGAATCCTAAAGATGCTACCAGAAAACTACTAGAGCTAATCAATGAATTTGGTAAAGTAGCAGGATACAAAACTAATGCACAGATATCTCTGGCATTCCTATACACTAATGATGAAAAATCTGAAAGTGAAATTAAGAAAACACTCCCATTTACCATTGCAACAAAAAGAATAAAATATCTATGAATAAACCTACCTAAGGAGACAAAAGACCTGTATGCAGAAAATTAGGAGACACTGATGAAAGAGATTAAAGACGATACAAATAGATGGAGAGATATACCATGTTCTTGGATTGGAAGAATCAACATTGTGAAAATGACTCTACTACCCAAAGCAATCTACAGATTCAATGCAATCCCTATCAAACAACCACTGGCATTTTTCACAGAAATAGAACAAAAAATTTCACAATTTGTATGGAAACACAAAAGACCCCAAATATTCAAAGCAACAATGAGAATGAAAAACGGAGCTGGAGGAATCAGGCTCCCTGACTTCAGACTATACTACAAAGCTACAGTAATCAAGACAGTATAGTACTGGCACAAAAACAGAAAGATAGATCAATGGAACAGGATAGAAAGCCCAGAGATGAATCCACACACATATGGTCACCTTATCTTTGATAAAGGAGGCAGGAATGTACAGTAGAGAAAGGGCAGGCTCTTCAATAAGTGGTGCTGGGAAAATTGGACAGGTATATGTAAAAGTATGAGATTAGAACACTCCCTAACACCATAAACAAAAATAAACTCAAAATGGATTAAAGACCTAAATGTAAGGCCAGAAACTATCAAACTCTTAGAGGAAAACATAGGCAGAACACTCTGTGTCATAAATCACAGCAAGATCCTTTTTGACCCACCTCCTACAGAAATGGAAATAAAAACAAAAATAAACAATAGGGACCTAATGAAACTTAAAAGCTTTTGCACAGCAAAGGAAACCATAAACAGGACCAAAAGACAACCCTCAGAATGGGAGAAAATATTTGCAAATGAAGCAACTGACAAAGGATTCATCTCCAAAATATACAAGCAGCTCATGCAGCTCAATAACCAAAGAACAAACAACCCAATCCAAAAATGGGCAGAAGACCTAAATAGACATTTCTCCAAAGAAGATATACAGATTGCCAACAAACACATGAAAGAATGCTCAACATCATTAATCATTAGAGAAATGAAAATCAAAACTACAATGAGATATCAGCTCACACCGGTCAGAATGGCCATCATCAAAAAATCTAGAAACAATAAATGCTGGAAAGTGCGTGAAGAAAAGGGAACACTCTTGCACTGCTGGTGGGAATGTGAATTGGTACAGCCACTATTGAGAACAGTATGGAGGTTCCTTAAAAAACTACAACTAGAACTACCATAGGACCCAGCAATCCCACTACTGGGCATATACCCTGAGAAAACCATAATTCAAAAAGAGTCATGTACCAAAATGTTCATTGCAGCTCTATTTACAATAGCCAGGAGATGGAAGCAACCTAAATGTCCATCATCGCATGAATGGATAAAGAAGATGTGGTACATGTATACAATGGAATACTACTCAGCCGTAAAAAGAAACGAAATTGAGTTATTTGTAGTGAGGTGGATGGACCTAGAGTCTGTCATACAGAGTGAAGTAAGTCAGAAAGAGAAAAACAAATACCATATGCTAACACATATATATGGAATCTAAGGGAAAAAAGAAAAGTCATGAAGAACCTAGGGGTAAGATGGGAATAAAGACACAGACCTACTAGAGAATGGACTTGAGGATATGGGAAGGGGGAAGGGTAAGCTGTGACAAAGTGAGAGAGTGACATGGACATATATACACTACTAAACGTAAAATAGATAGCTAGTGGGAAGCAGCCGCATAGCACAGGGAGATCAGCTCGGTGCTTTGTGACCACCTAGAGGGGTGGGATAGGGAGGGTAGGAGGTAGGGAGACACAAGAGGGAAGAGATATGGCAACAGATGTATAGGTATAACTGATTCACTTTGTTATAAAGCAGAAAGTAACACACCATTGTAAAGCAGTTATACTCCAATAAAGGTGTTAAAAAAAAAGAATAGAATTTTTGGTAACTTACCTTTTAATATAAATAAGGAATTCCCTCCTCAGTTCCATTTTTTTAACATTTAATACGTAATGAATTAAAATCATAGTACCTTCACCAGTAACATAAAAAAAATAATTCACAAAGTCTTTAGAATTATTCATTTGTTCTGTGTATATTAACTCAGTGTGATAAATGCTGAGCCTAAAAAAAAAGTAAGTTTCTTGCTTCATTGAATTTAAAGTTTAGCAAGAGAAAAAGGCACTACAGTATATTCTAATGAATTACTCTTATGAATTGTGCCATGAGAGAATTGTGCCAAATTGTATGGGAATGGTGATAGTGACATGCAACTTAGTTTAAAAGTTACTTTCTCAAGTGTCCCTTCCCTATTCTCTAGACTGAGAACTGAAGAATGAATAGGAATTTGCCAATCAAAGGAATAGCATGTTTGAAGGCTGAGCAAGAAAGTGCTTGCTGTGTCCAAGGAACTTAAGAAAGCTAGTGTAAAGTATAGACAATGCTTAGAGATAAAACTGGTTAAACAAAACAGGTTTAGGAGGCCCTTTCAGCAGTCCAAGTGAAAGGTGATAGTGGTATAGATTACAGTTGGTGACATTTATACTAGAATTAGGCAGATTTAAGAGTTATTTAAAAAATTGAATTCAAAGGCCTTGGGTATTGATTGAATAGGTGTAGGAGGTAAAAGAGTGGGAATGATCTGGGATGACTCCTGAGTTTCTTCCATGAGCAACTGACTGACAGTGGCATTTACTGAGCTCAGCAATCCTGGCATAAGAGTTGGGTATTGGTAGCAGGGGAGAGAAAAAGATCCTGTGATTAAGTTTGGAAAAGCGTGAGTACCAATCATTTCAATGAGGTGGATTGGAAGGAACCCATATTGGCATAGCTGAAGAGTGAATGAGAGATGAGTAAAGAAGCAGAGACAGTGTGGACCGCTTCAAAAAGTTTGCTATGAAGTGGGTATGGGGTTGAGGGAAGGTATGTTAGGAAAGGAGAGACCTGAAGAGCTAGATGGAGATGAAGGTACTTGATAGGTTTGGTGATGGGAAGTTGAGTACATTTCTATCTGATAGCTTCTCTTTTCTCTTTAAGTAAGTGTTAAGAATGAGAAAAGATCACAGGAAGGGTGACCAAGATTTGAGGAAAATGGAGATTTAATATCATCCCTGATATAGAGTGAGAGAAACATTATAAGATTGTCATATACGTGAAGTTCCTATTGAGGCTGATGATCATGAATTGGTATTAGTAGTGACAGCGAATTTCTTCTTCGGTGACATTCAGCTTTACATGTATAGGCCCTGGAAGCCATTTTCATCCAGAATTAGGATTTTACCAGGGCGTTATGACCAAAGGACAGAGAGGAAAGGGAGTTTAAGGTATTTGCAAGAGAGTGACTAAAATTATAAGCCCAGGACTCTAAGCTGGATGGGGAGAAAATTTTATTAAGGAAGACAGTGATGGATCTGAAGAAAATTGAGGAATTAGTTAACTGGAGGTTCACATGAAGTTGAAGCAGAATTGTAGTAGAGTACCTGAGCAAAATCCCTGGAAGAATAGAGGTTGTGATCAGAGAATGGGATGTTTGAATTAGAGATTTTACATGTGGAATAATAGTCCCAGGTATAATCATAGTAGCGGGTAACTGCAGCATAGTGAGGTGGGACAGTTAGAAATGAAGCAGCCAAGAAAAGTGAGAGTACTGTTAATCCTTTGAGGAAAATTCTCTTATTATCCTGATTTTACACATGAGGAAACTGAAGTTTAGAAACTGAGTTAAATAGAATGTTGAAGGCTACAGAGAAAAGCCAGCACTTAAATCCATCCTTGTCTGACACCAGGACCATTTTTTAAAATTACTCGGTTACACGGGTGCGATATGCAGTATGGGAGCAATAAATAGTTGTTGATGATTGGTTTTAATTGGTTTTTGATTACCTTAAAGAGATGAATATATTTGGGTTAACATATAAGAATTACATGAGAAGGACTCAAATTCCCGAAGGACAATTACTTTAAAATTGAGATATTTAGAAAAGAAAAATTTTTACTCTTCTTCATTTATTCAAAAATGAGTTATTGAAAGAAATTTAGTACTATTATTATTGAAGACCTGCTTTATGCCAGGCATTGTCCTAGGCACTAGGGTTATCAAAGATGAGTTAAGTTTGGTGTTTGTAACTGAGATATTCAATAGGTGTTCCACATCTGGAGAAGCTTAGGTCCAGCATTATAGCATGAAAAAAATGGACTAGATTAGAACTACAGGTATAGAATCTTTTAAGGAAAAAAATAGCTTCTTACATCCCTTCCTAGATATACTGCATTAAAATTACTGGAGGTTGAATCTAGGAATTTATTTTTTAAAGTTTGGTGATTCTGATGATCTACCAGGTTCTGGAAATAGTAGACTAGATAACTTCTTAAAGTCCGTTTCAAACCTTTGACCTTATTTCCTATTCCATTTCTGATAGTAAGGATTGTAATAAAGTATATCCTAGAAGCCATAAAAATTACTTTGTTTTAATAGTTTATTTTTTATATAATTTAGGAAATTCACAAGGAGAAGCAATTTCCAGCAAAGTGGAAACAAATCAGACAAGGGGTTCTTTGTCTCCAGAGCCAGCGCACTTGCTCTCCTCACTTTCTTCATTTCAGCCAAAAATATTCACACAACTACAGGTAAGTATCCAGTGTAATAGCCAAATTTGGGGCCCTTATCGTTCTTCCTCAATCTTCCCTCTTTTCTTAGGGATTTAACAGAATTGTTATAGAATTATAAAGATGATCAAAGATGTTTTCATCATTAATTTTCTGACTTTTTTGTGTCTTGATTTAAGATGATAATTCAAACAATATGTTTTGGAAAAGTTTGAATTGACTATGCATGCGATAAAATTAGTTGTACTAGTTTTCCTTTGGTTGTTGTTTCTGTCCTCACTTAATATTTGTTATTAGCTATACTCTTAGCTTTTATTCCAATTTTGTGTCAAAAGAGTAATATATTTGATAAGAAAAACATACATAGTAAATTCAAACATTTTGATGTAACTCTTTTCGGTTCAAAAGGGTTTGCAGTTGCAACCAAGATTCACATCTTCTGATGGATCACCAGCTCTGATATCAGTAAATAATCACCCCTCCTCCAGTCCTTCAAGACTTCTGGATTCAGTAGGAAGTGCTGTAATGAATAATAATTCTCTGCTGCTTGGTCAAACTCATTGCCTTCAAACAGATACATGCCTAACCCAAAACAATAGTATTTCCTCTACCATGGGTAACCTTCCAGGACCCGATCAAAATCTGGTTGCAGTGGATCAGCTGGTGGAAGTTGGAGATGTTGAGGATACAGAGAATCTGGAAGGAAATGTTCATCGGATTCTGCTGGGAAATGTTCAGACCATTCCAATACAGATTATAGACAGCGACCCAGCTCTCAGTAAGTTAAAATCATATGATTTTATTTTTTTAACCTTTATGGACTATCATCACTATTACACTAGAGAGAAAAAAACTGTCATTTCTACTCAGTGGGTTTATAATATATTAATAAATAAAGTAAAACCAGGAGAAAAAGGGAAGAAATTTGGTGACCATGAGTTTAATAACTTTTAAACATTTTAATGTTTTTCTTTATCAAAATTATTCATTCCCTAATTACCTAGTTTTACATGGAAAATCTGTGGTGATGTGAAATCAGGAAGGTCATTTTTTTTTTTTTTTTAGGAAGATCATTTTTGAATGCATGAAAAAAAATTAGAGAAACTCTAAAAGGAAAACTATTTAGTGTAAAGGTTATTATGGAAAAATTGATACACACACACAAAGAAAAATGGGATGAAGTTGGCAGATGTAAAGGTTAAAAGGAGGATTTTGAATTATAGACTTAAATGTTGAGTTCTATAGAAATTGAAAGGGAACTAGTAAGACTTGGGGACTTGGTTTTAATCCAAGACTTTGTTGCCTTCACTTTGGAATGAACCCAGTCAACATAGTAATAAATTCTGTTAACTGCTACTTGACCTATGCCACTTCTTTTCACACAAATTGTTCTGGATTGGGCATTTTTGTGGGAAAAGATCTGCAGTTTGCTTTGAAGAACAAAAGTCTTCATAGAAATTATCCTTAGAACATACATTTTCCCCTCCATGTGTGAGATAGTGCCTTCCAGAAAAAAATCATTGGCTTTTAAATTTATAGGAAGCATACTTTTAAGAAAATTTCTCCAGAGGGCTGTGGCAGTTGTCTTTAGGAACTTTAGGAGAAGAGAGAGAAAAGGAATATACATGAACTAATCCTCACAACTACTCCATGAAATAGCTAGTAGTGTCCCCATTCTACAGATGAGGAGACCAAGACTCTGGGAGGTTAAGTAATTGCCTAAAAAATCACATCTAGTAAGTGACAGAGAGGGCATTTAAACCCGGACCTGTCTGCCTCCAAAACTTCTTCCAGTTCTAAGATCTCTCGTCCGTCCATTGTGCCAAGGTTTTCTGGGAGCTGTAATTCAGATTGCCTTAAAGGAGTCCCTCTTTGGATCTGAACTTGCATGATCTATCAAGTTAGATCATGATTTTAGGGACTACTTCACCTAAATATGAATTCTCAGGATCACTCAAATCCATCCTCTACTGGTTTTCTCGATATGGTGTAGGCTAAACTCTAACACACCTGTATGTGACAAGCATTAGGTGTGTTCAACACACTTTTCTGAGCAAGTATAGTCCCCTTGACCTTGGTTCCCCATAGCAACTGAAAAACTGATATTCCTGAGAAAGAGAAAGATTTTATCTTAGGTATCCCACCTGCCAGATCACAGTAGTGTTGCTGGTTTGCTACATTTACATTAATTTGGTCATAAGTACTTTGAAATCAGAATGGTAGTACATTCTGAAATGTTTCGCATAAGCAAACACATAGCTTGTGCAGCTAAGTCAGAGCTATCATTTAAGATGTTGCATATTTTTTCTGAAGTATTTAAGTAGTGTGGTTTCTTTAGGGAGACAACATTGAGTGAGTATGGAGACCATATGAGAATGGTAACACATCAGTGGATTTGTAGTATATGTTTGCTGTTTGTAAAAAAAAAATCATTTTCAAATAATGAGAGGCTTCCTGACTTTTAGTCACACATATTTTTAAAGACAGTTGAGTTTAAATATGAAATATTCCTCATAATTTTATCAAATTATGGACTGATTTTCGGTCAAAGAATCTTTTGAAGAGTGTAACTTTGCAGTTTTCTTGGTCTCTTTTTTTTTCCGTACTGAAGGAATTTAATATGAATGACCGTTAAGATGTCAGAAGCATTGAGTTCTCAAATACACCAACTGATTTTCTAAATTACTTGATTCTTTTTCCAAACTACTGTTGTTGTTTTTTTTGCCTTGCTTCTAAATTCATATAATTCTAAAGATTCCAGTATTATAAATTATATTAACCCTTAGGGTTTTTCTTTTATGTTCGGTTTTAAAGTTGAAGAAAGTCCAGAAGGTACCATTTCTGTGAACCAAGTTAAGCAAGAACCCAAAGAACCAGCATTATCTATGGAAGCAAAAAAAAAATTGGACTGTAAGAAATTGTCTGCTACATAAATTATTGAAGCTTTTCAGAATTTACAACTCTGGTGACTTCTGATGTCATAAAAAAGAAGGTGAATATTATCAAAGCGCAGCATTGTGATAAGTGGACTGAAGACTGGTTTAATGAGCAGCTTTAATTTAAAACTGACATTTGTTGCTAACTCCCTATTTTTACCTTAAGAGATATTTTATTCCTCTTATTTTGTATAATTCTTATGCTTTTTGATTATCTGATAAGGCCAGTATTTCAAAAGGTCATCTGAACGTATCCACTTATCTAATTCATCCTCTGGAAATTAGATATTAATTTTGGTTCTTAAAAAAGAACAACAAAAAAAGTATGTGAGTTTGTGTGTGTGTGTGTGGTGAATTTTTTTGAGTTCTGAAAGAGTTATTCCCTCTTTAAAGTTGTGAAGAAAATTTTTAAATTGGCAGACGGGAGAATATCTGAGGTCTGTCTCATTTGGAAAGAAAAACAACAGATTTTACATCATAACATGAAGCCCAACATTCACATCTGTGAAAACTATGTGGTTGCATTTTAGCTTCTTCCATTCTAATTTTTATACTTAAAACTACAAACCAGTAGTATACCAATGGTCATCTAGTAGAAATTTACAGTGTCTTGGTAAGTACTGAGAGTTTTAACTTGAATCAGATAAGCAAGAGAAATAAATGTTTTTTGCATGGATTTGTACAGTATTGTAGTTAAGATACTACTTATGGGTTGAAAAATGTAGAAATTGAGAGAATTCAGAAAGAATAATAGAATTCCCTGGTGTTAACAGATAATTAGGGGAACTTTTTGATATCAGCAGAAGATTTTTCTTTTTTTTTTTTTCCCTATTTTGTATTGAAGATTCAGCTCTGGTTAGAAAAGAATTTAAGTTGTATTTATTTTTCTGTGCCAGAGTTCTTAATGAATTGATGGTATTAAAATTTATAGTATTTAAAGGTAAAGATTTATAGTTGAAAATTTAGTTCATATTTAAAACTTTAAAACAACTGGTGTGTTATATTTGCTTGTTAAATAAGCATATTTACTTCAAATACTGAACAAGTACTGATCAGTATATTCATTATAAGCTTCTCTTTTCCAGAAGGTTGGTAACCTAGAAATGTCGATTATAACTGTCAAGAAATCACCTAAAGGCTTTTTTTCCCTGTAGAGACCATGTGTGGGTTTATTTAAATTTTTATTTAAAAATAAGAATTTCAAATGGATATTAATGTTTAATATTCAAAGCATACAGAATATAATATGAAATTCAGCCTTAATACTTTACATGAATATGAGTCTTTTTGTAAGTATATTTACTTCAAATACTGAATAAGTACTAATCAGTATATTCATTATAAGCTACTTGTTTCTATAAGGCTGGCGAACTGGAAATGTCAATTATAGCTGTCAAGAAATCAACCTAAAGCCTTTTTTTCCCCCGGAGATCATTTGTGGGTATATTTAAATTTTTATTTAAAAGTAATAAGCATTTCCAATGGATATTAATGTTTAATATTCAAAGCATGCAGAATGTAAAATTTAACCTTAATACTTTATATAACTATGAGTCTTTTTGGCTTTTCTAAGTTCAATCTCCCATTCTTAATTCACTTTAATTGTTTCAGGTACACAACATGTATCTAAGTATAAAGCACTGTTATGTTAGAAGCAGATGGAATTATAAAATTCCTTGCTCTTTATATTTATACCCTATTTAACATAAAAGTTATTTATACCTATATTTAATGCAAAGTTAATATTCAGTTACATATATAATTTTTTAATAAGAATTGCTTTTATATTTCCTAAGAATTGAAAATACTTGATGTCAGCATTTATAGAGGCAGGCTGCCAAATCTATGTTATGCTAAGTTAAACACAACTCTAGGGCTTCCCTGGTGGCGCAGTGGTTGAGAGTCCGCCTGCCGATGCAGGGGACATGGGTTCGTGCCCTGGTCCGGGAAGATCCCACATGCCGCGGGGCGGCTGGGCCCGTGAGCCATGGCCGCTGAGCCTGCGTGTCCGGAGCCTGTGCTCCGCAATGGGAGAGGCCACAACAGTGAGAGACCCGCGTACAGCAAAAAAAAACCCCACAACTCTTAGTTACCTCAAGCCCAGTTTTCTCTTAGTCTGTGTGTACTTAAAGGGTATAAGTCCCAATTAATTTATAGTTTAGTGTTGCATTGTGGGTAATATTCATTTCATTTGTTATTTCTAGTTTTTATGGAAACTTTTTTCAAGATTTTAAATAATAGATCTTTACCTTTCATTAATGACGATAGTTTATTATAGTCTACTGAACTATATTCCTTTGGAGACATTCCTTTTTGATGTTGCTAAGGAGAAATGCTTGTTAAGATACAAACCCTAGTCAGTTACTTAGGAGGATGAGAGATGTCAGAGGATCCAGACTTTAGCACTTGGTCAAGAACACAACATAGTTTAAAAACATTTCTCACTTAATTCTATGTGAATGTCTCTTCTGATACTTCTTTTACGAGGACAGAAAGTTGCAGTGAATCTTCCCCACAAACAAAAAGAAAAAAAAAAGAGCATGAAGGTTTAAATCCCTAATTGTATACTCTTTTGGTTTTTAGGTAGGAACTGGAACTATCAATATTTTCATGTAAGTATTTTAATGAGTAGCTCTTTAAAAATGGTTTCTAAATTAATTTTTAAAAATTAATTTGTCCTCCAAATGCATGTTCAGTCACAGTATATTGGTATTGTATTTTAAAGGTGCTTAGCATTGCTTTTTTAAAAGTATGTTTACGTTTTTAAAATATTCAGTTAATTTTAAAATGCACAGGGTATTAAATACAGCGCATAAAGTTTTCAGTATCTGTATTTGGCATTCTCCTAACAGCTCTGCAGCAAAGTTTGACATATGCTCTTTTGTGTCATGTATTACAAGGTGTAATATCTGTAGTAGAAAGTTGGATGTTCAAAACAAGCAGTTAGAATTCATAATTACAGCTGAGGTTGTTTCTTTATTGTAGTTATCATTATAACTAAGCCTCCAAGTGAACATTATATATACTACAGTGAATTATAGATAAACACAGACATGGTGGGTCCTTCCCTCAATATTGATTTTCTGTGTAGGCAGTTAACATACTTAAAAGAAAAAGCCTTTATGTCTTATACAAGGTAAATGTTTTCTAAAAGTCACAAAATGATAGAAAATAGTCTTGGTGATATGGTCCTGCATTAGAGTTTCTAATCTTGAGGCCTACCAGCTTGTGTTTCATCTTTATATCCTGTCAAAATACATACTTAATCATGTGAATATGAGAAAGATGCAGTTTAATTTTGTACCGGGTTTTTTAAAAAGTTAAAAAATGTGTGTATATGTGTGTGTGTGTGTGTATATATATATATATATATATATATAGTAACTTAATGTTTACTGTCCTTGTTATAATGTAATTTTTTTCATTAAAAAATACTGTTACTTTTTTCTTAAGCTTGTTAGTTTCCTTTTTATACTTTTCCTGAGCATAGTGGTAATTTTGTTCATCTTGAAGATGCTGAATAAACACATTAGTACCTGAGAATTTTGGCTAGAGATTTATGTTCAATTTGGAACCTGAATGTTTTTAAGCATAACTACCAGTAACTCCTGTTATCATTATGTTTGGGGATATATATGCATTCAGTGCTCTCAACTCAGCCAACTATCAACATTTTAAAACAATGTGTTTAATAGGGTGTAAGTAATTCTTTTTTCCCCCCATATTTTGGCATTATAACATCTTCAAGTACAGTTTTATATTTTTGGGGTAGTGACAGGAGTATGTGATTTAAAAAGTCACATACTTTTGAAAGTCACAAAATCATTAATTTTTTCCCTCTTTGCTTTTTATTTTCCTTTATTCCACTCTACCTATTTTTCAGGACCATAGAATATCTTACTCTCTCTCCAGAGGGGGACTGCATCGTCTCCTCCCCATCAACTGATTAGGCTTTAGACATCTTAAATAGTGTATTATTTTTATCTAAATATCTGTAATTCTACTCATTTAACATAATGGTAATGGCAAAGCCTAGTATACTTTTGCCACATACATGTTAGCTATGAATTCTGTTGTTGAATAATATAACATCCATTGCCGACTGAATTCTAAAAACTTAAGGAATTAACTCAGAATTTTAAAAAAATCACATTTGTTAATGAACCCTAAATTGATTTATGAGAAAAATAAACTGTATGATTAATATGGAAAACCTTTGAGAATGTGATATGGGTGTAAGAGTGCAGGGGCGATGTTGCTTAATGGTACAAACTTGCAACTAGTAGATACATAATTCCTGGAGATCTGATGTACTGCATGGTGATTATAGTCAACAATACTGTATTATAAACATCAAAGTTGCTCAGAGACTAGATCTTAATTGTTCTCATTACAAAAAAGAAATAATAATTATGTGACATGATAGAGGTCTTAGCTAAAGCTACAGTGGTAATCATATCGCAGTATATAAATTATCGAGTTAACACATTGTACACCTTAAATGTTATATGTCAATTATATCTCAATTATCAAAAGAATTCTAAAACCAGAGGAGAGAATGGGAGTTAGATACCAGCAGAGTTTTAATTTTTAAATATCTCTATTTAAGTATATAATTGACATAAAATAAACTGCACATATTTATAGTATACAACTTGGTAAGTTTTGATGTATGTATATGTCTATGAAACCATCACCACAGTCAAATAAGGAACATATCTATCACCCCCAGAAGATTCCTGGTGCCCCTTTGTAATCCATTCCCACTTCTTCCTGCCTCCACCCTTACCCCACCATCCCCAAACAACTACTGAATTGCTTTCTGTCACTAGAGGTCAATTTATTATGTCTACAATTTTATAAAAATGAAATTGTATAGTATGAGCCTTTTTAAAATCTGACTTTTGTCACTCAGCATAGTTATTCTGAGATTCGTCTATGTCACAAGATGTATGAATAGTTCATTCCTTTTTACTGTTGAGTAGTATTCCACTGTATGAATATACCATAATTTGTTTATCCATTCAGCTGTTGATGGGCATTGGGTTGTTTACATTTCTTGGCTATTACAAATAAAGCTGCTATGAACATTTGTGTAAATCTTTGTATGGACATATGCTTTCATTTCCCTTGGGTAAATATAGGAGTAGAATGGTTGGGTCATATGGTAGGTATAAATTTAACTTTTTAAGAAACTCTGAAATGATTTTCCAAAGTGATTGTACCATTTTACATTCCAATCAGCAGTGTATGAGAGTTCCAGGTGCTCTATATTAATAGGCAACCCTTGGTATGGACAGACTTTTATTTTTTTATTTTTTGCGGTACGCGGGCCTCTGACTGTTGTGGCCTCTCCCGTTGCGGAGCACAGGCTCTGGATGCGCAGGCCCATCAGCCATGGCTCACGGGCCCAGCCACTCCGCGGCATGTGGGATCTTCCCGGACCGGGGCACGAACCTGTGTTCTCTGCATTGGCAGGCGGACTCTCAACCACTGCGCCACCAGGGAAGCCCTGGACAGGCTTTTAAATTTTAGGCATTATAATAGGTGTGTAGTAGTAGCTCATTGTGGTTTTAATTTCCATTTCTCTAATAACCAGTATTGTTGAGCATCTTTTCATGTTTCATTTGCCATCTGTATTTCTTCTTTAAGTGTCTGTTTGAATCTTTCACCTATTTTTAAATTTAATTGTTGTTTTCTCATTATAGAGGTTTTAAAAGTGTATTCTAGATACAAGTCCAGTATTAGAAATGTGATTTACAAATATTTTCACCTGATCTGTAGCTTATCTTTTCACTCTCATAACAGAATCTTTCAAAGGACAGAAGTTCTTAATTTTGATAACATCTAATTTATCTTTTTTTTCTTTAAGGATGATATTTTCATGTTGTATCAAAGAGATCTTTGCCTAGCCCAAGGTTTTCTTCTGCAAGTTTTATAACTTTAGGTTTACATTTAGATCCATGATCCATTTTGAATTAATTTTTGTATACGTAGGGCAAGGCATAGATTGACTGTTTTTGACATATGAATATCTGTTCCAGCATCATTTTTTGAAATAATTTATACTTTCTCCATTGAATTGAATTTATACCATTGATGAAAAATCCATTCATCACATATGTGTGGGTCAGTTTCTGGCCTCTGTTCTCGTCCATTGATCTGTCGTCTATCTCAGTGGTCTCAACTGGGGCAATTTTGCCTCCAGGGTACATTTGGCAAAGTTTAGAGACAATTTTAGTTGTCAGAACAGGGGAGATACCACTGGTTTCTGGTAGATAGAAGCCAGAAACGCTGCTCAGCATCGTAGAGTACATAGGACAGCTCCCACAATGAAAAATTATCTGGCCTAAAATGTGAGTAGTACTGGGATTGAACAACTCTGTTCTATCTTGATACTGAATATCACACTGTCTTGGTTACTGTAGCTTTATACACTGTCTTGGTTACTGTAGCTTTTTAATAAGTCTTGAAGCCAGGTAGTGTAAGTCCTTGAATCTTATTCTTCTTTTTCAACTTTGTTTTGGCTATTCTAAAGTCCTTTGTTTTTCATGTGAATTTTAGAATCACCTTGTCAATTTCTTAAAAAACAAAAAGCCTGATGGAATTATTTAGAATATATAGATCAATTTGGGGGTAATTGAAATTTTAATATTGACTCTAATTTTTCTCTGCAATGTATTAGAGTTTTCAGTGTAGAAGTCTCATGTCTTTTGTCAGATTTATCACTAAGATGTTATAAATAGTATTATTTTTAATTTCAACATCTGATTTTTGCATTAGTATATAGAAATACAGTCAATTTTTTATATGGACCTTATATGTTGCAACCTTACTAAACTCATATATTAGTTCTAATAGCTCTTTGGTAGATTCTATCAGATTTTCTACATAGACAGTCATGCTGTTTTATATCTTCCTTTCCAAGCTGGATGCCTTTTATTTCTTTTTCTTAACTATTACACTGGCTAGAACCTAAAGTACAATTTTAATTGGAAGTGACTAGAGTGGACATCCTTGCTTTGTTTCTGATCTTTCACCTTTAAGCGTGATGTTAACCATAATTTTTGCATAAGTCCTTTATCAAATTGAGTGAGATTCCTTATGTTCTTAGCTTGCTGAGAGTTTTTATTAAGAACGGATATTTGATTTTATCGAGTGCTTTTTCTGGATATATTGAGATGGTTATTTGGTTTTCCTTTTTTAGGTTTCTCAATATGGTGAGAGACTTTGAATTTCAAAGGGCAAAACAGCCTTGCATCCTTGCATTCCCGGAATAGATTGTACTCATTCATCAGGATGCCTTATCCTGTTCTATATATTGTTGGGTTTCAGTTACATTTAATGTTATTATTGATATGGTTGGGTTTAAGTCTTCCATCTTGCTATTTGTTTCCTATTTGTCCCATCTATACTTTGTTCCTTTTTTCCTTTTTTATGCCTTCTTTTGGTGCAATTGAACTTTTTATGATTCAGTTTTACCTCTTTTATTGACTTATTAGCAGTAACTCATTATTTGAATGATTGCTTTAGTGCTTATACTGTACATCTTAAACTATCACCGTGTAACTTCAAGTACTATTCCACCATTTCACATAAGTGTAAGACTCTTAAAATAGTATACTTCCATTTTTTCCCTTCTCACCTTTGTGCTATTGTTGTCATACATTTATTTCCATATACCTTATCAACCCCACAGTATACTGTTATCATTTACACCTTAAATAATCAGTTATCTTATAAAGAGATTTAAATAATTAAAAATCTTTATATTTACCCACATAATTATTATTTTCATTGTTTTTCATTCCCTTGTGTAGATCCATATTTCCATCTGGAGTCATTTTTCCTTTTACTTCCTTTAACATTCCTTTAAATGGAACTTCCTTTAACATTTTTTTCTGGTAGATCCGTTGCTTATGAATTTTTCAGACTTACCAGTCTGAAAAAGTCTTTATTTTGCCTTCATTTTTGAATGATATTTTCCCTGGATAAAGAATTCCAAGTTAATAGTTTTTTCCTTTATTTTACAATTGCTGCTCCACTGTGTTTCCAATGAGAAATCTGCTATCATTTTAATCTTTGTTCTTTAATATGTGTCTTTCTTTTCTTTGGCTGATTTTAATATTTTCTTTTTATCACTGTTTTTCAGCAACTTCATTATGATATTCCTTGATGTAGTTTTCTTTACATTTCTTTCTTTTTTTTTTTTTAAGATGTTGGGGGTAGGAGTTTATTAATTTATTTATTTTTGCTGTGTTGGGTCTTCGTTTCTGTGCGAGGGCTTTCTCTAGTTGTGGCAAGCGGGGGCCACTCTTCATCGTGGTGCGTGGGCCTCTCACTATCGCGGCCTCTCTTGTTGCGGAGCACAGGCTCCAGACGCGCAGGCTCAGTAGTTGTGGCTCACGGGCCTAGTTGCTCTGTGGCATGTCGGAATCCTCCCAGACCGGGGCTCGAACCCATGTCCCCTGCATTAGCAGGCAGATTCTCAACCACTGCGCCACCAGGGAAGCCCCTACATTTCTTGTATTTAGGTTTCTTGATCTTCTTGGATCTATAGTTTTAATCAAATTGGGAAATTATTCAACCATTTTTTTCCTTAAAAAACTTTGTCTTCCTTCATTATACTCTATCAGGGATTCCAAATATATATATATTGGATTCCAAATATATATATATTCCAAATATATATATATATACACATATATATATGTCAGCTTGATGTTATCCCATATCTCATTTTAATTTTTTTCATTCTTTTTTTCTATCTGTGTTCATGTTGTATATTTCATTTTGCTCTGTCTTCAAATTCACTGATCTTCTGAAATGTCTAATCTGTTTGTTAATGCCAAATTATTAATTGAGTTATTGGCTGATTTTTAATAAAACTTGGTAATTAATGACCCAGTGTATTTCTCAACAAAGACATTGTAGTTTGCTTGTTTTTTTAATTTTTATTTTATATTGGAGTATGATTGATTTACAATGTTGTATTAGTTTCAGGTGTATAGCAAAGTGATTTAGTTATACATATATCTATTCTTTCAAAGATTCTGTTTCCTATATAGGTTGTTACAGAGTATTGAGTGCTAATTGAGTGCTATACAATAGGTTCTTGTTGATTATTTTATATATTGTAGTGTGTATATGTTAATCTCAACTTCCTAATTTATCCCCCCCGCCACCTTTCCCCTTTGGTAACCATAAGTTTGTTTTCTAAGTCTGTGAGTTTGTTTCTGTTTTGTAAATAAGTTCATTTCTATCATTTTTTTAGATTCAATTTAAATTCGTTTTTTAGATTCTCTGTGTGACTTACTTCACTTAGTATGATAATCTCTAGATCCATCCATGTTGCTGCAAATGACATTATTTCATTCTTTTTTTATGGCTGAGTAAGTTCCATTGTATATATGTACCACATCTTCTTTATCCATTTATCTGTAGATGGACATTTAGGTTACTTTCGTGCCTTAGCTATTGTAAATAGTGCTGCAAAGAACATTGGGGTTTGTGTATCTTTTTGAATTACGGTTTTCTCCAGATATATGCCCAGGAGTGGGATTGCTGGATCATATGGTAGCTCTATTTTTAGTTTCTTAAGGAACCTCCATACTGTTCTCCATAGTGTCTGTACTGATTTACATTCCCACCAACAGTGTAGGAGGATTCCTTTTTCTCCACACCCTCTCCAGCATTTTTTGTTTATAGACTTTTTGATGATGGCCATTCTGACTGGTGTGAGGATGTACTCACACCTCTCGTTGTAGTTTTGATATGCATTTTTCTAATAATTAGTGATGTTGAGCATCTTTTCATGTGCCTCTTGGCCATCTGTATGTCTTCTGTGGAGAAATGTCTATTTAGACCTTCTGCCCATTTTTTTTTTGTGTGTGGTATGCGGGCCTCTCACTGTTGTGGCCTCTCCCGTTGCAGAGCACAGGCTCTGGATGCGCACGCTCAGCGGCCATGGCTCATGGGCCCAGCCGCTCCACTGCATATGGGATCTTCCCGGGCCGGGGCACGAACCCGTGTCCCCTGCATCGGCAGGTGGACTCTCAACCACTGCGCCACCAGGGAAGCCCTATCTCTGGGCTTTCTATCCAGTTCCATTGATCTATATTTCTGTTTTTGTGCCAGTGCCATACTGTCTTGATTACTGTAACTTTGTAGTATAGTCTGAAGTCAGGGAGTCTGATTCCTCTAGCTTCGTTTTTCTTTCTCACGATTGCTTTGGCTATTCAGGGTCTTTTGTGTTTCCATACAAACGTGAAATTTTTTTTCTAGTTCTGTGAAAAATGCTGTTGGTAGTTTGATAGGGATTGTATTGAATTTGTAGATTGCTTTGGGTAGTATAGTCATTTTCACAAATCTGTGTAGCTCTCTCTTCTCCAGTACTTGATCCTACAAACTCTGGCTGCTTTGGTCTTCCTTAATATCAGATTCCATCTCCTCTACCCAGAGAGGCTCGGCCTACGTTACATATCCAGGTGCTGCAGCCTGAAAACTCTCTTCAGGTGGTAATCTGGGGTAACATAAGCTTCAACTCATTTGTTTTCCATCTCTCAGGGATCTCTGTCCTCTGTTGCATGATTTCCAATGTTTTGAGAATCATTGTTTCATATATTTTATCCAGTTTTATTTTTAATTAATATATTTATTTATTTTTAATTTTTGCTGTTTTGGGTCTTTGTTGCACGGAGGATTTCTCTAGTTGCAGTGAGTAGGGGCTACTCCTGTTGTGGTGCGGGGGCTTCTCATTGTGGTTGCTTCTCTTGTTGTGGAGCATGGGCTGTAGGTGTGCAGGCTTCAGTAGTTGTGGCATGCAGGCTCAGTAAATGTGGCTCGCGGGCTCTAGAGTGTAGGCTCAGTAGTTGTGTGGCACACGGGCTTAGTTGCGCCGCAGCATGTGGGATATTCCTGGACCAGGGCTCGAACCCCTGTCCCCTGCATTGGCAGGAGGATTCCTAACCACTGCACCACCAGGGAAGTTATCCAGTTTTGTAGTTGTTTCAAGCAGGAGGGTAAATCTGGTTACTTTTTTTCCATTTTGAGTGGATGTGGAAGTTCTCTAGGCAGTTCCAACATAATGTCACATTTGGGTTTCTGCAGGAGCAGTAAAGTTGGAAGATGAAGTAGGAGATTGTAAGAGAAGTGCAAGGATAGGTTATGAGACAGAAAAGGGTATCACAAATTGGGTGAGACGACATGTATGTTATTGTGGGACTTAGGGTATATTATTGGTCTAAAGTAAATCCCAAGAACAGCCTGTTTGTGTAGCAACACCTTTGATGGTATAGTTTCCAGTCCCCACTGTCATGGCTCCTCCAGCCATAATGACTCTCAACCTTGTGTGTACCATCACTGACAGAGTTAGGTGCCATGTAGGATACCAAAATGAATGACTTAAAAGTTTGCCTCAAAGGAACTAAATGTCTATTACATGAGATATTTAACTTTATACAGTATAGAAAATGGTAAAATTGATAATAGGAATATAGATAAAATTATATAAGAATTCTGAGGAAGAAGACATTACTTACAAGGAACAGAACTGACATTTTAATGAGCACTGGACATTGGACTTAGTGCTTTATATTTTTTGGTTAAAGTACTTGGCATTTTGCCTGGCATAAAGTAAGTGTTTTTTTATTATTATACCTTGGACTTCTGGTTAGGAGCATATGCTAGGGTTTGAATCCTACTTCCTCTTTATTAGCTGGACAGATTACTGAGACTTTCAGTTTTTCTTTTTTTTTTTTTGGTACTTGGGTCTCTCAGTGTTGTGGCCTCTCCCATTGAGGAGCACAGGCTCCGGACGCGCAGGCTCAGCAGCCATGGCTCACGGACCTAGCCGCTCCACGGCGTGTGGGATCTTCCCGGACCAGGGCACGAACCCGCGCCCCCTGCATTGGCAGGTGGACTCTCAACCACTGTGCCACCAGGGAAGCCCAGTTTTTCATTTTTTTAATCTGAGGGTATATTAGTAGTAGCTACCTAACTGAATTTTTATGAGGATTTAGTGAGTTAACCCATGTTAAGATCTTAAAGACAATCTGATATGTGCTTCTGAATATATGTTAATTTTTATAATTAATTTTATTAATAATGAGCTTTAAAATCCTGAAACATAAGCATTATCCTTAACTTTCAAGATGGTGTATCTGTTAGGGAGCATCTTTTTTGTTTGTTTGTTTGTTTAATTAATGAATTTTTGGCTGTGTTGGGTCTTCATTGCTGCGTGTGGGCTTTCTCTGGTTCCAGTGAGCGGGGGCTACTCTTCGTTGCAATGCGTGGGCTTCTCATTGCAGTGGCTTCTCTTGTTGTGGAGCACGGGCTCTAGATGTGTGGGCTTCAGTAGTTGCGGCACGCGGGCTCAGTAGTTGTGGCTCGCGGGCTGTAGAGCGCAGGCTTAGTAGTTGTGGTGCACGGGCTTAGTTGCTCCGCGGCATGTGGGATGCCCTCAGACCAGGGATCGAATCCGTGTCCTTTGCACTGGCAGGCAGATTCTTAACCACTGCACCACCAGGGAAGTCCTGTTAGGGAGCACCTTTAACTGGTCACAATAGAGACATGATTATGTTGGCTTAACCAAATAAAGAGTTTTTCTTTTTTTCTGTGAAACTAAGTCCAAAGGCAGTCTTCCAGACTGGCCAGAGGTGGTTGCTCCACCTCCAGCATTGATCAGAGACCAGGCAGGAAGAATAGAATAGGCAAAAGGTCTGAGCTAGATGAGTAAGCCAAAGGTCTTTCTCAGAAGATCCAACAGTAACTTCTACTTTTAACTTACTGTTTAGAACTGTTGTATAATCACCCTAGTTACAAAGATGCTAGGAAATGTATCTCTTTTTATTTTATTTTTCTTTTACTGTAGCTCTTTTTAAAGGGTACATTACCACCCCAAGAAAGATTGTGTTTTAATAAGAGAGAAAGAATTCATTGAATATCATTTAGGCCACTAATGGTGTCTCCCACAAATGTGAGAGCTGAAATTCAGAAATTCTGTAACTTGCCTGAGGTTGTTACATAAACTATTAAGTGATAAAGCTCATATTGTTAACGAAGTCTGACCAATACCACTCCACGTTACTTTTGCTACACAGTCCAGAAAAGCAAGTGATCTTTTCATGGTAGGTTCTTTAGGTTGAATCTTTCATGACAGGATATGGACATGAGATTAAACTGCAGATATATGAAATTCAGGGAGCAAGTATGCACATTTGGGGGTGCTAGTAAGTTCATTTTGGTGAGAACTTTAGGATCCAGGGAAGGAAAGAAGCTGGGAAAAGATTAAAAAGATAAGACAGGTTAAATGGTAATAATTCTACAGGGCCAGGCTGTGAATTTTACATTTTGCTTAGCGTGTGTTTAAAAGTCTTATTTAAATGATATATTAAAGTAGCCTGTTGAATCAAAAAGCTTTCCTAAAGTCTGGATGAAAAAAATTAAGCTTCACAGATTTCTGAAAATAGATATGGTGATCAAATGCAGATGGTAAGATAATTTACTGGTTACCATAGTAAAATTGTATAACAATTTTCTGGCTGTGACTATTGCATCTGTAATTGCTTTTAGAAGCTCTTGTGTTTTTTACATTTCTGTTCTATAAGAACCCTCTAAAATCTTAAAGATGGACGTTCAGCAAAACACGTTTCCTGCCTTTTGGAGCTTACATTCCAGTAGGGGGCGATAGACAATAAATAATAAACATAATAAGTAAGTATATATAAACATATTAAGTATATTGTATGTACTTATATGTATATTGTACTTATATGTGTATTATGTACTTATTATATGTATTATTATGTGTATGAAGTACTTATGTGTTAGGTTGATAAATAATACGGAATGAAAATGGAACAGAGAAAGGGAAATATAGGATTCAGTGTGGAGAGAATTTCCGTTTTAAATAGGGCAATCTGAGTGGCCTCATTAAGAAGGTATATGTAAGCAAATTAGAGAGTAGGAGAGTTAGTCATGCAAATACATGAAGAGTAGTGCAGTAAGAGAGAACTGCAAGAATGGGACGTGCTTGCTCTGTCTGAAGAAGCATGGGTACCTCTTACATGGATGGATGACAAGACAGACTACATGGGTAAAGATGCTAGTAGGTGGGTACAAGTGAGAATCTGGAAATTATCTTCTGATTAATTCAGTTTTCTCAGTGAAATAAGAAGCAAGGGCCTTAGGGGAGTGTGGAGATTGGTGTGGGGGGGAAGTGTGTTAGGGAGTTGAGAAAAGCTAGTAGGAGAGTAATTAGACTAGGCAAGAATATTATTAATAGCCCTACTTGATTAAGGATTCATCTGAGGTTATGTTCATAATAACCTCAGCATGTTTGTGTGTTTTTCTCCACTCCTGGGCAACAGCGACTGAGTATTTATTGAGAACCAGACACTGTGTTACCTGCTGGCTGTAAGAAAGATTAACAAAACCTAATCTTAGTCCTACAGGGACTCACAGTGTAGTGGCAGACAGTTAATACAATCAGTGAATTGTAAAGTGGTGCGATAAGTATTGATACTATCAATTGTAAAAAAAGAAAAACCATTTTAAATCAAAGAATTTCCAGGTGGGTGAACAATTCAGGTTGTGTAGGGACTAGCAGATTAGCCTAGAAAGGCAGAAGACTGTGAAATACTTCTAAACTCTCACCTCCCTTTGTCTAGTCAAAAAATACTATGTAAAACCTTTGTCTAATCCCGCTCAGATCCTCTGCTTTGAAACGCATCTTAAACCAGATCCGCAAAACTCATAAATATTGTACCTCTCACTTCCCTGTGAGACACTGCTAAGACTATCAAGACAGTACTCTCCCTTACTGCAGTAAGCAAAAAACTCAGTTTTGCTTTATCAACAGGTTATTTTGGAGGTATTTTAAAGGAGCCAATATTTGACTGTCTTGGAGGTCTCATCAAAATCTGGTCAACTTGGAAACAGCATGTTTTACTGAGGCCCTTTGAGCCTCCTGCACAGGGTCTGTCCAATGACGACGGTGAGGTAAGTTCATATTGGGTTTGAGTTCTGATTTCTTATTTTTTTTTAATCAGACACTCCAAATGCAAATGCTAAGTTTAGTTTGTTTAGTTTGAGAGTAATATCTAGGAATTAGAAACTCTTTTAAAAAATCCATTGATTGATCAGTTTGAAAAACTCTTATTTTGGGTAGAAATCTGCATTATTACTAACAATACTACTGTTTGTCCTCATCATTTCTTCATTGTGCGTCTATAAGAGGAAGTTCATAGGGATGAAGATGGGAGTAAGTTTTGTATGTTCAGAAGGTTTCTCTTCAGACTGGCATCCTTTGGAAAAACTGTCTCAAGGTCATTTATGAAAATCTTATCAGAACTTTACTTACTCTTGTTTTATTTTGTCCATTGGAAGTCTAGTTCTCTTTGTAGGGGAGGGTCCCCAAGATACAAGGTGCACAAGATTTGACTTACTGTTGCTAGACTCATAGGTTTATCTTTAGTTCTGTACCCACTCTGGGCTGAACTCCTGCATCTTGTCTGTATTTATACTAGGATCAGAATGTGTCATCTTAACTTTCTAATGATATTTGGAATTACAGTGGTTACTTTGGGGAACTTTTGTTATGAACAAAATTGTTCCTTTTGGGAGGCACTTTGAACCAAAAAAAGAAGAAATATCCCAAACATACAATTGTCTACATTTTAAGGCAAGGGGAAACTTCCAAAATATATTCAAGGGATTATGAAATTGCCTCTTTAAAAGATTCCTTGGCAAAGACAAGGAGAAAATGTGAAAAAATTAAAACCATCTTTTCCAGATCCCTTCAAATCACAATTTGAATGTAATGTCCTTTATTCTATTTTCCTCATCCTGTGTTCCTCCATTTCCTTCTCTTCTGTCTCACCTTCGACTTTTTCTTCTTCCCTTCAGAACAGCTCAGGAGGAGATGGTCTTCTTTATTGAAAAGAGAAAGATTACTTTGTTTAATATGAGACCCCCCTCCCTCTCATTTCTATACTTTAAGTATCAATAACTACTAGCTTTTTAATCATACAAATCAAATTGTCAAGGGACCTGAATTAATGTTTAAATCAATTATAATGACCCTTTCCCTCTCTTTTCTCTTTCTCTCCTCTCTCTCCCTCTCTCTCTCTCTCGCTCCCTCTCTCTCTCCTTCTCTCCCTCCCTCCCTCTCCCCGTGCACATATGTCAAAATAATTTTCCTGAATCGGTTTTCCCTTCTCCTTAATTAAGGAAAGATAATTAGTCTTTTACAATAATAATTTTGTATTTGACTAAAGCTGGCTCCCTCTCATTTTTTCTGTCTGTTCCTCTTTTCCTTTTCCCTCCGTAGGGAAACATTAAAGATTAGTTGATGAAAACAATTATTCTTTCATTATGTGCTCACTCTAGGAATGTCTAATGAAGAATTTCTAAAATGGAAAGAAAAATAATGAAACTTTTTGTTTCTTTTCTTTAAAATTGCTTTTAAGAGATATTTCTGGTTAAAACTATAAGGAAAGAAAAAAGAGGTCTTGGTTCCAAGATGAAGGGCTTTGAAACACGATTTAAAGATTTTTTGTAATTTTATTTATGAATATGAAGTTTATATATTATATAGAAAATTTTAATAGAATATTCCTGATAAATAGTTGAATCATTGGACAAATTAGAGTGAATTAATTGTACTGATTTGAAGGACTGAAAAACATTTATCTATTTCCTGACTTTAATATGTGAAATTACTGCCAACACAGTATTCTAGGTTATACAAGAAGATTGAACATCTCATAATTTAAACTTTCTGTATTTTTGCATTGGTTTGATGGGACAGATGAGGTAGCATTATAGTTATTCTTTCTTTTATTTATTTATTTATTTATTTATTTATTATTTTTTTTGGCTGCGCTGGGTCTTCGTTGCTGCCCGTGGGATTTCTCTAGTTGCAGTGAGTGGGGACTACTCCTCATTGCGGTGCACAGCCTTCTCATTGCAGTGGCTTCTGTTGTGGCAGAGCATGGGCTCTAGGTGCGTTGGTTTCAGTAGTTGTGGCACATAGGCTCAGTAGTTGTGGCTTGCAGGCTCTAGACCACAGGCTCAGTAGTTGTGGCACACGGGCTTAGTTGCTCTGTGGCATGTGAGATCTTCTGGACCAGGGCTCAAACCCATGTCCCCTGCATTGGCAGGTGGATTCTTAACCACTGCGCCACGAGGGAAGCCCATAGTTATTATTTCTACAAATTGTTTAGCATTACAAAAATTAGAATCATGATTAACTAGGTAAAATTATAATGATGGGTATCTTAAAAAGATTTATTATCTTATGATATTTCTATAATATCAAAATTCTTAAGAACTTTATATTTAACTAAAATTGTAATATCTAGATCCTTAGGTAACTTAAATAGGTTAGACAAATATTAAACTGAGTTAATTGATACATAATCTTTGAATAATTAGACAAAATCTAAAGAAAAAAATGAGAGACGAAACACTGGTCACTAAATAGTTTTATCTAACTGTTGTTACTGTACATTTAAAAATAGATATAGATTTGAAGGATATGAAAATGACTTTGAATTTTGTTATATACATAGCCTCCTTAAAATGTATAAAGATAAAATGGCAGGCATGCCCATTAGAAAAATAGCTAAACAGTTCCTGCTTTTCTGTCTTCTAGCTTTGTCTGGGGGAAAACAAATTTGGCCACCTAGGTTAATGCAGCAATTAGGACTGTATTTAGTGTAATTTCAAAGAGGTATGAATATGTATGCAAAGTAATTTATATGGTTTGTTTCTTGAAGAAATTGCTTTACGTAAGATGGTGAGTTCATAGAATGCTGAAATGGCCTTCTAAAAGCAGAGCTACAGCATTAACTCAGAGGCAACATTCTGAAAGTTTGAGTGCCATCCTTGGTGCATTAAATCAGAGACCTCTTTATGGTGCTGTGTTCCCAACAGGAAGAATACATGGGACATTAATTAATAACCAGGGGGCAGAAGCAGGACTGGCTCCATTTACCATCATTCCCAATGACACACTGGGAGGTTTTGTGCTTCCCACCCCTTTAATTCTGAGCCCTGCAGGGTTGGAGGTCCTGGTCCCCAAAGGGAGCATACTCTTGCCAGGAGGAACACAGAGTTTTTATTGAACTATAAGGTATGCTGATGGCAGTACATTTTGGAGTCCTTGTATCCAGGCACCAGCAAGTAAGAAGAGGCATCAGCATTCTGGCAGGGGTGATGGACCCTAATCAGTTGGAGGAGGTAGGGCAGGGGGACTACATGTGGAACCCAGATGATCCATTTGGGCACCTTTTGGTACTCCTGTGTCCCACTGTAACAGTGAATAGACTCATGCAGCAATGTCGGCATGAGAACAGTATGATTGCTAAGACCTTTCAGGAGTTAAGATTTGAGTCACACCACCTGTAAGCCACCAAGACCTGATGAGGTGATAGCTGATGGTGAGGGAGAGCATGTGTACCACTTGTGACCCCAGAGATCAACAGCAGTGTCAGAGGTCCCATCTGAGTTTCCCCTCAGGAAGACAGGCCCACAAGAACCACAGAAGACCTGTACCCTGAAGCTGTGGGTAGAGATGTCTGTTCAGCACAAGAGGTGAGCCTTGACAGCTATGAAAATGACCCACTCAGAGCTTTTGCTTCAAGTGGAGTAATCGACCAGTGGCCCCAGCTGCTATGCTCTGGATCTACCATGGTGCTTGTTCAGAGGCTATGCTTCTCACAGGCTGCTCCCAGCCAGTGGCTGAGTATGGCAAAGGTACTAAAGCAGGCCCATTTCTGTGAGAAGGACTCTTTGATGGGTAACTTTGGCTTGGGGTTTCCCTGTCAGCCCTGCAGACTTTACCCAATACCTATCAAATCCTTGCATTGAAAAACTCAACTTAAACTAGACCCCCCAAAACTCACAAACATCTCTCCTTTGTTCTTCCCCCTCAGAGACACTGTTAAGATTGTCAGGTAGTATTTTTCCTTACTACAGTAAGCAGGAAATTTAGTTTTGCTTTATCAACAGGTTATTTGGTGGTATTTTCAGGGAGATAGCATTCAACAGATGAAAAGAAGCCAAAATTCAAAAGCAGGGGGAAGACCTTCACAGGTAAAAGCAACAGTAAATGCAAAGGCCTTGAGGTAAAAAAAAACAAAAATGTGTTAAAGGGCTGAAAAAAGTCAGTGTGACATAAGCTTAGAGAGCAATAGGGACAATGGTATGAGATGAGGTCAGTCATGTACAGAAGGCCTTGGAGTCCATGGTAATCATAGGGTCAATTTCATTCTGAGTACAGCAAAAACCATTAGAAATTTTTTTTTTTTTTTTTTTTTTTGTGGTACGCGGGCCTCTCACTGTCGTGGCCTCTCCTGCTGTGGAGCACAGGCTCCGGACGCGCAGGCTCAGCAGCCATGGCTCACGGTCCCAGCCACTCCGCGGCACGTGGGATCCTCCCAGACTGGGGCACGAACCCGTGTCCCCTGCACTGGCAGGCGGACTCTCAACCACTGCACCACCAGGGAAGCCCTAGAAAATTTTTAGTGGAGAAGTGATAAACCTTGCCTTATATGTTGTAGGAGAATATATTATAGAAGGACATGAATGGAAATGGGGAGAGCAATTAGGAAGTTATTGCAATTGCACAACTGAGAGCTTAGGTGACTTGGAACTAGAATGATAGCGATACAGCAAGCAAAGAGAAATGGACAGATTCACGATATATTTTAGAGAGAGAATCAAGACTTGCTGATTGAGGGGCTGTTGGGGAGGGGGTGTGGGGATGGTGAGTGAAAGAAGGAGAAGAGCGAAGAATGTCTCCAGGGTTTTAGCCTTGAGCAACTGTATGGATGATAGTGAATTTTACTGAGTTGAGGAAGACGGGTTGAATAGAGTCAGAAGAGAAAAGCAGGAGCTGTCTTTGGACTGGTTAGTTTGATTTCCAGGTGGAAGTGTTTAGTAGGCACTTAGAAATACAAATCTAGATAAACATTTTTGTGATTTATCAACATATGGATGGTATTTAAAAACAGAAAACAGAGAAGAAATGTAGATAAAGAAGAGAATGACCAGGATCTAGCCCTGGGGCCTCTAACACTTAGGTTTGGTAGAGCAGCAAAAATGGCTAAGAAATTAAAAGGAACACCAACAATGCTTCACACGGGTCAATTGAGTCCACTTTGGAACCTGTTAAGGAACATAGGAGTAGGAAATACCTCAGATTAGTTGCTAATTGAAGCAATCTCTTCAGTCCCTTAGTCAACAAATACATATTCAGTGTATTATAAACAAGGGTCTCCAAGAGACACTGCAATATAAGGTAACTACAGCCTAAATGCCTTTTAATATACCATATTCACATGTAACACTCCCCCACATGAGGAGATTCAGAATTTCTAGGCTTGATTATAAAAATATTTCAGAAAAGTCTTTTTCTAGTCTTCTGCTTTCTATTCTTTTTTTTGGAACTAACTACCTTAAACTATCAACTTTTTGTTATCTTTTTATACTTTATTCAGTTTTATATTTAATACATTATTAAACTTTTTCACTTATTTTGCTTTCACCTAAAATATGGTTAAGTGACAGTACACATTCTGGCTTTAAGAAGGTGATTAGAATTATGTAAATATATTAACTGTCTTAAGACGATCTTTCCTCTCTTGTCAGGTTCGATTAACATTTGAAAATACATTGAAATGTTTTGATATCAGAATTATATTAACACAAAATATGGATGTATTTAGACCTTCAAGAAGAATTTAACCAAAGGATATAGGCAAGAATAAAAGAAAACAAAAACATGTAGATTGTAGTAGCTAAGAAACAATGTGTGACTTTCAGAGTAACAGACTTCTATATCAGTTGTGTAATAGTAATTTTTTATTCATCAGGTCTTTTTATTTCCATGGAAACACTGAAGTCATTTTAATTTTTAATTCCACTAGAGTTTACAGTTCCATTGATTTTAACTCTGTAGTAGTAAGCACAGGAGCTAGAGCTTTACCCATTTCTACTTTAAGAATATAAAGGAGGAAAAGATGGTTTAAAATGGTCATGAATTTCATTTAGTTACAACCTGTAGCTGTATATTGATTATTTTTAATTTCACCTAAACCTGCCCTGCAATTTTATAGCCAATTAATTCTTCTATTTTTGTCTATACCCTTTGGCTAAAAGTATTTTCACAGGAAGTAAACTACAATAGAAAACTCAGCAATGGATGCTGGTAGAATAAGTAGTTTGGGTGATATGTGAAATAATAGGAGCAGAGAACTAGTTCTGATCCTTACTTAATTGAGTAATCTTGGGTGAATCAATTTATTTCTTCATCTGCAACCTGGGAGAGTGAGAATGAGGGCTAGAATTCAGTGGTTCTCTGAAATATCTTGGCTCTATGGAGCCCATGGCTTATGGAAGCTATACACATAGGCCCCAGAGCTGATGATACTTCTCATGACATGGGTATCAATATGGGTATCAAAAGGGACTGGATGGGGCTTCCCTGGTGGCGCAGTGGTTGAGAGTCCGCCTACCGATGCAGGGGACGCGGGTTCGTGCCCCGGTCCGGGAGGATCCCACATGCCGCGGAGCGGCTGGGCCCATGAGCCATGGCCGTTGAGGCTGCGCGTCCGGAGCCTGCGCGTCCGGAGCCTGTGCTCCGCGGCGGGAGAGGCCACAGCAGTGAGAGGCCCGCGTACCGGGGGGAAAAAAAAAAGAGACTGGATGCAGACCAGTAATAAAACGCTATTAAATGGAGCAATTTGTTCGTTAAATGGGTATGATGCAGATTTCATAGCTAGGCAGTATTTTATTTCTTTTCTCTTCCTGTATCATTAAATTTCCTGACATATAACTTTTACAGGTTCTGGTCCTATTTGATCATGATAATTTTCAGAATGCAAAGGGCAAGGGGAAAGGAACTGACATTGAATAGCTATTATATACTATGCATTGTGTTTTTACATAATTATCTGTCTTTATATCAGTCCTGTTGGCAACAGTGAATGTTCACACTTTATAAACGAGAAATTGAGACTCAAAAGAGGGTAATTCTGTCAAGTATCAGTAAACATTTGAAGATACAATTTAAAATATCACTTTGGGGCTTCCCTGGTGGCGCAGTGGTTGAGAGTCCGCCTGCCGATGCAGGGGAAACGGGTTTGTGCCCCGGTCCGGGAAGATCCCACATGCCGCGGAGCGGCTGGGCCCGTGAGCCATGGCCGCTGAGCCTGCGCGTCCGGAGCCTGTGCTCCTCAACGGGAGAGGCCACAACGGTGAGAGACCTGCATACCGCAAAAAAACAAAACAAAACAAGAACAAACAACAACAAAAAAACAAACAAAAAATAAATAAAATATCACTTTGAATTTTACTGTGAACTGAGATTTAGCTTCTTTCCTATTTATATTTGCTAGTTGTCTTTATCAGTAGTTCCCTTCCTATTGGCTGAAACCCCTGAGGTGTTGTAGATTAATTGCTGAGGTATCTGAGAATCTAACATTGTCACTAAACAAATGAATAATGTGATTTGAGTGTATATATGACTATTTGTTCAACCTCATTAATAAAAAATGTGTTAATTTTTAAATATTACTAATTCTTGGCATTTGCTGTATTTTATTCAAAGAGTGTCTAAATGGGAAACCATTGATCTTAATAATTAGCTCTGGGAGATTTTTACTTTCGGTGCTTGGTTTTCAGTTTTTCTATTTTATTATCATGGGTTAGTCAGCTGCCATCCCTGGTCTCAGTTTGTATGATTGTACGATAGCAGATGGTTGATAAAGTTCATTCTAACCCTAAAATCCTAATCCAGCCCTCCTCAAATTTATTAATCTTCCTGAACAAATCTATCACATTTGAATAAGTCATCAAACTAGAGTAGAAAAAAGAGATTTATATTTTATCAGTGGTATCAATAAATAATAGTGGATCATAATATTTTTAGACCTAGAGAAGACCCTGAAAGTCTGACCCAGTCTTTTTTTTTCCTTTAAACAGATGAGTGAATTTGGCTCAGAAGGAATAAATAATTTTCCCAGAATCATACAGTTAGTGTCAGCTTTAGAGCTTTAACCCCAGGTGTACTTTAAAGGTTCAGTGCTTTATCAAGTAAATTAAAATATTTTTATTGTATTGAAAAAATGTTCTATCAGGAAACCAAAGATTAAATGGACAACCGGTTGTCTGAAACATTGCCTTAAAATGTTACTGAGTAAATATAATTTTAAAACAATAAAAAATATTAAAATAGTAAGCTTTCATTGAGGAACCTTGAAAAAGAAAAAATAATTATTTTTAAAATTGAGGAATGTATCTTCTTTAAACATAATTTGGATCATAAGCAGTTATAAATACTGCTTTATTAAAACTGAACACTACATTGTATTTTTTTATTGCCTTAAAGGTTCTTCAAAATTGTCATTTTAATGGATGCATAATATTGCATAATATAGGTTTTTCACATCTATATATTTCATTCCTCACATTTTTTGGACATTTAGATATTTCCAGTATTTTTAATGCCAAATATTTTTTGTATAAAAATCATTTTTGTATCTGACTACTATGTTTTCTATATAAAAATCATGTTTTGTATCTCTGACTACTATGTTTTCTGGTTTAGTTTCCTAGATTTGGAAATGCTATTTAAAGAACATAAGCATTTTCACACTAGTGATAAGATTATCAAGTTTCTTCCTGTACATTTTATGTTGTTTTACGCTGTTTCAAAGTAATTTTTGATGGTACATCTGATCATGTCTTCATGAGAATTAAATATGATAATTTAAGGCTTTTCTAATTTGAAATGATATTTCGCTTTTGTTAAGATTAACATTTTTTATTAGTGATGTGTTTTTCAAATATTTCTTTTTCTTGTGTGAAATATCAATTTTTTTCACTAGACCATTTTTATATTGCAATCTACTTCTTTTTTTTAACATCTTTATTGGAGTATAATTGCTTTAAAATGGTGTGTTAGTTTCTGCTTTATAACAAAGTGAATCAGTTACACATATACATATGTTCCCATATCTCTTCCCTCTTGTGTCTCCTTCCCTCCCACCCTCCCTATCCCACCCCTCTAGGTGGTCACAAAGCACCGAGCTGATCTCCCTGTGCCATGCAGCTGCTTCCCACTAGCTATCTGTTTTACATTTGGTAATGTATATATGTCCATGCCACTCTCTCACTTTGTCACAGCTTACCCTTCCCCCTTCCCATATCCTCAAGTCCATTCTCTAGTAGGTCTGTGTCTTTATTCCCATCTTACCCCTAGGTTCTTCATGACCTTTTTTTTTTTTCCCTTAGATTCCATATATATGTGTTAGCATATGGTATTTGTTTTTCTCTTTCTGACTTACTTTACTCTGTATGACAGACTCTAGGTCCATTCACCTCACTACAAATAACTCAATTTCGTTTCTTTTCATGGCTGAGTAATATTCCATTGTATATATGTGCCACATCTTCTTTATCCATTCATCCGATGATGGACACTTAGGTTGCTTCCATGTCCTGGCTATTGTAAATAGAGCTGCAATGAACGTTTTGGTACATGACTCTTTTTGAATTATGGTTTTCTCAGGGTATATGCCCAGTAGTGGGATTGCTGGGTTGTATGGTAGTTCTATTTGTAGTTTTTTAAGGAACCTCCATACTGTTCTCCATAGTGGCTGTATCAATTTACATTCCCACCAGCAGTGCAAGAGTGTTCCCTTTTCTCCACACCCTCTCCAGCATTTATTGTTTCTAGATTTTTTGATGATGGCCATTCTGACCAGTGTGAGATGATATCTCATTGTAGTTTTGATTTGCATTTCTCTAATGATTAATGATGTTGAGCATTCTTTCATGTGTTTGTTGGCAATCTGTATATCTTTGGAGAAATGTCTATTTAGGTCTTCTGCCCATTTTTGGTTTGGGTTGTTTGTTCTTTGGTTATTGAGCTGCATGAGCTGCTTGTATATTTTGGAGATGAATCCTTTGTCAGTTGCTTCATTTGCAATTATTTTCTCCCATTCTGAGGGTTGTCTTTTGGTCTTGTTTATGGTTTCCTTTGCTGTGCAAAAGCTTTGAAGTTTCATTAGGTCCCATTTGTTTATTTTTGTTTTTATTTCCATTTCTGTAGGAGGTGGGTCAAAAAGTATCTTGCTGTGATTTATGTCATAGAGTGTTCTGCCTATGTTTTCCTCTAAGAGTTTGACAGTTTCTGGCCTTACATTTAGATCTTTAATCCATTTTGAGCTTATTTTTGTGTATGGTGTTAGGGAGTGTTCTAATCTCATACTTTTACATGTACCTGTCCAGTTTTCCCAGCACCACTTATTGAAGAGGCTGTCTTTTCTCTACTGTATTAAATGCTCCCACCAAAAGACACAGACTGGCTGAATGGATACAAAAACAAGACCCATATATATGCTGTCTACAAGAGACCCACTTCAGACCTAGGAACACATACAGAATGAAAGTGAGGGGATGGAAAAAGATATTCCATGCAAATGGAAATCAGAAGAAAGCTGGAGTAGCAATTCTCATATCAGACAAAATAGACTTTAAAATAAAGACTATTAGAAGAGACAAAGAAGGACACTACATAATGAACAAGGGATCGATCCAAGAAGAAGATATAACAATTGTAAATATTTATGCACCCAACATAGGAGCACCTCAATACATAAGGCAAATACTAACAGCCATAAAAGGGGAAATCAACAGTAACACGTTCATAGTAGGGGACTTTAACACCCCACTTTCACCAATGGACAGATCATCCAAAATGAAAATAAATAAGGAAACACAAGCTTTAAATGATACATTAAACAAGATGGACTTAATTGATATTTATACGACATTCCATCCAAAAGCAACAGAATACACATTTTTCTCAAGTGCTCATGGAACATTCTCCAGGATAGATCATATCTTGGGTCACAAATCAAGCCTTCGTAAATTTAAGAAAATTGAAATCATATTAAGTATCTTTTCCGACCACAACGCTATGAGACTAGATATCAATTACAGGAAAAGATCTGTAAAAAATACAACATGGAGGCTAAAGAATACACTACTTAATAACGAAGTGATCACTGAAGAAATCAAAGAGGAAATCAAAAAATACCTAGAAACAAATGACAATGGAGACACGACGACCCAAAACCTATGGGATGCAGCAAAAGGAGTTCTAAGAGGGAAGTTTATAGAAATACAATCCTACCTTAAGAAACAGGAAACATCTCGAATAAACAACCTAACCTTGCACCTAAAGCAATTAGAGAAAGAACAAAAAAACCCCAAAGTTAGCAGAAGGAAACAAATCATAAAGATCAGATCAGAAATAAAAAGAAATGAAGGAAATGATAGCAAAGATCAATAAAACTAAAACCTGGTTCTTTGAGAAGATAAACAAAATTGAAAAACCATTAGCCAGACTCATCAAGAAAAAAAGGGAGAAGACTCAATAGAATTACAAATGAAAAAGGAGTAACAACTGACAGTGCAGAAATACAAAAGATCATGAGAGATTACTACAAGCAACTCTATGCCAATAAAATGGACTACCTGGAAGAAATGGACAAATTCTTAGAAATGCAATCTACTTTTTTAAAAAAATCAATTTTTGTTGGCCTTTTTAAAAACATTTTTGTGGAATTGTTTTGTCTTTTTTTTTTTACTGGTTGAGTAACATAAATATTCTAGTTGTAAAAGATTCAAACAATATAGAAATATGTATAGCAAATGACTCCTTCCTGACACCTTTCCTTATAGATAACCACCGTCAACAGCATTTTATAGTATATTATTCCTATTCTCATTCTATTAATATGTACATACCTCCATATTCTTTAAATATACATAATATACATGAATATATATATATATATACATATATAAGTATAAATGGATCTTATAATACCTACTGTTCAGCATCTTAGTTTCTTCACCTAATAGTATGTCTTCCAGAGCTTACTTTTCCCCTCACAGCATAAAAAGCTTCTCCCCATTATATATATAACATATAATCATTATAAAAAATTTGATTAAGACATGAAAGATGTTTTAAAACAATAAAAATCACCTGGAATTAGTTTGGAGATAAATACCTTTAATAATTTGATAACCATTCTTTCATGCATCTCTTAATACATTTTACATTACTGGTGTTTATTCTGACAACAGCTGGTATACTACAATTCACTTCTGGCACTAACCATCCAGAGTTAGCACAGACCACACAAAGGGCATGGTCCCCAACAAGACACCAGTCAAAAGTGGGATCCTTAGGTCACCTGCACTTCCAGCTGCCTACAAATCTGGGATGATCCCATGACCCCTTTAGGTTTGATAATTTCCTAGAATGACTCAGAACTCAAGAAAGCACTGTGCTTACAATTCGTTTTATCAAAAAGGATACAAATCAGGAATAGCCAAATAAAAGACATATAAGGTAAGATTTGGGAGGGTCTTGAATACAGAAGTTCAATGCCTTCTCCCCACGGAATCAGGGCACTTCACCCTCCCATCACATCAATGTATTCAACCAAGAAGCGCCACTGAGCTTTGTGTCCAGAGCATTTATTGGGGTTTCATTACATAGAAGCGATTGATTACATCATTGGCCTGTGATTGAAGTCATTCTCCAGCCCTCCTCTCTTTCCCAGAGGTCAGGAGGTTGGCCTGTATCAGGTGGCTCAAAGCCCTTAACCACTGCACCACCAGGGAAGCCCTGGCCTGGGTATTAGTATCCCAATTTTATGCAAGAGAAATAAACTCAGAGAGATTAACTACCTTACAGCGAAGAAGCCAAGAATGGAAGCTCTAAACCTAAGATTGTTTTACTCCAGTATGTGTTATAGCCAGATTTAACCCCAAATTAAACAATTCATGAACTATCAAAATTCACCATAAGAAAGAGTAAGCTTCCTGCCAATCTAGAGAATTACTGTATATAAATTACCATATATAAATTAAATGGTGATCCTTCAGGTAAGGGACTATAGGATATGCATTAATATATTAATGTGGGGACTAATTTTTTTCCAGAGTAGTATTAACATTTTAATTTTATTTTCAACCCACCTTGATCTTTGAAATCCCTGGCAACAAAAGTTTTCATTAAAAAGATGTTATAGGGACTCCCCTGCTGGTTCAGTGGTTAAGACTCCATGCTCCCAATGCAGGGGGCCCGGGTTCTACCCCTGGTCAGGGAACTAGATCCCACATGCCTGCTGCAATGATATTTGGCGCAGCCAAATAAATAAATGTATATATTTTTTAAAAAGATGTTATAAAGATGTAGTAAATAGAAGGACAGTCTTTAAGGAACCTTGTCCCTGAAGTATTATCTTAGACTTTTATATACCAAATAGTTTAGAGGATATTTAATTGGAAAGGAAAATTACATTCTGTAGTTCATACACATTTGGAGCTCTTTAGATTTCAGATCTTCTCTAGTATGCCAAGAGTTTACATTATAAATGGATGTTGAATTTTGTCACATATTGCATATACTGAGATGATTATATGATTTTTCTCCTTTAGTTTGTAAATTGGTGAAATACATAAATTCATATTCAAATGGTACAGGTCGTACATACCTTCTGGTACACGTGCACAGTTTCTCAAGCCTATATACAAAGTAGCTGTTGGGTCATTGAATATTCATATTTTTATTTTTACCAGATAGTGCCAAACTGATTTCCAAACTGATTGTACCAAAGTATACTCTAAGTGTGTGATAATACCAGTTGTTTCATATCTTCAACAGTACTTTTGATAGTTAGACTTTATTATTTTTGTGAAGTGATAAGTATATGGTTTTTTTTTAAATTGTGGATTTAATTTGCATTTCGTTAATTGCAAATGGGTTTGAGTATCTTTTCAATATTTGTCAGCCATTTGTATTTCCCTTCCTGTGAATGACCAATCCAAATATTTTGCCCATTTAAAAAGTTTTAGGCCAGTGGCTGACAGCCGCCGAGCTGCGAGCTTCTTCTCTCCCCAGAGGCAGGGACTCCTGAATATATTTGAAAACTGAACAATTTCAGCCAAGCCGAAGCGTTCTCTCTTCCCAGGGACACAAATCCAAATTACCTGAGCCAAAGCAGATGACACATTTTTGGATGATTTTCCTGGATTTTCCAGATAGAAAATCATACCTGGGACTTCCCTGGTGGTGCAGTGGTTAAGAATCTGACTGAGGCTTCCCTGGTGGCGCAGTGGTTGAGAGTCCGCCTGCCGATGCAGGGGACACGGGTTTGTGCCCCGGTCCGGGAGGATCCCGCGTGCCGTGGAGCGGCTGGGCCTGTGGGCCATGGCTGCTGGGCCTGCGCGTCCGGAGAGCCTGTGCTCCGCAATTGGAGGGGCCACGGCGGTGAGAGGCCCGCGTACTGCAAAAACAAAAAAAAGAATCTGCCTGCCAGTGCAGGGGACACGGGTTCGAGCCCTGCTCCAGGAAGCTCCCACATGCTGCGGAGCAACTAAGCCCATGCGCCACAACTACTGAACCTGTGCTCTAGAACCTGCAAGCTACAACTACTGAAGCCTGTGTGCCGCAGGTACTGAAGCCCATGCACCTAGAGCCCATGCTCTGCAGCAAGAGAAGCCACCACAATGAGAAGCCTGCGCACCGCAATGAAGAACAGCCCCTGCTCGCCGCAACTAGAGAAAGCCCGCACACAGCAATGAAGACCCAGTGCAGCCAAAAATAAAAGACATAAATTTAATAAAAAAGAAAATCATACCTGGCTAGAACCTCCATAACAGTCTAAAATAGCAGCAGTTGCTTGCATTCTTTTTTTTTTTTCAATTTATTTATTTATTAATTTTTGGCTGTGCTGGGTCTTCGTTTCTGTGCGAGGGCCTTCTCCAGTTGCGGTGAGTGGGGGCCAGTCCTCATCGCGGCGCGTGGGCCTCTCAACTGTCGCGGCCTCTCTTGTTGCGGAGCACAGGATCCAGACACACAGGCTCCAGACGCACAGGCTCCAGATGCACCGGCTCCAGACGCGCAGGCTCAGCAGTTGTGGCTCACGGAAGCAGTTGCCTCCGCGGCGTGTGGGATCCTCCCAGACCAGGGCTCGAACCCGTGGCCCCTGCATTGGCAGGCAGACTCTTAACCACTGCGCCACCAGGGAAGCCCCATTTGCTTGCATTCTTGTCTTGTTCATTATATTAACGAGAATGCCTTTCCTCTTTCAAAAAGGTAGGCTGTGTGTTTGTGATAGCTGTTCTTGATGATGGAAAGGGATTACTTTCTAGTTCTATGGAAATTTTTTCGACAGCTTAACCTTAAAAAATCAGGAATGCATGTATATTTTAATTGAAAACTTTTCAACCTCAGAGAATCTTTGTGATTTTTTCTTCTTAACCTACTAATAGATTAATTGATTTCGTGATTTTAAGCCATTCTTGTATTCCTAAATAATCCTTATTGGTCACAGTGTATTCTTCTTTTACTAAACTATCAAAAACAATAAATTAATTAAAAAAAATAAAAAGTTTTAGATAGTTTGTATTACTTATTTGTTAGGACTCTTCATCTATTCCGAATAATGTAATGTATATTCCAAATAAAATATGTATTGCAAATACATTTTCCCATTCCACGGCATCTTTTCACTCTCTCTATGGTGCTTTTGAGGAACAAGCTTTCTTAATCTTAATGTAGTTAAAGTTATCATATTTTTCCCTCATGGCTAGTGCTTTTTGTTTCTTCTTTAAGAAATCACCGTGAGGAAGCCTAAATGAACCCACACAGTTTGACTGTGTGGTGTTATGATTTGGCTGGTGTTACTTTGACAGTCCACTGAAGTCCCAAACAACAGTCAGCATCAACCCCCAGACATATAAATGAAGATGTCTCTAGATTATTTCAGCCCTCAGCCATTAAGTCACTCCTAGCCTCTGAGTTTTCCAGCTGGGACCCCAGACACTGTGGAGCAGAGACAAGCCATCCCTTCTTTCCTCTGCCCAAATTCCTGGTCCGTAGAATCTGTGAGTTCAATAAAATGATTGTTTTATATCACTAAGTTTTTTTTTTTAAATTTATTTATTTTTGGCTGCGTTGGGTCTTCATTGCTGTACGTGGGTTTTCCCTAGTTGCGGAGAGTGGGGGCTACTCTTCATTGTGGTGCGTGGGTTTCTGCTGGTGGTGGCTTCTCTTGTGGAGCACAGGCTTTAGGCGCAGAGGCTTCAGTAGTTGTGGCTCGTGGGCTCTAGAGCACAGGCTCAGTAGCAGTGGCACATGGGCTTAGTTGCTCTGCGTCATGTGGGATCTTCCCCGACCAGGGCGCGAACCTGTGTCCCCTGCATTGGCAGGCGGATTCTTAACCACTGTACCACCAGGGAAGCCCCTAGGAGTCAAGCTTTTACCTAAGGCATTCTTTTTTCAGAATTCTCCTCCTCTTCTTTCTGGACACCCAAATTCTAACATTCCTTCATGGCCTTGCTCAGGTACCACTCTCTACTAGAAGCCTGCTTTAATCATAGTAATTATTTGGCAGTATCTCCCTGCAACTCTCCCCATTAAATGTACCTTTACCTCAGTAAGAATTCCCCTTATTCTTTTCTTTCCCCCTTTCTTTATCTTATGCTTCAGATCTGCAGTCCTGAGTACCAAAATGTTGTTAGAGAGATGGGTATCCAAGTAGAAAGTACATGGGTGTTAAAATCAGATATTGCTAATTGGTATGAATTTTGTCTCTCTTTTTTGCTAGCTACCTGTGTGACCTTGTGCCAGTTCCTTAAACTTTCTGAACCACAGTTATCTAATCTGTAAAATGAGAATTCTATTTGCCTTGCAATGTTAGTTTGAGAATTAGAGATAAAAGATGTAAAGCACATAGTACTGTGTGCATAATAGGTGCTCAACAAACAATTATTATGCGTTCCTTGATTTTTGGTCTTAATTCTGGTGATAGCCACCAATAGGCAGCCCTGTCTTGAGTTAATTTACAGCTTTTTTTGTTTGTTTTGTTTTTTTGTTTTGGGGGGTTTTTTTTGGCCGTGCCACACAGCTTGTGGTATCTTAGTTCCCTGACCAGGGATTGAACGCAGGCCCTGACAGTGAAAGCACCGAGTCCTAACCACTGGACTGCCAGGGAATTCCCTAATTTGTAGTTTTAAAACTAGATCACATTCTTGAAGTTCTCATTGTACTATTAAGTTGGACCTACCTTGCCTCTTTTGGTGGTCCTAAAGGACATCTTATGTACCTAGGAAATCCTAGGAACCAGAGGTTCTCAACTGGGGATGGTTTTCCCCCAGTTTTTATCCCCAGGATATTTGGTGTTGTCTGGAGACCTTTTTGGTTGTCACAACTGGAAGACAGTACTGGCATTTATTGGGTGGATGCCAGATGCTCCTAAGCATTCTACAATGCACAATAAAGCTCCCCAGAACAAAAAAGTATCTAGTACAAAATGTCAGTAGTGCTGAGGTTGAGAAAACTTGCTCAAAATTCATCAACCTTTGGACTCTGAAAGGTGGCACAATATAGTCAAAAAAGCCTAGAATTAAAGAGTTCTGGGTTTTAGTTCTAGTTCTGTCAACCGTAAGCAGTATGCTACAGGGCTAGTCAACTCCTCTAGACATCAATTTATTTTTTATAAGTTTTTAAAAAATTTGTTTTTGGCCACGTTGGGTCTTTGTTGCTGCATGCAGGCTTTCTCTAGTTGCAGCGAGCGGGGGCTACTCTACGTTGTGTTGTGCGGGCTTCTCATTGCGGTGGCTTCTCTTGTTGCTGAGCACGGGCTGTAGGTGCGCAGGCTTCAGTAGTTGTGGCGCATGGGTTCAGTAGTTGTGGCTCACAGGCTTAGTTGCTCTGCAGCACATGGGATCTTCCCGGACGAACTCATGGGGTCGAACTCATGTCCCCTGCACTGGCAGGCAGATTCTTAACCACTGCACCACCAGGAAAATCCCTCAATTTATTTTTAATAAATTGTCATTTAACTTATTTCTCTATCCTCTGTGTTTCCTACAATGCAAATTAGCTTTAGAGCTGCACTGTCCAATACAGTAGCCATTAGCTACATGTGTCTAAGTTAAAAATAAATACAACTAAAAATTCATTTCTCATTTGCACAAGTCACATTTCTATTGTTCAGTGGTTGCATAAGGCTAGTGGCTACTGTACTAAACAGCACAGATGTGGAACATTTCCATCATGGTGGAAATTTCTATTGGACAGTGCTGGTCTAGAGGCTTGGTTTGATTCAGATTCAGGCCTTGATTTTTTAATATTTAAAATGAAGATATTGAATTACATGATCTCTGTGATAACTTCCAGTTTTCTAGTTCTGTGATTCTAAAGGAGAATACATAAAGTAATCGACTTTAATAAAGAAATCTGTAAATGGGTAAAAAATTTTAGAAACACCCATATTCGAGTCAATGTAATCAGAATCAGAGTGTTTGCATTAGTATGTCTGACCGTAGTTTAGACAACTGTGTGGTACCTACTGAAAAGGTATGGATAAGACTTCTAGTTTTGGGTTCAGCATGTAAGGATCTTGAAAGTTATCACTCCGTCCTAACAAGTAAAGAGTTGAACAAACTGAAAAATGAACAATTCTTCTTAGCTCCATCAGAGATGTGAGGTCACAGGGCAAACCACTACCTGCAAAACTGCAGCGACAGACAGGTGAATACAGAGAACCAAATCTTACCAGAACAGAAACCCTGAGCAGAATCCTCCATAGGAATCCATACTGGTGGGGGGGGGGGGGTAGGAGAAACTTACCTGTAATTGACAAAACACTGGAGGCTCAGAGTAGAGTGAACTAGTCTGAGAGTTAAAAACTCCAGGAGGTCCCAGCAATGGAGGAGTCTCCCCCAACTTTTTGAGTTTTATTGCGAGGAGGTCAATCAGGTTCTCATAGTAAATATTGGAGAAAAATCCCCTCATGTTTCTGACAGAGGGAGGGGAAAAAGAACCATTTTCGAATAAGCAGAGCATTCTGTTCTTTTTAACAAGTCTGCCACCAAGAGAAACTATTTTACCAGAGCTGAAACTATTGGGGTTTTATCAGAGCCTAGCTGACTTGGGGGAAGGGAAATACCCAACTGCAGTACACTGTAGCTATGCTGTCCCACCTAAGGGGGGGGGGAACTGAGAAGCATTTGTGAAGTACACAGGTCAGAGGCATAGACTCATTAAAAAGACTGAGACCTAATCCCAGGACTATAGAAAGCTTCCCCTCCCCTAACACACTACTGCCATATTACTAAAGGTTTCTTTAATTGCAGTTCCTTTGTCCAGTATATCATGTCTGGCTATCAAAAATTATAGAGCATACTGAAATGCAAAAAACACAATTTGAAGAGACAGAGCAAGCATCCGAACCAGACTTATATATGGCAGGGATGTTGAGAATTATCATACAGAAAATTTAAAACAATTATGATTAATATGCTAACAGCTTTAGTAAATACAGTAGACAGCATGCAAGAAGAGATGGGCAATGTAAACAGCGATGGAAATTCTAAGAATAAAAAATAAATGCTATAGATCAAAAACACTGCAACAGAAATGAAGAAGCCTTTGATGAACTCATTATTAGACTGGACACAGCTGAGAAGAATCTTTGAGCTTGAGATATGTCAGTAGAAATTTCCAAAATGGAAAAACAAAAAGAAGAAAAGACTGAAACAAAACAAAAACAGGACAGAATATCCAAGAACCGTGGGACAACTACAAAAGATATAATATGTGTGTAACGGGAATACCAGAAAGAAATGAAAGAAAGGAACAGAAGTAATATTTGAAGCAATAAATACTGAGAATTTCCCCAAAGTAATGACAGACACCAAGGCACACATTCAGGAATCTCAAAGAACACCAAGCAAGATAAATGCAAAAAAAAAAAAGCTACACCTGGGCATATCATATTCAATGTTAGAAAATCAAAGATAAAGAAAAATATTGAAAGAAGCCAGAGGGGAAAAAACACCTTTCCTATAGAGGAACAAAGATAAAAAATTAAATCTGACTTCTCTTCAGAAACATTCAAACAAGTAGAATGGAGTGAAATATTTAAAGTGTTGAGAGAGGGGACTTCCCTGGTGGTGCAGTGGTTTAGAATCCGCCTGCCAATGCAGGGGACACAGGTTTGAGTCCTGGTCTCAGAAGATCCCACATGCCAAGGAGCAACTAAGGTTGCGAGCCACAACCACTGAGCCTGTGCTCTAGAGCCTGCAAGCCACAACTACTGAAGACCGTGCGCCTAGAGCCCGTGTACTGCGACAAGAGAAGCCACCACAATGAGAAGCCTGCACAACAAAACGAAGAGTAGCCCCTGCTTGCCACAACTAGAGAAAGACCACGTGTAGCAATGAAGACCCAACGCAGCCAAAAAGAAAAAAGAAAATAAAGTGTTGAGAGAAAAAACACAAACCTGGAATTCTGTACCCCATGAAATTATTCTTCAGAAGTGAAGAGGAAATAAAGACTTTCTTAGACAAACAAAAATTGAGGGAAATTGTTGCCAGTAGACCTGCCTTGCAAGAAATATTAAAAGAAGTTCTTCAGAGAGAAGGAAAACAATATAGATCAGATACTTGGATCTACATAAAGAAAGGAAACATCAGACAAAGAATAAGTGAAAGTAAAATAAAAATGTTTATTTTTCTTAATTGATCTGACAATTGTTCAAAATAATAATAGCAACAGTATGTTCAATTATGTATGCTTATGTGTGTATATGCATATGTTTACTTACGTATAGTGAAATGACTGAGAATAATGATACAAGGGACAAGAGGGAGGAATTAAGAATATTTTGTTATAAAGTTCTTGCACTGCTTTTGAAGAAGTACAGGGTTTTTTGAAAGTGGACTTTGATTAGTTGTAAAAGTATTTTGCAAACTCTAGGGCAACCACAGAAAAGGTTTAAAAAAAAAAAGTACAACTCATATGCTAAGAAAGGAGAGGAAACGGAATCATATAAAATGCTCCCTTAAAACCATAAAAGGAAGAAAAAGTGGAAGAAAAAATTAGAACAAAGAACAAGGGCAGGGCTTCCCTGGTGGCGCAGTGGATGAGAGTCCGCCTGCCGATGCAGGCGACACGGGTTCGTGCTCCGGTCCGGAAAGATCCCACATGCCGCGGAGCGGCTATGCCGGTGAGCCATGGCCTCTGAGCCTGTGCGTCCGGAGCCTGTGCTCCGCAACGGGAGAGGTCACAACAGTAAGAAGCGTGCATACCGCAAAAAAAAAAAAAAAAAAAAAAAGAACAAGGGCAATGAATAGAAAACAGTAACAAATATAGTAAATATTAATCCAACTATATCAATATCATTTAAACATTAATGCTCTAAATACACTATATAAAAGGCAGAGATTGTTGAGTAGGTCAAAAAACAAGGCCTAGCTATATGTTGTCTACAAGAAACCCACTTTAAAGACACATATAGATTAAAAGTAAATGGATGGAGAAAGATAAAACATGCCAACACTAATAAAAAGAAAGCTGGAATAGCTATATTAATTTCAGACAGAGTGGACATTAGAGCAAGGAAAATTATCAAGGATAAAGTGGGGCATTACATAATGATAAAGGGGTCAGTTTTCCAAGAAGACATAACAATTCTTAATGTGTATGAACTTACTAAGGGAGCGTCAAAGTACCTGAAGAAAAACTGATAGAACTGCAAGGAGAAATAGATGAATCCATTATTATAGTTGGAGACTCCCATTATATCAGAAATAGATCCAGGGCAGATGTAAAGACATAGTTGAACCCAACAGCACCATCAATCATACTGGATATAGTTGACATCCATGTGTCTTCATCAACAATAGCAGAATACACATTCTCAAGCTCACATGGACCATTCACCAAGATAGACCACGTTCTTGGCTCTAAAACATACCTTAACAAATTTAGAAGACTAGAAATTATACAGCGTCTGCTGTCAGACCACAGTGGAATTAAACTAGAAATCAGTAACGGAAAGATAGTTCGAAAAAATCCCGAAATATCTGGAGATTAAACAACACACTTCTAAATAACTCATGGTCAAAGAGGTAATCTCATGAGAAAGTAAAACATTTTGAACTAAATGAAAATGAAAATACAACTTGTTGAAACTTGTGGGATGCAGCGAATGGAGTGCTTAGAGGGAAATTTACAGCACTGAATGCGTATATTGGAAAAGAAGAAAGATCTAAAATCAATCATCTAAACTTCCACCTTAGGAAACTAGAAAAAGAAGAGCAAGAATATTGAATATTCAATATTTCAATATTGAAAATTAACAAAACCAAAAGCTAGTTTTTTGGAAAAGATCAATAAACTCGAAAAGCCTCTAGCCATGCTAACTGAAAAGGTATGGATCGAAGGGAAATGGACAGGACAGAATTTATGAAAGGGGAGGTTGGAAAGCAAAAGTTTGTTCATGTGCCTCCAACCCTGTCCAAGGGAGAACTTTGTTCTCTCTAGCACAATTAAGTATCTGCTTCAGTTGGCAGGTTGCCCATCGTGGGAATGATTGCATGCAGGTTATTATACAAGATGTCACTACTCATCCAGTTAATTTAATTAATTTAACTTGCTCTCAATCAAGATAAAAAAAGCAATCCTGAGATTATACTTTACCTCCTTATGTATTCTTTCTATGGCAAAATAATGCCCTGAGAGACATGAATATTCCAGTTATCTTGGCAGATGTAATTTTCATTGTTAATTAATTTAGTAACATTCCAAGGCTGTATCTGGTGAGGGGAACTGAAATTCCTAACTCTGCCATCAGATTCAAAACTGTTTGAGCACAGAAGCATCCAGTGGATTTAGGCAGGGCTATTTCAGTTCTTGAGTATGCCTTTTACCATGAAAAGTTGGTCAGGAACATGATTTTAGATAACAAGGCCATATTATTTAAGAAGGCTGCTGAGTAACAGTCTTATTAAGAAAATGTATTCACCTGAGGTTTGTTAGGAGAAAGGTAGCTAGAAAGACACTGGAGGAGGGGCACCTAGTGTTGTTGAAGGACCCACTGACAAAAAAGCTTTTCCCCACTCCTGGGAGCCCTCAGAAGCCTCAGCAGAGGAAGACGGTTGGCATCTATATGCAGCAGAATTTAACAGACTCAAGAGGGGCCTGGATCCCACACTTATAGTGTGAGGATAATGGGGACACTGGAGAGGAACAGCTTAAAGATAGGGTGCATAGAAAACCGAGAATTGAGAGAGCTAAGGGAACTGGGGATTGCCCAAGGAGACACATCTTATTTAAGTCTATGCAGAGAGTAACTGTGCTTGTTTCCTTCTATGTGGTATAAGGAAAGGAATTAACTAAAAAAAGACATAACTCCTGATCTCCCCCGACTCTATCTTTGGGAGACTTGAAACCTTCAGCAAAAGAACTGCTTAATCCTCCACTGCAATTCAGTGTGTATTTTGTCTGAGGGAAAAGGGAAAGGAGAAATTAGACTTGGATAATCCTCATTCACAGAAGTTTGGTGGGTACCAACCTATCCCATTATTGAAATTATTAGATGGAAAAGAGAATCAACCAGCAGATTCCTCAGAGACAATATGTTCCTTGACTTTCTCTTCTTCAGTTCATAGCTAGAGACCTATAGGACAGAAAGGAGGGAACTGCCACACAGGTTACATATATTAGTCCTTTGTGAGTTAACTAGGGGAAGTCAGTGCCCTGGAGTCTCCTTACTGGTGGCAAAGCTGAGGACTGTCCCTATGATGCAGACCCTAAAACAAAATCCTACCATCCTTTGTATCCCAGTAGGAACAGCCATGAGTCATCCCAGATGATGTATTTATCTCTTCCTGGCTCTAACAGCAATAATGTCATGCTTGAGGATTCAATACCTACGTGTAGCAATTGGCTTGGTTTTGTGTCACATACTATATCTCTTCGATATCTGTGTCACTAGTCACAAGGGGAAGGTGAAGAAGATGAGAGTAGATGGATGCAAATCCATCAGTACTACTTCCAAAACAAAGCAAAATACATCTTCTGTTAACTGTGGGAACTTTAATGCTCAGAAGTGTGGTCTGTGGATCAGCATTGGTGCCACTTGGGAGTTTGGCAGACCGCTGACCCACTGAATCCCAGACCTACTCAATCAAAATCAGCATTTTACCGAGAACCCCAGGTGATTTGTATGCACTTGAAAGTTTGAGAAGCAACATGTACAACAATATTATCACCTTTGTTTATGAACAACACGTTTATTATTTTCGGTATAATTTATAACTTGATTAAATTTATGTTTTATAGTGCTATTCTTATGATGAATCCAACATGCTGTAAACAGTTTTTAGTGGGAGGAAAATTTGAGGTGGAATAAGTACAGAGACATGTAGTGAAATAGGTAATTTATTTCATTATACAGTATGCAAATGTTTATTGAGCTCCTACTGTGTATAAGACACTATACAAAGACCTGAGAGCAAAGTCCCTGTTTTCATGGTGCTTAATTTTACCAGAGGGAAGCTCACAATAAACAAATAAATTATATGTCATCTGATAAATACTATAGTGAAAAATAGATTAAGGGAGAAAAGGGGATGCTACTTTCTAAAGAAATGTCAGGGAATGCTTCACAGATGTCTTTGTCTGCCTGGACTGCTATAATAATACCACAGACTGGGTAGTTTATAATCAGAAATTTCTTTCTCGTAGTTCTGGAGGCTGGAAGTCCAAGATTAGGGTGCTAGCATGGTTGGGTGAATGCCCTCTTCCAGGTCCCAGACTTCTCCTGTATCCTCACATGGCATAAAGGGTTAGGGAGCTCTGTGAAATCTGTTTTATAAGAGCACTAATCCCATTCATGAGCACTCCTCCTTCATGACCTGAGTAGCTCCCAAAGGCCCCACCTCCTAATACTACGTATCACCTTGGTGGGTAGGATGTCAACATACGAATTTCGGGAAGACACAAACATTCAGACTATAGCAACGGACAAGGTGATCCTCGAGCAGAGACTTTAAGATTGTGTGTGGACATTTGGGGAAAGAGCACTCTAGGTAGAGGGACAGCTTATGTAAAATCCCTGAGACTGGAGTGTGCTTTGTGAATTTGAGGAGCAGCAAGGAAGCCATGTGTCTGGATGATATAACGGAAGGCTAGAATAGTACTGTAGCTGGAGAAGTTAGAGAGGGAAGTGTGGGAGGAAAACACAGGTCCTTGCTGCCCCTTTTAAGTGGGATGGGAAACCAATGGACGGTTTTTAGCAAAGGAGTGACATCTTATTTCTACGTTAAAAGATCACTCTGGTTGCTATGTTGAGAAGAATCCATAGGTGGGGAAAGTGCATAGGCAGAGGCAGGGAGACAAATTGGAAGGCTACTGCAATAATCCAGAAAAGATTTAGTGGTAACTCACATCAGGGTGGTAGTGGTGGTGGTGGTGTAGAAAAATGGTTAGAGCCCAGATATATTTTGAAGATATAGCTTAAAGGATTAGCTCGAATGTGAGGTATATAAGAAAGCTGGCAAGGATACTTCCTAGGTTCTTGAGACTGAGCAGCTAGGAGAATGGAGCTGCTAATTACTAAAATGGGGGATGCTGCAGCAAGAGTAATTTCTCCCCCTTCCTCCCCCGAAGTTTTCACATATTAAGTTCACATGCCTGCTTGAGAACCAAGAAGAGATCTTCAAAAGGCCTAATTTGCAAACAACTACTTTAAATTAGTGTCAACTCTGCCACCTTGGGGTGAAAGCAGCTATTAATAGTGAAGGAATGGGCATGGCTGGGTTCCAACAAACTTTACAACACTGGAACTTGAATTTCATCTAGTTTTCGCACATCATAAAATATTCTTATTTTGATTTTTGTTAAGTTGCAAGCAGCATGGTCTGTAAAACCTAAAATATTTACTCTCTGACTCTACAGTTTGTCAGCTGCTGGTATTGATGAAACAAGATGGGACATTAACGACGGTATATAGGATTTCATTATACTAGTTTACTTTTGTCTATACTTGTCATTTTTCACAATAAAAGGTTTTAAAAATGTTTAGGTGTACTAATCTCAAGAGTCTTCCCGTCTCCTTAAACATCCCCCGCCAAAGTTGCCTATAGCTAGTAAATGCTGCCGTTTTCCTTTTGTTTCTTTTCTTGTAAGAGCTAGACCCTTTTGAAGCCTTGAGTAGTGGTAAAATAAACCCTTTGCACTTGACACCCGGCGACAGAGAAAGTATGAGGCACAAACACGATGAAGGGAAAGGATTTTTGCAGGGGTGTGGGAGCAGCTGTCTGTTCTCACTATACACTCCCACAACCAATCTCCTTTTTACAAAAAAGAAATCCCCTTTAGTTATCACGGTACGGTTCCCTGCCCTCAGATGACTCGCGGAAATGACGCCATCAGCCGAACGCTGTCTGCTAGTCCGCAGCAGCGGCGGTGGGTGGACGTAAGCACGTCGGTCCTCCTACGCGGCCACCTCGGGGAAGACTAGAGCGGTCCGCCGGGCGCCGCCGCGCACCGCCGCCGGGTCGTCAAGAGCCGGGTCGACTGCGACTGCGCAGGTATGCAGGGGCGCGGCTTCAGGCCATCCCGCCCCTTCCCAGCCTTCGCGACCAATGAGCAGCTACCTCCCCGGGGCGGGGAAATCCTTAGAGGCCGGAATCATTAGCCGTGAGGACAGCCCCGCCCCTGTCTCCTCCCAGCCCCGCGCCCCGCCTCGCGCTGTCGTCGCCCCGCCTCCCTCTCCCGCCCTCTTGCCTAGCTGCGGGGTGATACGGGGCTTGAGCTTGGGAAGAGGGCAAGGGAAGCAAGTTAGATGTCGGCCTGGCGGCGGCGGCGGCACCACAACCGTCCAATGTGAGCGCGGTGATGGGGAGCGGGTCGTAGGGAAGACGGGGCCGCGTGGCAGAAATGGGAGGGCTCCGGGTGCTTGGTGGTGAACGCGCCGTAGAGTGAGGGGCGGCCGTGAGGGGGCGAGGTTGACCCGGGTGTGTCCCGGTGCGGTCGGGAGGGCGTGGATAGCGGGTAGGGGGACGCCAAGCTCGCTTTGCCCCCTCCCCAAAGCTTCACTTGGCAGCTCGGCACGTCTTAAGTTTGCCTCCCTTTCGGTTGTCTGGGATGCGAGGAGAAAATTTAAAAAGGTCCCCCAAAACATTTGGAGGCTTTCTCGGGGTGTTTTCCTTGCCGGTGAGTGCGTGCTCCTTTCTTCTTACTGGATGGAGAGGTAGAGAGGCCAGGTGGGCAGGTCGACTTTCACTCTCTGAGGATTGTCCAAACAAACAAACCAGGAATTCTTCACCCTCCTCCCCACGCCCTGCCCTGCAACACACGACAAACATTCCCAACAAGTTTGAAGAAGCAGACTAGAAAATTCTGAGGGATTCTGTGTCTTTGAAATATGTCAGTAGTAAGTGTACTTTTTCTATGTTTATAGAAAATGTATGAATGGGGACGGCGTTTTTTTGTTTATTATCATTGGACACATTTTGTGTTATGAGTACTCATCTTTGAGTTCTGCCCAAGAGGATTCTGACTTTGTGTTGATGTGATATATTGTATTAGCTGTGTTTTCCTGAAACACAAGTTTCTGTGAAATCCAATCAGTTGTAAATGCTTAGCCGGTTGTTGGTGGGAAGTGAGGTAGATAAATCTCTAGTTCTGATAAACCTATAATTATTAACATGGCCTCTTTTGAAAGCAAATCCTTGCATATTTTTCTCTTTCACAGATTTATCTAATTGCCCAACGACCACTGATGAAGATAGGTTGGAGTAACTGCTGAAACTGAATTTTATTGACCAGAAGACAGTCCATTTGTTTCACTTCTTTTTGTTTTCCCTACTGCTTTGAGCTTTACTGTAACGGCTGAAAAACTTGGAAAATAAAATGAACATGCTGTGGTCTTGAACTTTTTTTTTTTGAGGAAAAATTAAAGTGCCAGAGTGAAAGCCAGAATGGCATCCAGAGAGAGACTCTTTGAACTTTGGATGCTTTATTGTGCGAAGGTAACTGCTTTCCTTTTTATTTCTAAGTTTTAAAATACTTTGTTATAAAATTTTGTGACTGGCCTTATTAGCGCTTTATTTAATGGATAATAGCACATTTATTCATAGTAATGACCCCAAATTTAAAAACACAGGATTTTCTGTTTTCCACTTTTTCACGTTTGAACACATACACAATATTGGCATGCTCTTAAAAACTGTAGGATGTGGTTTTAATTTGATATTTGTGTTCAGGGATCCTAAAATTATATAAGTAAAAGTATGACCTTTGAGAAAAATAAAACATTTGTATTTTTGTTTGTGCTTTTTTTTTTCCTTCCACAAGTGGGAGTACAGATAGAGATATTTTAATGAGAAGAGCATTAAGCATTTTTCTCATAATCTTTTAAATTAAAAGATTATTATATAAAAATGCTATTGATTTGAGGTGGTTACTGTAAGGTTGCCCTGATATTAGCACCTTATAAGCATTGTCTTTCTTGATCCTCACAACAATCCTGTGAGATGGGTATCTGTAATTATCCTTTTTACTGATGAGAAAAACTGATGCAGAGTTTAAAGGGGTTAGTGAGAAGCAGCCCCTTCTGCTTCCGTATATAGCCGGGAACTCACAACTGCCTGATTCAAGTCCATGCTCTTATCCATTATGACTGCTCATTATTTTTTCTTTGTCATTCAAAAATAAGTTTTTCTCCATTCATCTTTATGTGAATTTTTACATGTTAGCTTTGATTTTAGGTTATTGGAGAAGAAGGGTACTACCTAAAAATATGTTTTTCAAGTTAGGAGCTATATTACTACTTTGACGATACTGGCAAGGGTCAGAGTAACATCTCTAACTTACTCCTTAAGTTACTTTAGGTCTGCGTGGTGAAGTTCTCAAGTCTCAGCTTCCGTTTCTGCATTATCCTGTAGGGCTCCCTTTCTATACTTTCAGCTTTTTAAAGAACTAAAAGTTCTTTGAAGTTATTCTTTAACAGATGATCTCAGTTATCTTAATATTAAATATTAGAGCTCACACTGGAATTTTCTGTGACTTCCTGGTTTGGTATTTTTTACAGTTACTGAAGGACATATACTTTGAAATATTTAATATGAATTTTTAAAATAGCTTTTAGTCTTGTGTAATTTAATGCCAGAAATGTCTTTTTAAAAATAGACCACTCTTCCAATAAAAAAGGGATCCAATTCTTAGTGACTTGAAAACAGTCACTAACACATGTCAGCCAAAAGTTAAAATGCATTTTAGTATGCATGCCCAGTACTCGTTTGAAAATTATTTTTTAAAAAATCCATCAAACTTACTAGGTTTTACATTTTCAGAATGACAAAAAGTAAATGGGGTTACACTGCCTTATTAATTAGTTATATTGTTTCTAGGTCGAGTTCATGTTTTATTCAGGCGACACTGTGCTTATTGAAAAGATAGTGTAGTTTGTTCGACAAACACAGAATTTTGTTCTTAATGACTTAACATAAAAGTGAATCCTTACTCTTTTATGAGAATGTCTGAGTAAATAATGAAGGACCTTCATGGTCAAATTTTGAAGCCTATTCTTGGACAGGAAGATAAATCGCATTTTTATGTTTAAGATTTAAATCACTTGTGCACTTAATAAGATTAAAATTTTTTTCAACGGTTTTCAAAAAAATCATTATTTAAGATAATGATTTTATGTTTCACCAGTTCATGAATAAGCTACTTGTAAGCTAGACAACAACTTTCTTTTCTTCCGATACCTTGAATTCAAGTAGCTTCCAAATATGCATCATAGATTTAACACTTCTTTTCCCTAGTGAGAATGATTACCAAATACCTGGTTCTCTATAGTACTTTCTCTCTAGCTTTATTGCTGTCACTCTAGCATATAACCCTTCAAACCACCTGACTTTCTTTTTTTCTCCTAACTTTTAAGACTTTTTTTTTGTACCTTTGACAGGCTTTCAGACTACTTCAGGACTGCTCAGATCTTCTCTTAACTTAGCTCCAACTAAGATCTCTTTTTGGGCTTGCAATTGTGCAGTCTAGTTTTGGCTTTGTTGCTGCTTTGTTTTTTGACCTTGAGCAAGACTTATCTCTTTGGGTCTCAGTTTCTTATTTGTCAAGTAGTAGTGTGTATACAAGGAGAATTCTTGTCTAACTTACCATAAGATTTTCATTTATTTTGACCTCTGAGGGACGTGGAGCTTTTTTGTCCTTATTCTATGGATTATCATATAGAACTTTTTAGTTCATCTTTCTTTTTAAAGCTTTTATTGTGAAAAATTTCAAACAGGCACAAATAGAGAGGATACTGTACTGAATCCTTTGTATCTGTTACTGTGCTTCAGTAGCTATCCGTTCATATTCAGTGATGTTTCATGTAGAACCCTCCACTACCCTTCCCTCTACCCCTGAATTATTTTAAAGCAAATCCCAAACAACATATCTTATCCATAAATATTTTAAAATATATCTATATTATAAGAACTCCTCTTAAAAACATAATCTCAATATAATTCTTTAAACCATCAAATATCTGGTTGGTCTTCAAACTTTCCTGGTAGCTTCATAAATGTTCTTATTTTGCTACTGTTTGGTTGACACAATATTTAAACAAAACATACATGTTGTATTTTGCTGAAAATTTGTCTGTTAAGTCTTTTAATCTATGGGTTCCTCCTCACCACACTTTTTATCCCTTCTATTTATTTGTTGAAGAAACCAGATTTTGACATTAGAATTTCCTCAGTCTGGGTTTTGCTGGTTGAATTCTCTTGATTTTAATTGTTACTTCTATTGGTGTCTGCAAACTGGCAGATCTAGAGACTTGATTGATTCACATTCTGCTAGGCGGCTGGAGGCTAGAATAATTAATGAGTGTCTTGGCCATCAGTGACTTTTGCCTGTATGCATTAATTATGTCATTAGGAGTTTGCAAAACTGTGATATTCAGATTTTATCATTTCTTTATGAGTAGAACATATATAGAGAAATGTCCCCATATCCGTTATTTGATGACAGCTCCTTAAAGGGAAAGCAGGCAAAATAAACTTTGATTCTTTTTTTTAATGTTGAGCCTTCTTTTTAATTTATTTATTTTTTATTTTTGGCTGTGTTGGGTCTTCGTTTCTGTGCGAGGGCTTTCTCTAGTTGTGGCAAGCGGGGGCCACTCTTCATCACGGTGCGCGGGCCTCTCACTATCGCGGCCTCTCTTGTTGCGGAGCACAGGCTCCAGACGCGCAGGCTCAGTAGTTGTGGCTCACGGGCCTAGTTGCTCTGCGGCATGTGGGATCTTCCCAGACCGGGGCTCGAACCCGTGTCCCCTGCATTAGCAGGCAGATTCTCAACCACTGCGCCGCAGGGGAAGCCCTAAACTTTGATTCTTTCTGTTTGTTTCCAGAATAATGACTTGATTGCTAGCATCCTCCAAAGGTGACCAGTTATTTTTCTTGAGTATCAAGTTCATCCTTAATGATTAAAATTTAAACATTGTCTATTATTGTGCTGCCCTGTTTGGTATGCTATCCATATCAAACACTGTATACATACCTGATTAAAGAAGACGACTTTGAAGATTTATGAAGATCTGCTTCAGGGCAATATGTATGGTTAAGACATCTTTTGTATTTGCTACAGTGCTAACCTCGGCACGTGTATTCCACAGTGTGTTAGCAACAGATGAATATTAAGGTGCCATCATAGAGTTCTATGTAAAGTGATGTTTTAAAGGTTGCCATTGAGCATTATGAAAGTTCAGTAGGTATTTAAATAGGACTGTATCAGAAATAGCCCTTAGATAATACTGTTGAGTCAAAGGAATACTAAGGAGATATAGAAATATGTCTTTTTCCCATTAGTCTGGGTTTAGTTACAAATACTAGTGATTAAAGTTTTTAAAGTAGAATTAAAATAAATTCCTGGTTTCAGAGTTTACCAGATGGGTCCCCATATATTAAATGCAATATTTCAAAAGAATTTGGGTAAAATACTTTGCAGTTTGTTTTTTTAACCAAAGTTTTCAGGTCTAACTTTTCACTTTCTAGGAATAGGATTTAATTGCATTGTTAAGAACGTGCGTCCTCCTAGTAGGTTATTTATTAATCTCATGTAGTTGTTATTACATAATAGAGGCAGGATGATTTCTGATTACCCAGCATTCCTGCTCTATACAGGGTCTTTCACTAATGTATTAGGCTACTAATTTAAGTTATGTAGTCTGAACTTTTCTTGCCTCCAAACAGTCATCCCCACCCAGGGTCAAGGATTTCATCAACAGTGCATTTCATATAGCTCTTATAAGTTAAACATTGACTTGGAAACAGGTTTAATTTTGTATCTGGATTTTAGTACAGTAGTTAACTACTTCTCATCTGAGCATACTTTTCTCAAGTGTAGAAGGTAACTTTATTTTTTAATATCTAAAGATTTTAGTTTATATTATCTGTGTTAGGCACCATGTAATTCCCTGTTTCTTTTGACATTATTTCTTAATGTGCTTGTGGTAAGAGAGATGGCACTGAAAACAATTTTGGTTTCTACATTATCATACAACTTTTTGGAATTCATATGTTGCATAGAACAGATACGTACGTATCCCTGTCTCAACTGCTCCCCTTAGATAGGCATAAGGATATATTTCTGTTCAACATTTAGCCTTTTGGTAGTGCTACAGTTGGTCACCGAAATATGCGGAAGAAACTGAGTCCTCAAATTCTTTGATAAGATTAATTCATTTTTGTTCTGTGTAATGGAAAGTATCAACTGCATTAACTCAGTAAAAGGATACAAAGTGAGTAAAAACATGATATTTTGAAATGTGGCAATGTGGGTTGAAATTCATGGTTCATTTTTGTCACTAGCTGTTTTTTTTTTGAGATTCAATTTACACTGGAAAATTTTGTGAAACTTCAGAATTAGAGCCAAGATTTAGTCCCAATTCTGTTTCTGATTTTAAGGATCCAAAGACAGGTTACCTAGTATCTTTATGTTTCAGTTTTTTCATGTTTCAAATGGAAAAAAGAATTATTTTGCGTATCTTTCAAAGTTGTTGAGAACAAAATGAATTGACTGTATTTAAATGCACTGTAAGGGTAAGCTAAGAAATATAAAAATGTAATCTTTATTAGCATGTAAAGAATATGTATATGAGCATGAGAGTATGTGTATCAAGATTACTTCTATTTTGTCTTTATATGGTATAATGATAGTAGGAAATACTCTCTTGTCTTTTTACCAGTAGTGATGAAGCTGTGCTCATGAACGTCTTAATTTTTATTTTATTTTATTTTTAAATTAATTAATTTTTGGCTGCGTTGGGTCTTTGTTGCTGCACACGGGCTTTCTCTAGTTGCAGTGAGTGGGGGCTGCTCTTCGTTGAGGTGTGCAGGCTTCTCATTGCAATGGTTTCTGTTGCAGAGCACGGGCTCTAGGTGCGCAGGCTTCAGTAGTTGTGGCACGTGGGCTCAGTAGTTATGGCTCGTGGGCTCTAGAGCACAGGCTCAGTAGTTGTGGCGCACGGGCTTAGTTGCTCCGCGGCATGTGGGATCTTCCTGGACCAGGGCTCAAACCTGTGTCCCCTGCATTGGCAGGAGGATTCTTAACCACTGTGCCACCAGGGAAGTCTCCCCATCTTAATTTTTAATCTATTTATTTTTGCTTTCAAGCATAGCGCTGAATTATCCCAGTAATTATTTGGGATTTTTTTTTTTACTCTAAACCAAGTTTGTTTTGGATCTTGGTGATGCTCCATTTCCTGCTGTTGCCCTTTGTCCTGCTAAATCTGGAATATGACTGAAATAGATAGTTTTGCAATGAGCTCAGTGTAAACTTCCTTTTCACAATAAAAGTTTTGCTTCATAAGGAAAACAGAATTTAGAGATGTTTTATTCAGATAAAAAGGCATGTACCTCTTTTTATATATAGATTTGGAAAAAAACGGATGAATGAATATTCTTCTAATGAGGAAATTGTAATTTATTTATACAATTTTGGTTGTAATTGTAAGTGAAACTTTTGGCAAGGCGTACCAATATACATCAACCCTTATAATTTAGCCCTTTTTTTTTTTTCATTTCAAATGAGTTGGTTTAATTCCAGGTGGTACAGAATTCAGGATAGGACAGGGGCTTAAGGACACAGTTTGGCAGGATTCTGGGCTGGGTTTATGTGGATCTCATAGCTGAGGTAGAAATGGCTGAGAGAAACTAAAGACAAGATGAGCCACTGTATGTTTTGTTTTTTTTTTTTTACAAAAGTTTATTCTTAAATGTGCAGTAGGTTCCAAGACAACACGTATTCTAGCTATGGGTAGCAACAGATGTTATGGCAGGGAATCCAGATGTTTAAACAGGAATGGAATTAAGGATCATCATTGCTTCAGGCACAAGGAGCAGCTTGCTTTTTGCCAGATTTTAAAATTCCACCTGTGACCTTTCCCCACGGCCTTTGCTTTTAGCTCAAGTTTCTTTTGCTCTTCCTTCTGTTTCTGCTTGAATGCCTTATCTTCCTCATCCATATCCTTGGCTTGCTTCTTGGGCTGCTTCAGGTGCTTCTTCTTGCCACCTTCGTGGCCCAACATGGTGCCTGCTGCCCTTTCCCCCATCCCTGCCACCGCAACCCATTTTTAATAAGTCTCTGATATGTGCAAAGTGCAGATAGAAATAGCTCTCAGTTTACTCTGGCTTAATAATGACTTTGTATATAAAGAAAGTAATGTTTGACTCTAAGGCAAAACAAAACAAAATCATCAGCTTAGTAATATTGGTTATCAATTACATGTTCATTTTAGGAAGTTAGATGTGAAAGAAAGCAAGAAATGAGTATTTTTTGTCAATAGATGTGAGATTTGCCCTTAGGAAAGGAATATTACTACCTTTGTGGTTTGACTTGAGGAGCTTACGCACTACTCTAAAAAGTTGTTAAGATGCATGACAATTTTTTATTATTCTTTCCTTTTGAATATCAAAATTTAAATTTCCCTGGTAGAAGGTGGAATTGATAGCCCTTCAATGTGTAGGTGTGGAGGAAGAGGGAAAAGGAAGACCCTAAAATAATTTTCAGGTTTTTTGGTTTTGCAGACTTGTACTAGGTCATCCCATTCACCAAGTTAGCTGGTGCAAGTTCACCAGGTTTTCAGGTAAACATGTGAGTTTGCAGTGCCTGGGGGATATCTAGGTAGAGAAACACCCCACGAAATGGAGTTCAGAAGGCTGTCTGTGCTGGAAATAAAGATTTGAGAGTTGTCATACTGGCAATTATTGAAGAGTTACATGAGAGTAAGAAGGGAAGAGGCTCAAAAGTCAGGGAGTCCTGAAGAATATTATCTTTTAAGAGGAGGATAGAGGAAGAAGAGTCAGGAGTTTGAATGGGAGGAGAGCCAGGAGTGAGTGGTTGCCTCAGAAAGTAGAGGGATGTCAAATTCAACATAGCTTTGAAGAAAAGCATTATGGAGTGTGTATTGGATTCCAGTTAAGAGATTAATTGGTGGCTTTAGCAAAGTAGTTCTAAAAAGAGTGGGGAAAAAAGATGTTAAAAATACAAGCCCCCATTTTATTTTTAAATTGAATTCAACAGACTTAAAATCACTGACAAACTGCTATTAAAGCTTTAAAATGTTTACTCTTGATTTTTGTGCTTATCTGGCCAAGGACCTTTCAAACTTATTCTTAACTATATCTAAGGAATATCAGCATTTTTTTTAAATTTATGTCTTGTGACTTAGATTTAAACTGGTAAAATTATTCTTTGGTTGAACCAAAGCATTAACTGATCCATGCATTTCACACAAAAGTCATTCAAGCATTTCAAAACAGTTTGCCTCTAAAAAAACCCCAGTGGTTTTGTTTGATGCCTTTAATTTAACTACTACATGATCTTTCCTGACAATAAACTTTAGAATATTAGGAAAAATATGTACTATTTCAATTTATGGTGTCATTGTGAGGTGGGTTTATACTTTTTTATTGAATAATTTTGACTTATGATTTTTGTCAAAATGTAACATTTAACTAAGTTTTAAAATATAAAATTTCATTTTGTAATGAATGAACCTCATTTGAAGCATGACAATATATAGACTTTCTAATTTAGATTTATGCTCTAAGAAAAAGTAGTAAAAATGTTTTACTTTTATAACAAGCTTTAAAAATTTTTAAATTTAAGGTATACAAGTTAACTGTAGAAAATTTAGAAAATACAGATATGCAAAAAGAAAGTAAAAATTTCATTATTCAGAGATTTTTAGTTAAAGTACTTTTATGCATGTGATCGAAAAATCTGTGTAAATTAGTTACGTTTACTACTACAAATCATTAGGATATCAAATTTGAAAAACTTCCATCTGATATGAAACTTGAATATTGTTTTAAACTTATAAGTCCCATTTAAAAAGTGTCAATGTTATATTTAATTAATGCATACATAGTGATACGCTTTTCCTTTCTAAGGAATTTATTTTAGTCCAATTTAGCTAGTTTTTATTGGATGCCTACTGTATGTACATGTTACTTACTGTCATTTTATCCCTTGAATTTAATATTTTTCCTCTTTTAAAAAATTTGGTCATTTTAAAAAAATTAATAAACTATATTTTTAGAGAAGTTTTAGGTTCACAGCAAAATTGAACAGAAAGTACAGGAGGTTCCTATGTACCCCCTGTCCCCATATATACACAACCTTCCCAGTTATTGACATCCTGCACCGCAGTGCTACATGATCACTTGACTGACTTCCCAAAAACACTTGAAGCAGAAATTTCTTTACCTGTTAACTATGTGTGAAACTCCAAGATGAACACAAAAAGCAACAGGACATATTACACCTAACATTCCAATACTCTAGATGTTGGTCTTTTCAAGCCTTGCTAATTTTAACTGAGAATTCTCTACACTCTACTGATCAAATGTAGAACTTCATTAAAGTAGTTATCTGAATGAATAGTTACTTAAAATTTAAGAAATACCTAAAGTAAAAAATCTTTCTCATTAGGGGTTGGTGTATTCTAAGCCTATTTTTATGCACAGGCCTCTATTAGAATATTGCTTCTTTTCTTTGTGTTAAAATGGTTTCCAAATCTTTCCTGGATGTGACTGGTTTTTATCAGAATTTCCATCAAAATTTTATAACTTTCATCTGGTTAATTGACTGTGAGTTCATCTGAGGTCATGCTTTTCCAACTAGAGTCAGTTTCCCACTTAGATTGTGGGATGTGGGACCTAAGGGAGGATGAATGAAGTCATCAGCGATTGCTTAGTTGAAGAGGTAGCATTTGATTGAGGTTTTAAAGAATTAATAGTTTAATAGTCACAGAGGGTGTTCCAGACACATATAAGGCATGAACAAAAGTACAAAGGAAAAGCAATCTTAGTATAGATTCTCATCATTAATGTCAAATTATACCCTGCTGCTCTGTTTTCATGCCTGTCTGTGTACACAATAACTTCATTTTACTGATTAATTTAGTATAATATTTTGAAGACATTTTGAACAGCAGGTAATCTCAACGTGTTGGAGTACCAGCTGTGCACATAAATCTAGCAAAAGGACATCACCATGAACACCTGTTACCAGGTTTGCACAGGCAGTGACAAATATAACAGCAGCCTTTCTGACAACAATTGTAAGATGCATTTTGATTTCAAAGATGCCAAAATGTAAAAAATTATATGTCTTAGAATCAGAGAAATATGGTATAAAAAGCAGTTGTAAAAAAGGGTGTCTAGAAATAGGAAAGAAATCCCAATAATGATATTTAAAAACCAATAAATTGGATACGAGTTTAGATAGCTGAAGAGAATTAGAGAGTTGGAAGGGAGGTCATAAGAATTCTTTTAGAATATATCCTAGGAAGTCAAAGAGTTGGAAAATATGGAAGGTTCTGAAGGATAGTATGAAAACATTTAACACATATTTAATTGGACTCTGAAAAGGAGAGTAAAGAAAGCATGAAACAAATGATAATATTTGAAGAGATTGCAGGTGAGAGCTTTCCAGGATTGATGAAAGTCTAGTAAAACTCAAGGAGAAAAAAATTCCATACCAAGATTCATCATAGTGAAACCACAGTGGTTTTGCAGAAAACCAAAGGGAAAGAGAAAATTCTGAAAAGCTGCCAGAGGAAAAAAAGATTATCTTCAAAGGGATTACACATTAATAGCTGATTTTTCAGTAATAATGATGGAAGGGAAAGGATAATGGATTGATATCTTTAAAGAAAATACTAATGTAGAATTTCCAACCAAGTGACATTTTTTCAAAGAGGAAAGTGAAATAAAGTCATTTTCAGCAAAACAACAGTTCATCAGGAAAATATAACAGTTTTAAATTTGTGTGTACCTCATAACCTAGTCTCTGAAGCAAGCATTGACAGAACTACAGAGAAATGAACATATGACAATCATGGCAGTTTTTTAATTCAATTTATCATATTTTAGTATTTTTTTCTCAGTAATTGGTAGAATGAACAGACCAAAGAAAAAAATCAGTAAAGATACAGAAGATTTAAACAATAGGATCGACAGATTTAAAAAGGGATTTATGTAGAACAACACCCATACATTCCTTTCAAGCACACATATTTACAAAAATGATATGACAGACCTTAAAGCGAGTTTCAACAAATTTCAGATGATTGAAATAGAGTATGTTTTCTGACACGAATGTAGTTAAGGAAGGAATGTTGCTAAGGAAGAAATAGCAAAAAAAAAAGTCATGAACTACACTTGAAAACAAACCTTTGATTAAAGAACAAGTAATGAAGGAAAATTAGAATTTCGGGGAGGTGGAACTGAATGATAAAAGTAAGCATTTTAGAGCTTCTAAATGGGGGGTGCCTATAGCATTAGTTACGAAAATTTATGGCTATAAATGTGTTAGAGAAAGAGGCTAAAAATAAATGAACTAGTCATTTGTGGTAGCCAGCCTTCAAGATCCCTACCTCCTGGTATTCACACCCTTTTATAGTCCTCTCCTGCATTGTATCAGGGTTTGTCTGTGACCAGTAGAGTTTGGAAAAACTGATGGTATGTCATTTCCGAAATTAGAAAAGACACTGTTGTTTCCATCTCAGTTACTCTTTTTTTCCTTGGATCATTCGCTCTGGGGGAAGCAAGCTGCTATGTTGTGTGCAGCCCTATGGAGAAGCCCATGTTGCGAACAACTGAAACCTTGCCAACCACCACGTGAGTGAAGTTGAAAGTTCCTTCAGCCCAGTCAAGCTTTGCTATGACTGCAGCCCTAGTTTCCGTCTTCATTACAGGTTTGTGAGAAATGCTGAGCCACAGCCACCCACCTAAGCTGTTTTTGAATTCTTGGCCCTGAAAAACTGAGATGATATTTGTTGTTCAAGCTCCTAAATTTAATTTGTTATGTAGGAATATATTATTAATATACCATCCATTTCAAGAAGACAAGGAAAGAACAGAATAGGCCCAAAGCAGAGTGAAGGAAATTGTGAGGGCTTTTTTTCTTTGATGTGAAAATTCTGAAATTTATTATTTTTCAGTTGCTGAAGGAAGTGTCCATAAGAAGGTTGACATGTATCACGGAATGTTTAATTTTAATAAAAATTATTCATTATTTAACAGCTTGGGATGAATGACAAATACAATCTGTATCTGGATATAATTTTAATTAAGAATCTGGAAGTGAGTTTGAAAATAAATTAATAGCTCTTCCTTCTGCAAATCTTTCTAGTATTCATGGTGGTATAAGGAAATTATAAGGTTTATTACAGAAATTACTCATAATAAAATATTGGATCTAGGAAAAGATAATAGGTAGCTTCTAACATCATGTAAGAGATAACTAGAAATTTATCTTTTGAAGGACATGTATAACACCACCTATGTTGTGTTTTTTTTGGGAAAAAAAAATCTCTAAATCTGACAGTCTGTAGATCTACTACTTCGCAGGAAATACAGAGGACTGAGGAACATGTTAAATGACAAAGATGTGCAGTCAGCAAAATCCCTGATGCGAGAAATACTAAATCACAAATGGCCCAGTGTCTTCAACAAATAAATTAGGGCAAAAAAAAAAAAAGAAATGTAATAGAAACCTACAGGTTTAAAAAGACTTAAAAGATATACCAACAGTTTGCAATTTATGGACTTTATTTGGGTCCTGATCTTATCGGTTAAAAAAGGCATTTGTGGGACTTCCCTTGGTGGTCCAGTGGTTAAGACTTTGCCTTTCAATGCAGGGGGTGTGGGTGCAATCCCTGGTTGGGGAGCTAAGATCCCACATGCCTCGAGGCCAAAAAACCAAAACATAAAACAGAAGCAATATTGTAACAAATTCAATAAAGACTTTAAAAATGGTCTACATCAAAAAAAAGAAAAATCTAAAAAAGGCTTTTGTGAGCAAGTCAGGAAAATTTGAACATCAACTGATATTAAAGAACTAATATTTTTAGATATGATAATATTGTCATATTTTAAAAGACACCTTTTATGGATATACATTGAAATATTTGTGGATGAAATATGATATCTGGATTTGCTTAAAAGTAACATTAGAGGATGGGGCTATAGGTGAAAGAAGATTGGTTACGCATGATTTGAAAGTTGTTGAAACTGAGTCATACCATTCTCTCCACCTTTTTTGTATGCTTGTGATTTCATTTAATAAAATGCTTTTGGAAAGAGCAGAAATTAATAATAAACATAATAGAAAGGATCAACCAAATAAAAAGTTGGTTCTTTGATAAAATTAACGAAATTGAGTCAGGAAAATAAGGTTTGTGGTTGTATGAGTTTCAGAAATTTCATATTATATTCACCCCTTCCAATGGCGTTCATAAGGCATAGTCATCTTTTAAAATTTATTTACTTATTTGGTTGCGCTGGGCCTTAGTTGCGGCTCGTGGGCTCCTTAGTTGCGGCAGGTGGACTCCTTAGTTGTGGCATGCGAACTCTTAGTTGCTGCAGTTCCCTGACCAGGGAATGGAACCCGGGCCCCCTGCATTGGGAGTGTGGAGTCTTAACCAGTGCGCCACCAGGGAAGTCCCGCATATGTCATCTTAAAGATAATGTATTGTTAAAAGTCTTGTTTAATTTTGCTTAACTAGTGCTTCTCTAACTTGATTAAGCATAGCCATCTTTCCTTTTTCTTTTTTTTAAACTTTTCAAATTGTATCTGTTCTCATCGAAACCGACAGTATTGTTAAGTACTTGCTTAGGAAATGGTGACTTCTCCAGTCTTATAATTCTATGCTCCTGTCCCACTGCTTCCTGTTCTTTCCATGGTGGGACAATACCAAATATTGTACATCCTTTGAGCATATCTTGCTATTTTCTATCTGTCTGGAATTCCCCTCTCCCTTCCTCTCTCCTTGAGAATATCTGTTTATGATTTGTGAAAACTTTTGAGTACTTTTATTACTCAGTTACCTCCAACCTTGACAGATTCAGTAGCTCCCTCTGTATTGTTTTGATACTTTTCACAACTGTTCTACCTCTCATGATGTTTTGCACTTATTTGTTTATGCTCTTCTTTCCTACTGAAAAAAGAGCACTTTGAGGACAAGATTATGTTTTTTTTTAAATTGAGGAATAATTGATATAAGAATATGTTTTGTCTTCATGTCCATAGAGTCTAGCACTGTCCCTGGTTGGTACATGGTTGGCATGTACTTATTAAATGTTTTTTGAAGCAGCTAAGTTCTATTAGAAAACCTTGAGGGCTGGCCTAGTGTTTCTGTGGGAGGAGTTTATCTTCTTTTGCTAGGACATTAAAAATATGTTATGAATATAACTGACTGAAATGAACTTTTAAAATGCAACTCATATGTAAGTTGCAAGTTGCCCAACATATGGTTGAAATATATGTATGTATCTAAAAGTTTATAAAACTTGAAAGAATACTACAACCCAAATATCGTTGTGTGGAAGAAGTAAGGTGTTTCCCCCATTCTTACCTGTAACCCTAGCCCATAAGAACTAGGTGAAATTGTATGGATCCCTTAATTCTGTTACCCACTAAAGCCTCCCAGTGGAGGAGTGGATGTTATAAAAAGGTGAAAGCCTCCTGTGCTTTAATGTAATTTAAATAATCACATTCGGCTAGTGGTCACTGCACTGGACAGCACATCTAAGTGTTTAGACTTCATCCTCTGGTAATGGGGGGACGTTGAAAGTATTTGGACAGGAGAGAAAAGATGATTAGATTCAAATTTAACAAACCCCATTAGTAACTGTGTGTAGGTGAGAGAAACTGAAGCTACAGGGACCTGTAGGGAGCTACATAACAGTCCAAATGAAGGACTGTCTTAACGGCAGACGATTGGATGAATATTTGAGTACAAGATCAATAAAGTTGATTTTAATTATTTTATAATTGCTTATTTTATTGAGCATTTGCTAAATGTCAGGTATTGCTGAGTGCCTTACATGTATTATCTCATTCAGTGCTTTCAACAGCCCTATGAGGGGAAGTATTACCTTCATTTTATAGATCAAGAACAGATCAGAGATGAAGTAACTTCCCCAAAGTTACACTGAGAGCAAATGCAGAGATTTGAAAGGAAAAGAATACAGTTAAAATCATGTGGCACAGGGGATCATGAAATATTTAAATGTGTATGTGTAGCATAGGACATTCCTGTTTTGTGAGTGAGCCATAATTTAGGCACATAATAGGTTATAAAAATAGCATTAGGGACTCCCCTGGTGGTGCAGTGGTTAAGAATCCGCCTGCCAATGCAGGGGACACGGGTTCAATCTCTGGTCCAGGAAGATCCCACATGCCGTGGAGCAACTAAGCCTGTGCGCCACAACTACTGAGCCTGTGCTCTAGAGCCTGCGAGCCACAACTGCTGAGCCCGTGTGCCACAACTACTGAAGCCCGTGTGCCTAGAGCCTGTGCTCCGTAACAAGAGAAGCCACCGCAGTGAGAAGCCTGTGCACCACAATGAAGAGTAGCCCCCGCTCGCCACAACTAGAGAAAGACCATGCGCAGCAACGAAGACCCAATGCAGCCATAAGTAAATAAATAAATTTAAAAATAAATTAATAACTTTAAAAAAAGTAACATTATACTTAGCATATACTATGTGCCCTTGACTAGGTTATTTAATTTTCACAACCCTGTAAAGAAAGCTACTATCATTGTCTTCATTTTTATAGAAGAAACTGTTGTGCAAACATAGGGTGACTTGTTCAAGAAAGTGACAGAGCAGGGGTTAGAATCCGTGTAATCTGGCCTCAGTGCTCCTGTAGTACTTAATACATTTGTGTGTTGTGTTAATAAATATCATACAAATGGAGAGATAGACCCTACTGTGGTGTTTCATTGTATCCAGCTCTCTTAACCATGAAAGTGGCTAAGCTTGAGATTTAATTAATATTGTTTCTGGGTGTGTGGACATTTTTCCTTTTATGGCCTTTGGCAGTAAAGTATAGATCTTCTTAAGGGTTTTCTCAGGCTGTGTAGAATGTGGCTGTTTTATGTGTTAAGTTGTTTATGGCCTTGAGTTTACTGATCCTTAGTTCCTCTTTTCCTCTTTTTGTCCACTGAGCTCCATTTTATTCCTGCTCACAGTTCAAAGACAGTGTAGTGTAGTGTAGTAGAAAGAGCACAGTTGGATTCATATCTCTTTGCATTTTAATCCCAGCACTATTGATGACTAGCTGTATGACTATGGATAAGTTATATATCCTTAGAACTTTGCTTTTCTAACCTGTAAAATGGGGGAAATGAAACTCTAGATGGTTGTAAGGAGTAAATGGGATGATGTATACTTTTTAAATACCTGCTATAATACTTTGCACATTGCAGAATCTCAAAAAAAAATGTAACTGCTTCACCTCTTACTAAATAAAACATTTCCAGCTTTAAGTACCATTTCTTTCTTTATAGTTAGTTGCTCAACTTCGTAGGAGAACTCTGTACTTACCAAACTCTGAATTAACAAACACTTGGTAACTCTGACTTTCAGACTTTGAACTAGATATGGTAGAATTTCTAAATAAACTATGAGGAGGAATACATTAATTCTTTATGGCATTATAAACTGTTTTGTGTGGAACTTTTACAGAGTTTATTAAAACTCTGCTTTATTAAAAAGGAACCATGATAAGGAAAACTCCGGCTACCTGTATTTCTGGAGTCTTATCCTGATGAATGTATGAATGAATGAAGTGCTGGTTGGAAATGAAAAAAGCAATTAATGAAATCCTTGAGAAAATTTCTCACAAGAGGTAGTTCTTTTTCTGAAATATTTCTGTCTTCTCAGTGATGATGTGGATTATAACAATTTATGATCTGATTTTGCAACAGTATATTAATAGAAAAAATAAATACACAAAAGGTTAGCAGTCTGCATATTCTGGGAACATTCTTTTAGGAATTCTGATTTGTGTGTAATGCTTTTATTTTAGGGAAATAAATTATTTGAGTTCCCTTTATCCAAGAGCAGTACCTAACCAGTGATATTTAATGAGTAAGACTCCTGATATCATGTTGAAATTGACTGGAGCAAAAAAGTGTTGACGAGGTGAAGGAAACAAATTTGAGCATCATTGGCTCCGGACATGCAGGCTCAGTGGCCATGGCTCACGGGCCCAGCCGCTCCGCGGCATGTGGAATCCTCCCGGACCGGGGCACGAACCCGTGTCCCCTGCATCGGCAGGCGGACTCTCAACCACTGCACCACCAGGGAAGCCCTGAGCATCTTTTTTAATGATGTAATTTATATTTAAAAAGACATTTCTGAGGAATCATGGTTTTTTTCAAATCATCTTTGAGATGTAACTTACAGACCTTAAAATGCACAGATTTTTGGGCTTCCCTGGTGGCGCAGTGGTTGAGAATCTGCCTGCTAATGCAGGGGACATGGGTTGGAGCCCTGGTCTGGGAGGATCCCACATGCCGCGGAGCAAGTAGGCCCATGAGCCACAACTACTGAGCCTGCGCGTCTGGAGCCTGTGCTCCGCAACAAGAGAGGCCGCGATAGTGAGAGGCCCGCGCACCGCGATGAAGAGTGGCCCCCGCTTGCCACAACTAGGGAAAGCCTTCGCACAGAAATGAAGACCCAACACAGCAAAAGTAATTAATTAATAAACTCCTACCCCCAACATCTTCTAAAAAAAAAATGCACAGATTTTAAGTGTCAAATTTGATGAGTTTTGATACAAGCAAACATTTGTGTCAATACTACCTAATAAAACAAATGGAAAATTTCTCTTACCTAGGAAAGTTTTCTTTGTGCCCCTTTGTAGTCAGTCCTCTGAAAGACAATCAGTGATCAAATTTCTGTCACCAAAGCCTGCTCTAGAACTTTGTATAAGTGAAGTCACACAGTGTATATGCTTAATGCCTGGCGTCTTCTGCTCAACATGTTTTTGAAATTTCTGTTCAATGTCGTATCAACAGTTCATTCATTGTTATTGCAGAATAGCATTCCATTGTGTGAATATACCACAATTCATCAGTTAACCTTGTTGATAGAATTTTGGTTTGTTTCCAGTTTTGGGCTATTAAAAATAAATCTTCTATGAACGTTTTTGTACAACTTGTTTTTGTGGATATATGTTTTCACTTCTCTTAAGAGGAATGACTGGGCCATGTGGTAAATTTATGTTTAAAAGAAACTGCCCAACTGTTTTCCAAGTGATTATACCATTTTATACTCCCACCAGAAATGTGAGTTCCAGTTACTCCACATCTTTACCAACACTTGGTATGGAAAGTCTTAAATTTTAGCCATTCTAGTGGGTGTGTAATGGTATTCCATTTCATCTTAATTTGCATTTCCCTCGATAACTAATAATGTTGAGAATGCTTTTGCATGCTACTTGGCCATTTGTGTATCTTCTTTTGTGAAATGTCTGAACCTTTTGCTCATTTTAAAATTGAGTTGTTGTCCTATTTACATTGATTCATAGGAGTTCTTTATATATTCTTGGTACAAGTCCTTTGTCAGATATATGTACTGAGAATATTTTCAGCTGGCATATGGCTTGCCTTTTCATTTTCTTAATGGTGTCTTCTGATGAATCAAAGTTTTAAATTTTGGTTAAGACAAATTATTATTTTTTTCTTTTTTTGCTTTGTGATTTTTGTGTCCTAGCTAAGAAATCTTTGTCTACCCCAAGGTTGCAAAGGTATTCTGTATTTTCTTTTAGAAGATTTTTTAGTTTTTATGTTTAGGTTAATGATCCATCTCCCATTTTATCTTATTTATGCATTTTATATTTTTCATTAATTCATTGGGCACCTGGTCAATGCCAGGAGCTGTTTTAGGCACTTGGTGTCCATTAGTAAAAAGAAATCACTTGTGGTGGGCCCTTAGATAGACCTTGAAATTGTGAAGCCTACAGTCTAGGGGAAATGACAGATAATAAATCAATCAATAAATAAATTATACAGTATGTTAGAAGGTGAGAAAGCACCGTAAGGTGGGACAACAGAATAGGGTAGAAGGTAAAGGTTAGTGAGAAGGTTTAAGAAAGGGTGGTAAAATTTGACTTCATTGAGAATAAGCCATTTAAAGAATGACCTGAAGATGTAGGAATTAGCCATTCAGCTATCTGGTGGAAGAGTGTCCTGGGTAAAGAAAACAGCCATTGCAAAGGCCTGAGATGGGAGCATGTCTGGTATGTCCCAGTAACAGCCAGGAAGCCAGTATAGTACAGGGTGACAGTGGATAAGGCCACAGAGATAGGGGAGGGCAAATTGTTTAGAATCTTATAGGACATTTTTCAGATTGTAGCTCTTTGTGTGAGTGCCATGGGTTCACTATACTTAATATACATTGTAAAACAACACATGTCTTCTGTATATCATTTAGAGATTTCATATTATTGCTTCTTTAGATTTATCAATTCATATCTGCTCAATAGGAGTAAAAGCATTTTTTAAAAAAATTCCTGAAAGATGTACTTAATATTAAAATGGTTTTCTTATTTCAGAAAGATCCAGATTACCTGAAGCTGTGGTTGGACAATTTTGTTTCTAACTATGAACAATTCTTAGATGTTGACTTTGAAAAGCTGCCTACCAGGTATGTTGAAATACTTAATTTCCTACCCTTGGGTGAGTTTGTTAATTTTTGGTACAAAAACTTCATTGATGACATTACAAGGATGGCAGTTATGTGACACACATAACCCTGCTTTCACGGCAGACATTTCTGATTGATCACAGCAGTCTTTCTTGCTGATACTAGACGTGACTTCTAGAAGCCTCTTCTTTACTTTGTTCAGCCACTGGCAACTGGATGTCCTGCAATTCATTTCAATTCTGACACTACCTGGAGTTAGCACCAGATCCCATGAGTTAAAGGCAAAGTCCTCCACAAGGCTGCCCTCACTTCAGACATCGTTAGCAAGTCTTGGGAGCCACCGACATTTCTGATCAACGGGCTGTAAATTTAGGGGTTGACATGACTCCCTCAGGTTCAATAATTTGTTAGATTAACTTACAGAACTCACTGATAGTCCTATACTTATGATTACAGTATTATTATAAAGGATACATGTAGGACAGGGCCTGGGAGGGTCTTGGATGCAGGGCTTCCATGCTCTCTCCCTTTGGAGTCAGGGCATGTTGCTCTCCCTGAACATCAGTGCATTCAAAGAAGGAAGCTCTTTGAGCTCTGGGTGTCAGAGTTTTGTTGGGTCTTATTACTTCATTGACCATGTGATTGAACTCAGTCTCCAGCTCCTCTCCCCTCCCAGAAAGTTGGGGGGGTGAGTTATTCAGATGTGGCCAGCCCCTTTTTTGAAACTATCTAAGGGTCCACCATGCATCACTTTATTCATTTGCATAAAATTTCTTTATTATATGACAGGCATTCTATTGTAGTTGAAACTTATTATACTTCTTTTCCTAGCTTTAGAGAAGGGCCTTAGAAAACATCTTGGAGGAGGTTAAGTTTTCAGATTTTTAAAAACTAGGTTTGAAAATCATAAAATGAGGGAAAAATAAACATCTTGGAAGAGGTTAAGTTTTAGGATTTTTTAAACCTAGGCTTGAAAATCATAAAATGAGGGAAAAATTAGCATCTTACGGAAATGTATAAGTGAAATTACAAATATTTTCTTCCATTCCTCTGCCTACATCTGTTTCTGCAATCTCACTGTTCCCAGGCCCACTTCCCAGATAAAGTTCATATTGTATCTCAAGTCATCTTGTGGACCTAGGTAAGAGAGGTTAGGTTTGCTGTGGTTAAAAGCTGGAGAAATGAGGACATACTTTTAGCCGCAAATCAACTCCATTTATAGAGATGTGTTGAGAGAAGAGGAGAGAAATGGGTGGTGGTTGAGGATGAAAAAGTATCTGGTGAATTAAAAATCTTCAAGGACGAAAATATTTGCAGTTTGGGGGTGGAGGTAAGCAGTGAGAGTTTAGACACAGGTGAGTTGAATCTGGAGAATCACATAGGAGCCAGATCATGAAGTGCCACAAATGCATTACTAATGGACTTTGACTTTTTGTTATGGAAGATACAAGGCTCTACTAAAGAATTTTCTGCATAAGAGTATCATGGGACTTCCCTGGTGGCACAGTGGTTACGAATCCGCCTGCCAATGCAGGGGACACGGGTTTGAGCCCTGGTCCGGGAAGATCCCACATGCTGCGGAGCAACTAAGCCTTTGTGCCACAACTACTGAGCCTGTGCTCTAGAGCTCACGAGCCACAACTACTGAGCCCACATGCCACAACTACTGAAGTCCACACGCCTAGAGCCTGTGCTCTGCAACAAGAGAAGCCACCGCAATGAGAAGCCCGCGCACTGCAACCAAGAGTAGCCCCCGCTTGCCGCAACTAGAGAAAGCCTGAGCACAGCAGCGAAGACCCAACATAGCCAAAAATAAATAAATAAAATAAATAAATTTATATAAAAAAAAAAGAGTATCATGATCAAGTTTGTTTTTTAAAAGTCACTTTGGTGGCATTATGGAGGTTGGATTGGAAAGGGTTGAGACTGAAGGCAAGAAGCCCAGTTAAGGGGTAATTGTAATAATTCAGAGAAAAAAATCATTAGCGCTTTGGACCAAGGCAATGAACTTAAGAAACAATATGGTTATGCTCAGAAAGCACAAGTACTTTATTTATAAATACAGTTTCAGAGTTCTTCCCCATTAGATTATTTGTAACAGGTTTATAAAGGTTGAAATCAGTATTAAATCTTGAACTCAAAATAAGATTATTATTGATTTCTACTCATAAAAGAATATTCTTGTAGTTTATACTTAGGAGTGCTTTTATTTTAAAAATTTATGGCTCATTTTAAATCATGAGCCTAAGGATCTTATGGAGTCAGGATTTTGGCCTTTGAATGCTTGGGGTTTTGTAAGATGCACTTGTTATCATCCATACATTATAAATGTCTCCTTCCTTGGGAGGTCATTTCTAAAAACACTATGTAGACTTATATTGCCACTATATTTAAAGTAAGATGAAGAATCTCAAGAGTGTTTTTTTACTTGTGATTTAGTTGGTTTATTTAAAATTATATTTCATATCTTTGTCTTTCAAACTGAACCATGAATTTAGATTTTGCTTGTAGTAAACTTTCAATTTTTCAAGTGAATATTATATGTAAGATCTGTAAAACTAGTCTAGTCACCTTAAAGATAAGAAACTCACAGATAATCCTCATTTAAAGTATACTGACTTTATAGAATTTCCAAGTTAGAGAATTCATAATAGAAGGCAAGGATTGCTTTTACCAGATTATAAGGCCTTGAAATTTAAGCTGGACTTTTTCCTACGTTAGAGAGAACAATTGGCAGCTGTTTACAATAGACATTGACCAGGCAGATTGAGGAGTGGAAAAGATATCTGGAGTTTGGGAAATTTCAGCAAAAGGAGCTTAGAATTTTGGACAATAAAGTCCTAGAGGTGGGAAAACTCTTCTAAATTCTTAAATCCTCATCACATTAGGAACAAGGCCAAAAATTCCAACTTTGTCTATATGCCATGTCCTAAGTAAGCCCCAATTTTATAATGAGAGTCAGTTAAAAAAAAAGATTGCTCTTTTAGAAGTTAATATTTTTTTCTGCCCAGTTAAATCAAAATGTGTGTAAATAGAAAATGGGACAATTAAGGACAAAAGGAACTAGTCTTTTAAATAACTAAAATGGAATATTGGGAAATCTAATGTCTTCTTGCTTGTTGATTTAACATTTTTGGAAAAGTGTGGAGGAGTAGTTTCACTTAGTCTTGAAAATCAGTTATATTTAAATGTTTGTTTATTATTTTGAAGTTAACTCTGGTTTTTCTAATCACCTCTTTTTAGCTCTCCAAAAATAAATTAAATATAAAAATGAGTGTTTCTGATACCATCTATAAATAAGAGAGAATGAAAGAATCCAAAGCTGCAAGTGAAATGATGCCCAGACTAAAATGAAACATGTATTTTTAGAACATGATTATATATTATTAGGCAACCTTGGTAGTATGCTTTGTGACTTGTGTTTATTTTATAAAATGCTTTATTAATTTATGTTGTAGGGTGGTTCAGGAAGAGGCTAATAATATTTACATATGTGTTTATGTGACTACTGCTAAGATGCTTCAAATTTCTTTGTCTACAGTGAATGCCTTTTACTCAGTGTAAACATAGTACTAATACTTCATGTTAAGCATTATCTGAAGAAAAGACTATTATAAAGTATAATTGCCATTTAATCATGGAACTCTTCACAGTGCTTCTTTGCTATTTGAGCATTTTTCTTAACAGAGATAGGGAAATAAGAATACAGTGGCTTATGAAAAGATTCTGAGGCTTTAGAGATAGTATATTTAAAATGCATTACATATTTAGAGTTCTTTATATACTTTAAAGCTGAAAATGCACATTGACTTTCTGGTTTCAGAGCCCAGTGAAATAGGGTGGACATCTGATATTACAGTTTTATAGATTAGGGAACTTCAGAGATTAAATGAAGTGCTTCATGTTACAGAGGTGGAACTTAGTATGCAGGCTTCTGACTTTGAATCTAGGGGGTTTTAATGTGAGAGGCACATGCAAGGAGCCAGTTACATCTGGTATTGGCTTTTGCCCATAAAGAACCATATTGTCTTCTTACACAGAAACCACCTGTCACAAAATATTGATGTATTGCTTTAAAAGAGTCTTCTATTGATGCTCATGCTTGGGGTTCTACATTCACCTCTATCTTTCTCCTTTCATTTTGCTAGTTATCTTCTCTCCCTCTTCTGATCAGATGGCTTAGGGACCCTGTAGGTAGGTGAATATTGTTTATTTAGTAAAGCAGTTAACAGATATTAAACTAGTTAGAGGTACTTCATTTTTATTTGCTAGTTACCGTTTCTTTTAGAAATGGTATAGACACATTGTATTTCTAAATAGTAGAAGGTGAACTAATCTTATATTTTAAATATTTTCTTTAACAATAGCACAATTGAAAATACTAAATAGCCTTTTTTTCTCTCTCTTTTCAGTAAGACTCCTCTGAAGTAAGACTAACCACTCTGCTCTAATAATCTTCTAAAATGTCACTCTCCATTTGGTGGTACCATGCAGAGAGGAAGGCACAGAATATCTGGACTAAAAGAGCTTCTTTAGGATTTGAGCTGAAAATGTAGTTACTTTAAAGTGCCACAGATTTTCGTCCTGTATTTAAACACCCTTCTTATTTTGTTCCCCTTATATTGTAGGGTAGATGATGTGCCTCCAGGAATATCTCTGCTTCCTGATAATATTCTGCAGGTTCTGAGGACCCAGCTTCTACAGTGTGTTCAGAAAATGGCAGATGGGTTAGAGGAAGAACAACAAGCCTTGTCAATTTTGCTTGTCAAGTTCTTCATTGTTCTTTGCAGGTATCTGGTACAAATAAACTAGTTATCTGTTTTAAATATTAGCAAACTAATAATGCATTTATTGGTTATTAATGATGTTTGTTGTTCATATGGAGTTTTTAGGGATGAGTGCAGCTTTTGCAATAGGCTTGTGGTTTGTTATTATATTGGAAAGCCTTTTACTATATCTACTTAGAGAGATTCAGCCAGGATAAAAAATAATTGCTTTAGAGTAAAGACAATGACAGGAGTTTTTACTTAAGAATTTATTGCACTGGTATTTTCTATATGGTCCTCACCAATACACATGTACATATACATTTTTATACTGTGCATTATCATTTGTGAAATGTATTTTTCTAGTCTTTCATTTTATAATTTTACCAAAGAAAGTATAATTATTCCATAGCTTATATTTCCAGATTTATAGATGATTAGGTCTGTGGTACTTAAATTTTGGTGTGCATAAATGTCAACTGGGAAGCTTAATAGAAATACAGAGTTTGAGCCTTACGTATGGAAGTTCTGATCCAAAAGAGCTCAGGCATTTTGAATTTTCATACATTCCATTAATCTGCATATAAGAATTTGAGAACCGTTGGGTTAGGGGCATCACATGCCTCTTAAAATCTGTCTTCTTTTCTTGTTCTTAGAGGAAAAGCTTTCAGTCTTTTACCATTTAGTATGATATTTGCTGTGAAATTTTTATATATAGGTTTTATTATGTTGAGGTAGTTTCCTTCTGTTCCTAGTTTGCTGAGTGTTGTTATCAGGAATGGTTGCTGAATTTTGTCAAATGCTTTTCTGCATTAATTGAGATGATCATCTGGGTTTTTTTCCCCTTTATTCTGTTAATATGACATATTACATTGATTAGCTTTCATATGTTTAACCATCCTTGCATTCCAGGAATAAATCCCACTTAGTCATAGTGTGTAATACTTTTAATATACTGTTGAATTCTCTTTGCTAGTATTTTGTTGAAGATCTTTGCATTAATGTTCATAAGGGATGTTGGCTTGTAGTTTTCATGTAGTCTCTTGTTTGGCTTTGGGATCAGGGTAATACTGGCCTCATATAATGAGTCAGAAAGTGTTCCTTCCTTTTCAGTTTTTTGGAAAAATTTGAGAAGGATTGGCATTAGTTCTTCTTTAAATGTTTTGTAGACTTCATGAGTGAAAACATCAGGTCCAGGACTGCTTTTTTGGGAGAGTTTTGATTACTGATTCAGTTTCCTTACTAGTTGTAGGTCTATTCAGATTATTTATTTCATCATGGTTTAATCTTGGCAGATTTTGTGTTTCTAGGAATTTGTCCATTTCATCTATGTTATTCAATTTGTTGTTGTACAGTTGTTCATAGTACTCTCTTAATAATCCTCTTTATTTCTGTAGTATCAGTAGTAATGTCCACACTTCATTTTTGATGTTAGTAATCTGATTCGTCTCTCTTTTTCTTAGTCTATCCAGCTAAAGGTTTGTCAATTTTGTTGATGTCTCCAAGGAACTAATTTTTGTTTTCATTGATTTTCTCTGTTTTTAAAAATTTATTTTTATCTCTGCTCTGATCTTTATCATTTCCTTCTTTCTACTAACTTTGGGTTTAGTTTGTTCTTCTTTGTCTGATTCCTTAAGTTTTAATGTTAGGTAGTTGGTTTCTTGTTCGTGTATTTTAGTGTAAGCACTTATACCTATAAAATTCTCCCTTTGCACCACTTTCATTGCCTCCCATAAGTTTTGGTAAGTCATGTTTTCCTTTTCATTCATCTTAAGTATTTTCTAATTTCCCTTGTGGGTTTCTTCTTTGATCCATTGATTATTTTAAAGTATTTTTGTTAATTTACACAGTTTTGTGTATTTTTCAGTTTTCTTTATGTTACTGATTTTTAACTTCATCCTGCTGTGGTTAGAGAAGATACTTTGTATGATATCTGTCATTTTAAATCTGTTGAGACTTAATTTGTGACCTAATATAGTGTCTATCTTGTAAAATGTCCCAAGTGCACTTGAGAAGAATGTTTGTTCTGTTGTTGTTGGGTAGAGTCACCTGTATATGTTTCTTAGAGCTATTAGATTTACTGTGTTAAGTCCTCTGTTGCTTTACTTATCTTCTATCTAGTTGTTTTATTCATTATTGTGGATGAGGTATTAAATTCTCCAGCTATTATGGAAGAACTATATGTTTCTCTCTTCAATTCTGTCAGTATTTGCTTCATATGTTTTGATGGTCTGTCATTAGATACGTAAATGTTCATAATTGTTATATCTTTTTGCTAGTGTAATACCTTTGTTATATGTAATATCATATATACTTTTATTACATTATATTGTACCTTTTATTTTATTTATTTTTAACATCTTTGAGTATTAATTGCTTTACAATGTTGCGTTACTTTCTGCTGTATAACAAAGTAAATCAGCTGTGTGCCTACGTATATCCCCATATCCCCTCCCTCTTACGTCTCCCTCCCACCCTCCTTATCCTACCCCTCTAGGTGGTCTCAAAGCACTGAGCTGATCTCCCTGTGCTAGGTAACTGCTTCCCACTAGCTATCGATTTTACATTTGGTAGTGTATATATGTCAGTGTTACTGTCTCAATTCATCCCAGGTTACCCTTCCCCAACCTCGTGTCCTCAAGTCCATTCTCTATGTCTGTGTCTTAATTCCTGTCCTGCCCCTAGGCTCATCAGAACCATTTTTTTTTAGATTCCATATATATGTGTTAGCATACGGTATTTGTTTTTCTCTTTCTGACTTACTTCACTCTGTATGACAGACTCTAGGTCCATCCACCTCACTACAAATAACTCAATTTCATTTTTTTTATGGCTGACTAATATTCCATTGTTTATATGTGCCACATCTTCTTTATCCATTCATCTGTCGATGGACACTTAGGTTGCTACCATGTCCTGGCTATTATAAATAGTGCTGCATTGAACATTGTGGTACATGACTCTTTTTGAATTATGGTTTTCTCAAGGTATATGCCCAGGAGTGGGATTGCTGGTAATATAGTAGTTCTATTTTTAGTTTTTTAAGGAACCTCCATACTGTTCTTCACAGTGGCAGTATCAATTTACATTCCCACCAACAGTGCAAGAGGGTTTCCTTTCCTCCACACGCTCTCCAGCATTTGTTGTTTGTAGATTTTTTGATTTTGGCCATTCTGACTGGTGTGAGGTGATATCTCATTGTAGTTTTGATTTGCATTTCTCTAATGATTAGTGATGTTGAGCACCTTTTCATGTGTTTGTTAGCAATCTGTATATCTTCTTTGTGGAAATGTCTGTTTAGGTCTTCTGCCCATTTTTGGATTGGGTTGTTTTTTTAATATTGAGCTGCATGAGCTGCTTGTATATTTTGGAGATTTATCCTCTGTCATTTGCTTCGTTTGCAAATATTTTCTCCCATTCTGAGGGTTCTCTTTTTGTCTTGTTTATGGTTTCCTTTGCTGTGCAAAAGCTTTGAAGTTTCATTAGGTCCCATTTGTTTATTTTTGTTTTTATTTCCATTTCTCTATGAGGTGAGTCAAAAAGGATCTTGCTGTGATTTATGTCATAGAGTGTTCTGCCCATGTTTTCCTCTAAGAGTTCTATAATGTTTGGACTTACATTTAGGTCTTTAATCCATTTTGCGGCGAGCGGGGGCCGCTCTTCATCACGATGCGCGGGCCTGTCACTGCCACGGCCTCTCTTGTTGCAGAGCACAGGCTCCAGATGCGTAGGCTCAGTAGTTGTGGCTCACGGGCCCAGTTGCTCCACGGCATGTGGGATCTTCCCAGACCAGGGCTCGAACCCACGTCCCCTGCATTGGCAGGCAGATTCTCAACCACTGTGCCACCAGGGAAGCCCTCCCTTTTTTTCTTGATGAGTCTGGCTTATGGTTTATCAATTTTGTTTATCTTCTCAAAGAACCAGCTTTTTGTTTTATAGATCTTTGCTATTGTTTCCTTCATTCCTTTTTCATTTATTTCTGATCTGATCTTTATGATTTCTTTCCTTCTGCTTTCTTTGGGGTTTTTTCTTCTTTCTCTAATTGCTTTAGGTGTAAGTTTAGGTTGTTTATTTGAGATTTTTCTTGTTTCTTGAGGTAGGGTTGTATTGCTATAAACTTCCCTCTTAGAACTGCTGTTGCTGCATCCCATAGGTTTTGGGTCATCGTGTTTTCATTGTCATTTGTTTGTAGGTATTTTTTTGATTTCCTCTTTGATTTCTTCAGTGATCTCTTGGTTATTTAGTAGCATATTGTTTAACCTCCATGTGTTTGTATTTTTTACAGTTTTTTTCCTTTAATTGATATCTAGTCTCATAGCGTTGTGGTCAGAAAAGATACTTGATACAATTTCAGTTTTCTTAAATTTACCAAGGCTTGATTTGTGACCCAAGATCTGGTCTATCCTGGAGGATGTTCCATAAGCCCTTGAGAAGAAAGTGTATTCTGTTGTTTTTGGATGGAATGTCCTATATATATCAATTAAGTCTGTCTCATTCAATGTGTCATTTAAAGCTTGTGTTTTCTTATTTATTTTCATTTTGGATGATCTGTCCATTGGTGAAAGTGGGGTGTTAAAGTCCCCTACTATTATTGTGTTACCATCGATTTCCCCTTTTATGGCTGTCAGCATTTGCCTTATGTATTGAGGTGCTCCTATGTTGGGTGCATAAATATTTACAGTTGTTATGTCTTCTTCTTGGATTGATCCCTTGATCATTATGTAGTGTCCTTCTTTGTCTCTTGTAATAGTCTTTATTTTACAGTCTGTTTTGTCTGATATGAGAATTGCTACTCCAGCTTTCTTTTGATTTCCATTTGCATGGAATATCTTTTTCCATCCCCTCACTTTCATTCTGTATGTGTCCCTTGGTCTGAAGTGGGTCTCTTGTGGACAGCATATACACGGGTCTTGTTTTTGTATCCATTCAGCTAGTCTACGTCTTTTGGTTGGAGCACTGAATCCATTTACACTTAAGGTAATTATCGATATGTATGTTCCTATGACCATTTCTTAATTGTTTTGGGTTTGTTATTGTAGGTCTTTTCATTCTCTTGTGTTTCCTGCCTAGAGAAGTTCCTTTAGCATTTGTTGTAGAGCTGGTTTGGTGGTTCTGAATTCCCTTAACCTTTGCTTATCTCTAAAGGTTTTAATTTCTCCATCAAATCTGAATGACATCCTTGCTGGGTAGAGTAATCTTGGTTGTAGGTTTTTTCCCTTTCATGACTTTAAATATGTCCTGCCATTCCCTTCTCTCTTGCTGAGTTTCTGCTAAAAGATCAGCTGTTAACCTTATGGGGATTCCCTTGTATGTTATTTGTTGCTTTTCCTGCTGCTTTTAGTATTTTTTCTTCATACTTAATTTTTGATAGTTTGATTAGTATGTGTTTCGGCATGTTTCTCTATGATTAATATGTGTTTCGGCATGTTTTTCCTGTATGGTACTCTGTGTGCTTCCTGGACTTGATTGACTGTTTACTTTCCCATGTTAGGGAAGTTTTCGACTCTGATCTCTTCAAATATTTTCTCAGACCCATTCTTTTCCTCTTCTTCTTCTGGGACCCCTAAAATTCGAATGTTGGTGCGTTTAATGTTGCCCCAGAGGTCTCTGAGACTGTCCTCAATTCTTTTCATTCTTTTTTCTTTATTCTGCTCCCTGGCAGTTATTTTCACCATTTTATCTTCCAGCTCATTTATCTGTTCTTCTGCCTCAGTTATTCTGCTATTGATTCCTTCTAGAGTATTTTTAATTTCAGTAACTGTGTTGTTCATCACTGTTTGTTTGCTCTTTTGTTCTTCTAGATCCTTGTTAAATGTTTCTTGTATTTTCTCCATTCTGTTTCCGAGATTTTGGATCATCTTTACTATCATTACTCTGAATTCTTTTTCAGGTAGGTTGCCTATTTCGTCTTCATTTATTTGGTCTTGTAGGTATTTACCTTGCTCCTTCATCTGTAACATATTTTTTTGTCATTTCTTTTTTTTTTCTTTTAATGGGTGGTGCTGTATTCCTGTCTTACTGGTTGTTTGGCCTGAGACATCCAGCACTGGAGTTTGCAGGCAGTTGGATAGAGCCGGGTCTTGGTGCTGAAATGAGGACCTCCCGGGGGCCTCACTCCGATGAATGTTCCCTGGGGTTTAAGGTTCTCGTTAGTCCAGCGGTTTGGACTTGGAGCTCCCACCACAGGATCCCAGCTCCCGGCCTGGGAACCAAGATCCTGCAAGCTTCACTGTGTGGTAAAAAAAAAAAAAAAAAAAGGAAGAAGAAAAGGAGCAGTGCAATATGCAAGAATATAGAACAAAATAAAATTAGGAAGATAAAAAATATATTAGGAAAAATAAAACTATAATTGAAACAACTCCAACGGGGTAAAATAAAACCACAACAGTAAAAAGAAAAATAAAAAAGCGGGGGGGGAACAAGCCAAAAGGAGAGAATGTTAACAAAGTATAAAGAATAAAATACAACTAGAAAAATAAAAGGTTTTTTAGGAAAAATAAAAATATAAAAGAATCGACAACAATGAATCAACAAGGTAAAATAGAACTCCAGTCTAAAAGAGGAAAAAAGAAAATAAAAGAAAAAACCTTGGCTGTAGGGGGCAAAGTTTAGGCAGGGGTGGAATTTACGCAGGGGCTGGGTTTAGGGTGGGGCGGGACCTAGTTAGGTGGGGGGATGAGTTTTGAGCGTGGGGCAACTCCTAAGCTTAGGACCCATGCAGCTAGAAACGCCCTGGGGATGGGGCCTTGACAGAGTGATGTTCAAGCATAGGGTGGGGCCTCTGCTTAGGACCTGTGTGGAAGTGGAGAGGCAGCACATGGAAAGGAGGGCCTCTGGAGTGTGGAGTTAGGGAGTTTGGAGGTAGGGCCCTGAGTGAGGGTGTGTGGGTGGGGTTTAGGCCCAGTGCATTGGAGGGGGTCTCAGAGGGGGTTCTCTGAGTGTACAGATAGGGCCCTGGGTTGGGGTGTAGGGGCGGAGCTTGGGTTCTGCGTGGCAGGAGAGAGGCTCTGAGGGCAGAGGATTAGGCCTGGGGCCTAACAGGCTTCCTGGTACCTAAGTGGACAGGGAAGGCACAGACTGCATTCCCTTCCATTCCTTCATGTCCCCTTCCCCACCATCTCCCCCAGGGTCTCCCCCATTGCTGCTGGACCCCTAACCGTGGGTGGGTCCCACTGGGTGTAGGAACTCCTCCCCTCCCCCATCCACCCCTCAGGGGTGCCAGTCCCGGAGGTCCAGCCTTCACTTTTGCTCCCCCTTCCCTCCTTCCCACTCCCTCAGGACCCGCGCAGCTGGAAGGGGCCTTGGTGGACAGAGGATCAGGCCTGGGATCTCAGCAGGTTCCTGGGGGCCCAAGTGGGCAGGAGAAACCTGGCCATGCTCCCTTTTGATCCTCTGCTCTCCCAATGGTTCCCCAATTTCCCCCTTCGGGTGTGAGATCCCTTTGCCTCCCCCAGCTGCCCCTCAGGGGCATCAGGCCCATCCCGCCTCCACTTCTCCTCTCCCATCACTCCCCCCAAGCCCCACATCCTACCCGCTCACTAGGGGTTCCTCCCATCCCTTTAGGTGTCTGTGGTCCCCCGCCGGTGCCTGGTAGGTGCCCTAGTTGTGTGTAGACGCGAATTCCGCGTCCTCCTAGTATGCCATCTTGACTCTGCCCCCTGTACCTTTTAAAATATATGATGTCCTTCTTTGTCCCGTGTAACCTATTTTGTCTGATATTTGTATGTCAGCCTCTGCTCTCTTTGAGTTACTCTTTGCATGGAATATCTTTCCCTCTGCTTTCAGTTTTAACCTGTTTGTGTCCTTGGACATCAGGTAGACAGTATATAGTTGGATCCTGAGTTTGTATCCATTCTGCCAATCTCTTTTCTTTTTTTGTCTTTTTTTTTTTTAAATATCGTGATTGGAGTATAATTGCTTTACAATGTTGTGTTAGTTTCTGCTGTACAACACAGTGAGTCAGCTATATGCATACATATATCTCCATATCCCATCCCTTTTGAGCCTTCCTCCCACCCTACCTATCCCACCCCTCTAGCTCTTCACAAAAAACCGAGCTGATCTCCCTGTGCTATGTAGCTGCTTCCCACTAGCTATCTGTTTTACATTTGGTAGTGTATATATGTCAGTGCTACTCTGTCACTATGTCCCAGTCTCCACTTTCTGCCCTGTGTCCTCAAGTCCATTTTCAACGTCTGCTTCTTTATTCCTGCCCTACCACTCATTCATCAGCACCATTCAGTCTTGTGTGTTTTGAATGGAAACTTTAATCCATTTACATTGAAAGTAATTACTCCTAAGGAGGAATTTACTTCTTTTACTGTTCTATTTGTTTTCTTTTATGCCTTAAAACAGAAGGTTTTTTTTTTTTTAATTTATTTATTTTTTGGCTGTTTTGGGTCTTTGTTGCTGCGCATGGGCTTTCTCTAGTTGTGGCGAGCGGGGGCTGCGCTTCGTAGCAGTGCATGGGCTTCTCATTGTGGTGATTTAAATTCCTTTATCATATTCTTTTTTTTATAATGAGCATTTCATTATTTATTTATTTATTTTGTAATATTTGTTTATTTATTTATTTGGCTCTACCGGGTCTTAGTTGCAGCATGCAGGATCTTTTAGTTGCAGCATGCGGGTTCTAGTTCCCTGACCAGGGATTGAACCCGGGCCCTCTGCATTGGGAGCGTGGAGTCTTAGCCACTGGACCACCAGGGATGTCCCCTTTATCATACTCTTTTTTTTTTTTTTTTTTTTTTTGCGGTACGTGGGCCTCTCACTGTTGTGGCCTCTCCCGTTGCGGAGCACAGGCTCCGGATGCGCAGGCTCAGCGGCCATGGCTCACGGGCCCAGCCGCTCCGCGGCACGTGGGATCTTCCCGTACTGGGGCACGAACCCACGTCCTCTGCATCGGCAGGCCGCCTCTCAACCACCGCGCCACCAGGGAAGCCCTATCATACTCTTTTGTATACATTCTGTAGATATTTTCTTTGTGGCTACCATTGGTGTTACATTTAACATTCTAAAGTTATAACATTCTAATTTGAATTTATAACACTTTAATATCAATAACATACAAAAACTCTGCTCTTTTATGGCTCTGTCCCTACTCCTTTTGGTTGCTGATGTCACAAAATTACATTACACAATGTTTGCCCCCAAACATAAGCTAATAGTTATTTTAGATGCATTAGTCTCAAATTATGTATAAAACAAGATTTGGAATTACAAACCAAAGTTACAGTAATACTAGTTTTTACCTGAACAATTTTTTTTCTTTAAATATAATCTCTTAAATTATATAAAAACAAAGAATACAGTTACAAATCACTGTTTCAATAATACTAGCTTTTATAATTGCCCATTTATTTACCTTCATTGAGATCTTAGTTTTCCATGCAGCTTTGAGTTGCTGGATAGTGTCCTTACCTCTCACCCTGCAGGACAGTGTTTAGCATTTTTTTGTAGGGTAGATCGAGTGATCACAGACTCCATTACCTTTTGTTTCCTGGGAATGTCTTTATTTCTCCCTCACTTTTGAAGGATAGTTTGCCAGATACAGGATTGTTGGTTGACAGCTATTTTTCTTGTAGCACTTTCAGTGTATCCTCTCACTATCTTCTGGCCTAAGTTTCTTAGTAGAAATCTGCTGATAATTGTATTGAAGATCCCTTATATGTGATGATTTGCTTCTCTCTTCCTATTTTCAAGATAGTCTCTTTGTCTTTTGAAAGTTTGATTATAATGTGTGTCTCAGTTTGGGTGTCTTTGAGTTCACCTTATTTGGAGTTTGTTGAGCTTCTTGGCTGTTCATATTCATGTCCTTCATCACATTTGGGAAATTATCAGCGATAATTTCTTTAAGTATTCTCTTTCCCTTTTTCTTTCTCGTCTTTTTCTTAGACTCAATCTTTTTTCTTTGTGTTGTTCAGACTTGATAATTTCCATTGTGCTATCTTCAAGTTCACTGATTCTTTCCTCTGCCAGCTCAGATCTACCGTTGAATTCCTCTAGTGAATTTTTCATTATAGTGATTATAGTTCCAGAATTTCTTTCTGGTTTCTTTTTAGTTTTTTTTTAATCTCCTTACTGATATTTCCATTTTGTTTACCCATTAATTTCTTGACTTTCTCCACATCTTCCTTTAGTATTGATACTTTGAGCATCTTGAAGACAGTTATTTTGAAGTCTTTGTCTAATATATCTTTTTCAGGGAGTTTCTGTTGATCTCTGTTTTTTTTTTTTGACTGGGCCATATTCCCCTATTTCTTTGTATGCCTTCTGATTTTTGTTTTTAATTGAATACTGGACACTTGAATCTAAGAATGTGGTAACTCTGAAAATCAGATTTACCCCCTTTCCCGGGGTTTGCTGCTTTTTGTTGTTATTTTTGTTTATTTGTTTTATTTTTTGATCATTGCAGATTGTCTCTGTGCTGAGGATCAACCTGAGTTGTAAACATAAGGTCTGCTCAGATCTACTCTGACCCTTTCCCTCAGCATGTGTGGTCACTCTCTAATTTTCCCCATTTATGCTGTTATTTTTGAATGTCCTAGTCTTTAACATCTGGCTCCCAAAAGGGGAAAAAACAAAAAGATGAAGGGGGAAAGGGAAATGCCTTTAAGTCCCCTGGAAATTACTTCAGCCAGAGGGGGAGGGGCTTGTAACAAGTGGTGAGGATGTGCAATATCAGTGCCTGCCTGCCTCTTTGTCTGCACCTCTATAATCAGAAGGTGCAATCAGTGATCAGAGCACGATCTCCAATATGTTGAGGACAGGGTCCTTTTTGCCCACGTTGGTTTCTTCAAGCTGTTAGCAAGCTGCTCCTGGACCATGTGCACAGCTGCTTACCACATGTCTGGGGGTGGCAGATTGATAGGTGCTACTGTGCTAATAGCTGAAATTGAGCAGAATTTAGGACATTAATTGCAATTTATCATCCAGATTTTCCCATAGAAGTTGCCAGCCTTCAACAGAGACTCAAGGGTTCAAAATAGTTACATCAAACTGATTTTGATAGTGTAACTGTTTTCTAGGTTGGGAGACAGATTCCTGGTTCTTCCCACTTGGCTATTTTCCCAGAATCCTTCACAGGGGCTTTGAATTTTACCTCTGCCTTTACTCTTTGCTTTCTCAAAGATGTCATGCCATTCTGACTTCTTACACTAAGTTCATTAATTTAGTTAATTTTTCCTGTTCCTTTAGCATTTACTGGATTTTAAGATATAAAGTATTTTTCAAGGTTACAATGTCTCAGAACACAATAGAGTTTTTTGTCTTAACAAAATTTTTTTTAGTATGCCAAGAAAAAGACTGGTGATATTAGTAAGAGTACATGTTAGCATTTTACGTGTCATACCTCAGTCTTATTAAAAATGGAATAAAAATGAGGGCCATATTTTAATTAAACACCAGGCACTTGTTGACACACTGCTTTAAACAAGGCATGCACTATGCCCTCTTGGAGTATGTATAGATGCCCACCCTTCTCTCAAGGCTTTTTAATATAGATGAGGAGATATATTATGAGTCTAAAAGGGGAACTATAATTTCAGAAAGCAAGATGATAACTATAAAACTGCACCACATGAGTTATAAAGGCAAGAATATGTACAAAAAACCAAGCTAAAAAAGTACATAGGAAAATAACAACAAACCTGGAAAGAAATAATCCAAAATGTATATAGTTGCTAACGTTGGGGTTGTAAGAATATTAGTGACTTTTTCTTTTCTATTTCTACTTTGTGATATTTTCCAATTTTTTATAATAAACAAATGCTAATTGGCATGCCTTTCTTAATGTTCTCTGCTTATACTAGTTAAATGGTGCTTGAGGTGTGTTTTGCATTCTCAGTGGGAAAGCAGCTATATAACCATATTGATTTTAAGTTTTAATGACTGTTATTTGTATTTCATTTGCCAACATGTGTTCCGAAAACCAACCTGAATTCATGAGCATACATTTTCTCATTATTCATATGTAATAAATATATGGCTATTCTTTTTTTTCCTCACAGAAATCTATCTAATGTAGAAGAAATTGGGACTTGCTCGTATATCAATCATGTTATCACTATGACAACACTCTATATTCAACAAGTAGGTGTGAATTAATATATTCCTTTTTGTTGTTTTACTGAGAGTAACTAGTTTTTATTTTTTAAAATATCATAGTAAAGTTAAATGTTTTCAGAGGAGGTAATAATTGAGAAGATCATTAAAATTATCAGTGGGTACTTATATATTTCAGGCATCTTATGCAATTATCTGAAAGTAGACAAGCAATTATTAATACATTTTGTTATTTTAATTTAAAAGTTGAAGTGTTTTATAAATGGCTATTTTAAATGACACAGTTTGCCATTTTATGTATTTATTATTTATTCATCAAATAACCCTCTTATTGAAAGCATCATCTTTTTTGGAAAGACGTTTGTCTATCCATTTGAAATCCTTCCTAGGAAATATTTAAAATTTGAGAGGTTATATCCAACCCATATGATTAACTGACCCTTTACACACTCAAATGGAACTTAGGCTTATTTGAATAAAAATGAGTTATTATTATTAGACGAATGAAACATGTAGTCTTTTAATGATGTTGGTCAGTATGTTATACAGCTTAACATTTTTAAGTACATATAATGTTATGTTTAAATTCTCAGTTAAAAAGCAAAAAAAAAGAGAAGGAATTGGCAGATCAGACATCTATCGAAGAATTTGTGATCCATGCATTGGCATTTTGTGAAAGTTTATATGACCCATATCGGAATTGGAGGCATAGAATTTCAGGGTATGTCTTATAAATCATAATGTTCATTTAAAACCTAAGTATCATAATATATACAATTCTTCAAAGCAGGTCTCATTCTCTATGAAAGCAGTTGGTAAGATGTGTCTAAGACCCCATCCTTATCTCTGAGGTAGAGAACTACATTGGAGGTAATGAATTAGTGATGAACGCCACTTCTAGATAATAAATTTACCCTGAACTTTTATTCTGTAATGCAATTGAATGCTAATAATCTGATGGTAAAATCTCAGAGCACAGTAGCATCAAGTAGAGTGTACATATTTTTCAAGGAACTTTATCTTTTTTTAAAGCATATTTCATGATTTGAAAAAGAATTTTAACAGTATTTTGTGTTTTTATTTTTAATTGTGGAGCTTGTGTCGGTCAGAAACCAGTGTTTAAAAAGAGAGACTATAATACAAGGAGACTGTTAAATAGGTATTAGAGAACTCAAAAAACAAAAGGGGGACACTGATGTAATACAGAGATAGTAACTTCAGGAAGCAGCTACTTCCCTGGTTCTGTGGGAACAAAGGGAAGAGATTAGAGTTATCAGAAACTAGAAGTTTTGGAGAAGAGGTCCTGCAGTGCCTGGTCTGAGGCTTCTGAGGATAGAGTCCTAAGCCAGTGCTGCTATCACTGAGCAGCTGTGAAGAGGCTGGTTCTGGTATTGCCAAAAATAAGCTGAAGAAAGAAACCAACTGTGAATGCCATAGTTAAGAACTGTTGGCCAGTAAAAAAATAAGGAATAAGGCATCAGTCCCCCTTTCACTCTTTCAGCTTTCCAGGCTCTGTTTAGTACCCACTATTGATGAACCCAAGAGTGAGGTAGCTGGAGAAAAGGAAATAGTTTGTAGAATGACTGTTCAGCATCACAAAGCAGGTGGAATGTAAGATGATGGATTTGTAGCTTAGTGACAATGGCATAATTACCAGTACACAGCTCAAAGGGAAGAGTTTAAAAACTCATGTATCTTTCTTACCTGTGGGCAAAGAATAGGAAGAGTTGTGTTATCACCTACAATCAGATCTCTTTTTTAGGTCTCCCTAATCTGCTCTACGTTAAATCTCAGGATTTTTTCATTTTCAGTGTAACCTGACCCACTTATAAACAATTCCTACTTCCTGCAACATTTCGTTACTAGAATGTTTGATTTTTTTTATAGGCTTTTCAGGATATTTAGGGTAGGATACCCTCAATTTGAATAGCCACCATTAGATAATGGTGAAGGATTGGTAACTGAGAGAACATGTATGTAGACTATGGGGTAATACTTTATATGTTCTATATAGTAATATTTTATTGAAATAACACATCCTTTAGGTAAAGCAAGAAGTGTCTAATAGAATTAATAGGAACAAATACTCCAGCTATTAAATATAACAATTCTATCTGCTTATTTATACATTTGCTTTCCTTTATGTGTTGAAAGTTGTAGTCTTTTTTTTTTTTTTTTGTGGTACGCGGGCCTCTCACTGTTGTGGCCTCTCCAGTTGCGGAGCACAGGCTCCGGACGCGCAGGCTCAGCGGCCACGGCTCACGGGCCCAGCCGCTCTGCGGCATGTGGGATCTTCCTAGACCGGGGCACGAAGCCGCGTCCCCTGCATTGGCAGGCAGACTCTCAACCACTGCGCCACCAGGGAAGCCCAAAAGTTGTAGTCTTTAGTCAGGGTTCTCCACAGAAACAAAACTAGCAGGCCGTGTGTGTGTGTGTGTGTGTGAAGAACTTCATTGTAAGCGATTGCCTCACATGATTATAGAGGCTGGCAAGTCCAAATCTGCGATGTGGCCTGGCAGCCTTGCCACCCAGGGAAGCCAGTGGTGCAGTTAGAGTTCGAAGGCTATAGAACCAGTGTTCCAGTTCCAGTCCTAGTTCAAAAGCAGTCAGGCTGGAGACCAGAACTGATGGTGCAGATGAAGTCAGAGGGCAGTCTTCTGGAGAATTCCCCCTTGCTTGGAGATGCCAGTCTTTTTGTTCTGCTCAGGCTTTCAACTAATTAGTTGAGGCACTTTCTGGAGGGCAGTTCCGTTACCCAGTGTTCACCAATTTAAGTGTTAATCTCATCCCAAAACACCCCCCAAGTTGACACATGAAATTAACCATCACATCGTTCTAATACTTTTCTTGATTGTTTATTAATGGGAAGGTACTAGTGACCTTCTGATTACTTCCTTTTCTATTGAACTTTAATATGTCTCTTTTTCCAGTGAGAAAGTGCTTTGCATTTTTCTTGGCAAAGATTTATCCATCAGGATAAGCTGCAGTAACAAACAAGGGGTTAGAATAACAAAGGTTTACTTCTTGTTCCTGTTCTCTGTCTACCATGGTTGGCAGGGAGCCTCTACTCATCATTGTCACTCAAGATCCTAAACTGACAGAACAGCAAGCATCTAAGGCTGTGCTAGTTACCATGTGAAAGAGAAAAGAAAGCTCTGAAATGTCTCACATTGGCAGTTTTAATGCTCTTGTCTGGTCATGACATATGACATGTTTCACTTTCATTCAGAACTCGTTGGCCAAGACTAGTTACATGCTCCCATCTACCACAGTGAGACCAGAAGAAGAAGGGAGACCAAGGCGGAAGTTAGTTCTACCCTGTGACTAAAAGGAGTAGACATGGAAATAGTTGGCAGACAGCACTGTCACTGCCTTTTCCCTCTGCCTATGTACTGCTCATAACTCTCTAAAGATTCAAAGAGAGGAGCACATAATAGTGCTCCATTTGTAGCCTTTCTACGCATTTAGCACTTTGGTTCTCAACTAATCAATGTTCCCCCAATTTTAACATTTATGCCAAGATTTCTTAAGGAAATTATATCTCTTCCTCCCACTATTGCTACTTCCCCATCCCCCACCTTAGCCTTGTCAGCAATGGCAAATCTAAGGTAACGTTTTTTAAGTTTTGAAACAGTGACAAAGAATTTTTATTTATAGACAGGAAGACATATAGAAGGAGGAACATAAGGAGAGGAGTCTGGAAATGACAGAAGAGGCTTTTAGAGGAATCTTTAAGAGCAAAATGAATTTAAAGGTGGGAGAAAGAGAAGATATGAAAAGGTAGACCCGAGAACAAATTAAAACAGATTAAATAAAATTAGTAATTGAAAACAAAAACAAGTTTTGTTTTTAAATTTATTTTATTTATTTTATTTCTGGCTGTGTTGGGTCTTTGTTGCTGCACGCAGGCTTTCTCTAGTTGCTGAGAGCCGGGGCTACTCTTTTTTTTTTTTTTGCTGTACGCGGGCCTCTCACTGTTGTGGCCTCTCCCGTTGGGGAGCACAGGCTCCGGATGCGCAGGCTCAGTGGCCATGGCTCATGGGCCCAGTCGCTCCGCGGCATGTGGGATCTTCCCGGACCGGGGCACGAACCCGTGTCGCCTACATCGGCAGGCGGACTCTCAACCATTGCGCCACCAGGGAAGCCCGGGGGCTACTCTTTGCTGCGGTGCACGGGCTTCTCATTGCGGTGGCTTCTCTTGTTGCGGAGCACGGGCTCTAGGCACGCGGGCTTCAGTAGTTGAGTAGTTGTGGCGCACGGGCTCAGTTGCTCCGCGGCATATGGGATCTAACCGGACCAGGGCTCGAACCCGTGTCGCCTGCATTGGCAGGCGGATTCTTAACCACTCCGCCACCAGGAAAGCCCCCAAAACAAGTTTTGAGAGCCAAAAACAAGAAGACATTTAAACATTATAACATGATATAGAAAGAGTTATAGTGTAAGATGACAACAAGAAGGAGAACTAAGAGTAGATGATCAGTGGTGGCATTTCATGAGTGCAGTATATATACCAGAAATTGTGCTGGAAGCTGTCCAGGTATTATTTTTAATAGGCATAACAATTTTGCCAGGAATAATATGAACTACTTCTGAGGTAAATGGTAAAAGCAGAGAGTGAGACTTGGTTTTCTTTGACTTTGATAGAAAAATGAAACATAGTGGAGATAAATCATGTAATTAGGAGAAATCTGTATAGCTCATGGAAGACCTGTACAGGGGAACTATAACAATAACTTAGACTTTATATATTAATATGATTCTGAAGTTAAATGGAAATTTGGAATGTATATATTATTGTTTGTGCTTGTTGCTTACTAATACAGCTAAAACAGATTAGAACAGATTTAATTAAAATTAACATAATTCCAAATACAAAGCCATTTAAAATTATATTTCTTATTTGATGAAATATATGGATGTTTTTCGTATCTTCATGTGTAATTTGATTTAATTAATAGATTTGATTAATCTGTTAGCCCAATTTTGATTTTATTTGTAGAATCCGTCATATTTAGAAAGATTTCTCCAAATGGAACTAAAATAGGGAAAGAAATCTTTCCTGAAAATGACTTATTCATTCAAGCATTTATTTAAAAATATATTTATTGGGACTTCCCTGGTGATCCAGTGGTTAAGACTCCACGCTTCCATTGCAGGGGACATGGGTTCGATCCCTGGTCAGGGAACTAAGATCCCGCATGCCTCATGGCAGCCAAAAAACAAAAACAAACAATATATTTATTGACTTCCTACTTTGTGCCTAGTGTAAGTTCAGTAGGACTCATTGTCTGCCCACAGACTAAAATAGTTTTTTTAAAAAACATTATTTCACCTTTTTTTTTGGCTGTGTTGGGTCGGCACGTGGGATCTTCATTGAGGCATGCGGCATCTTTTGTTTCGGTACGCAAGCTTCTCTCTAGTTGTGGCGTGCAGGCTCCAGGGTGTGAGGGCTCTGTAGTTGTGGTGTTGGGTTCCAGAGTGTGTGGGCTCTGTGGTTTGCGGCACATGGGCTCTAGTGGAGGCATGCAAGCTCAGTAGTTGTGGTGCATGGGCTTAGTTGCCCTGTGGCATGTGGGATCTTAGTTCCCTGACCAGGGATTGAACCTGCGTCCCCTGTGTTATAAGGCAGATTCTTTACCACTGGACCACCAGGGAAGTCCCGAGAAAAATAATTTACATTAAGTTTTGTCTTCGGGCTCCTACTGGCCAAATCTGGGACAATATATACACAAAAATAATTCATTAAAGAATTATAAACCATTGGGGGAAAAAAGGAATTCATGAGTCCATACCAGTGATTGATAAAGATTGAGAGAGAGACAGAGACAGAGAGGGAGAGAGAGATAGGGGAGAAGAGAGGGCTCTTGCTTACATTAGAAGGCCAAATGCCAATTAGTAATGTACAGGGGCTGCTGGTGTTGGGAAAAAATCAGCATTTTGCACACATCATAGGAAAGGTATGGTTCAGGATGCTAAGTCTAGGGGCAGGTGTTGATAACGAACATGGCTTTTGCATGGTTTTAAAATGTTTCTCCACAGATTACTTATTTGTTGCAAAGGAAAAATTAGTAGTTATTTTGTACAGTACTGGGTAGTACATTGACTGGATGATCAAAATTAACATCATCATTGAGAAGCAGGTGGACATCCTGTGCTTACAACTATGATACTCTAAGAAGGACCCATCATTGCTTGTATAATATTCCAGCCAAGAATGCATAATCTGAATCTTAAGTGTATGGAAACATCAAGCAAACTCCAGATGAACAACATTTTAATGAGTAAAAGGAGGGGTTAGGAGACACTATTCTTTAAAAGTGTCATAAAGGAAGGCTGTGGAAACGTTTCAGATTAAAGGATGCTGAAGAGATGTGACAGCCAAATGTAATACCTGACCCTGGACAGGAGACTATACTTAGGGGTGGGAAGGTGGGAATGCTATAGGACATGATTAGGTCATTTGACATACTGGATTATGAATGGTAGATTACATAAATGTATTACATTAATGTTAAGTGTATTGAAATTTACAACTGTACTGTAGTGTTATGTAAGACAGTATTCCTAGGAATTATTCACTAAAGTATTTAGAGGTAAAAGGCTATAATATTCATAATTTTCCCTTAAATGTTCTGAAAAATATTATAGGTCTGAATATGTGTATATATAAATCTATATCTCATATATAGATATATGTGCATATGTATCTTTTTCAGGGGGGAGTGAGAAAATTATAAAGCATTTAGGATAAAGTTTTAACAGTGAACCTGGGTAGACTATACTTGAAGTTTTTTGTACTATTTTTATTCTTGCAGCTTTTGTAAGAGCTTGAACTTATTTCCAGATAAAAAGTTGAAAAATTAAGAAAAGTAGTTATGTTCTAGGTATGATGGGAAAACACGCACACACACACACACACACACACACATACACACACAAGCACAGAAAAATTGACCAGGGGACATAAACTTAGAAAACTGAGATGCAAGCAAACATTTTGCATCCCTCTCAGCAACCTGTTGATATGTATTGGCATCAACTAGGTGCTAAACGCTTGGCCCAAATATCAGCTAATAATGGAGCAACCAAATATACTATGTTCTAAAAATGGTACATTATTAGCTGTTTTGTCTTATCCTATTGAAAACATGCAGTGCAAACTACTTATGCTTTAATATTTGTGTTATGTATAATAGTTTTCACCTCTTTAATTTAGCTTATTAAATTTTAGCACAATTATAATGGAAATTATGTTCATATGTTACATCTAATACAGAGCCTTTAGAATGAGTCATTAATCACAAATTGCAGGAGTACATTTTCATTATGTTAATCAAATGAGAATCTTTATTTTTGTTTGTAGCAGAGGATTTTTGGATAGGATATATCCAATGTATTAGTTAATATCATAATTTATAATAAATGTGCAAAATGTAAATACGTGGAAAAACCTAACTGAAAGCTAAATCAGATTTCATCCTTTTAAAATTACTTTTTCTACAACATGACTAATTTTTTTAAGGCATGACTCAGTTTTTTATTTGAAACTCTAGTAATATTTGTATTGTTAGAAACACATAAACAGTTTTGATAATGATCTTAAATAGGAAGATCCAGTAATGTTCTAAGATGTTATATTTGAAATTAAAATAAATACAGAAGTAGGATAATTCTTAAGCCTTCTACGCAATGGAAATAGGCATAGATTTGGAAAGCAGTGCAGTAGCAAATGGTATCTGATATGATTTCTAGTGAATCTGGATATTAGATCTGGATCTTAGAACTCTTTAGTGTGTCAGTACTAAGTCCAGCTGTGCCTATCCTGTTCAGCTTATTCTATGATCAACTGGCTTTTCTTTCTATATAATTATAAGGGACAATTGTAATAATTATAAAGAAAATAATTTCAATACCTTAATTGAATATTGTTCAAATTGTTGAGAAGAAGGCATCTTAATCCAGTGCTTTATCAGTAGATTGTATTTAAATGTATGGAATTTCTATGTGGCTGTTCTCCAAATATTTTCCATTTTTGTTGGCTCTAACAGTGTTTTTTGTTGTTGTTGTTGTTTTAAGATTTAACAAAGTTTACTAAGTCACTTGCTCTCTGTAAAGGCATGATTTTACTACCTTTTTTTTTAGTGAGAGCAAAAAGATTTTGGAGCGTATTTATACATTATTTTAATTAATTATTAATTAATTAAAAATTTAAATTTAATTTTATTTTTTTATACAGCAGGTTCTTATTAGTTATCCATTTTATACATATTAGTGTATACATGTCAATCCTGTTCTCCCAGTTCATCCCACCACCACCACCTGCCCTGCCACTTCCCCGCCTTGGTGTCCATACGTTTGTTCTCTACATCTGTGCCTCTATTTCTGCACTGCAAACCGGTTCACCTGTACCATTTTTCTAGGTTTCTAACAGTGTTAAGAGCTTGTTTGGGGGATGGAAAAAAGTCTTTTTTTTTTTTTGGATTTTCAGCAGTCCACCAGTTGCTGATATGTCATTGTAACAGTAACCTTTATTCCCTAAGCCCCACACCCACCATGCCCATCTAAGAGATTCATTTTGTGTTGAATTGTTCTTTGTAAAAGCACATGCTGTTTGTGTTGGCCTTACCAAAGTCTGTAGAAATATTTCAGCCATCAAAATTACTGAAATTGTAATTAAAAACAAAAATAATCCCAGCCTTCTGGATCTGTATCCTTCAGGTAGAAGAAGCCAGTGGTATGGAGTCTTTGTGTCCAGATAAAATTTCAGAAAGTGGCACAGAGTAGCTTGATTTCTGATGAATTTCAGTTGCACTGTAGGAATAAGCTACTACCTTAGGTATCAAATTAGCAGTACTACTGAACTAGTTCTTTTACATTTTGGAAATTTTAAATGGCTATTTCCTTTTTCTATTTCCAGTTGTTAGGAAACTTAATGTGACTGCTACGTTTCACCGTTAATTGTTTTAAATTTTTGTGTAATTCGAAAGAAGAAATCCTTTCAGTTGGTGAGCATTTAAATTAGTGGCTAGACTTGCTTTTCAAGATTATGCCAATCCTGGTGATGTATTATTCAGTACACAAATCAAAAGTAAAATATTAAATTTATTTTATAATTGTTTTTGTAATTGTGCCTTCTCTACTTGCCCATGTTGTAATTTGGTATTAACTTCTTTTTAACAATAGACGAATCCTTAGTACTGTGGAAAAGAGCAGACAGAAATATAAACCAGCTTCTCTCACAGTGGAGTTTGTCCCTTTCTTTTATCGTAAGTAACAGCTCTAATTTCTCTTGCTTTGATTCTGATGTTACTTTGATTGTTCCTTATTCTGATTCTGACCTTGATTCAGCTTTGTGTTTTTAAAAGATAAAGATTCTAAGAAACTATTACTGGAGTACTTGATTCATGTTTTGTTGTGATTATTCTTCTTGGTTTTATTTAATTCATTGTTCTCAAAGTGTTTTTCTTTTGAGAAGAGCTGAATGTTTTAATGACAGTAGTATATCTTAAAACTTTAGAATTTTTACGGAAAATAAACTTGAGAGAATTGGTCCCCGTTTGTATGACCTATATGGACTCTAGCTTTCTTTCTTTAAAGAAATGATTTTGCCATATTTTAAGAATGTAGAAAATTTTGCAGAATATAAAAGGAACACCTTGTGTTTCCCACTCAAATTGGTCAGATCTTAACATTTTGCCGTTTTGCCATATTTGCTTTAATTCTGTCACTCCTTTTTTTTTTTTTTTTCTAAGAAATAAAATAAGACAAATAGTCCCTGGAAGGGCAGTTGGTCCTGTCCAAAATATATATGACATTTGGTCCATGCCAAAAGGTCCTTGAAATTTGCTCCTATCCAAATGAGCATATTTGGTTCATGCCACATGATTTTGGGTAGGGCCAAATGTCAAGGACTTTTTGGCATGGACCAAATATCTTATGGACATTTTGGACAGGACCAAATGTCTGCTAACGAAATAGTCCTTTGTTTGATTGCTTGGTGAAGATGATTGCAGTGCCCACTTTGCTTGACCACCAGTAGTGATACTGCCTTCAGCTAGATAATCAAACTGACATGTCCACAGTAGGAAACCCAGCATGCCAATGGAACAGTGTAGGTGTTTCTTTTCAGGAGGAGATCTCAGAACATTCCAAGGGCTTTTCTTGGGTTTTCTAAGTGAGGGTATGAAACCAAATTGGTGGGTGTGTGAGCCATTCTGGCTTTGAAGTATGGTATCCCATAGAAGGCATGTATAGCTTATAGTAACCGATGAATGTAATTTCCACATCCTGGGAAGGGAAATGCCTAAATTACACGTTGCAATCAGGGAAGCCCAAGGTTATTTTATAGTTATCATAGTCTTCGTAGTCCAGATCAAGGGCCATTTTTACCATGAGCAATGTTGCCTGGTAACTCATTTGTCACTCATTGATGGTCCACATTTGTCAGATTTCCAGAAATATAATTCTTGGTCCATTTTCCTATAGAGAAGGAGAAAGGATTTTTCCTACCCTTTGTTAATCAGTATTCACAGTAGTGATAGTGAAAATTTTCAATTGTAAAGATGTTTTTCCTTTTGCAAGATATCCTTGGAATGATACTGTGGCATAGGGTGAATATCATATTTTTCAACATTTTTTCACCTAATATTTTGCATCCATTGATGATACTTGCCTGGATCAGTTATTTTATTGAGGGTTGCAATATTGTGGTCTTCAGATTCTATCCTTACAGTTCTATCAGCTGTTGTATTCTGTAAAAAAGAATTTTCCCTCATCAACTGGGGATAAACTACAGCTGTTCCCAAAAAGGCTGGATAAAGTACTTAAATCTTTCCCTTTTACTGTCTGTTTTCAAAATGAGTTCAAATAATAGTTACTTTTAGTGGGGCATATAAGTTTTATTTCTCTCTTTTTTGTGTATCACTGTGGACTCAACTTTTATTTATTCAATGTTAAAATCAGGTTATAGTTTTTGATGCTAAAATTATTCCACACTTGATCACGAAGATCATTTTATCCTATTCAATTTGCATTTTCATTTAATTGAGTCTTTTAAAACACAGAAGCTTTAAATATTAATGGAATCTAATTTATAAAATTTTTTTTATGATCTGTGGTTTTTGTGCCTTACCGAAGAAATCTTGGTTACCTCAAGGTCATGAAGGTTTTCTCTTACGTTTTCTTCTATTAGGTCAATTACCTGTTTTGAGTTAGTATTTTCTATCTAGCATAACGTTTTTCATTATTGTTCCAGCAACATTTGTTGAAAAAGCTCTTCTTTCTTCCATTGAGTTACCTTGGCACATTTATCAAAAATCTGTTGACCATAAAACATGGGTTGACTTCTGGATTCTCTTTTTTGTTTCACATGTCTACCTTTATGCTGTTACCACGCTGTATTGATTATTGTGACTTTATACTAAGTCCTGAAGTCATTAAGACCTCCAACTTTGTTCTTCCTTTTCAAATTGTTTTCATTATTCTGGATCATTTGCATTTTTATATATATTTTAGAATCCATTTTTTAGTATTGTTACAAAAAAGCTTGCTGGGATTTTGATTGGGATTGTATTGAATCTATGGAACCATTTGAGGAGAATTGCCACCTTAAGAATATTGAGACTTCCAATTCATGAATCTGATATATCTCATTGTTTATTTGTATGTTTATTTCTTTAACCAGTATTACATAGTTTTCAGCACATAGATTGTGCACATATTTTGTTAATTTATCCCCAAATATTTATCCCAAGTACTTGTAGTTGTAAAGTCTTTAAAATAAACTATTGCAAATTTTTTGAAAAGCCTTATCTTCATGACCTGTTTTTTGATAATGAAATGTCCCTTCGTATCCATGGTAATATTCTTTGCCTTGCCTTGGTGATATTCCTTGCCTGTTTTGTCAGATACTAGTATAGTATCTGACACTCCAGCAATCTTATGATTAGAATTTGTTTTCTGTATGTCCTCTGTGGCTGAATAGAACTCTATCATCTGTGTGAAATCTGAAATTTCAGTTTACAACTTCTTGGTAGGTTTTTGCCTGTCTTGTGGGATTTCATACTATAATTTAGGACTGGTACTTGGACTCAAAGTGAGCCCTTTGCATATTTCTGGATTGCTTTCTCTGTATGTAGAGCTTCCTCCATTCAAGTACTGCTTTACAAATTCCAGTTGCCTAGGCCTCCCCAAACTTTTTATCTGTCTCCTAACTCAGCAAATAGCCATGTTCTTTTAGGGTTCCCCTTTTCTCTGCATTTGTTCAGAAAATGTCTACAAACCAAAAGCTGAGGTGATCCTTGGGTTTACTTTGCTTTCCTTCTCTTGTGTTTCACAATAGAAGGACAACTTCTAGAACCTAAAAATCTCTAGAGCCTATTTTTTCCAATTTTCTAGTTATTTATAGCAGGAAAACATGTGTAGTGACAGTTATTCCAGCATAGCTGGAATGACTTAATTTTTTAAATGTAAATTTCTATCAATACACTTTAACTCAAAATTGTTTTTTTGGTAATGTTTCTTATGTATAAAAATTGCATATAATTCTATTGTTATTATCTTGTCTTTGTGTGTAATGATGTATGCAAAAGGATATTCATTACTGGATTGTTAGTAGTATCAAAAGAAAATGGAAAAGTATAAATGTTTATCAGTAGAGAACTGGTTAAGTAAATTAAGGTACGTCATTGTAGTGAAATGCTCTCTAGTCATTCCACTACTGATGAATAATGCAGATGTATATGTTAAGATGTAATAATGCCCAGAATGTATTAAGCATAATGTATTAAGCAAAAAAACATAATGCAATAATATATGTAGAGCTTTTTTGCTTTTTTTTTTTTTTAAGGTGTGGAGAGTAAGGTGGATTGAGGAATAGGTTAGAGGGAAACTTGCTTTTCCTTGTCAGTTCTTTTATGCTGTTTAAAATTTTCTGTGTAATGTGCCTGTATAACCTTTTTTTTTTTCGGTTCGCGGGCCTCTCACTGCTGTGGCCTCTCCCGCAGCGGAGCACAGGCTCCGGACGCGCAGGCCCAGCGGCCACGGCCCACGGGCCTAGCCGCTCTGCGGCATGCGGGATCCTCCCGGACCGGGGCATGAACCCGTGTCCCCCGCATCGGCAGGCGGACTCTCAACCACTGCGCCACCAGGGAAGCCCTGTATAACCTTTTAAAAACAATAAAATTATGTTAAAAGAAAGGTTACTATTGGTACTAGAACTTTAGAATATTGGCCCTGGAGTGGACCCAGGAGATCTTTTTATCTAACTCTTTCAATTTTATAATTGAATAATAATAGTTATACTAATAAGCAGTAGTTCTAGTAGTAAAAAGACGTCTAGTTTTATTGCAGATTTGGGTTAATTTGTAGCTCTGTCACTTAGTAACTGGATGACTTTAGGCACCGTATTAAATTTTGACCTTCCATTTGCTCATTTATAAATGGGGGCAAAATATCATCCTCGTATGGAGTATTATGAGAATTAAATGAGGTAACATAAAAAGAAAGTATCTAAAATGCTCCCTGATTGATGGTTTCTCTTTTCCTTTCCTATGAAAAAAAATGCATGTTAACTTTGCCTTTTAACAAATTTTAGCCTTTCACAAATCTTTTTTTTAAATTTTGTTCTGTTTTGTTTTGTTTCTTATAATTAATTTTTACTGGAGTATAGTTGCTTTACAATGTTGTGTTAGCTTCTACTGTGCAGCAAAGTGAATCAGCTACACAAATCGTTTCTGATGTTTCTGTGTCAGACATTCCTTAAAGATCAGTCATACTGTGAAAGAGAAACCTTATTTATTTATTTTGTGTATTATATTCACAGAATGTTTTCAAGAAAGTGAGCATCTCAAGGAAAGTCTTAAGTGTTGCTTATTGCATCTCTTTGGAGCCATTGTAGCTGGTGGGCAGGTGAGGAACATGTTGAAAGTTAACCTATGAAACGATAGTAAACATTACAAAAAGTTTTCCGTAGATTATTTAATGAATTCTTTGTGTCTTTAAAATTTTCATGAACCATACAAATATTTTTTTGAGTTTAGATCTTGTTTAAAACTTAATTTACTTACTTCTTTTATTTATTAAGTTCCAAAAAACCTAAGTAATAATATTAGCATTAACAATAAAATTACTGCATAAATGACTAGATTTAACAGTTCTTGGTATTTGAAGTTCTTAGTTGTATTAACTTTCAGCTTCCAGTTCTTACTTTAGAATATAGAGGATAGTCATCCCTGTTAGTTCATTTGATGAAATAAAACTCTAGCCATTTGATTTCCTAAGACATATGAATTTAGTCACTCTGCTGTCTGTTTTTACTTATTAAATGCATATATACATGGCTTATATGCATTTTTCAACAAACTGAACTAGTTTTAAAATTATTTATAAGAAAGAAGTTCTAGTAATTTTATTTATTTATTTAAATTGAACATCTTAAAAGCTGTCTGTAGTAAACTTTGAATCTAACTACTAGTTGAAAACAGGATTATAGTTCAGAAGGAATATTCTACTTGTTTTGTTTAGCCACACAGTTTAGATCAGAGGTTTCTAACACATTTTATATCACATACCCCTTTGGCAGTCTGATATAGCCCCTTGTCAGAATGTTTTCACATGCCTAAAATAAAATACATATGACCACAAAGGAAACTATACTGAAATGCAGTTACTAAAATATTAACAGAACAAGTTTGTAACATAGTAATGTGCTTCTTTATAACACATCAAATAAAAAAATACGGCAGCAAGTCTAGTGACTAATGTAATTTCAAAGAAGAGATGAGGGTAAATGATGTTTCAAGACACTACAACAACTATAATACATGAACATGTATATGATTTCTATTGATGACAAAAATCACAGGTATTGCTAATAATACTGCTTGGGTTTCCTAGTGGGCCACCTTGCCCTCTCCTCTGCACTCTAGTAGAAGATAAGAGTCTCTGTAGCGAGAGGGATGGTGACCAGAATCCTGTTTTTCAGTTTGTTTGCTTTGTCACCTTCCTTTATTAGCTAATATCCTTTTGCTTCAGTACCTCCCAATTTCCATCATTTCTCCACTACTAAGAATAAATAAGTGTACATGAGTAAAATTGGAAATGACATTGTTTTTGACTGATGCCGAAGCTGGTTGGATCCTGTTCCCTTTTTGAATATACCCAGACTTGTTCTTGTTAGGGCCTGGGGTAATCGAGCCCTGAGAGACCTCCAGTTATTAAAACTCACATGGAAATCAAATAGGTTGGAAGCCCAATTTATTATTTTATGTACTGAAAATACTCAGAATCCTTATAATCAGGTCATAGCTATAGTTACAAATATATTGAAATCAGAAGGCTGTTGAATATAGCCTCAGTACAAGGGTATTTAGATGAATAGTTAAAGGCATAATAATGGCTTTGTCACAGAGTCAAAAAAGTCCAGTGATTGGTCTCCCTTTCCAAAGCATCATGCCTGGCTTCCCACTGGCATATTTATGCTGTTTTGTGCTATGTTAAGAGCAGGGGCTCTGGAGCCAGACTGACATAGGTTTGAATCCTATGTCATTTCTAACTAGTTGTGTGACCTTGGATAAACTGTTTACATTTGTTTAGTTTCTCTATTTGTAATGTGGAAATAGTAACACTTATAGGGCAGTCATAAGGACCAAATGACACATAATATATGTAAAACACTTAACAAAGTGCCTGTGCTTATAAGAATGAAGTATATCACAGGGGTATCAGATTTATGATTCCTTGAAAGTAGCAGTAAATACTGAAGTTCTAGTAGCTTAAGTTAGAAGTTTACCTTTTTTCTTTTGTTTAAAAAAAAAAATAGCTGTAAGCAGTCCAGAGTTAATCTGGTGGCTCTAACCTCTTCAGGGACTCAGGTACCTTTTGAATGTCAATTTGTTATCCTTACTATTATTTCTTGTGGTACAAAATAGCTTCTAGAGTTTTGGCCACCCTGTCTACATTTTGGGCACATAGATGGAGGGGGAGGTGAAGAAGAAGACAAATGGCAGGTGCCAATTATCTTTGAAGGAGATACTGAAAAGCTGACGGTATCTCATTTGCCAAACTCCATCAGATAGCTGCAAAGTTGCAAATATGTTCAGATAAAAAATTTGATAAAACTTGTTTCCTCAGCCTTCTTAACAGCAGGGGAGGTTAGGAAATGTAATGTTTATTCCTGGTAGCCATGTGTCCAGCAAAAACATCAGGGGCTCTGTTAATAAGGAAGCAGAGGAAAATTGATCTTGGATGGGCCATCAGCAATTTCTTCCATAGTAGCACTTGTTATTATTGATATTATTTATCATATTGATAATCAGTCCGAATGGCCTAAGTGTTACTACTTTCAGATGATTTTACATAATTATACTCTGATTTATTATTTATGAATTTAACAATTTAGGGCAACATATTTATTTCAAGCTTAATGGATCACCTCAAATAGCTACCAGTTACTTAGAGTTTCAGAAATATATTTGTAGAATCAGAGCCAAGCCAGTCCTCTTATATATCTATATTATTTGGGATAATATGATATAAATGATATATGTCATTTGCTATAACCAACAGAAAACCTGAGAGAGGCTTGGCCAAATCGACGTGTTTATTTTTATTCTTGCATAAGAAATCCAGATGCAGGCGGTTCTGGGATAGCAGAGCAACTCAATGATATCATCAGGGACTAAGGTCCTTGTGTTCCTGTTCTGCTCTGTAGCCTGCTACTTTAATTCTGGGGCTTGTTTCCTCATGATATAAAGGTGGCTCCAAGCTTCTTGTCTGCATTTCAGGCAAGCAAAGGGTGAAAAAGCCAAGAGCAAAGGATCCTTCCCTTTTTTATTTGTAAAGTGATATCCTTTTCATGGTCTACTGGCACATATTCTTGACCAAAACTATGTCACATGGCTACCCCTAGCTACAAGGGAGGGTGGTAAGTAAGTTTTCTACATGGGCAGATGACTATCTGAATAAAATCAGAATTCTATTAGTGAAGAAATGAAGACCTAATATATGTAAAACACCAGCGGTGTCTGTCAAAGTATCTGTGTAAAATTTTTTCAATGTTGATTGATAAAGAAAAAGTTGTCTGCAGATTTATTAAATTCTCTTTGTTTTTGCAAACATACAGCACTTCTGTTAGATTTGGGTTTCAATTTTAGTCTCTCATGTTTCAGAGGAATGCTTTGCAAGCAATTTCTCCAGCCACCATGGAGGTTCTCATGAGAGTTTTGGCCGATTGCGATTCTTGGGAGGACGGAAATCCTGAAGAAGTGGGTAGGAAGGTAGAACTTACTCTGAAGTGCCTTACAGAGGTGGTACATATCCTTCTCACTAGCAGCTCTGATCAGCGTCAAGTGGAAACCAGCACTATTTTGGAGAACTATTTTAAATTGCTAAATTCAGATCATTCAGCTTTACCTAATCAAAGGAGGTCCAGACTGTGGGAAAGCCGGTTCATAGCTCTACAGATCAAAATGCTGAGTGAGTATTAGATGAAGTTTATTATATTCAGTTTTCTCTGAATCTAGTTTGTTTGTTTTTTTTTTTACCTTTATATTCTCCATTTTCATTTAGAATTCAAGGCTATTGTATAGAAAATATTGATTGTTTAATTCAGATATTGTGTGACTATTTAGATTTGACTTCAAAATAATATGGAATTGATTTGTCTTTCACATATTTGCTTTAACAGTGACAAAATCGAGCCTCTATATTCTCTTTTGAAAGTTGTAATCCACTAAAAGCATCAATGTTCAAAAGTAAATCAACTGTGATTTTGAAATTCTAGGAAAAGTAAATTTTCAGAAAGTACCATTTGTAGTTTCTAACCTATCGCAAAGAGTCACATACGATCAATTTTTTATGTGCTTCTAATACATCTCTGTAGAAATCACTTCAGTATGTCCTTCCTTTTGAGGGTTTCTGGTTTCTTGTTTTGTTTTGATTCCTCAGATCCTCTGTGTGTATGTGTCTTGTTTTTCTTTCCCTCTCTGTGTTGGTTGTTTTGTGTCATTCTGTGCTTCTTTCTCTCTCTCCCCATCTCCCGCCTCCCTGCAAGCTCCTTCACCAATATACGTGATTTCTTTTTGTACTCCTGTTAGATTGATAGATACTAATATTATTAACTGAGAGTTCCTTTTTATAGAAGTAAAATATTTTCATTATAGCTAAACTAGAAAATTCAGATAAGTGAAAAAAAGTTTTTGTATCCTGCCACCCGACATAACCAACATTAATGGTTTGTTGTATAGCCCTAGAGACTTTAAAAAATGTTTGTGTGGGTATGTGTGTGGTGTCCAATTTAAAAATATTGGACATCAAAATCTCAGTGAAACTTAATGATTCATAACAATAGTGTTTTTGTAGGAAAATAAGATTCATCTTATATAGTTTCTATTCTTTTATATGTTATAACATGTCACGTTTTATAATTATTATAAATTATAAGTTTATAAGGAAATTTGAGTCTACATTGAATGGACTTCTTTTTTATTATGAACTTGCATATTACCTATGTCAAATGTCCCTTGATTTCTGAGTGGGGACATCCTTTCAGTAGGAAACAAGACCAAAGCATCATCACCAATGGATTAATTACCTAAGTCTCATTTTCATGATAGCCATATGTTAATTTTATACTATAGAAATGAGACAATGTTGCCAGACATAACCAAGTGTTGCTTATTCATAGCAAGTTGGGAACCACAGTTTATTACACTTAAGTTATAATGGAAGAACACCTAAGTAAATCTCTGGGAAATATATATCATTCTTATATATAAAAAAAAATAAATATTTTTAATAATAAAGTATAAAAATGTTCACTTTTTTTTCACTTTTCTTATCAAGTAATAAGTACAGGTTTTGTTTTCTATTCCCCCTCTTTATTATTTCCTATTAATTTACATCTGTTTGTTAGCCAAAAAGCCTAAATTAAGTATATGGCTAGAGTGAATGTTTCTGTGATCCCAGATTTTCCACTTTATTAATGGAAGTTTTGTTTTTAATTTCCTAGATACCATTACAGCCATGTTAGACTGCAGAGATAGGCCTGTTCTTCAGGCTATTTTTCTTAACAGTAATTGCTTTGAACATCTCATACGACTGCTACAGAACTGCAAGGTATTTTTCTATTATTACTATTATTGTTGTCTTTGATTTTAAGAAGCGGTTATTTTGTTTATGTTTTGATTCTATTTTGAGCATAACTATAACTAATTTTTTTTATTGTGGTAAAATACACGTAACGTAAAATTTACCATCTTAATCATTTTTAAGTATACAGTTCAGTGGTATTAAATACATTCACGTTGTTGTCGCAACCATTACCACCATCCATCCCCCATAACTCTTCATCTTGTAAAACTAAAGCTCTATGTCCATTAAACAACTCTACATTCTCCTCTCTGTTCAGCCCTTGGCAACTACTGTTCTTGCTGTCTCTGTGATTTTGCTACTCTAAGTACCTCGTATAGGTGGAATTGTACAGTGTTTGATTTTTTGTGACTGGCCTATTTCATTCAGCATAATATCCACAAGATTCATCCATGTTGTAGCATATTGCAGAATTTCCTTTCTTTTTAAGACTGAATAGTATCTCAATGTATGTATACATATGTATATACTACATTTTGTTTATTCATTCATCTGTTGATGGACTCTTGTGTTGATTCTACCTTTTGGCTATCATGGATAATGTTGCTATGAACATGAGTACACAAATATCTCTTCAAGACCCTACTTTATTTATTTATTTATTTTTAAGACCCTACTTTAAATTCTTTTCGGTATATATCCAGAAGTGGGTTTGCTGGATCATATAGTAATTAAATTTTTAATTTTTTGAGGAACCACCTTACTGTTTTCCATAGTAGCTGCACCATTTTACATTGCCACCAACAGTGCACAAAGGTTCCAGTTTCTCCACATTCTTATCAACACTTGTTTTCTTCTTCTTCTTCTTCTTCTTCTTCTCCTTCTCGTCCTTCTTCTTCCTCTTCCTCCTCTTCCTCTTCCCCTTCCTCTTCTCCCTCTTCCTCCTCCTCCTCTTCTCCTTCTTCCTCCTCCTCCTCTTCTTCCTCTTCTCTTTTTTTGATAGTAGCCATCTCAATGGATGTGAGGTGGTATCTCATTGTAGTTTGATTTGCTTTTCTCTAATGATTAGTGATGCTGAGCATCTTTTCATGTGCTTACTGGCCATTTATGTATCATCTTTAGAGAAATGTCTATTCAAGTCCTTGGTGCATTTTTTAATTGGGTTTTTTAGCTTTTTTGTTGTTAAGTTTCAAAGTCTTTTTTGTTATGCATTGTTAAAATTTAGTATGAGCATTTGATGGCATATGTTTTTGCACTTTTGTTTCACTTAAGATTATTTCATTAGCATTTTCATGTGTTATGATTTTAATATTTACATGTTATTATATTGAGTGGATGTACCATAGATTACTTAACTATTCCCTATTGGTAAATTCTTAATTTGTTTCCAATTTTGTTTGTGATTACATAACTTTTTAAAGTTTCATAGAACAGAATTCTATTTCTAGTACAATTATTAGATCAAAGGGCATAAATTTTTTTAAGTAGGGAACATTGTGTATAAACTTATAAGTGGAAAATGTAGAAAAGTAGAAAAATAAAAATACTATTAAGGTTCTTGATGTATACTTCCAATTTGCTTATTTTTAAAAGTTTTTACTAATTTACACTTGTAGCAGATTTGTGTGTAAGTACATAATAACTAATATCTCTGATTATTATATGTTTCCATAAATTTCAAGATGGCACCAGAAACCTTCTTGAGAAGCCTTTGAAAGTAAAACTACTTCAAAGAGCTTTTACCTTTCTCTTTGAAATATTCCTTTCATGAATTCCCTGTTGAAAAATACTGGGGGTCCCTTCTGATTCTGTGAGAATATTCCAGAATAAGAATTTTAACGTCAGCTCCTTGAATTTTTCCACTCTGTTAGGAGGGGTATCCTTGAAAACATTTATGTCACTATATTGCTCAACTTATAGTAAAATTGTGAAGAATAGCATAAAATAGGAAATAATATATTGATAAAGTTGAGAATATTCCAGAATAAGAATTTTAACATCAGCTCCTTGAATTTTTCCACTCTGTTAGGAGGGGTATCCTTGAAAACATTTATGTCACTATATTGCTTAACTTATAGTAAAATTGTGAAGAATAGCATAAAATAGGAAATAATATATTGATAAAGTAAGTCATAATGAATATTTATGAAGTCAACAAAAGTACCAAATTACAACTGTAGAGTCAAGATCTCTCTGTCTGCCTTTTAAAAATCATTCTTGGGAAAGAAATCCTAGGGAGGTGAAAGCAGCATAAGAGAAATGTTTATAAAACCTTCTGTTTGTTGTAAAAATTCAGCGTGGGTTTATCAGTTATAAAGACAACTTCAGTAATAAAGGCAAGATCTCACATGTGCATATATGAAACTAAGACATAATTAAAAATCTCTATCATGTCATGGTCAACAGTATCTTTTTTAAAAATACAGAACCGTTTGACATAGCTGTCATGATGGTGAGCTAATATTTACTCTTTCTTCTATGTTATAAGCCAAAGTTTCTTATCATTTAGATCTAGAAACTTGCTGGTAGTCATACCATTTTAAAATTTAATTATTTGTTACCATTTATCACATTTTGTTTTGAAACAGGAAATGGTAGAGAAGAAACCCATTTCAGAGGGGAAAGCTAGGCTTTGGGACCTGAGCCTTCTCTCCTGGCAGTAGTCTTTATTTGTGGAATATTCTAGTCAGACTCCCTGTAGATTCCTCACTAAACTTTAGACTCATTGTTTTTTTTTTTTTTAACATCTTTATTGGAGTATAATAGCTTTACAATGGTGTGTTAGTTTCTGCTTTATAACGAAGTGAATCAGTTATACATATACATATGTCCCCATATCTCTCCCTCTTGCATCTCCCTCCCTCCCACCCTCCCTATCCCACCCCTCTAGGTGGTCACAAAGCACTGAGCTGATCTCCCTGTGCTATGCGGCTGCTTCCTACTAGCTATCTATTTTACGTTTGGTAGTGTATATATGTCCATGCCACTCTCTCACTTTGTCCCAGCTTACCCTTCCACCTCCCCGTATCCTCAAGTTCATTCTCTAGTAGGTCTGCATCTTTATTCCCGTCTTGCCCCTAGGTTCTTCATGACCTTTTTTTTTTTTCAGATTCCATATATATGTGTTAGCATATGGTATTTGTTTTTCTCTTTCTGACTTACTTCACTCTGAATGACAGTCTCTAGGTCCATCTGCCTCACTACAGATAACTCAGTTTCGTTCCTTTTTATGGCCGAGTAATATTCCATTGTATATATGTGCCACATCTGGACTCATTAAGTTTTAAAAACAAGGGGGGGGGCCTTCGCTGGTGGCACAGTGGTTAAGAATCTGCCTGCCAGTGCAGGGGACATGGGTTCGACCCCTGGTCCAGGAAGATCCCACATGCGTGGAGCAACTAAGCCCGTGTCCCACAACTACTGAGCCCACATGCCACAGTTACTGAAACCCGCACGCCCAGAGCCCGTGCACCGCACCGAAGAGTAGCCTCTGCTCACTGCAACCAGAGAAAAGCCTGCGTGCAGCAACGAAGACCCAACGCAGCCAAAAATAAAATAAATAAATAAACTTATTAAAAAGTATAATAAATTAGTTAAGATGATTTAATAAAAAAATTTTAAAATAATAAAAACAAGGGGGAACCTTTGAAATAAACTGCCCAACTCTTTTATTATAGAAATGAGGAAATGTGTCCTAAGAGATTAAGTGATTAGCCCAGGGTTTAACACTAATACATGATGGAGGTAGGATTTCTTACCCAGGTATTCTGACCCTAAGTTCATTGTTATATGTAGTTTTGTAACTGTATTACTGGTACTTAAGGTCACTGTTTAGTCAGTAGAAAAAAATGTTTCTGTGCACTAAATATAAGAGAATTATAGTTTTTATTTACTGTATATACAAACATGTTTGATGGAGAGAGGTGATATGATTTATGAATATATAAAAATGTTTGGCATCTTGTGAAAACTTAAGTTCCCAGATGTGTTATAGAATGCTACAGATGTCTGTGATTGATTTCTGTTTAAATTGTTATTTGTTAATAAGGAATGAATCATTTACTCTTTTATATAGTAATACAGAATCAAGACAATTCCTCATTTAAATATTCAGACCCATTGGAAGCCTTATCAACTAACGCTTAAAGTGTCATAAACAATTTATGAATTACACAGAAATCTTTAGGGTGACTGTTGCAGTTTCTATGCCTTCTTTTTGCATGAGATTCACCTACCAGTTTAAGTACACATTAATTTCCTTGAATATTTGTGTAAAGACTTCTGGGCTTGTCAAAATGAGTTTCATCATACTATAACATATTTAAAATACAGTTCCATGAAATCATATATTTAACTTTTATGATAGGTATGATGAATTTTAAATATTTAAGAATTATTTTGTTTTACTATATTGAACTTTGAAAGGGGGATATGCTTTGAGTTAATGAAAGTTTTTTTTAAGCTGTTCAAAAATATTTGAATTAATGTGAAGAAAATAACAGCAAATTTCTAGTAGCAAAGAGTAGAATTCAAAACCATTACATGGACTTCAGCACTTTGCTAGTTGAAATCATTTTTTCAAAAATATATTGTAAATATATAAAGTTCCATTGAGGACTTAAGTCATAAGATTCTGGAAAGCTTTTGATATTGTGGTGTCGCTCATCTTCTTTGATTTGTTTTCTTTAATTTCTTCTCTTTTTTCTCCACATCTACTCCTTAAAATCAACTACAACAAATTTATCATCATGACAGTCTTAGTAAGAATGAGAATTTATGAAAGGAGCAACCAAGGGATACTTTATGGAAAAGAGTGTTAGGAGTGAATAGACAAAATGGTGTAGTTGAAAGCCTGACTTTGGGAATCAAACCTGTCTGGATTTATACACATTGTCTTAGTGACCTTGAGCAAGTTTCTTTTCATTTTTTAAAAAATAGATATTTATTTATCTTCTAGAACAATACACAATCAATATAGAGATTTTGGAGGAAAAAAGCATAAAAATATTTTTTTACAAAGCATATATATAGTGTTTAAAATTGCAAAATATACATAATATTTGCATATATATTTTTAATGTGGATGTATTTTCCTTTACAAAATTGGAATACTACTGAATATTTTTTTATTCTGCTTTTAATTGTGTTATATCATGAGTCTTTCCATATGCCATCATATATTTTTCAAAAGATTGCTTTTAATGACTGCAAGTATTTCAACGCAGCAGTTCTCAAAGTATGGGATCCCCAAGATCATTTTAGGGAGTCTGCAAAGTCTAATCTTAACAAAATTTCTTTTTGAAGTTAATTTTCTTCTTAAACTGTAACCAAAACAACATTATAAACGTCTGAACGCAAAAGCAGATAGGAGGACTTCCCAGGTGGCGCAGTGGTTGAGAGTCCGCCTGCCGATGCAGGGGACACGGGTTCGTGCCCCAGTCCGGGAAGATCCCACATGCCACGGAGCGGCTAGGGCTGTGAGCCATGGCCGCTGAGCCTGCGCGTCCGGAGCCTGTGCTCCGCGACGGCAGAGGCCACCACAGTGAGAGGCCCGCGTACCGCAAAAAAAAAAAAAAAAGCAGATAGGAGAGTTCATCTGTCTTATCTTAAGTCAGACGTTTAAAGAGATTTGCAAAAATGTAAAAGCAGTGCCATCCTCACTAAGGTATATTTTGGAAAATAGAGTTATTTTTCATAAACATGTTTTTATATAAACTTGTAATGGATTTATTGTTATTTTTTGAATAAATAAATAGTTTTTAAACGCCTTGATTTTAATTTCTGATATGGTAAATATTGATAGATGTAACCCACATAAATAAAAGTTCAGTTCATTGGGGTTCTCAGTAATTTTTTAAAGAGTGTTAAGGGGTCTTTAGACCAGAAAATTTGAGGATTTCTCTTTCAACCTATGGATGAACCATAATTTATTAACGTATTCTATTATGTTGATACTTGACTGGTTTCTAATTTTTTGCTGTTGTAAACAGAATTGAAGTGAGCATTTCTTTTCCAAAATCTTAGTGTCAATTTCTGACTGTTTCTTTGAGTAGATTCCTAGAAATACAATTACTGATTTAAAGAGTAAGAACTTTTTAAAAGAATCTTGATATGGATTGCTTTCTGGAAAGACTTTACTTATTTTTACTTTCATCAGTTTTGAGCAGTCCTGTGTTATTGCACCTAGACAATATGGAATATTACTATTTTAAAATCTTTGCTGATGATAATAATACCAGCTTTCATTTATTTCACCCTTGTTGTATGCCAGTTTCTAGGCTAATAACCTAACATGGATTATCTCATTTAATCTGCACGCCAATTTCATGATATCTTATTCTTTTCATTTCTGAGAAAACAAACTCGGAGAATTTAAGTAGTTTTTCTTAAAACCAGACAGCTTATAAGTAGCAGAACCAAGATTCAAATGCAGGTTTCTGATTCCAAAGCCTGTATTGCGTACACTAATCTATTTTTAGGTTTAGCGTTACTTATGCTCTTGCATACCTTACTATTATCCATTTTATTTTATATTGCATTTTTTCAGCACATTACTGGATTTTTGTTTTCAATTTCTGAAATTATAGTAGTTCCTAAGAAGAACTTCCTTCTTAGGATGCTCTTGATAAATCCCTTTATAAATCTAACTTTCTCTCCCTTTTCACTCTCATTTGAATTATTTTCCTCTTTACCCAAACTGTGACTGAAATCTTTTGGGATGCTGGGTTTTATTTATGTAAGCCAAACTACTTGATTCTTTCATTTCTTTCAGAAAAGGGCAGCCTCAATGTATGTCAGAGGTAATCCTAATCCATCTTTCTACTGTACAAAGTAATATAAATTATGCTCAATTCTTGATAATTTTGGAGAATACTGTTAACAGAATTTTTAACAAAATGTGTGGTCAGATAAATTTGGGAAATACTACACACTGACCTCCCTTGTCAAAGTACACATTAGCATATTCGAGACTCTGAGGAGCATTTCCAGAAAGACCCCTTTTTAAAGTTAGTTTAATAGCATTTCACACACCTATGTGGCTGCAGAACCCTTACTATACATTATTTACTACAGTATCTTTAGTCTGTCTCAATAGCAGTTTCCTTCTCTTCTATGAGTCATTCCCTGCTGATTCTTTAAGAATTCAGGAATATTAACTAAGTATTCCTAATAATTATTTAATTATTGCTGTTGTTTCTTATTTTGGTAACTTTGAGTTTCAGAGAGAAATAAATGATAAATTAATTACATAGTTTATGAACTAATGTTAGTTAGTAATCCAAAAAGTAGACAGTTGATTGTCATTTTAAGAGTGGTATACTTCATGAGTGGATTCTTGGATTTATTTCAAGAGATATGGAAATCCATTTAAGCTTCACTTCTGCTTATAGGTAACAATTTAATGTTCTTTCTCCATTATTCTTGTCTCTGTTTTTAACAGCTATTTTTAAATGCTAACAGTAAGGTGGCAGACAAGAACGAGAAAGACCTTGCCAACAAATTACTGACAGAAATGAATGAGGACCAGGTATCTACAAAGCCTGCATCTTGTTTCAGCTGAAGTCCAAAATCAGTCAATGGGAGCACCTATTCCTGTACTTTTCTTCTTATGTTTTAAAGTATACAAACATTATTTCTAATCTTCATTAATTATTTTTGAAAATTGTTTAAAAATTCAAAAATAAATGCTTTCATCTAAAAGATAAATATATTGAAATCTTGGTGAGGGATATAAACGATCGATCGACAGGATTCCATCTATGTGTGTGTGTCTTCTTTTCAGTTTGAGGAAATATAAAGTACAGGAATGGAATCCCAATATCAGTGCTGTCCACCTAGTGATGACTCCATATTTTGGGGGCTTCTTTTTCTAAGCATTGTGGTGTATTGGGACCTTAGGGCTTTGTTCGTGAATATGTTTGATCAGTTTTAATATCTTGATTCTTTGCCTCTTGTTGACAAATGATTATTATAATTCAATGGACAACCCAAATCTTGGAGGAAGGGAAGAAGATGCCGAGCTCTTTGAGTCTTAATTTAGCATAAAATTTAACTTTTTTCTTTTCTAAAAACTCACCTTTACACGGGTATAAGGCAGACATATACAATTTATCTTGCTTTTCACAATACATTAGGCAATTAGTTTGGCAAAAACTACCTATAAAAATTGCTTTGTTATTTGTCTTTCCCAGAATGTTTGTGAGAGAGCTTATGTGATATCTTTTATTAACATATTATTAGCATTATCTTAATGTCCAGGTGTATAAATAGAGCTGTGGTATAAAAAGAGACATGATAATCTTTTCTCTTCTGGATGTCAAATATCAATTACAGACTACTGTTCTGGATTTCCATATAAGTGTTAGTCCTTCTTAAAGTCTTCTTATATAGATTTATAAAATGTTATAATAATCTCTTAGAGGTTGACAATTAGTATTCCTGATTATAGGTACTATGATGCCTAGTCCTCTTCAATAAAGTCAAGAAAAAAATCTTAGTTGTATGATATTCTGTATGCAGAATGTTTAATGCATATTATGTTTATTACACATGTAATATGTTTATTTTATGTAATAATGTTTAATAAACAAACAACATCAACAAAAACCAAGATACCAGCTTAAATAACTTGCCTGAAAATGATAGAGCTGAGCTCACAATGACAAAGATCTAATCAGTCCCCCTTTACTCAGATCATTTTTAGTGGGAGGCAGAGAGGAAAATTCTATTTGTGGGGTAACGAGCTTCAAGTCATAGTAATATATTACCAAAAGCAGATTTGGGGGACTGGTAATTTTTACAACTTTCTAGTCCTCACACTATGCTTTCATGGTTGACTAAGTCTGTTGATATAACATTCACGTTCAGTTTTTTTACATTGTTGATGTTCTATTTTGTTTTTGTTTTTGTTTCTTTTTCTATGAATGTACTGCCCTGAAATTTAACACATCTCTTCTTTATAATGAAGCTTAGACAGAAATAGACAAAATGGAGCTGGTGTTTATTTTTTCTTACAACTTCTGGCATTAAAGCGTGCCTTCTCAAAAACATGACAGTGCTTATAGATACATATTTCATTTTCTGTTCTGCCTCATTTCTGCATTTTATATAAAAATAGATGTATGTTATTGTTTGCAAATGTGATTGATAGATATATGCACATACCATTTCATTTATAACACAGGGTTTGGAAACTATATAGATAAGACTGTTTTAGACATCTTATTATACATGCTAATGAAATTTTAACCTAGGAAGTTTCAAGTGTATTTTTGAAGGAAAATTAAAACATACAAGAATTTCCCATGATAGCCCTCCCTCCCTTCCTCTTGAGATTGTCCATTACTTTTTAAAAGCATGTTTAAGCTTGGTGGGTTTTTTCCTCCTCAAAGCATTTTAATATAATGAGTGAATGTAACCTTATTCTTCTTGACATATGGCTTATTTTCTGTCAAGTATGTAACTTTTCTTACAGGTTTTAGTGTTTCAGAGATCCATTTCATTGGAAGAGGAATGTATTGCATGTTAAATATTTTTTTGAGGTTTTCAGAAGAAAGGCTTCCTAACTGAATACAAATCTTGAACACACTTGTTAATTTCTTACCTTTCCTTCCTCCTCTGGTAGGTGTTTCAGGTACAGTTGGATTGTTTGGCTGTGTCAACAATTCAGGCTTTGACAGCAGTAATGCACAAATCTCCAGCTGCTAAGGTAAAACATGTGTCCTCAAGCTCTAAAATGTTATCATAGATATACCTGTTTTCACTATATAATTCCCAAAGTAATGTATGAAAGTATAAAATACATAAGGTTTCACTCATGAAATAATTCACAAAATATCTCATCTTTGTGTAGGAATCACTTTGCTGATAATTTAAAAGACAGATGCCTATGGGCAGTACTTTGGGATTATTTAAAGCATTGATGACTGACTGCAAGCTCTAGGGATTTACAGCATCAGTCAACGAATGGGAAGAGAGCACTGGTGTTGAAATGTTGAAAGGATCATTTTAAGTGATTATTTGATTAGCGCATTTAAAGAATTAAATTTTATATCATAACTTTTCTTCATTAATAAAATAATCACTCTTTCACTATTTGGTCAGTTTATGACCATCTAGAATATGAAAATTTTTCACATGTGAACAGCCCTGTCAATTTGGGACTTGTTTTTCCAGATGGCCTTGGAAATTCTGCTTCTTTGTTTGTAGTCACTGACCCTCAGGATTTTCTTTCCCTTCTCATTCACTACCACTGACTCTGCCCTGCAGTCCACTTATGCTGATTCTGTGCTAGTAGTTTTCCCACTGAGTACTTTTAAGGATTAGTGACATCATCTGTGTAGAATGGTAAGCAGAGTGCCAGGCTCAAGGTAAGTGTTTAATAAGTATGTGTCTATAATTATTTTTACCATTTTACCTTCCTATCCACCACTTCTAATATAGTTCATTTAGTACCAGAAATAAATGAATTATTCCTTGTTCCCTAAGCCATGTTTTCAGTTGTATTTCTTACTTTCTATTGGTTTTTGTTAGGAGACTGACTTTCCCTATAAATGTTGCTATATATAACTCATGGTTAAATTCCTGCTGAATAGGCTTTTACAACTATCACAGGCTGGCATGGAAGTCTAATCTCCATTTATAATAGTTACTTAAGGAAAAAATTATTTTAAGTTCTAAGTAATTGGTTTATGAATATAATGGATTGCCTATACTGTATTATGAAATTCAAACCTGAAATGATGTCCAGGTCTTTTTTAAATATAATTTTTTAAACTATGTTATGTGTTGCATGGCTTAAAATTCGAAAGATTATTTTTTTAAATGCCTTTTGAAAAAAGACTTTTTTCCTATCCTTGGCCCACAGTCAACTAATTCCCCTTCCTAGAGACAACTAGTCATACTTGTTTAAATCTTTTGATTTTATAATGAGTGTATATATTTTTGCCTAACTTACTGGACCAACTTAGTATTGCTAGTTTTTTTTGTGTTCTTTACATTTTACGTTATGGCTTTTGGTACCCACTAGTCCAAGTGTGACTTAGAGCTTATTAAATTGAACTTCGTGCTCCAGATAATTTAGACCATTTAGATATTGGGTTGGCCAAAAGGTTCGTTCATTTTTTTCCCATAAGATGGCTCTAGTAGCACTTAGTTGTCTTTAACTTCATTTGAAACAGTTTTGCTAGATTGTATGACACCTGTCATATCAGAGTGCATTTTAAAAAGGACTTAACAAAATTGGTGAATTTTTGTATAGCCATTTTAATATTGAAGATGGAAGAACAAAAGCAACATTTTCGGCATATTATGCTTTATTATTTCAAGAAAGGTAAAAACACAACCGAAATGCAAAAAAAGGGTTTGTGCAGTGTATGGAGAAGGTGCTGTGACTGATCAAATGTGTCAAAAGTGGTTTGTGAAGTTTCGTGCTGGAGATTTCTTGCTGGCTGATGCTCCACGGTTGGGTAGACCAGTTGAAGTTGATAGTGATCAGATGGAGACATTAATTGAGAACAATCAACGTTATACGCCGGAGATAGCTGATATACTCAAAATATCCAAATCAAGTGTTGAAAACCATTTGCACCAACTTGGTTATGTGAATTGCTTTGATGTTTGAGCTCCACATAAGTTGAGCGAAAAAACCTTCTTGACCGTATTTCCGCATGCGATTCTCTACTTAAACGTAATGAAAACGTTCCATTTTTAAAACAAATTGTGACGGGTGATGAAAAGTGGATACTGTACAACAATGTGGAATGGAAGAGATTGTGGGGCAAGTGAAATGAACCACCACCAACCACACCAAAGGCCGGTCTTCATCCAAAGAAGGTGAGGTTGTGTATATGGTGGGATTGGAAGGGAGTCCTCTATTACGAGCTCCTTCCGGAAAACCAAATGATTAATTCCAACAAGTACTGCTCCCAATTAGACCAACTGAAAGCAGCACCTGACAAAAAAGCGTCCGGAATTAGTCAACAGAAAATGCATAGTCTTCCATCAGGATAACACAAGACCACATGTTTCTTTGATGACCAGGAAAAAACTGTTATAGCTTGGCTAGGAGGTTCTAATTCATCTGCCGTATTCACCAGACATTGCACCTTCAGATTTCCATTTATTTAGGTCTTTACAAAATTGTCTTAATGGAAAAAATTTCAATTCTCCAGAAGACTGTCAAAGGCACTTGGAAGAGTTCTTTAATCAAAAAGGTAAAAAGTTTGGGAAGATGGAATTATGAAGTTGGCTGAAAAATGGCAGAAGGTAGTGGAACAAAAGGGTGAATACATTGTTCAGTAAAGTTCTTGAAGAAAATGAAAAATGTGTCTTTTATTTTTACTTAAAAACCGAAGGCACTTTTTGGCCAACTCAATACAAAGAGCAGAGAGAAAACCGTACCCAGGTTTTTTGGCCACTACTCAAAATTGCCAGGAGTCTTTAATCTAGTTCTTTGAGGCTACTGACTCCTTTATTCCTAAAGTCTCCTCACTTTTTCTCCATTTTTGTTTTGATTTCAAGTAATATTGTACTAATAACAAATCAAGTGAAGAAAGTAAAGGGATCTGCAAGTAGTATAACAATTTTATAATACACAGTCTTTGCTAATTCCATTTGTTTTACATTTTGGTATTTTATTGTAGCATTGTATTCCAGAAGGTATATGGAATATATTTAAGATGAAGACACCTGACTTAAGAAAACAGAAATATTGAACTCATAATCTTTTTAATATTGTTAATTAACTTAAATGGGTATTATTCAACATTTTTAGTATTCTAACAAATTCAGTCTTTGAAAATCTGTTTTGATGTATTGATTTCTCCTCTCTTAGGAAGTATTTAAAGAAAGAATTGGTTATACACATATGTTTGAAGTATTAAAATCACTGGGTCAGCCACCACTGGAACTACTTAAAGAACTTATGAATATGGTGAGTTTTTTTTAGCTTTATTAGAAGAAGTTCCATCATCTTTGTATCAATGATGGTAACTAACCTTTTGTCTCTTATGTTGCTTTACAGGCTGTAGAGGGTGATCACACTTCAGTTGGAATTTTGGGCATTAGTAATGTCCAGCCTCTCTTGCTTCTTATCCAGTGGCTTCCAGAGCTAGAATCCCATGACCTGCAAATCTTCATCTCTGATTGGCTGAAAAGAATTTGTTGTATTAATAGGCAAAGTCGAACTACTTGTGTCAATGCAAACATGGGAATTAGAATCATTGAAACCCTTAATTCCCATTCTTCCCTCCATCGAACTTGTGCTGAGAACTTGATTGCACTCCATGGTTCACTGGGGAGTCAGTCAGTGAGCTCAGAAGAAATCCGTCAACTACTAAGATTGTTGAGAGTGGATGAATCCGAGTACATTCACCCCTATACCACTCTTGTAACTCGAGCAATCCTGACAATGGCCCGAAAACAAAGTCTAGAGAGTGCACTGCAGTATTTTAATTTGTCACATAGTATGGCAGGAATTTCTGTGCCTTCCATACAGAAATGGCCAGGGTCTGCCTTTTCTTTCAGTGCTTGGTTTTGCTTAGATCAGGACCAGTTGACTCTTGGCAATGCTAACAAAGGAGGAAAAAGAAAACAATTATACAGGTACTGGTACAAGTTATGGAATATAAATGAATACTGTCATAATATATGCTGTGAGTCTTAAACAGGAAAACGTTTTTCTAAGCATCTATTTTTTTATTCCTCGAATACCGTTTTTTTAAAAAACTTTTATTTTATTTTTATTTATTTATTTTGCGGTAGCGGGCCTCTCACTGTTGTGGCCTCTCCTGCTGCGGAGCACAGGCTCCGGACGTGCAGGCTCAGCAGCCATGTCTCATGGGCCCAGCTGCTCCGCGGCATGTGGGATCTTCCCGGACCGGGGCACGAACCCATGTCCTCTGCATTGGCAGGCGGACTCTCAACCACTGCGCCACCAGGGAAGCCCCTATTTTATTTTATTTTATTTTATTTATTTATTTATTTATTTATTTATTTATTTATTTATGGCCGCATTGGGTCTTCGTTGCTGCACGCGGGCTTTCTCTAGTTGCAGCGAGTGGGGGCTACTCTTCATTGTGGTGCACGGGCTTCTCATTGCAGTGGCTTCTCTTGTTGCGGAGCACGGGCTCTAGGCGTGCAGGCTTCAGTAGTTGTGGCACGTGGGCTCAGTAGTTGTGGCTCAGGGGCTCTAGAGCGCAGGCTTAATAGTTGTGGTACACGGGCTTAGTTGCTCTGCGGCATGTGGGATCTTCCCATACCAGGACTCAAAACTGTGTCCCCTGCATTGGCAGGCGGATTCTTAACCACTGCGCCACCAGGGAAGTCCTAAGCATCTACTTTTTAAATGTACAACAATTTATCTGAAGCCTCTCCTCCTTAGGGTGTACACAGTTTAATTATAAGTGCTTTGTTGCTTTCATAATAATAGTTGTATATCTCAAATATCTTGCTAGTTAAGTTCTGAAACTAATTTGGAAACAAAGTTCCTTCTTAAAATTATTGTAAAAGTGGAGGAAAAAGGAATAGTAAACTTGAAAATGAATGGTGATCTCTCTGTTCTATTGAGGATGCTACTATATATTTATATGAAAGACCAGAAAAACCTATGTGTTTCCAAACTTAGTTACTTCATTAACTAATACATTTTAATATGCCTTGTGATTTTTTAAGACTTTATTCATTCTTTCTGAATCTTATTTGGAAGAATTTTGAAGATTTGAAAGTTTATAGTTTTGCTAGAGTTTGCTAATGGCATTCTGTGTATAAGGCTACCTTTTATAATTTACTAAACTGCTATGCCCAAAAAAGATTTAAAAATCAACTTTGAGGCAAGGTGGGATTGATGGTGTGTGGCAGTAGAATGTAAGCCACAGTGTGTTTTGTAAAGATATTCATGGTGAAGTTACGGTTTTGTGTGCCCCAGTGATGATGAAACTGTACAACTGACTTCAAAAGTTCTGATAATACATACTTTTGTTAGCTTTTTTACAGGAAGTGGCATGGGTTTTGAAGCTTTTATTACCCATTCAGGTATGTTGGTTGTGGCAGTGTGCACGAAAAGAGAATATGCAACAGTTATGCTTCCTGACCACAGTTTCTGTGATTCCCTCTGGGTAAGGCTTTAGGGCATCACATCTAACTTCTGGGTTCTTTCCTTTTAAAAAAACATATGTTTGGTGTGTGTACATCAGGTGTTATCATCTCTTGTTGAGAGTTGATTAATTTTATGTTAAAGTTCTATTCATGTTGAAGTTTACCTATAAAGGAGTTAATACATTTATCATAATCTCAGCGGTAATCATTTTTCTGCTAAAAAAATTAGATTGAAATGTTATATTTCTTTCAAGTTTTCTAGAATCAAATTTGATTTTGAATTACAATTTAAAATGAGAGCAGAAATTGTTAAAAAAACAGTGCATTTCTGTTGCTTTTCTTAAAAAATAAAATGCTTCTCATTAGAAACATTAATTCTAAAGAACACTCATAGACTTGGAAAATGCAGAAAAGGTACTATGTTACAATTGTGTGTAGATTTTCTAGAATAGTCAGAAGCTCTTTTATAGTACTACAGGCAAAATTGTTACTTTAACAGCATCATTTTAATCAGCGTTTAATTATGCTTAAACTTACTGTTCTACCTTTCACACAAACTAGTTATATAGTAATACTCTGAAAACATTTGTTATTGCAAAGACTTAATGTAATTTTTACTTTTTAAATATATGTTTTACTTTACCAGCACAACATAACCATTGTTCACATGCCTGGAAAAAGGCCCTTTGGTCAGAGCCTTGTATATATCTATGACAATGGACAGCAGAAGGTCTCTGCCCCTCTGAGATTTCCTGCCACGAATGAAGTAAGCACATCTAACCTACTTTTTTTTTTTTTTAATAAATATTTATTTTATTATTTATTTATTTTCCTTTTTTTGCGGGGTGGTCGTGTCGGCTCTTAGTTGCAGCACATGGGATCTTTGTTGAGGCATACACGGTCTTTCCTTAGGCACACGGGTTCTCTCTAGTTGTGGTGTGTGGGTTTTCTCTCTCTAGTTGTGACGCGCGTGGGCGACAGGGCACGTGGGCTCCAGGGCGTGTGGGCTCTATAGCTTGCGACACGCAGGCTCTCTCATTGAGGCGCGTGGGCTTAGTTGCCCCATGGCTTGTGGGATCTCAGTTCCCTGAGCAGGGATCGAACCTGCATCCCCTGCATTGTAGGGTAGATTCTTTACCACTGGACCACCAGGGAAGTCCCTAACCTACTCTTTATGGGACCAGTTGATTGCAAACTCTTGAAAATTTTTTCAGTTTAATGTATAAGCTTCTGTTTATTCTAAATATGTGCCTGTAAGTCTTAGTGTTTTCTGCATACTAAGATATAGTAAGTTAATATTTAATTCTGTTAGCCTGTCGTCATTAGATGAAGTCAGACAACATATAATAAAAAAAAACAATTCAAGGAAGAAACAAATGTAATTAAACTCTTAGAAGAATAGACCCGTAACAGGAAAGCCAAAGAAATTGAATAGAGCAGGACAAAGGATCATTTAATAAAGCTCTCCAGGTATACCAGATATTTAGATGCACTCTTTTCCATCATCGAATTTTTCATTGATTTGAAAACAATAATGAAGAAGCCTTAAATATTTACATTGTAGTTAGGGATAAGATAGAATTTATTTACTGAGGTGATTCTTAAGCAACATTAGTGTGAAAGTTCTTTGAGAATTTTTGGACGTTTTTGAAAGGGCCTTTTCTGAAGATAATGGAATGGATTCGATTATTTTCCAAGTCCTTCTAGGATTCCAGTAATTTCTTGTTGCTGTTCATGTCTATGATCACTTCAGGATAATCTGTAATTAGCAGTATTATACTGATGTGTAATTCTCTGCTTATAAATTTTAAGGGAGAAAGGTGGTTTTCTCTACTTTAGAATATAGTGAAGTAAAAAAGCTTTTACTAAATACTCATTAAAATTAAATGAGTAAATTAAATTATGAGTAAATTAAACTCATTAAAATTAAATGTGTAAAATTAAATGAGTAAATTAAATTTAGTAAATGAGTATTTACTAAATACTTATTAAAATTAAAATTTAATTACTCATTAAAAATTCAAACTTTACGGAAGGATGTAAAGTGATTTATAAAAGTAATGCATCCAAATCCCATAGGCCAAATGTAACATCTGTAATGATATCTTATGTATACACACACATGCACACAGCATGATCCACTAAAAACAAAACTTTGTTTTTCAGTGTATTGCTTAATTTTATGTACTGTTTTATTTTAAATATGAGGATAGAGATTTAATTAAAATGTGTAATTTATTATATTTGTTTGTTTCTTACTTTTAGCCTTTTATTTCTTGCTGCATTGGTTCAGCTGGGCAAAGAACCACCACTCCTCCACCATCCCAAATCCCAGATCCACCTTTTTCTTCTCCCATTACCCCTCATCGAACATCATTTGGTGGAATTTTGTCATCAGCTTCCTGGGGAGGAACAATGGAAAAATCAAAGTTGATTACCAAATTGATATCAGCTGGAACACAAGACAGTGAATGGGGGTGTCCCACATCTCTGGAGGGTCAGCTGGGGTCTGTTATCATCTTCTATGAAGCACTACAGCCTCTTCAGGTGAAGGCATTATATTTAGCAGGTGAGCATGTACCCATCATACTGCCTAATTAAACTGAAATAGTTTTTTCTGTTGCCTAAATATATTCTGAAGAATATATTTGAACTAAAGAATGTACAGTTGGCCACTGAACAACTCTAGGGTTAGGGGTGCCAACCCTTCATGAAGTCAAAAATCCACATATAACTTATGTCGGCCCTCCATATATATGCAGTTCCTTTGAATGCATGGTTCTGCATCTGCGGATTGTGGTACTGTCTATTTACTATTGAAAACAATCCACATATGAGTGGACCTACACAGTTCACCTCATGTTGTTCAAGGGTCAGCTATATTTGTTTTAACTGGAACTGAAAGGGAAGAAAAAGCCCACCACACATCGTACTTTTACTCCCCTTAGCTTTATTGAGATATTGACATTATAACATACATAAGTTTAAGGTATGCAGTGTGTTGATTTGATACACGTATACCCTGCAAAATGATTACTGTAATAAAGTTGGTTAACACCTCCATACCCTCACATAATTACCATTTTTTAATGTGTGTGTTGATAACATTTAAGATTTACTCTCTTCACAACTTTCAAGTACATTATAATTAATTATAGTATACTATACATTTTTTGATATGCATAAAAAAACAAAACTTTGAGAAATATTTCAAATATCATCCATAATACTGCCTGTGTTAGTCTATTAGGACTGCTATAATGAAATACCACAGACCAGATAGCTTAAACACTATTTTCTCAGAATTCTGGAAGCTAGAATTCAAGATCAAGCTTCCATCAGGCTTGGTCTCTAGTGAATCCTCTATTCCTGGCTTGTAGATGGCTGCCTTCTTGCTCTGTCCTCACATGGAATATGTTCTCTGTGTGTATGTGCAGAGAGAGATCTCTGTTGTCTTTTCCTCTTCTTATAAGGGGCCCTATTGAATTAGGGCCCAACTTTTATGACATCATTTAGCCTTAATTACCCCTTACAGGCCCTATCTCCAAATACAGTCACACTGGGGGTTAGAGCTTCAACATAGGAATTTTGAGTGGGTGGGTACACAATTCAATCTATAATACTGCCGGTGCTTTTGACAGATTTTAATACATTGATGAAACAAAGTGTAAGTTTGTCTTCATAAGAAGTCACACAACTGATTCTGGAGTCATATGAGTCTTATTCAAAACTTGTCATTTTTATAATTTATATAGTAATATATCTGAAGAATTCATGAAGGCATTAGAATTAGGAGCTCTTGGATAAAATTACAAGTTTTTGTTTTGGCTTTTACTTTTTCATTTGGCTCTGATTTTATTTTTATTTTTTGGTTGTTTTTTTTCGTGGTACGCGGGCCTCTCACTGTTGTGGCCTCTCCCGTTGCAGAGCACAGGCTCCAGACGCGCGGGCTCAGCGGCCATGGCTCACGGGCCCAGCCGCTCCGCGGCATGTGGGATCGGACCGGGGCGCGAACCCATGTCCTCTGCATCGGCAGGTGGACTCTCAACCACTGCGCCACCAGGGAAGCCCTTGGCTCTGATTTTAAAGATACACACTGGTTGTTATTGGATCATAACTATTTGCAAAATTCAGGAGTTAAGCCTATAAGTAGTTATGTATATTAACTCTGCAGCTTAGCTTATTATTTGTCAGAATGTCTTTTTTTAGATTACATGGAGTTTTGAGATGGATGTCTCTGTCCACACTTAAAAAGTTTGTATTAGAACCTTGTCATTACTTTAAAACTCACCAAAGTATTTGAAGTTGACCTTTAATCTAAATAAATTCCAAGTTAATAATAAGTCATTTAGTGTAGTCATTATAGCTATATAGTTTGGATTTTGCTCTTACAATTTTCCTACTTAAAATTCTACTCTTATAAATAATAATTATTTGTTATGTATTATAATGATTATTTTTAATGGCTACATAATATTTCATTAGATTCATAATGCATGATTTACTTAGGTTGTTTATAATTTTTAATAGTTATAAACTTCAAAGATTAAATATGATGAACTATTGTACCAATTTTTTTTTTTTTGTATTTTGATGGATTTGCTTATGATAAGTTCCCAGGATAAATATTCAAAGGGTGTGAATATTTTTATAGCTCTCAATACATGTTACCTACTCAGTTTTCATAACGGATATAACAATTGACAGTGCCTACCAGTAACACATAAGTATATCCAACTCACTACAGCCTCATTAAGATGGAATGGTAAATACTGTTTCCTCCATTTTTTGATGTCAAATGGAACCTTGCTTTAATTTGTAGTTTTGTTTTTGTTTTTTTTTTTAGTAAGGTCAAGAGTTTTTTCCTACTCATTTGCTGTTCCATTTCTGTGATATCTATTCACATTATTGATTGGTTGTTTTGCTGTTTTATCTTACAAATTTGAATTGTTTTACATTTGATAAATGTATAAACTTTGTTATGTTTTATATTAGTTTTTAATGCTATATAAAATTTCCTTTCTGTAGTAGAGATTGATCTACCCCCTCTCCGAACTTTACTAGGTGTTAGACGAATTGGATGTGATATAAAAATAAAGTACATTTTGGCTAATGTGTTTTAACTGTGTTATATAAGAAGCTTGAAACAGCTTAATTAAAATTTTTTTTCTGATTACACAGACCTGAGGAGGCCATATATATTCAATGATTTGTGTGTGTATGTGTGTATAAATAATTTTCAGGTCCAAACTGTTTAAGCCCTTGGAAATTTCAAGAGTCTGACATGGCTGACCTGCCTGGTAACATCCTTCTTCACTACACTGCAAAGGTCAGAGTAAATGCATGGACTGTCCATCTAGCTGTAACTATGCTGTGAACTAAAATTCCATTTTTATTCCTTTTGTCATTTCAGTGGGTAATTGAGAAGAAGGGGCTTGAATTACTGTTAAAAATTATTAATTTTCAAAAGAAGATGAGAAGCAGTAAAAATTAAGCTGCAGTTCTCAGCTATGGTTCAAGTGTTATCATTATGTCATCCCAGTCGTATGAATGGAAATGGTTGTAGTGGGAATTTGTACTAATGAATCAACTTCAGTAAATGAAATTGTTTAAACGTATTCTTCTTTTTTGGAAGGAGAGTTGAAATGGAATTGTGCTCAACTTTTTCTTTGTTTATTTTTTAAATTTTTTGGCTGCGCGGCTTTTGGAATCTTAGTTCCCTGACCAGGGAATGAACCTGGGCCCTCGGCAGTGAGAGCGCAGAGTTCTAACCACTGGACTGCCAGGGAATTCCCTGTTTATTTTTAAAATGTGGTTAACAAGAAAACAAAAGAAATGTTTACATCAGAAGGAGAAGAAAAGCTACATATACGCATACCATGCCCAGTCCTTTTTCCTTCAAGAAAAGTCGTTTATCTAGTGAAAGTAATTGAGGTTAGCAAGGGCTGAGGGAAAGATCAAAGGTAGAACTGGGAGGAAGAAAAGGGAGAAGTGGCATAAACAATATTAATTGCCTTCATTATATTTAATGTTAGTTTAACCCAGAAGTTGCTTCTGTTGTGTGATATTATACATCATAGACCTTTCCCCCCCTAGTTGAACCAGCTAGTACATGGTCATAATTTATTACTTTGAACACTTGTTTATGTGTAACTTAATAAAATTTACTTGTCAGGTGGTATTTCCCCTTAACTTTTAATTTTGATTAATTTCAAACCTAGAGAGAAGTTGAAAGAATGGTAAAGTGAAATCCTGTATACTCTTTACCTAAATTCACCAGTTACTAACATTTTGCTGCACTTGGTCTTCATCTGTCTATCTCAAATCATTTGTGAAAGCAGATCAACATAGCAATCAAGACACTTTACTCCTAAACTTTACAACATAATCATTAACCTCCCTGAGAAAATGATCAATAATTCATGTCCTTTACAACCCATGTTCAAATTTTCCCAGTTTTCCCCAAACTATTTGTTTAACCTTTTAAAAATTTAATCTTGGATCCAGTTGAACATTGCATTGGTTATAATATCTCTTGAGTCTCTTATTTTTTATTTGTTTGGTTTGTATAATACTTTTTCCCAAAGATATACATGTTTGTTTACCAAACTAGATTTTAACTTATTTCCTGGCAGGGACTATCTCTTTTTTTTATCCCCCAGGGACTATCTCTTATAATTATTTTCATTACAACTATTCCGTATAGCTGGATAGGAAATAATTGGACTTAATCTCACTAATTGGTGACATGTCTAGACATGTGATGACTAACTGAGTCTTTTTGGCATATCCTTTTTTCAAAGTAACTTTGATTTTAATAATATTAAGGTTGAATTTTTACTTTTGGAAGTAAAAATTCTGTAATATTTAAAATAGCTGCCTTTGGTCACAAAACCCGATATGACAAATATATACAATAAAACAGTTTATGGGAGGAACATTTCTTGAAAATGGTAACATATCATGATACAAGAATTCTGTGGTTAAATAACGTTGAGGGAGTGTTGCATTCTGTATATCCTTCTTGGAGATGGATTATACACTTGAAAAATTCTGCTTATAAAGAAACTAGTTCACATTTGTTTTATCCTACTTTTTCACCAGTTATTTGAACATAGAACACATTTTGATTTTCATTTCACTTATTAACTAGTGGTAGTTTGGGAAAAGCTACTCCAGGGAATTTTAGCAGTCAACAGTTTTTCATCTTTGTACTTATTTGTAGGAGGTGTTTAACCATCAATTTAAAAATTTTTGAGTGTTCTCTTTGTGCCAAGAGTTGTCTGAACTTTTAGGATACAAAGATGAGTAAGTTAAAACCTCTGGCTTTAAGAAACTTACAATCTAAAGTGAAATAAATGTGTAAAAAATAAGTGCAATATAATTTTATAAGCATTTTTTAGCTACCATTTATTCGGTGTTTACAATGTATTAAGCACTATGCTAAATGTTTCACATGTACTGTTTCACTTAATCTTTACAAAAGCTCTGAGGGTTATATTGTACTCTTTGTATCTTTTCTAAGCTCTAGTTGTCTGAGGCTGAGGAAAGATAAGTAACTTGCCTAGCCTCATAATTCTAGTTAATACCTAACCTGTTTAATGCTTAACCACTCTACGATATTTTTGTGTTGGAATTATATACAGAATACAGTGTGGGTACAAAGGAAGAGTGGTTGGTTCTTCCAGGAGAATAGAATATCATAGAAAAGATGGTTTGATTTGTGTTTTAAAAGGCGGAGTAAAGGGAGGGATGTTCAGTGAGCAACACCTACAAAGGCATAGAACGTAAAGCTGGATTCTGTATGTATTTGGGTATAGGTCACTGAGTGGGAGCAGTTGGCCAGAAATGAAGTTAGAGGGCCAGGTGGAGGCCAGATCATAGCAAACCTCTTATGCCAGGCTAAATAGTAGGCAATGGATAGGATTTTAAGAAGAGTGATATGATCAGGTTTGCATTTTAGAAAAAGGTCTTGAGCTACAGTGTCAAAGTTGGATTGGAGAGAGAGACTGGAGGCAGTCATACCATAGGGAGATTACTGTGTTCGGACAGGTCATAGATACATAGTACCAAACTAAGGTAGTAATAGGAGAAAGACTTTTCTGTCTCGGAGACTAATACAGTTTACATTGAGTTAAATGTAAACTCAATTTACATTTACTTTATTAAATCAATTTTTCTCAGTTGCCTTAAGAGAAAAGCAACAACCACATCATCTGTGCTAAAATTTGTAGGTTTCTTTATTTTCTTTTGGACTGGGGATTAGATTCAAGAATGTTTCATTATCTGCCAGTTCACAGGTTACATGTGAGGTTCCCTGGTTTATAAACCTTTATGGAAGTTAACAAATAACTTTAACAGTTTCTAGAGTTGCAGACAAAGCTCTTAATTTGAATATAACTAAAATTGTCAGTCAGTAATATAAGGGAAAATAATGTCTTATGCCTGTGATTTGATTTTTGTATTGTGATATAATTTTCTGTACTAATGGGAATAAAACATTGAATTTTTTAAAAAGTCAAAAATCTGTTTGCATATATTGGTTTAGAATAGAAGGAATTTTAAACTATGTGATTGGTAAATGGTAAGTTCTAGCTAATCCTTATCTGTCAGATGACAAGCAGCAGTGACCTGCATTTGATGAGTGAGTGCATTAGAATCTAGTCCCTGATTCTTTTAAAAAACAATCAGAGAATAGTAATACTAAACTTAATATTGTAAGCATCTTATCCTTGACTATACTATATACCTTTTAAAATTATGGTGAAATGTTCCATATATAGTTAAAGTTATGTTTTGTCTTCATTGTTCTTAGCTGTTTGCCATATTTTTCTTTTATTTTTAGGCCTGCAAAAATTCAATCTGTCTTGATTTATCTACTAATTGTTTGCATGGAAGGTTAACAGGAAACAAAGTAGTAAACTGGGACATTAAGGTAAGTTAATGATGAACGATGGGCAACGTATTATTTATTTAAGTGTACTGATCCTTTAAAAACTTTTGTCTTTTGAGCACCACCAGATTGATCTGAATAAGTCCTGTTTAAAATGTTTGCAGGTACACAGTTTGAAGGATAAATAAATAAGTAGTTGAATGACTATTTGATTTGTTTGTAACGTAATTACCTTTTTAAACTATGCCATAAGCTTAGCAGTTTTCATAAGAAAAATATGCTGCCCTCGTTAATAGCTCCACTTTTAAGGTATTTAATCCCTAAAACTATGTAACAGATTTCAACCCCTCAGAGACTTCTTTGATTATCCCTTTTCTCCTATATCACATTCGTCTCCTGTCCATCAGCTTTAAACAAACTTAGATCTTTCCTCTCTGAGGTTAAAGATGAGTAATTTTTCCTCTTCTTCATAACCCCGTCTAGCCATTATATCTTGTCTGCCTTTTTCATGTGCCTCATATTTATGTCTTAGCTGGATGTAGTGTCTTTGCTTCTATTTAAAGGCCTCTACTTATTTCCCAAGATGGAGTTAACTATTCTTGTCATGAGTACCTATAGCAGTTTCTATTATTTCACTTATCATGGTGAATAGTTAACTGTTTGCTTGCTTGATTCTCCAGTAGTCCTTAAGAACTTCAAAGGAGGGAACACTGCTTTTTCCCCCAGTGCCTGGCACAGGTATACATAATAACATTGTTGACTGAGTGATTAAACTAGTAAAGATTATGTGGGCTAATGTGAAAGTCAGAGATATCCTATTTCTAAAATACAGGATTTCCTTAAAAGATATATTAAATAGAAATTACAGCCTAAGTAAAATAAAAATAAATATAAAAGATAGTTATACTGGAACTTGCTGATAAATCAGCAAAACAACAACAAAACTTTTGTCTTCTAGTCATTTAATACCAATCAAATATGCTTATTGTTTCAATGAACAGAAATCATTAGGATAATTCTTTTATGTAAAAATGAATCCATAAGTTTGTATTAATCTCATGTTATTCATGTGGTATAAAGCTTTTTTCTCTTTGACTTTGAGATAAGAACACCTATTCTTACCTGTTAACATAGTAAGATTTATGACTTGTTTGCCAATTTGTAAGTTTTTTTAATTTGAATTTTATTGCATTTATTTTTATACAGCATGTTCTTATTAGTTATCTGTTTTATACATATTAGTGTATATATGTCAATCCCAATCTCCCAATTCATCCCACCCACCCCCACATACCCCCCCCAACCCGCTTTCTCCCCCTTGGTTTCCATACGTTTGTTCTCTACATCTGTGTCTCTATTTCTGCCTTGCAAACCAGTTCATCTGTACCATTTTTCTAGATTCCACATATATTCGTTAATATACGATATTTGTTTCTCTTTTTCTGACTTACTTCACTCTGTATGACAGTCTCTAGATCCATCCACATCTCTACAAAAGACCCAATTTCGTTCCTTGTTATGGCTGAGTAATATTCCATTGTGTGTATGTACCACATCTTCTTTATCCATTCGTCTGTCGATGGGGATTTAGGTTGCTTCCATGTCCTGGCTATTGTAAATAGTGCTGCAATGAACATTGGGGTGCATGTGTCTCTTTGAATTATGGTTTTCTCTGGGTATATGCCTAGTAGTGGGATTGCTGGGTCATATGGTAATTCTATTTTTAGTTTTTTAAGGAACCTCCATACTGTTCTCCATAGTGCCTGTATCAATTTACATTCCCACCAACAGTGCAAGAGGGTTCCCTTTTCTCCACACCCTCTCTGGCATTTGTTGCTTGTAGGTTTTCTGATGATGCCCATTCTAACTGGTGTGAGATAATACCTCATTGCAGTTTTGATTTGTGTTTCTCTAGTAATTAGAGATGTTGAGTAGCTTTTCATGTGCCTCTTGGCCATCTGTATGTCTTCTTTGGAGAAATGTCTATTTAGGTCTTCTGCCCATTTTTTGATTGGGTTGTTTGTCTTTTTAATATTGAGCTGCATGATCTGTTTATGTATTTTGGAGATTAATCCTTAGTTGAGATAAGGACACTTATTACCTGTTTACATAGTAAGATTTATGACGTGTTTGCCAATTCGTAAGTTAACTTTTGATGTCATGTATCAGATTGGTTTTATGAGGATAGTTTTATGGATTACTTATATAGAGAAAGCTGATTATTTGTGTTATACATTATACTTGAAAATCAAAGCAGTCTTTGTTGCCTTGAGTATAGATATGTAGAAATCAAAAAGGAACAGAATTATCAAGAACAAGACTATTGCTTTTTTATACTGCAGCAAAATCAAAGCCAAAAAAAGTTAAATGACATGACAACTGGGAAAAAAAACACTTCCCATCCAAAATTCTAGTTTACTTACTGTAAAAAGCCCTTAAAAATCAATATGAAAAACAGGCAAAGACTATGAAGAGGTGGTTTACGGACTTAAGGTATGTAAACACGGCAGTTCAGAACATTTTAGCAGTTAATAATAGCTAATCTTATATAACACCCATTGTATGTCAGGCACTAAGCACTTTTCATGTATTAGCTTATCTCATCCTTGTAACAACTTTACAAAGTGGGAATTAATATTATCCTCATCTTACAGATGAAGAGACTGAGGCTAGGGAAATTAGTAACTTGTCTAAGATACTGAATATATTTTGTTAAGCTATCCAGAATAGTCAGTCACTTTGAACTTCAGTTGAAGCCACTCACTCCACCTTTTTTGTAAACTTAGAGGAGTCAGTCATATTTGTACTGCAAATACATTCTTTTTTTTCATGACTTGTTCTCCTGTTTGTTGTGACTAATTGCCTTGTGACAGTTGTTACCTCTTATATCACTAGTGTTACGTTGTGAAGTCTACTTATGGGGTCATGTTTAGATTGCCTATGTTGGGAATTCGTAAACTTGGGAAAACAAAGGTGTATTGAAATGGTCTGGCCTTGTCGCTTGAGTATTGATTTTGGTGACCCTTGAGGCTGCTCTTTAAAGCATATGCCTGTACAAGGGTTCCTTTAGCTTAGGCCATCATATACTTTACTTAAAGGTTTAGCAAATTGTAACCTCATACATGCTGTGTAGGTATTAAATGAGAAAATTGCCTGTGTTTTATAAGATTAAAAAATTGTAGTTTCCTCTTTCAGGACAGCATAAACTGCATAGGTGGAGTAAATGTACTTTTTCCTCTAATGGAACAAATCAGCCACTTTGGCGAAGGACAGATTCCTGAGGGATTGAATGAAAGCACAGTTCCTGAATTGATAACACCTGTAGAAGGAGATTGGGTGGTATTGAACTCCACAAAGGCATCAGGTATTAAGCTGAAATTAACGTGAACTAGTCATTGAGAAACTTGAGAATTAATTGAAAGATAGATTGAAATGTCTTGCTACCATGATGAAGAAACTTAACCATTTGAAGCTGAAGTAGTCCATCCCTAATTTTACTAATGGAGTTCAGAAAGTGCATAATACTTCAGTGAAAACACTTAAGATGTTGATTATACTCTTGACTATCCTTAGTTTGTACTGTTAGCAGAAATCAGACAACATTGTTAAATTTATGGTAGAGAAAATATTTACATGTTCATATAAGTATATAATATGCAGTCACTGATTTCTCTGATATTTATGTTCTGCAAGTGACCTTTGGATGCAAATTCCTGAACCAAATTCCTTGTTTGTTATAATATGCATATGATATAGAACATGTGATACAAAAGTGATTAGCATAATTATGATAATTAATGACATCTTCACAATTCCACAGAGTCAAGACTAGAGAGAAATTTAATTGCAACATTTATCTTGATTGTGAAACACTTTATTCAAAGACATCCTATTAACCAGGACAATCTTATTCACTCCCATGGAGTTGCCATTCTTGGTGCCTTACTTCAAAAGGTGAGCTAGTCTAACGTTATGTAGATGTGACTGATGATTGTAATTACCAGTTAGTGTTGAGGTTTTTTTCCTTCCAATAAATAAATATATGTATATATTTTTTATTAAATATATTTTGAAAATTATACTATTATAGCTTAAGTTATATTAATGGATATAATTTATTTCACAAGCCGCTTTTTAAAACTTGAATCACCTTATACAAGAACTACATATCTTACATAACAGTGTATAATCTTTGATATAAGGACCTTGTGTGTTAACTTTGGTATTTGGGATATTTCATCATTTAAAGACACTATTTTAGGAATATGTTCTAGAGTTACATCAGAAAAAATAATGTTTAAATTGTTTATATTTTTCTAACCAAGCGTTTTATATTTAGTAGATGTTCTGAATTAATCATTTCAAATTATAGCTTAATGACAGTTATTTAAACTGAACTTTACAGAACCCTCTTCTATTTGGATTTCAGGTGCCAAGCACCTTGATGGATGTTAATGTCTTGATGGCAATTCAGTTACTCATTGAGCAGGTATCATTAGAGAAAAATATGCAGCTCCTGCAACAAATGTATCAGTATTTACTTTTTGACTTCCGTATTTGGAACCGTGGCGATTTTCCCTTTCGAATTGGTGAGAGCAGGCTGTTGGATAAATTTTATAGTTATTTTAGAAATGTATTACTACTTATGTGACTTTATTTTAGGTATATAATTGAAGAGTGAACTTTCTATTTTAGGTCACATACAATATCTTTCCACCATCATCAAGGACAGCAGGAGAGTTTTCCGAAAGAAGTATGGTGTACAGTTTCTCCTAGATACACTTAGGATTTATTATGGGTATGATATCCTTACTCCTTCTCAGTTTGATATTGTTTCTGTTACTTGATTGGAACATCTAGATTGTTTATTTTCCAGCAGTTCTAATACCTTTAACTTCAGAGAGCCAGGTTGTTGTGGAGGTTAAAATGATGAACAGTGGATCACATACACTGGGTTTGAATATTATGTTTCATTAATTGTCTAGCCATAGGCAACTTACTCAACTTTTCTGTGCTAAAGTTTTCTGCTTTGTGACAAGGAGATAATAAAACTGTATGACTTCCTATGGTTGTTTTGAGGATTAAATTAAATGATTTAATAATGTGTAAAGCACATGGAACTGTGTCTGCTACATAGTATTGCATAAATATAAGCTGTTTTAACAATTTTTGTCTTAGTATTGCATAAATATAAGCTGTTTTAACTATTTATGTCTTTGTCATTGCGACTCCTAACTTCAGAAGGCTTTCCTTAAAAAGAAAAAGAAGCCAAAGATGCTGTGAATTCTAATAATTACACGGAAACAACTTCTTTTAAACTATGAAATCTTTTATATATAAAAGTACAAAAATATAAAAATTTAAAATTTCAATTCTTGCCCATTTACTTTCTCTTTCAGGAGTGATTGTAAATATAGTGAGCTGTCTCTAGATGATATTCGAACAATAAGGACTTCTTTGTATGGACTAATTAAATATTTTCTGTGCAAAGGCGGAACTCATGAAGAGATACAAAGTATTATGGGTTATATATCTGCTATCAATGAAGAAGAACAGGTATTATGCTCTGGATAAATCTGTTATTACTTTTTAATAATTAAGTTGCTATATCATCTTCTTTTAAACTTACATGTAATATAACATTTTAAGAGTAAAATGTTTATAGTGTCACATATAATATTATTAAGCAGTTAAAGAGGTAAATTTTATCTCCTAACTGAAAGTTTAATAAAATAAATGGCAGTGTAATAAAACATTTATTTTCTAGCTGATAGTAAAATATTAGCTAGAAAACAGTATGTGGAAATACTTGTTCTGGCAATTCTGAAATCTGTTTTCGTAGGCCACATGATGTATATTTAACTGTTATCAAAGTTACTAGGCAGATTTATAACATGAATTTTAATACATCATAGGTTCATAAAAATTTTGCATAAAGATTAAATTATAACTGTATTTCTATTTTTAAATACTTCTATGTACACTATTCATTTTTACCTCAGAACTGCCCTTTAAGACAGTGGTTCTCAATGTATGGACCCACTTACCTGGGAATTTTTTAGAAATGCAAATATATGGCCAAATCAAGCCCTCCAGGTGATTCTGATGCATGGTAGAATTTGACCACTGATACAAAATATACAGACCAGGAATTATTCTTCTCCTGTGCACATTTGGAAATATATGTTCAGAGAGATTAGGTGACTTAAAAAGTTACACAGCTGATATACCTGGAAAAATAACCCAGGTGTATTTACTGCTCTTTCTGTGCTCTTTCGGTATACCACTCTCAACACCAAATCTGAGCATCATTGATTTATGTTGACTCAAATATTTTGCCCTCTATCATGATATATGCATTGTGTACTCAGTGGTTATATGACTTCATAATTGGTATTATATAGAAGAGTTAACTTAGGCTATTTCCTTATAAGGTTGAACTACTTCAAAAGCTTCTCATATTTAGAATAATGAATAATCATCTTATTTCATGATAGCTGTATTGTCACCTGCTATGATTCATTGCCAATGATATTTTCTTGGTCAATTTAGTCAAACAATTATTTATTGAATACTTTTATTATACATATACATAGAGTAATACTAGATATTGTAGGTATTTAATGATGAAAGAATTATCATTATTTTTAGCCTAATGGAGGCAGGGATAGATAAGAAATGTTTATAAATAATTATGAAACAAAAAAGAGTATGATAATATCTATAAAAGAAACATGAAGTCCCATGAGGTTTTCACTGGAGAGTGTTACATGTTGAGGAGACTAGGAACGGCTTCATGGAAGAGATGGCTTTTCATATGGACCAAGCAGGATAGGAATGGTTCAGCGGGTGAATGTGAGTAGTGAGAGGATATACAAAAGGAAATGGAATAAGCCAAAAGCCTAATGGAGGAAAGGCAAGGACGGTTCAGAAGACATCAAATAATCCAGTTAAGCTAGAACATGAGAGTATAGAGGACTTAAATAACTATTTGTGGTTTATGACTTTATTTATGCTTCCATATATGAGTGTGGTTGTTTGTGTTGCTTAATTTTAAAAGCTTTTTGGAATTTTGGACATACTCTTCAGTCTCCTACGTACCAGCCCAACTAGAGGTCAACTCTTCTTACTGCTGTTTGAACCAGGAAATGCTGACATACTTTATGCCTTGCTCTTAAATCAGAAATACTCTGACAGATTAAGAGAAATCATTTTTAAGGTACAAACATGTCTTAAGAGTCTTTATATTTGGGGACATTTGTGGGTGTATGCATTTACATGGAACATATCCATTCTATGAATGTAAATTCTTTTTTTCATGTCTACTTCCATCTAATTTTAAATTGTTCAGTTTGTTTTGATATATATTTATCATGTTTTTGTTGTTTATGTATTTTAAAACTAATTATATTGTAATCTTATCAATAATTTCAGTGGAAAATCTACTCTGCCATACTAACGTAGAACCTCTTATCCCCCTTTTGACTTACAGTGGGTCTATGTGGCAGATCATACTAAGCTTATTTAGCATCCACTGTTTATCAGGCACTAAACCCTTTTTATATATTAGTTTACGTAGCTCTTGCAGCAACTTTATGAAGTGGATATTATTATTATCCTCATTTTACAGATGAAGAAACTGAGGCAGAGAAATTAATGACTTGCTAAAGGATGTAGGACATATTTTATTAAGCTATCTAAAATATCCCAAACTTTGAACTTCGGCTGAAGCAGCCCACTCCACCTTTTAAGTTAACTAAAATTAAAGAAGGTGGTCATATTTCTGCTGCAAATACATTTTTTTTTCATGATTTATTCTCCTGTTTGTTATGCCAAATTGCCTGTGACATTTGTTTCCCCTTACGTCATTAGTATGACATTATAAAGTCTACTTGTGGGGTCATGTTTGGATTGCCTATGTTTGGAATTCTTAAACTTTGGAAACAAAAGTGAATTAAAAGTGGTCCTACATAGTCTCTCTTGAATATTGGTTATGGTTGACCCCTGAGGCTACTCTTTAAAGCATCTGCCCACACAGGGTTCCTATATGGAGATTTAATGTTATTTCTTCAAAAATGGCCTTGCAGGGGTTGTTCATGATATTATTTTGCCAAGATTACCCTTTCCATATAGGCTTTCAGTATCTCACTTTGTAAAAGATTGATCTAACTCCAAGAAGTATGGGGTTACTAATTCATTCTTCCATTTTAGCATATGGATGGGTTGCTTCACAAAGTATTTCCTCGTTGTTGAAAATTATTTTGACAACTGTCACATAAATAGATTACTAGATTGATCTAGAAGTATCTCTGTTTTCTTTCAGAGCACACCTTTGTTCCTCTTGCAAGCTACAGAATTTGTTTCCATCTACACCGTAGCCATTAAAAGAAATTTTTAAAGTATTCCTTTCATCTACCAAGAAATTTATATAAACTAGGGTTTTAAACATATTAATTATTCAAATGCAGTTGCATTTCAGTCCAGTTCATTTTTAAATTTATTTTTTAATGATAGCAAGATAATGGAGTGTTCTTCTCTATTTAGTGCTATTTTTTTAATACTTGAGGAATAAAATGATACTCCAGAAACATTGTACACTAATATTTATTCGATATTAACCTAAGTGACAATTGTTCTTAGTTCTCTATATTGAGAATATATTACTGTTGTGACCAGGTTATGGAACAGATGTTGAAATGCACGAACGTTTATGAACGGAGTAAACAACGTATTCGACTTAGAGAAGTTGGCTACTCAGGATTAGGGCTCCTTCTTAATGAAGCACCTGTTAATACTTCTCTCATTAAAAGTCTCACCAATCAAATTATAAATACAGGTATGACTAAGGCTAAAATATTGATACGTTTAAGAAATGTTCTTCATAGTCATGTAATTCTATTTGATGGCCCTGAATTTTTTTTTTCTTCTGAAATTCTTTCTTCTTTTCCCCTCTTTCCTCAGGTTGCTTTTAAAATTACCTATTACTTGATTCAGCAGGGCTTTTCTTGGGTACTGTTTCAAATGTACCTTTGTTGTTTTTGTCTCCCCGGAGCATAGCATAGTACCTTACTTGGTAGGCCTTCAGTAAATGTTTATTGACTGAGTGATTAGTAAATAATTCAGTCTATGTAAAACGAAAAGGACACTAGAGAAAATATGTACAAGATATTCTTTTTCCTTTCAGAGCTTAAATTCTTAAAGGGAAAATGAAAACTAATTTCAGATATTCCTTTTTGTTTCTAATTTTGCTTTTATGAACCTTTTTGTAAGTAGTTCCTACAAACTATAAAATTTTTGTCAGATGCTAGGGGTTCAGAAAGGTATAAGATAAGGTTCTTTGTCTTGAGTGGTTTATCATCTCATTGAGAAGACATGTACATAAAAAGATAAATACAAGTGTAAGATCCAAGCAGTATCAACAGTATGTTCAGGCAATCAAAATAAAAGAACAGCTTTTTAGGGTTTAGTCAGGAAGATGTTAAACATTCTAAACCTATTGTTTTTGTAAAATTTGAACATATCTACAATTCCTATTTAAAATGAAACAATTATTTCTGCGTTTATATGACTATTACATACAGTTCTTTCTTTGAGAAAGAAGAAAGCTGGAGGCATCACACTTTCGGATTTCAAACTATACTACAAAGTTATAGTAATCAAAACAGTATGCTGCAGTATGCATAAAAATAGACACATAAACAAGTGGAACAGAATCAAGAGCCTAGAAATAAAACTATGCATGTACAGTCAACCAGTATTTGACAAGGAATCCAAGAATACTTAATGGAGAAAGATAGTCTCTTCAATAAATGTGATTGGTAAAACTGGATATGCACTTGCAAAAGAATGAGAATGGACTCCTGTCTTACACCACCCACAAAAATTAACTCAAATGGATTAAAGACTTAAATGTAAGAACTGAGCTGTAAAAATACTAGAAGAAAACATACGGGAAAAACTCTTTGACCTTGGTCTTGGCAATGATTTTTTGCGTGTGACACCAAAAGCACAAGCAACAAAAGTTAAAATAAACAGTGGGACTAAATCAAACTAAAAAGCTTCTGTGGACTTACCTGGTGGCGCAGTGGTTAAGAATCCGCCTGCCAGTGCAGGGGACATGGGTTCAAACCCTGGTCCGGGAAGATCCCACATGTTGTGGAGCAACTAAGCCCGTGTGCCACAACTACTGAGCCTGCACTGTAGAGCCCATGAGCCACAAGTACTGAGCCCGTGTGCCACAACTACTGAAGCTCACACGCCTAGAGCCCATGCTCCACAACAAGAGAAGCCACCACAATGAGAAGCCCACTTGCCGCAACTAGAGATAACCTGCACACAACAATGAAGACCCAATGCAGCCAAAAATAAATAAATTTATTTATTTTTTTTAAAAAAAGCTTCTGCATAGCCAAAGAAACCATCAACAATATGAAAGGGTAGCCTATGAAATGGGAGAAAATATTTGCAAGTCAAATCTGATAAGGGGTTAATATCCAAAATATATAAGGGATTCATAGCATTCAATAGCAAAAAATCCAATTAAAATATGAGCAAAGGACCTGAATAGACATTTTTTCAAAGAAGATATGCAAATGGTCAACAGATACATGAAAAGGTGCTCATCATCCTTAATTATCAGGGAAATGAAAATCAAAACCACAATGAGATATCACCTCCCTCCTGTTAGTTTGGTGATTATCAAAGAGACAAGAGATAATACGTGCTAGTGGTGAGGGTGTGGAGAAAAGGGAACCCTTGTGTGCTGTTGGTGGGAATGTAAGTGGTGCAGCCACTATGGAGAACAGTGTGGAGGTTCTTAAAAAATTAAAAATAGAACTACCATATGATTCAGCAATCCCTCTTCCAGGTATATATCTAAAGGAAATGAAATCATATCTCAAAGAGGTATGATCTGCAACCCCATGTTTATTGTACCATCATTCACAATAGTCAAGGCATGGAAACAGCCTAAGTGTCCATCAATAGATGAATGAATAATAAAGATGTGGTGTATATATATATATATATATATATATATATATAATGGAATATTAGCCATAAAAAAGAAGGAAATCCTGCCATTTGCAATAAGAGCCTAGAGGGCATTCTGCTAAGTGAAACAAGTCAGGCAGAGAAGGAAAATACTGTGTGATCTCACTTACATGTGAAAAAAGAAAATTGAGACAGGGTAGGTTGGTAGTTGCCAGAGTTGGGGCAGTGGGGGAAACAGGTGAAGGTACAAGGGGTACAAACTTCCAGTTATAAGTAAGTTGTGGGGATCTAAGGTAAGCGTGGTGACTATAGTTAACAATACTGTATTGTATATTTGAAAGTTGCTAAGAGAACATATCTTAAGTGTCCTCACCACAAAAAGAAATATAGTAACTATGTGAGATAATGGGTGTGTTAACTGACCTTATTGTGTAATCATTTTGTAATACATATATCAGATCATCATGTTTTATACCTTAAACAGTGTTTTATGTCAATTATATCTTAATAAAGTTGGGGGAAAAAATAAAGGGCATCTGTTGTTGACAGCAGGAAAAAAATAAAAATGAAATGATTGTCAGCCTTTATATATAACTGTTACCACAGTTCTTTCTCTGGTTTTCTCTAGTATTTAATTTTAACTTTTTTTTCCCATCATAGATCCTGCTATTAATTTCAAAGATCTGTTATCTGTGGTATATATATCTCACAGAGCACGTATAAATGTCAGGGTGGTCATCTGCAGAAAGGTTAGTAAACTTTAAAGATGTACTTTAAAAATTGCAGTATCGTTGTATTGTGAAGAACTTTTAGATTGAGTATTTTTCACCAGATATAAGTTTAATATCTTTTATATGACATAATTTTATAGTTTCCTTTTTTGAGGTGAATTAACTTTATATAATCATAAGAAATCAGCATATAAATTTGTTCTTCTTAGCCATACATGAGCTCCTGGAAATAATGCCCTTTCCAGAGTCAAAAATGTATTACCAGAGAATATTTTCTTTATTCGGAACCTTTTGTTGTGACCATTTTTAATGCAAACACCATATTTTAGAGTTTCTGAATCTCTTAACCTTTGTGGAAAAGATTTTCTGTAGTTTGTTTATGAGTGTATTCCAATGATTTACCTTCAGTCCACTCATTTAACCTCTAAGTTGACGAATTGTTACCCCATGCGCTTCTTCCTGATTATATCCTTCTCTCTCCTCTACTGGCAACCACTGACCAGTCTAGTATTTAATTTGCTTCCTTGTTTTTCTTTTTAGTTTTACTCCCTAATTATGTCACAGTACCTTTCCATCAGTAAATCTGGATATGTCTTTCTCTTTAACAGCTACGTAGTTTTTTATTCTATGGCTATTCTATAAAAGTATTATCTGGTTCCCAGCTGATGGACATTTAGATTGTTTCCTGTTTTACCATATTAACAAACTTCTGTTAGGAACATTTTTTTACATTTGTCTTTACCTATCCATGGTAATACATATGTAGGACATAATTCATGAAATGTAATTTTTCTGTCAAAGAGTATTCACATTTTACATTTTAATGGATTTTGCCATGTTTTCCTTGAAGCAGGTCATGTAAATGGATCCTTTTCCTTTCAGTGTGCAATTAGAAACCTCTTTCAGTACAGCCCAGTTTTTATTCATTATGTGTTTATAAAATTGCTGTAAAATAAGTCTGAAAATTTTAAAGTCATGAAATCATGAAAAGTTTCTTTGCCAACCAGAGGTTAATATGTTCAACTTAGTTAATGTGTTGAAAATTGCTATTGTGCACTGCTACAGTAAAGGTAGCTCACTGATTGATGGCATTAAGTGAGGAAAGAAACTTAATGTGTCATCATGACTCACTGCGACTCACTGCTTCTATATCAGCATCAGTGTACATAAGAACCATTAATTTTGAAGTCTGTACCAACATAACTCATTTCCTGCTATGAAGTTTGTCAGAGTTAGAAATTCTGATAAAAGAGATACTCTATAAGCACCGGGAGCCAAAGTTCTTTTCATCTACTTAGAAGTATATTGGCTTTGTGATTAAAATGTCTTAAAGATCTTAACAGCATTTCTGATAGTGTTTGAGAACTTGTTTTTATCCAAAAAATGTGAAGTCAGTTGGGATACTAGAGATCATACACATTGCCATGTAAATGTCTACTCTTTAATTTCAGTTTCTTATTCTAGCTAAATATCAGCATCCATCTCATTGGAAATAGTTTTCTGGAATTAAAGTTCAGTTTTTGTTTTGTTTGTACCATGTAGAGTTAATGAAAAAAAATGCTTTTGTAAAAGCAGCCATTAACTTTGCCTGAGGAAAAAATGAGGTGGGAAAACATTCTTGGTGTACCTAGGTTCTGTCAAAGTTTCTTATGTGTTCTAGTTTACTCCCTAACCATAGTTCCAGAACTGTGCCTGGCACATAGTAGATGTTCAGTATTTACTAAACAAATGTACTAGGCTCATGGAAAGTACTTAGTTGAGAGGATATAACTTTATTACATTTTATATATACCTTAATTCTATCTATATTTTTTTCTCCAACCAAATTAAATTAATAACGTGAGTGTGTTGGTATGTGGAGGATTATTTTATCTTTTTTTCCTTTTTTATCTTTCAGCAAATATTTGAGTCCCAACTCTAGATATACAATGAGTAATATGCAGATTAGTTAAAAATACAATGTCTGCCTTCCAAATATTTTCTAATCTAGTTAAGAATATAATCGTTTGAAAGTATATCCTTCCAAAGTTTCTTATTAAATTACTTTGTCATTAAAATAGCTGAAAAGAAACTGTTGTTGATGTAAAGTACTGTACACTTTTTGACGAATTTTGCATTCATAATCTCTTCACAGATTTTACAGATTTTACAGTCCCAGCCAGATGCAGCACATCAAATATCTCAACAAGTGGGTTGGCAAGACACTTTAGTTAGGCTTTTTTTAAAAGCAAATTTTGAAAATGGAAATACTCTTCATAAGCACGGTAGGGCTGTTGTAATGAAAGACAATGATAAAAATATATCAGCTGAAGATATGAAGAGGAACTCTGATGAAAAGACAGATGAGGAAAAAATCAGCTCTTTTGCCTCAGCTCATGTGTCTTCAGATCAGTGGAGTTTGGAGGATAGATACTCCCTAGACTCGAACACACCATTATTTCAAGAAGATAGCTTGATGGGAGAATTATCTTTCAAATCAGAGAATCGAGAATTCTGGCATAATAACCCTTCACATCTGAGTTTAGATCTCAGTGGAATTGATTCATGTGAACTGAGTGATAGTGGAGGTCAAATGCCAGACAGCTTGCCTAGCACGCCATCCCCGATAGAGTCCACTAAGTCATTTTCTGTGCAGTCTGACAAAGAAAGCAGCATCACAAATGATGTGGGCTTTAATGATGACTTCCCTTTACTTGAAAACCAAGAGGTAAGATTCCTTATTTGTCCAAATGTGGTTTTTTTTTTTTATGTCTGACTTCAGAAATGTGTGATTGTTAACAATTTCATGTATTATTCATGTTCCAAGTCTCATGATCTAAGGTATTAGGAGCCTAGAAGTCACCAAATTGTGAGTGTCTTGAGAGCAAAGCCAGTGTCTTATTCATCTTTACATCTCTAGGGCCTTCGTAGTAAAGTTCCAGGTTCATGCAGCCACCTTAAAAATACGTTGAATGATTATAATTCATGTACCTGATGGTTCTCATGATCTGCTTTTAACACCCCCTCCCTCTAATAATTTCATATTAATTTCTCTTTTTTATAGAGATGTGAGGAAGAGCTTATTCAATTACTGACAAATATTTTGAACTGTGTAATGTGTAAGGGACTAGAAAAGTCTGATGACGATACTTGGATTGAACGGGGACAAGTGTTTTCGGCACTAACTAAACCAGGAATATCCAGTGAGCTACTTCGACCATCAGATGAAATAAAACTAATGTAAGCATTCATTTGGTGATATGCCCTCTCCTTTTAGAGTGGGCAGGAGTCCAAAATAATATTTGTTATTGAACCTTTATTCAGTATTCAGTGGATGTAGAGAGAGAGAAAAGGAGAAGCTTTGTGCTCAGCCATTCTCCTGTCTGTTGCCATTCTAGTGGGATCTAGAGAGAAATCCAAAGCTAACTCCAATGTGAGGAGATTTAATTCTTACATTAATTTGGATTCTAAGTGATTATATATTCCTTGTTTAAGTTGTTTTCTGCAGTATCTAAGCACTTGGTGCATGTGTTCTACAGTCTTGTCCAAATTTGAGTGCTTCCATGCTAAAGGAAGGTAGTAGTGTTTTCATGAAAATTACTTCTCTAAAGCTTTGAGTTCCCTGCATATGATAGAACACTGTACCAACAGCACACTAGAACAGAATTACTTTTTTGTTTTTCCATAGGTCTAGACTCTCTGTAAGGCATAAGGCTTTCTTCCCTAACATTTCCAATTTCAGTTTTTTGTTTTGTTTTGTTTTGTTTTTTTGCGGTACGTGGGCCTCTCACTGTTGTGGCCTCTCCCATTGCGGAGCACAGGCTCTGGACGTGCAGGCTCAGCGGCCATGGCTCACGGGCCCAGCCGCTCCGCGGCATGTGGGATCTTCCCGGACCGGGGCACGAACCCATGTCCCCTGCATCAGCAGGCGGACTCTCAACCACTGCACCACCAGGGAAGCCCTCCAATTTCAGTTTTAAAGAAACTTTTAAGTATCTCATGGAGGCTGGAATGTGAATTATTTTCATATCTTTTTCAAGGTCAAGTCAAACAGGTAACTTTTACTTTGCCTTTTAATATTAGGCTTATTAAAGATAAGTACTCCAAAGATTAAAAAGTTGCTTCATTATTACTAAATTCCATCCACAGTGTTATACCTGCCAGTGATACTGTATCTTTGGAGGTACGTTCCTATTAATAAATAACGACGTATGTTGTTGCTGGGTTATTTTTTTTTTGGTGACCTGTTACTTTTATCAATTTAAAATGGTTTTAAGAGGACTTTGTTTCATACTTAGTTTGCTACAGAAGATGTTAGAATGGGCAGTCACAGAAAACAGAGAAGCAAAATTTAATCCAGTAACTGCTGAAAATGCTTTCCGACTCATGCTGATCATACAGGACTTTCTGCAGTCAGAGGGACTAGTTAATTCAAACATGTGGACTGAGAAGGTACAGTAACATCTCTTTGAAATTATTTTTTTGGTAGTGAAGGACTTTCAGAGAAAGAAATTTTGTATCCCCTCTTTTCAGAGCATTAATATTTAATCAGATGTGATAAACATGGATAAGATGTGATAGTCGCAGATGTGATAGTTACTTTTGTTAAGTAACTCTTACTAGGATAATTCTTTTGGTTTTTACCAACTGAACATTGAATTAGTTTTGAAATATTTATGATTTGTATTACTGTTGGGAAAACTCATCATCAGTAGATTTAAAAATGGAATGTTTTTATTTCTCAATTTTTCCTTTGTGTTAGCTTTTAGAGGATATGATGCTGCTCTTCGACAGTCTGTCAGTCTGGTATTCTGAAAGTCCAGTATGGGTGAAACTCTCACAGATTCAAATCCAGATGCTTCTAGGCTTCATTGGAAGGGGTAATTTGCAGGTTTGTCGATTCTTTTTTGTTATTTTATATACTCACATGCAACATAGGAAATTGTGCAGTAACTGAATGGCAATTATGTTTTCAGCATTTTTATTTTTTAATTAGTTTCAAAAATATCATGATTTAACTCTAGTTTCAGTTTTGTGAGATGAGAAAGAAGCTTGAGAGGTGGCTAATCGATTCTTTTTTCCTGATGTTTATGATTCAGTATAATTTAAGGTTTCCTTTTAGAGGATTTATGTATAGCTTATATTAGAGGGCATTACTCACATCATCTACATTTAGTATAGCTAGGAGCTATACAGCCTGCATAGACTTTTATACGTGTGGAGATTAGGGCTTGCATTTTTAGGAAAATTATTTTTTAAATTGTTCTGTCAAAATCTTTTTCTGTACTTAATAATCCACTAATTCAGTTTTACATTTATCTCATTTTTCTTCATTTATTAAACACTTACTGAATACCTACCAAGTGTTAGCATTGTGCTAGGTTTCTACTATAAAAATAAATAAAAGATGGACCCACAGAATATTTATTATTTTCAAAAATTTTAAAGGTTGGGAAAGTTCCATGCAGATTTTAGTCTGTCATCTTTCTATTTACATTGGATGCTTGTGATTACCTGCATTGGATTAGTCATGACATGTATTGCATGGTTATTTATCTGGCCCTTTTTATTTTCTTTTGATAATCGTTTCTAATATAAACTTGCTATAATATTGATAAGAACATGAGGAGGTTAAAATACCATAAGGTTGCCCTATTTTAAAAAGACCATATTTTTCAACAGATAGTCTTTTCCAGTCATTAAAGAAAACATACTCATTGTGGAAAGTACACAAAAAACATAAAGAGAAAAAATAGATAAAACATCCTTCATCCCATAGCCTAAGAGAAAATAACTCAATATTTTAATGTTTTTTTCTCTGTATATATTTTTTCAGATGATTAAAACCATCATATATTTTGATAATTTTGTGTTCTTTTTTATTTTTCTTACAACTATATTAAACTCATTTCCCCACATTACTAAATTTTTAAAGATAGTGGGTTTTTTTCCTAATCATAAAGGTAACACATGGTCATTGGAAAAAACATGGAAAAAGCAGAAAAGCTAAACAAAAAATAAACATTCTGATATGTGGATGATGAAAATTTGAATTGTACAGCTTTTAAATACAGTTTGAAAATTATATGAACTAAGAACTCAAAAAAAAGTTATTATATGCTTTGTCTAGTAATTCTACTCTAAAACTGTATCCTGAGGTAATAATCTAAAATACCAAACAGTATTTGTACACATAGATGTTCGTTGTAGTTTTCTTTTTTTCTCCATCTAGAAATAGAACAAAGGTAACTTTTTTGGCTTTTTTATTAATATGAGTCTGGTGGCTGGCTGTTAAAGCCCTTGCAGCCAGCATACCAGGTAGTTCTTTTTTTAGATATTAGAACTCTGTTTTTTTCCACTCATGATCACCCTCAGTGTTTTTATCCTTGGTAAGATTTCCAAGGAGAAGTAAAATGTCTGTTTTAATTTGCTCATGATTAAATATCCAGTGCCTGTACCATAGTAGCACTCTATAAATACTTATTAAATAAAGTGTGCAGCACCTACAGGTAAGACTGATCCTATCAACCAGTAGTTAGTGACCTATAATACTTCTCACTAGCTACTTGTTTAATTTCACTCCCTCAGGAATAAAAGCATGTTTCCCTGAGTTTGTGCATGTTAAAGGCTGGGGAAGGAACCCCTTCCCTTATAGGGGTTTAAATAGAGTTGCCTGCAAAAAGAATCTGGCTAGCAAATTTGTTTTGTTTGGCCCATACATTATTTAATTGCCAGCATTTAAGTATTAGGAGATTTCACATCAATGCCAGGATTTCCCAGGTTGTCTTTAAAGCAGGACTGAGTAAGTTGTTGATTTATTTAGATGCAGTATATGGTCACCGCGTTGTCTGGGTTTCTGCTCCTTCAGTTGTCTTAGCTCAGCCAGTGAGTCTCTTCACTAGCTACACATGAAATCACCTAGAGGAGCTTTTTAAAAATGCCTTTGTGGGCTTCCCTGGTGGCGCAGTGGTTGAGAGTCCGCCTGCCGATGTAGGGGACGCAGGTTCGTGCCCCGGTCCGGGAAGATCCCACATGCCGCTGAGTGGCTGGGCCCGTGAGCCATGGCCACTGAGCCTGCGCGTCCGGAGCTTGTGCTCCGCAATGGGAGAGGCCACAACAGTGAGAGGCCCTCGTACCGCAAAAAAAAAAAAAAAGGCCTTTGTGTGGGGCGTCACTCAGTAATTAAACAGGAGAACTAGGGCCCAGGTATTTTTTGTCATTTCTCAGGTGACCATAATGTAGTACTCTTTATAATGTGAGGGCAGGGCTATCATATCTATGTGTGGCGGGGTAGTGTGTGTATCCAAAGTTAAGTCAGTGGTAAGTAAATCATTGTATTCACTGAAAGTGTCTTTATAATTTTAAATAAACATATAAACTTACAGTTATTTAATACTGTGATACTAACTTAAAAGCAAAGCACTGAATATTCAACCTTTCATGTGAATAGTATTTTTAAAAACATATAGCAAAAATGCCCAGAATATTAACATTGGTATTTCCTGGATAATGAGATTTTATGACCTTTTGTCTCACATTTGTTGGCCTCTATTGGGTTTGAGCTGCTTTAGTCAGATTCAAAGACTAAAGTGAAGGGATTTGGGGAAAACCTGAGAAGGGTAGAGAAGCTTCACTAGTAGAGGCTTAAGTTAAAAGTAGAAAAGTTAAAGTTTTGAGCCATCTTAGAGGTTGTTTCCTCCAATGCTGTTTGCTTCTTTAAGTCTTGCATGGAAAGGCTGCCTGAGATCCCTTATTGTTGCCTTGGCCTGCAAAGGCATGTGCATACAGCTCAGATCAGCTTTTGGTACACATATATTCTTTTTTTTTTTAACATCTTTATTGGAGTATAATTGCTTTACAGTGGTGTGTTAGTTTCTGCTTTATAGCATAATGAATCAGCTATACATTTACATATATCCCCATATCTCCTCCTTCTTGCGTCTCCCTCCCACCCTCCCTATCCCACCCCTCTAGGTGGTCACAAAGCACCGAGCTGATCTCCCTGTGCCAGGCGGCTGCTTCCCACTAGCTATCTATTTTACATTTAGTAGTGTATATAAGTGCGTGCCACTCTCTCACTTCGTCCCAGCTTACTCTTCCTCCTCCCCTTGTCCTCAAGTCCATTCTCTACGCTTGCATCTTTATTCCTATCCTGCCCCTAGGTTCTTCATAACCATTTTTTTTTTAGATTCCGTATATAGGCACATATATATTCTTGAAGTGATGTCAGTTTTTAATACTTCCTTTCTTTCTCTTGCTTTTCTTTATTTTGAAAGTAATATGATCCAAAATTGGGTTATAGGGTTAAGGGAGAAGGAGACACTTTACATCATTTGTCCTGTTTTGGTTTTAAGACTTCCATCTTTCTCTAGTCTAGATGAAAGGAGGCCCCTTCGTGATCAATTTACCTTTCTAGGATGGAGTTTAAGGCCAGAGCTTAAGAGTAATATAGCATATTCCTTTGCCTGGGTTTGTGACCTAGATATGTATTTTCCTTGGGAACTTTACTCAGTTGCCTGTTCACTGTCCTTTATCTATAAGAATGCTTTTGATTCCAAATAACAGAAATATCAATGCAAGCTGACTTAGTTAAGAAGATTCATATAGTTGAAAATTCCATAGCTAAGATGAGTTTAAGGCATGATTCAGTCAAGGCTCTAGTTCCATTTGTTTGCTGTTCTCACAGCATTACTCTCCATCATGTCAGCTTGTCTTAAGCTGGCTGCCCTAATTGTCACAAAATCACTGCCAGCAGCAATTAAGGCTACATGCTTCCTTGTTCATATCCAGAGAAAGAGAGTGCTTCTTCCTAGAGTCATTGTTGGTAGACAGTTCTTCATGGATCTCCTGTGAATACAGACACTGGATGCCTTTGTGATGAACTGTCTTTTTGAGGACGCATGTATAGAGAACAGCTTGGGAAGATAGAGATGATGTCTCCCTCCAGAGCAAAAGCAGGTTTGTTTACTGTCCAGTATAATAAAGATAATGTCTCCTTCCAAGGCAACGTTCAGGTACACTTACTACCCAATTTAAAAGACTTGTGTTCACTTTGCTTGGGGTTCCTCTCCTATAATGCAACCACTGGGTGTGCAGGCATCATCTAGTTCTGTTCATTTCTCACCATAGAATTACATTTCGGGGAACAGGGCAAGTGCTGATATTCTGGCTATTGCTAATGCTGTAGATCTTCGTCTCTGATCCAGGAGTCTCATTCTTCTGCCAGCATCTATGAAACAATGGTAGGCTAACTTGTCAGCTTGGAGATGAGGTATTGATAAAATCCAAGCCCTTTCACAGTTCTTTACAGTTATTGTATAAAAGTTGTGTCTTTGCATGATAAAGCTATCCCTGAATGAATCCGTGTGACAAAGATAGTGACATGAGTTGACTGAAAGATGAGTTACCCGAACCAGTCACTGTGGCAAGGGGTTGGATATTCTGTTTGGTTTATATCTTTTAGAACTAGAGATGGAATCATCCCCGAATTCCTGCAAACTCTCTGAAGGAGTAGAGTGGGTGCTGGGGTGATTAATTATCAACCTCTTAACTTTTCTGTATATTTCAAATGAAACATGGGTTACTTTTATAATTTATTTTAAAAAACAACTTCAAGAGGAGCCAAAGAACTTTGTTATCACTAAATATCTGCTTTATTTTACTATTTTACTCCAGGTTTGTGCAGTGGCATCAGCTAAGCTAAACGCCCTTCTTCAGACCAAGGTGATTGAAAATCAGGATGAAGCATGTTACATTTTAGGGAAGCTGGAACATGTTCTAAGTCAATCAATCAAGGAACAGACTGAAATATACTCATTTCTGATTCCGCTTGTCCGTACCCTGGTTTCCAAAATTTATGAGCTTCTCTTCATGAACTTGCATCTGCCTTCTTTACCTTTTACCAATGGAAGCTCTTCATTTTTCGAAGATTTTCAAGAATATTGCAGTTCAAATGAATGGCAAGTTTACATTGAAAAATATGTAAGTTTCGTCTTTGTTGAGTGGGGTTTTTCTACTAAATTATCATTTTTATGGAAGCATGCATTAAATTTTGCGTATGTATATTTTTTATAAGATTGTACCTTATATGAAGCAGTATGAAACCCATGCATTTTATGATGGTCATGAGAGCATGGCACTTTATTGGAAGGATTGTTATGAAGCCTTAATGGTGAATATGCATAAACGAGACCGGGAAGGGGGAGAGAGCAAGCTCAAGTTTCAGGTAAAAATTATTAAATGTTTTTAATACCAGTTTTTTATGTTGATTTCAAGCATTTAATGTTCAAATGAGAGTAATAACAAGACTGAACTTTGAAAACGAACAATATTTTATGTTTTTTATTTTTTTATTTTTAACATCTTTATTAGAGTATAATTGCTTTACAATGGTGTGTCAGTTTCTGCTTTATAACAAAGTGAATCAGTTATACATATACATATGTCCCCATATCTCTTCCCTCTTGCATCTCCCTCCCTCCCACCCTCCCGATCCCACCCCTCTAGGTGGTCACAAAGCACCAAGCTGATCTCCCTGTGCTATGTGGCTGCTTCCCACTAGGTATCTATTTTACGTTTGGTAGTGTATATATGTCCATGCCACTCTCTCACTTTGTCCCAGCTTACCCTTCCCCCTCCCCGTATCCTCAAGTCCATTCTCTAGTAGGTCTGCATCTTTATTCCGTCTTGCCCCTAGGTTCTTCTGACCATTTTCTTTTTTTTTTTTTTCAGATTCCATATATATGTGTTAGCATATGGTATTTGTTTTTCTCTTTCTGACTTACTTCACTCTGTATGACAGTATCTAGGTCCATTCACCTCACTACAAATAACTCAGTTTTGTTCCTTTATATGGCTGAGTAATACTCCATGGTATATATGTACCATATTCCATTGTATATATGTACCACGTCTTCTTTATCCATTCATCTGTTGGTGGACACTTAGGTTGCTTCCATGACCTGGCTATTGTAAATAGAGCTGCAGTGAACATTGTGGTACATGACTCTTTTTCAATTATGGTTTTCTCAGGGTATATGCCCAGTAGTGGGATTGCTGGGTCGCAGGGTGGTACTATATTTACATTTTTTGTTGTTGTTGTTGTTGTACACGGGCCTCTCACTGTTGTGGCCTCTCCCGTTGTGGAGCACAGGCTCCGGACGCGCAGGCTCAGTGGCCATGGCTCACAGGCCCAGCCGCGCCACGGCATGTGGGATCTTCCCGGATCAGGGCACGAACCCGTGTCCCCTGCATCGGCAGGCGGATTCTCAACCACTGCGCCACCAGGGAATCCCAGTAGTTCTATTTTTAGTTTTTTAAGGAACCTCCATACTGTTCTCCATAGTGGCTGTATCAATTTACATTCCCACCAACAGTGCGAGAGGGTTCCCTTTTCTCCACACCCTCTCCAGCATTTATTCTTTCTAGATTTTTTGATGATGGCCATTCTGACCAGTGTGAGATGATATCTCATTGTAGTTTTGACTTGCATTTCTCTATTGATTAATGATGTTGAGCATTCTTTCATGTGTTTGTTAGCAATCTGTATATCTCCTTTGGAGAAACAGTCTATTTAGGTCTTCTGCCCATTTTTGGATTGGGTTGTTTGTTTTTTTGATATTGAGCTGCGTGAGTTGCTTGTATGTTTTGGAGATTAATCCTTTGTCAGTTGCTTCATTTGAAAATATTTTCTCCCATTCTGAGGGTTGTCTTTTAGTCTTGTTTATGGTTTCCTTTGCTGTGCAAAAGCTTTGAAGTTTCATTAGGTCCCATTTGTTTATTTTTGTTTTCATTTCCATTTCTCTACGAGGTGGGCCTAAAAAGATCTTGCTGTGATTTATGTCATAGAGTGTTCTGCCTATGTTTTCCTTAAGAGTTTGATGGTGTTTGGCCTTACATTTAGGTCTTTAATCCATTTTGAGTTTATTTTTGTGTATGGTGTTAGGGAGTGTTCTAATTTCATTCTTTTACATGTAGCTGTCCAGTTTTCCCATCAGCACTTATTGAAGAAGCTGTCTTTTCTCCACTGTATATTCTTGCCTCCTTTATCAAATATAAGGTGACCATATGTGCGTGGGTTTATCTATGGGCTTTCTATCCTGTTATATTGATGTATATTTCTGTTTTTGTGCCAGTACATACTGTCTTGATTACTGTAGCTTTGTAGTATAGTCTGAAGTAAGGGAGCCTGATTCCTCCCGCTCTGTTTTTCTTTCTCTAGATTGCTTTGGCTATTCGGGGTCTTTTGTGTTTCCATACAAACTGTGAAATTTTCTGTTCTAGTTCTGTGAAAAATGCCAGTGGTAGTTTGATGGGGATTGCATTGAATCTGTAGATTGCTTTGGGTAGTAGAGTCATTTTCACAATGTTGATTCTTCCAATCCAGGAATATGGTATCTCTCTCCATCTATTTGTATCATCTTTAATTTCTTTCATCAGTGTCTTATAATTTTCTGCATACAGGTCTTTTGTCTCCTTAGGTAGGTGTATTCCTAGATATTTTATTCTTTTTGTTGCAATGGTAAATGGGAGTGTTCTCTTAATTTCACTTTCAGATTTTTCATCATTAGTGTATAGGAGTGCAAGAGATTTCTGTGCATTAATTTTGTATCCTGCTACTCTACCAAATTCATTGATTAGCTCTAGTAGTTTTCTGGTAGCATCTTTAGGATTCTCTATGTATAGTATCATGTCTTCTGCAAACAGTGACAGCTTTACTTCTTTTATTCCAATTTGGATTCCTTTTATTTCTTTTTCTTCTCTGATTGCTGTGGCTCTAACTTCCAAAACTATGTTGAATAAGAGTGGTGAGAGTGGGCAACCTTGTCTTTTTCCTGATCTTAATGGAAATGGTTTCGGGTTTTCACCATTGAGGATGATGTTGGCTGTGGGTTTCTCATATATGGACTTTTTTATGTTGAGGAAAGTTCCCTCTATGCCTACTTTCTGGAGGGTTTTTATCATAAATGGGTGTTGAATATTGTCAAAAGCTTTCTCTGCATCTGTTGAGATGATCATAAGATTCTTCTCCTTCAATTTGTTAATATGGTGTATCATCTTGATTGATTTGCATACATTGAAGAATCCTTGCATTCCTGGGAATAAACCCCTCTTGATCATAATGTATCATCCTTTTAATGTGCTCTTGAATACTCTTGGCTAGTATTTTGTTGAGGATTTTTGCATCTATGTTCATCAGTGATATTGGCCTGTAGTTTTCTTTTTTTGTGACATCCTTGTCTGGTTTTGGTATCAGAGTGATGGTGGCCTCATAGAATGAGTTGGGGAGCGTTCCTCCCTCTGCTATTTTTTTCTTTTTTTTTCTTTTTTTTTTTTTTTGCTGTATGCAGGCCTCTCACTGTTGTGGCCTCTGCCATTGCGGAGCACAGGCTCCGGACACGCAGGCTTAGCGGCCATGGCTCACGGGCCTAGCCACTCCGCGGCATGTGGGATCTTCCCAGACTGGGGCACTAACCCGTGTCCCCTGCATTGGCAGGAGGACTCTCAACCACTGCGCCACCAGGGAAACCCCTTCTGCTGTTTTGGACGAGTTTGAGAAGGACAGGTGTTAGCTCTTCTCTCAATGTTTGATTGAATTCGCCTGTGAAGCCATCTGGTCCTGGGCTTTTGTTTGTTGGAAGATTTTTAATCACAGTTTAAATTTCAGTGCTTGTGATTGGTCTGTTCATATCTTCCATTTCTTCCTGGTTCAGTCTCAGAAGGTGTGCATTTCTAAGAATTTGTCCGTTTCTTCCAGGTTGTCCATTTTATTGGCATATGGTTGCTTCTGGTAATCTCTCAGGATCCTTTGTATTTCTGCAGTGTCATTTGTTACTTCTCCTTTTTCATTTCTAATTCTAATGATTTGCGTCTTCTCTCTTTTTTTCTTGATGAGTCTGGCTAATGATTTATCAACTTTGTTTATCTTCTCAAAGAACCAGCTTTTAGTTTTATTGATCTTTGCTATCATTTCCTTCATTTCTTTTTCATTTATTTCTGATCTGATCTTTATGATTTGTTTCCTTCTGCTGACTTTGGGGTGTTTTTGTTCTTTCTCTAATTGTTTTAGGTGTAAGGTTAGGTTGTTTATTTGAGATGTTTCTTGTTTCTTAAGGTAGGCTTGTATAGCTATAAACTTCCCTCTTAGAACTGCTTTTGCTGCATCCCATAGGTTTTGGGTCGTTGTGTTTTTATTGTCATTTGCTTCTAGGTTTTTTTTTTTTATTTCCCCTTTGATTTCTTCAGTGATCTCTTGGTTATTAAGTAGTGTGTTGTTTAGCCTCCATGTGTTTATATTTCTTACAGATTTCTTCCTGTAATTGATATCTAGTCTCAAAGCGTTGTGGTCGGAAAAGATATTGACATGGTTTCAGTTCTGAAATTTACCAAGGCTTGATTTGTGACCCAAGATAAGATCTATCCTGGAGAATGTTCAATGAGTACTTGGGATGAATGTGTATTCTGTTGTTTTTGGAGGGAATGTCCTATAAATATTAATTAAATCCATCTTGTTTAATGTATCATTTAAAGCTTGTGTTTCCTTATTTATTCTCATTTTGGATGATCTGTCCCTTGGTGAAAGTGGGGTGTTGAAGTCCCCTAGTATGATTGCGTTACTGTCGATTTCCCCTTTTATGGCTGTTCGTATTTGCCTTATGTATTGAGGGTCTCCTATGTTGGGTGCATAAATATTAACAATTGTTATATCTTCTTCTCTGATTGATCCTTTGATCATTATGTAGTGTCCTTCTTTGTCTCTTGTACTAGTCTTTGTTTTAAAGTCTATTTTGTCTGATATGAGAATTGCTACTCCTGCTTTCTTCTGATTTCCATTTGCATGGAATATCTTTTTCCATCCCCTCACTTTCAGTGTGCATGTGTCCCTAGGTCTGAAGTGGGTCTCTTGTAGACAGCATATATATGGGCCTTGTTTTTTTTTTTGTTTTCTTTTTGTTTTTTTTACGGTACGCGGGCCTCTCACTGTTGTGGCCTCTCCCGTTGCGGAGCACAGGCTCCGGACGCGCAGGCTCAGCGGCCATGGCTCATGGGCCCAGCTGCTCCGCGGCTTGTGGAATCTTCCCGGACCGGGGCAGAAACCCATGTCCCCTGCATCAGCAGGCGGACTCTCAACCACTGCGCCACCAGGGAAGCCCTGGGCCTTGTTTTTGTATCCATTCAGCCAGTCTATGTCTTTTAGTTGGATCATTTAATCCATTTACATTTAAGGTAATTATCGATATGTATGTTCCTATTACCATTTTCTTAACTGTTTTGGGTTTATTATTGTAGGTCTTTTCCTTCTCTTGTGTTTCCTGCCTAGAGAAGTTCCTTTAGCGTTTCTTGTAAAGCTGGTTTGGTGGTGCTGAATTCTCTTAGCTTTTGCTTGTCTGTAAAGGTTTTAATTTCTCCGTCAAATCTGATGAGATCCTTGTTGGGTAGAGTAATCTTGGTTGTAGATTTTTCTCTTTCATCAATTTAAATATGTCCTGCTACTCCCTTCAGGCTTGCAGAGTTCCTGCTGAAAGATCAGCTGTTAACCTTATGGGGATTCCCTTGTGTGTTATTTGTTGTTTTTCCCTTGCTGCTTTTAATATTTGTTCTTTGTATTTAATTTTTGATAGTTTGGTTAATATGTGTCTTGGCATGTTTCTCCTTGGATTTATCCTGTATGGGACTCGCTGTGCTTCCTGGACTTGATTAACTATTTCCTTTCCCATATTAGGGAAGTTTTCAACTATAATCTCTTCAAATATTTTCTCAGTCCCTTTCTTTTTCTCTTTTTCTTCTGGGACCCCTATAATTCGAATGTTGGTTTGTTTAATGTTGTCCCAGAGGTCTCTGAGACTGTCCTCACTTCTTTTCATTCTTTTTTCTTTATTCTGCTCTGCAGTAGTGATTTCCACTATTTTATCTTCCAGGTCACTTCTCCGTTCTTCTGCCTCAGTTATTCTGCTACTGATCCCTTGTAGTGAATTTTAAATTTCATTTATTGTGTTGTTTATCATTGTTTGTTTGCTCTTTAGTTCTTCTAGGTCCTTGTTAAACATTTATTTTCTCCATTCTATTTCCAAGATTTTTTATCATCTGTACTATCATTATTCTGAATTCTTTTTCCAGTAGACTGCTTATTTCCTCTTCATTTGTTTGGTCTGGTGGGTTTTTGCCTTGCTCCTTCATCTGCTATGTGTTTCTCTGTCTTCTCATTTTGCTTAACTTACTGTGTTTGGGGTCCCCTTTTCACAGGCTGCATGTTGTAGTTTCCGTTGTGTTTGGTGTCTGTCCCCAGTGGCTTAGGGTGGTTCAGTGGGTTGTGTAGGCTTCCTGGTGGAGGGGACTAGTTCCTGTGTTCTGGTGGATGAGGCTGGATCTTGTCTTTCTGGTGGGCAGGTCCACGTCTGGTGGTGTGTTTTGGTGTGTTGGTGGTCTTATTATGATTTTAGGCAGCTTCCCTAGTAATGGATGGGGTTATGGATGGGGTTCTGTTCCTGTCTTGCTAGTTGTTTGGCAAAGGGTGTCCAGCACTGTAGCTTCCTGGTCGTTGAGTGCAGGTGGGTCTTGGCATTCAGATGAGATCTGTGGGAGATTTTTGCCATTTGATATTACGTGAAGCTGGGAGGTCTCTTGTGGACCAGTGTCCTGAACTTGGCTCTCCCACCTCAGTGGCACAGCCCTGACGCCTGGCTGGAGCACCAAGAGCCTGTCCTCCCCACAGCTAAGAATAAAAGGGAGAAAAAAAAAAGAAGGAAAGAAAGAAGAAGATAAAATAAAATAAAGTAAAATAAAGTTATTAAAATAAAAAATAATTAAGAAAAAAAAATTTTTAAGTAATAAAAAAAAAAGAAAACCAGACAGAGAGACCCCTAGGACAAATGGTAAAAGCAAAGCTATACAGACAAAATCACACACAGAAGCATACACATACACACTCACAAAAAGAGAAAAAGTTGGAAAAATATATATATCATTGCTCCCAAAGTCCACCTCCTCAATTTGGGATGATTCGTTGTCTATTCAGGTATTCCACAGATGCAGGGTACATCAGGTTGATTGTGGAGATTTAATCTGCTGCTCCTGAGGCTGCTGGGAGAACTTTCTCTTCTTTGTTCACACAGCTCCCGGGGTTCAGCTTTGGATTTGGCCCCACCTCTGTGTGTAGGTCGCCCGAGGGCATCTGTTCTTTGCTCAGACAGGATGGGGTTAAAGGAGCAGGTGATTCGGGGGTTCTGGCTCACTTAGGCAGGGGTGAGGGAGGGGTACGGATGTGGGGCAAGCCTGTGGCGGCAGAGGCCGGTGGGATGTTGCACGAGCCTGAGGCGCACTGTGCTTTCTGACGGGTAAGTTGTCCCTGGATCATGGGATCCTGGCAGTGGTGGGCTGCACAGGCTCCCGGGAGGGGAGGTGTGGATAGTGACCTGTGCTCGCACGCAGGCTTCTTAGTGGCGGCAGCAGCAGCCTTAGCGTCTCATGCCCGTTTCTGGGGTCCACGCTGATAGCCGCGGCTCGCGCCCGTCTCTGGAGCTCCCTTAAGCAGCGCTCTTAATACCCTCTCCTCACACACCAGGAAATAAAGAGGCAAGGAAAATTCTCTTGTCTCTTCGGCAAGTCCAGACTTTTCCTGGATTCCGTCCCGGCTAGCCGTGGCACACTAACCCCCTTCAGGCTGTGTTCATGCAGCCAACCCCAGTCCTCTCCCTGGGAGCTTGACCTCCGAAGCCCGAGCCTCAGCTCCCAGCCCCCGCCCGCCCCGGCGGGTGAGCAGACAAGCCTCTCGGGCTGGTGAGTTCCGGTCAGCCCTGATCCTCTGTGCAGGAATCTCTCCGCTTTGCCCTCCGCAACCCTGTTGCTGTGTTCTCCTCCGTGACTCTGAAGCCTTCCCCCCTCCGTCACCCACAGTCTCCGACTGCTAAGGGCCTTCCTAGTGTGTGGAAACCTTTCCTCCTTCACGGCTTCCTCCCACTGGTGCAGGTCCCGTCCCTATTCTTTTGTCTCTGTTTTTTTCTTTTTTCTTTTACCCTACCCAGGTACGTGGGTAGTTTCTTGCCTTTTGGGAGGTCTGAGGTCTTCTGCCAGCGTTCAGTAGGTGTTCTGTAGGAGTTGTTCCACATTTAGATACATGTATTTCTGATGTATTTGTGGGGAGGAAGGTGATTCCGCATCTTACTCTTCCGCCATCTTTAAGCTCCTCCACGTTATACTCACTCTGGCCCACGGTCCCAAGGACTGTTGCGGCTTCAGCTGGTGGGGCCCCTCCAGAGCCGGCAGCCTTAGTGAGGCCGTCCTCCCTTCGGGCTCCAGGGCACTTCAGTCCAAACAGTGTTTCTTATTGTTTGTCCGAAAATTATTTGAGAATTGGAAGAAAAACAGATAAGAACTTAAAAATTAATATCAAAATGTTCTGTACATAGTGATTATGTAAAAAGTCTATCAGGCTGATAGTAGAAATCTTTAAGGAGGCTGAGTATGTATCAGGGCTTAGAGGGAAATTTATAATACAAAGTACTTATTAATTTGAGACCTTTCTTCTTTTTTAGTATAAGTTCATTCTACCCTAAGGAACTTGAAAAAGTACACTAAATTTCATTAGTTTGGTTTTTTTGTTTGTTATTTTTTTGTTTTGGCCATGCCATGCGGCTTGTGGGATCTTAGTTCCCCGACCAGGGATTGAACCTGAGCCACCACAGTGAAAGCGGCAAGTCCTAACCACTGGACCACCAGGGAATTCCCTTATTAAAGAGCAGAAATCAACAGAATTGAAAGCAGAAAAACAATAGAGAAAATCAATGAAACCAAAATCTACTTAAGATATCAATAAAATTGATAAACTTCTAGCCAAATTGAGGGAAAAAAAGTGAAAAATTACTCATACCAGAAGTGAATCACCACTGACTTCACAGACATCAACATGATAATAAGGGACTACTACAGGCTAATCTGTGCACATAAATAAGATGATTTAGATGAAATGGATCAATTTCTTGACAACTACAAATTTCCCAAACTAATTCAATAATAAGTAGATAACCTGGATAGTTCTCTGTTAAAGAAATTGAATTTATAGTTAAATACCTTCCAAGAGGGAAAACTCTAGGCCCAGATGGTTTCAGTGGCAAATTTTACCAAATGTTTAACGGAGAAATTACACCAGTTTCTCACACTCTCTTCAGAAAATTGAAAAGTGGCATAACTTCCCAACTCATTATATGAGGCAATATCACCCTCATATTGAAACCATATAAAAACAGTGCAAGAAAACTAAAGACCAGTATCCCTTGGGAACATAGGTGCAAACCAAATCTAGCAATGTATAAAAAAAAATACATCACAACCAGGTAGAGTGTCTGTTGCGAATGCAAGGCTGGTTCAACATTTGATGATCAGTTAATAATCAGTCACATTAATAGACTTATCAAGAAAAAGTACATGATCATATCAGTAGATGCAGAAAAAGCATTTGAGAAAATTCAACATCCATTTATGATCAAAGTTTTTAGCAAACTAGGATTAGAAGGGAATACCTAAATCTCTACAAAAATCGTACAGCTAGCTTCATATTTAATGGTGAAAAACTGAGTGCTTTCCCCATAAAATAGAGACTAGCGTGGAATGTTCACTTTCACTCTTCTTAGTCACTATTGTACTATAAGACAAAGCAAATGCAATAAGAATAGGAAAAAAAAAGACATATTGGGAAGGAAGAAATAAAACTATTTGCAGATCACATAATTATCTGCGTAGAAAATCCTAAGGAGTCTATCAGAAATCTATAATTAATGAATTTAGCAACATTGTAGGACACAATATCAATACACAAAATTTAATCATATTTTTATATACTAGCAACGAGCAATTGGAAACTGCAATTTAAAAAATACTATTTACAATAGGTCTAAAAAGAATGAGGTACTTAGATATCTATCTAACAAAATATGTATAGAATCTATATGCTAAAAACTAGAGAACACAGATGAAACAAATTAGAGAAGACCAAATAAAAACACATGTTTATTCCATAACTTAGGTATAAAAAGAAACATTTGTAATCCACCACTACTAATATTTTGGTATATTATCCTTCCTGTATTTTTATGTATATATTTGGTTTAACCAAAATGGTAGTTTAATTTGCTACTACTTTCTTAAAATGTACTGTGAACATTTTTCCATGCCATTATATGATTGTCTAATATTCCATTATATTATGTATTAGAGGATTTAAACTTATTTCCCGGTTTTAGACCTAATTTACCAGTTTCTTCTTTATTATAAATAGTATCGATTGTCTCTGTAGTCATATTTTTATGCTTATCCACAATGACTTCCCTAGAATAAGTGGAATTACCGGTATGGAGCAATTATGATAATAATTACTGTTACATTGCCCTCAAAGATGTTCTACCAACTACTATACCAACCAGCATTTTCTCTTTAACTTCACACTTAGCCTTTCTAGGAAAACCTGATTTGAGAATATCCTTATGGGGGGCGCAGGCAGGATGGCGGGTGGCACTGAAGTCCTGGGCAGCTGGGGTGGCAGGGGTGGCCGGGCGGCCCCTGCAGCGCGGATGCTGCCGCCGCTGTAAACTACAGAGCTCTGCGTGCCGCGGCGGCGCAGCACTCTTCGGGGCCGGGCGGACACCCCGTATCCACGGCCAAAGGGCCGGGAAGCCGGCCACACGTATCTGCCCAAAGCGTGCCTTTCCCATCCATCTTGGAGGCGGAGATTGCCCGTGGGTCCCTGGCCCCAGGTGCCGAACCGCACCAAGGGGCGATTGGGAAGGAGCTCATAGTGGCAGCGTCCTGGTGGTCTGCTGGAGAGCTGGATTCCCGCCTTCTCCGAATTTCCATCGTCAACCTTCTTGACCAGCTTTCTCTGGTGATCCGGACCATGCAGTGCTTTGGGCCCCCTGTTGCCCACTAAGTCAGGGCTAGGGAAAGGGGTTAAGGTCTAAACTTGTGTCCCTTCCTAGACAGTGCATCCCTCCTAGGGCAGTGATTCCTGCAGTAGTTGCCACTTTACTATGGGGGCCTCATCTTTTGCCTCTACTGGCCCCTGGGCGCTGAGGGTTCACTTGCTTTGTTTGGTGCTTAAATGTTTCTTAACTACTGAAAATAAAACTGAGCTACGATGCAATGTCTGACTTTATTTTCAAATATAGTGCCTTTAAATATTCTTTCCTTTGTCCTTAGATTGGAGGGGAGGTTCTGTGATTCAGATATTCAAGTAGTACAACGTAATTGAAGACAGTTTAAGAAGTGGAAGAGGATAGGTCCTGTCATTCAGTATTAACTACTGTCCACATTCTGGAATATTTTCTTAGTTTTATAGTTGTATTTATGTAGTAAATATGTAACAGTAATAATATTTTGCAAGTTTAGCATTTTTCCTGATATTTTTCATCTAACATGAACCTTTTTCTAAAAGTTCTTCAAAAGCATTATTGAATGGATACATAAAAGATACATTATTGAATGTTTAAATTATTTTCAATTTTTGCCATATTATAGGTAATGATTCAGTGGAATGCTTGTATATAGAGCTTTGCCTGAATGATTGTTTTCTTAAGATAGACTACAAGAGGTAGAATTGGTTAAATATTTAAAGCTCTCAATCTGCAGTGTGTGAAGTTGCTCGCCAAACTGTACAGAAAATGTACCCTCCCACCAGAATGCTGGTTTCCCACATCCCAGTCACTACTGGGTCTCCTCAGTAAAATTTTTTTAAAAACTGGGTTTGTATGACAAGAGCAAACGACCGAGAAACACTCGAATAAGGAGCTTTGTGGCTTACTGGCCTTGTCTCAGATCAGTGAAGAAAAACTGCTAGGACAGTCATATAGGCCTTTTGTTAGGAAGAGTTAGCTTCCTGTAAAAGATGTTGTATCCTGCAGCCTTTCTAAACTCCTTTATTCTAGTAGCTCTTTGGTAGATGCCGTTGGATTTTCATCATTGGTGATCACGTTTTCTAAGAATAAAGGCAAATTTGCTTCTCCCTTTAAAAAAAAAAAAAAAAGAATATCCTTATGAGGACTTCCCTGGTGGCGCAGTGGTTAAGAATCTGCCTGCCAATGCAGGGGACATGAGTTCGATCCCTGGTTCGGGAAGATCCCACATGCCATGCACCATCTAAGCCCATGCGCCACAACTACCAAGCTTGCTCTCTAGAGCCCGTGAGCCACAACTACTGAGCCCACGTGCCACAACTGCTGAAGCCCATGCATCTAGAGCCCATGCTTCACAACAAGAGAAGCCACCGCAACGAAGAGTAGCCCCCGCTCGCCACAGCTAGAGAAAGCCTGCATGCAGCAAACGAAGACCCAACACAACCAAAAAAAAAAAAAGAATATCCATATGTGCTTGAACTTCAAAACTGTGAAATTGATGTTTAATTATCATGGAGCTTTCATGACTTCTTCAGTTGTCTCAGCAATGATCTGTTTTAAATATTCGATAACACTGTCTCCCAAATCATTGATTTCCTACAAATATAGTAGTAGTTACAGTAACAATTATAATAATAACTATAATTTATTGAGAGCTTGCTACTTTTCTGGCATTATATTAAGCACATTAAATCTTAATCTTTATTTGACAATTAGTGTCAGCCCCATCTTACAGGTGATGGTACTGAGCTTCAGAGAATTAAGATTTGTACCCAGGTCTAGTTCCAAAGCTTATAGCCACACACGTCTGTACTGCCTCTTTAAAAGACGTCTTTTTTTTTTTTTTGGCTGTGTTGGGTCTTCATAGCTGTGCGTGGGCTTTCTCTAGTTGCTGCGAGCGGGGGCTACTCTTCGTTGTGGTACCTGGGCTTCTCACTGCAGTGGCTTCTCTTGTTGTGGAGAACAGGATCTAGGTGCACGGGCTTCAGTAGTTGCAGCATGCGGGCTCAGTAGTTGCAGCACGTGGGCTCAGTAGTTGCAGCAGGGCTCGTAGGGTGCACAGGCTTCCGTAGTTGTGGCGGGCTCCAGAGTGCAGGCTCGGTAGTTGTGGCTCACAGGCTTAGTTGCTTTGTGGCATGTGGGATCTTCCTGGACCAGGGACCAAACCCGTGTCCCCTGCATTGGCAGGTGGATTCTTAACCACTGCGCCACCAGAGAAGTCCCTAAAAGGTGTCTCTTAAATCAATGTCTTTAACTATTCATTTTAATGTGATTCAGTGTTATTTGTTTGAAACAAGTTAAATACTATTGTAGTTCCTAATATTTCCTCATAAATGAATGTCAGTGTGAGTTAGATAAGCCAGGCTTACCTCTTGTCTTTTTGAAAACTTTAAAATTTTAATTTCAGGGCTTAGAGTTATATCTTGGTAGAACTTATTATCAGAATCTATTTTATCCTGAAAACTGGAATAGGTATGTGAATTCATTTGCTAGCTAGGATGCTGTTCAGAGAGTAGCACTCTTAAGTGATGGAATTTTTCATTTTGAGAGATTTGCCCCTATAGTTTTCTTTTGTCTTTGGCATTGCCTTTCAGGCCATCAACAGTAGAGTAGAATGTGGTTACTCTTCCTTTTACTTTATTTAAACTTGAGTCACATTCCAAATGCCTCATAAATCAAAAGACCTCAAAAGAAAATCATTTTACTTGATGGTATAAGGTTAATAATTCTGAGATTTAAAATCTTATGTTGAGACACTTTACATTTTTGAAGTTCTTCACATGTTTATTGTTGGTTACTTTCTTAAGTTTTAAAAAATACAAGTAGATTATAGCTAGAATTATATTAAAGAAATGATTCTAATGGAATAAGAAAATCTTGTTGGTTACCAGCTTCTTTCTTTCATTGCTTGATTTTATTGGGTAAGATGTTTAAAATTATGGCATTAAATTTTAAATATACCTCTAAATATATGATTCAGTGCTATTATTTATTACTGTTTCTTTCAGGAGTTTTTTGTGGAGCCATTTAATCGAAAAGCACGCCAAGAGAACTTGAGGTATAATAATATGCTTAAACAACTTAGCAGTCCACAGTTAGCCACTCTGAGACGCTGGAAGGCAATAAAGCTCTATCTTACATGTGAAAGGGGACCTTGGGCTGAAAGGTAGGTGTCTATCATTCATTAAATACCCTTTTTTCTTTAGAGCTCTGATCTAGAACTTTATGAATCAGTGACCTCTCCAATCCAATTTTTAAAATGTTCAATTTTTAAAAGATTACTTTTAATTAATTTGCTTGCCTTTTATGGATTATAAGTTCGGTATGTGTAGAGCTTTGTGTGTATATGTTTTTCACCATGGAGTTATTTCCTTTACTCTTACCCTGTGACATAGAATTTGTTTTGATTCCATTTACTTCTGTCTTCCTGATACCACCTCTTTGAGCTAGGGTTAGTGACGATGTGTATTTGAATATTTTACAATTTCTTTATTTGATCCTAAGTCACTTCTGTTTTGCTGAATTATATTTTATACACACACACATTTTTTAACAGCCCTTTTTTACTGTGGTAAAATACACTTAATATAAAATTTGCTATTTTAACCATTTTAAAATGTACAATTTAGTGGCATTAAGTACATTCCTCATGTTGTGTAATAATCACCACTGTCCAGCTTCAGAACATTTTCATCACCTGAAAAAGAAACCCTGGACCCATTAAGCAGTCACTAGCTATTATCCCTTCCCCCAACCCCTGGCAACCACCAATCTGCTCTCTGTCTCTATGGATTTGCCTATTCTGGGTATTTCATATAAATGAAGTCATTCAGTATGTGGCCTTTTGTGCCCAGCTTCTTTCATTTAGCTTAGTATTTTCACTATGTCGTAGCATGTATCATTACTTTCTTTCCTTTTTATGGCTGAATAATATTCCATTGTGTGGAATGGATGATGGACATCGTGTTGCTTTCCTTGTGGCTGTTGTGAATAGTATTGCTGTAAACATCTGCGGATAAGTGTTTGTTTCAACACCTGTTTCTAATTCTCTTGCTTATGTACTGGAAGAATTACTGGGTCATATGGTAATTCTGTGTTTAACTTACTGAGGAATTGCCAAATGGTTTTTAACAGCAGCTGCATCATTTTACATTCCTATCAGCAATGTTTGAGGGTTTCAGTTTCTCCACAACCTTACCAAGACTTGTCTTTTTTTTTTAAATTATGGTCATCCTAGTGGGTGTGCAGTGGTATCTTATGATTTCATTGCAATTCCCTAATGACTAATGACATTGAGTATCTTTTCAGGTACTTGTTGGCCATTTGTATATCTTCTTTAAAGAAATGTCTATTCAAGTCTTTTGCCCATTTTTAAATTGGATTGTTTGACTTCTTGTGGTTGAACTGTAAGAGGTTTTTTTTTTCAATAGTAGACCCTTATTGGATATATTGTCTATAAATATGTAGGTTGTCTTTTCACTTTCTCCATAGTGGCCTTTGATGCACAAAAGCTTTGAATTTTGAAGTCCAGTTTATCTGTTTCTTTCTTTTGTTGCTTATGTTATTGATATCTTATCTAAGAAACCATTCCCAAATCCAGGGTCATGAAGACTTACTCCTATTGTTTCCTCTAAGAGCTTTAACTCTTATATTTAGATCTTTGATCCATTTGCAATTATATTATCTTTATTTGTACTAAACTTATTATTTTATTTTGAAAAGTGTATTTGGAATAAACTCCTAAATAGCTAGTTAAGAACTTCCTTGTAACAGTGAAAGAGTAAAATATATCAAGCTGTAAGTCTGAAGATTTATGTTCAAATCTTATTCCTGTACCTGTAAATCACATGGCATCTTGGGCCTGTCTTAGATTCCTCAGGTATATACTGTTGATATGCATAATAACATTGGTTTTTTTCTCGGGGTTGTTTGGGTCAAATGAGATAAGGAATGTGAATGTTTTTATAAAATGGTGCCAAAAAAATGTAAAGTACCTGATACTCTATTTCAATAACCAGTCTTTGTAATTTTAAGCGAAATAGTTTTATTTGTTTACTTATGAATATTCATAGGAAACAAAATCCACTTCACTGGAAACTAGCTAACGTAGAAAATTATTCCCGCATGAGACTTAAATTGGTGCCAAATTATAACTTCAAAACCCATGATGAAGCTAGTGCTTTGAGAGATAATCTAGGTGAGTTTCAATGGCTGTTTAATTATTTATCGAAGATAATGAGGGTGTTGGTGGGGATTGTTTATTGTTTTCATTGTTTCAAAATTATTTAATCATGAGAGAAGGGTGACATTTTATAATTGATATTTAAGTGGTTGTGTATGTTGCCTTTGGCCTAAATCTAAAATGACTTCCTATTTCAATTGATTGCAGTTTTTCAAGGAAAAATGTAATTTAAACTCATAAAATTATACTGTAGTTGATGTGAAATGTATCATCTCTATCTCCATTATGGTATAGTAAAACATGGTCCTTTAACCTTAGCCTTTTGCTTACCAAAACTGAGTTTAATGTTAAATATATTCAATATTTAGAATTCTTAGCAGCTCTTTAGGCCTTTCTTCTATGACCTGTTCTTCGTATAGAACTCCAGACATTTAGTATCTAGATGGGCCAATGCCTTTTTTCTAGAAAAAAGTGCTTAAAAATGCATAACCTTGCAGTATATCAAAACAGATTTTAAAGAGTTTCTAAAATTCTTATGAAGCCCTTCCTTTATAGCCATCTGACTGAGCATCTGTGCACCTTATGTTTAGTGACTAAGTTATAGATGAAATGAATACCAGTTTTTTAATCTTACTTTTTAAAATTGCCTTAATATATTGGCCAGTACAGTAAATGCCATAAAATTGAGAGCTATGATACCTGCCATTTAGAGTCTTATATTCTGAAATAAATCAGACACAGTAAGTGATTTCCCTTAATGTAAAATAATGGCCTTGTCCATGGTACAAAGAGTGTCTTATACAGGAACGGTCAGTGTGTATAGCTTGTCCTCCCAGTATATGTCCTGAGACTATTATACTTTCTCTACCTCTTAAAATTTTATACTTACCACGCAGAAAACATCTTTTGGTGAATGACTTCAATTTAGTAATATTTAAGGAAGAGTGTTCTCTATTTTTTCTTCATTTTTGCCAATAAATCCCACTCCAGGAAATTCCCTGTCCCTTTCCCTCCTTCTTCAGCCCTCTTACACATGTATACAGGTATAATTTTATGTTTCTTCTTCTTGGTCTCAGTTGTTTTAAGTCCAGGAAAACCAGTGTCCTTTCTCTTTTTCCATCTCTGTTCCTTTCTTTACCTAGTTTTCAAAATTATCCCAAGTATAATGATGATAATAAAATTGTACAGAAGAAAAAAATCATACATTTCAAAGTGAAATTGGGGGAATTCCCTGGCAGTCCAGTGGTTAGGACTCTGCGCTTTTATTGCCGAGGGCCTGGGTTCGATCCCTGGTCAGGGACCTAAGATTCCACAAGCCGCACAGCATGGCTAAATGAATGAATGAATGAATGAATGAATGTAAGTAAGTGAAATTGATAGTAGTATAAAACCAGTGGCCTCAGTCTTTAAAACTCTTTAAAGTTCCTTGAAGTTTACTTCAGAATTAACTGCAGAATGTTTTACCTACTCCATATATTTGTTTATAAGTATTTTCATCAGTATTTTTCTATTTGTATCAGATTATCTAGACTTGTATGTGATCAAAGCAGATTTATAAAAGAGAAATGCAGCTGTACATTAGGTTAATTCATTTTGTATGTCAGAGCAAGGATACCATTTGAGAAATTAAGGGAGGTTTTGTCATCTTTACAGTGTTTTGTTATTTAGCATGAATTGTTTTTATTATACACATGAAATGTCTTTATTCATAGTTAAACATATACATTTTTTCCAGTCCTACCTACACATTATGCATATATTTTTATTACTATTCTTATGCCACCAGATAATTGAGAGATGAATGTGCAATAAGAATAGCTACCATTTATTTATTTTATGTGTGATGTGATGTATCTCCATTTCACAGTTGCAAAAACATAGATTCAGAGGGGTCATATGATTAATAAATGGCAGAATAGAATTTGAATTTAGGTTTACCATTTCACAGCCCATCTTCTTTCCATTACACTAGCTCTGCCTTCTTACATTAATGCATAGTTCATGACATTTGTTGCATATATATGTATCAGAATTATCTATTAAATTCCATGCACAATAGAAAGGAACACTTCAGCTTTTGGTCTTTGTATTATCTTGCAGTTAAAAATAATTTGTCACATTCTTTCTTAATATTTCTGTAGTTCAAATGCACAGTAAAAATAATTCCATTGAATTAATGTAGTGAGAATAATTCTTTAACTTACTTAGTAGTATGCTTTAGAAGTAAATATGATTAAAGAGATTACTTGGCCTGTTTCTGAAACATAAATAATACCATCATTAAATATAAATACCATCTTTTAAAACATTTATTCCTTGTATTATATGTATAATTATTTTAAAAAATCACAGGCAAGCACCATAGATAACTCTAAATCATGTATAAAAACTTCTCTGTAGTAAGTCGCTTATCTTAGAAATTTTCAAGTACCTTACTTATTATACACATTATTCATATAATTAACAGTCAGAAATTACAGAAGGAGTGTGATATGATTTTCCTACTTTGTGTTTAACAAGCATTTTATGTTTAAACAGGTATCCAGCACTTGCAGCCTTCCAGTGATTCACTGCTTTTGGAAGTAGTGAAACAAGTAAAAGTTAGTGATATGGAGGAGGATAAATTAGATCTTCCTGAAGAGGAAATAACAGCCAGAGTAAATATGTATGTATAAGTACTTGAAAGAATTTAAAATTATTTTATTCTGAGAAATGGGATTGTAAAATTGTGGAAAATATTTGCTTGAAATTCTAATACTATGCATTCCCAGAATCCAACAATTGATACTATATATCAGCTGTTAGGAGTCTATTAGTGTTAACTGAAACTATTGAAGAAGGCTTCTTAGGACTGGGTTAATTTGGAGCTGGACCTTGAAACTAGAAAATATTTTGAGCTGAATGATAATGAAAACGTATCAAATTTATGGGATACAGCTGAGGTATTTATCTGGAAAGTACAGTGTGAAATATAAACTTTTAAGCAAAAGGAAGAAATTATAAAGATAAAAGCAGAAGTCCATGAAAGATAAAACCAAAAAACAAAAAGAAAGATCAAAGAAAACAAAAGTTGGTTATTAAAAATCAGGTAACCAAGCAATAAACCTCCAGCCAGATTGGTTAGGAAATAAAGACAACATAAATTACCAGTATCAAGAATGAGAGAGGAGAATAACGTTACAAATACTAAGATGATTGAAAAGAAATACATTAAAATAATTAAAAGGAAAATTAAAAGGAAATGATAGGGACTTCCCTGGTGGTCCAGTGGGTAAGACTCCGCACTCCCCATGCAGGGTGCCTGGATTTGATCCCTGGTCAGGGAACTAGATCCTGCGTGCATGCCGCAACTATAAGAGTTCGCATGCTGCAACTTAAAGAGTCCACATGCCGCAGCTAAGTCCACATTCTGCAACTGAAAGATCCCACATGCCACAACTAAAGATCCTGCATGCCTCAGTGAAGATTCCGTGTGCGGCAACTAAGACCAAGCGCAGCCTAAACAAATAAATAAATATTAAAAAAAAAATGCCAGACATCATTAAAAAAAAAAAGGAAATGGCAACTTTATGCCAATAAATTTGACAATTTAAATGAAATGGACAAATTCCTTGAAAGATATAAATTATCAAACCTCTCCCGGGAAAAAATAGCCTTAGATATATTTTAAAATTTTGAATTTGTAGTTTAAAAACTTCCCCTAAACAAATATAAAACATACTCATTTTCTCATCTCTCCTTTGTTACCATACATATTAAACCTGTATATGTTTTAAGCCCAACAGTACAGTTTAATGCAGTTACTGTTTTATGCACTTGTCTTTAAATCAGTTAAGAGAAGAAAAAACTATGTAATTATGCTTTCCTTTGTATTTCCCTGCATATTTACCTACTTATACACTTCATTTCTTGGTGTACATTCAGATTACCATCTGGTGCCATTTCCTTTTAAGCCTGAAGGACTTCCTTCAGTGTTCCTTGTAAGGAAGGTCTATAAGCCACAAATTCTCTTAGTCTTTTATTATCTGTTGAGATTTTTATTTTGTCTCCATTTTTGACTACTTTTTTAAAAATTGAGATATATTTTTTGAAAATTGAGATTCACTTAACGTAAAATTGACTATTTTAAAGTGCACAGTTCAGTGTTTTTTTAGTATATTCACAGAGTTGTGCAACATCACCACTATCTAGTCCAAGAACATTTCCATCACCCCAAAAGGAGATCTTATACCTTTCAACAGTCAGTCCCAATTTTCTCTCCTCACATCCTCTAGCAACCACTAATTGGCTTTCTTTCTCTATGGATTTGCCTATTTTTAACATTTCATGTATTTCATTCAATATGTTGTTTTTTATGTCTGGCTTTTTTCATTCAGTTTAATGTTTCCATCCATTTGCTTTTGTGGCTGAATAATATTCCATTATATGGATATACAGTTTTTGTTTATCCGTTCAGCAGTTGATGGACATTTATGTAGTTTCTATTTTTTTTTGGCTATTATGAATAATACTGCCTTGAATATTCATGTACACATTTTTTTTTTTTGGTACGCGGGCTTCTCACTGTTGTGGCCTCTCCCGTTGTGGAGCACAGGCTCCGGACGCGCAGGCTCAGTGGCCATGGCTCACGGGCCCAGCCGCTCCGCGGCATGTGGGATCTTCCCGGACCGGGGCACGAACCCGTGTCCCCTGCATCGGCAGGCGGGCTCTCAACCACTGCGCCACCAGGGAAGCCCCATGTACACATTTTTCTATCAACTTATGTTTTCATTTATCTTGGGTATAAAAAAAACCACTAGGAGTGGATTTGCTGATCATGTGTTAATTCTATGTTTAACCTTTTGAGGAATTGTGAAACTTTTCATAATGACTGTACCATTTTACATTCCCTCAGCAATGTATGAAAGTTCTAATTTCTCTAAATCTACCCCAACTTCTATTATTCTCTGTTGTTGTTTTTTTAATTTATGATACCATCCTAGAATGTTAGAGGTGGTATCTTGCGATTTTAATTTGCATTTCCCTAATGACTAATGATGCTGAACATCTTTTTATGTATTTGTTGGCCATTTATATGTCTTTTTTGGAGAAATCTTTATGCAGATCCTTTGCCTGTTTTTTAATTGTGTTGTCTTTTAGTTATTGAGTTGTAAGTGTTCTTTACATATTTTAGCAACAAGTCCCTTATTAGATACAGGATTTACAAAAATGTTCTTCCACTAAATTGTGTTTTTTTTTTTTGATGGTACGCGGGCCTCTCACTGTTGTGGCCTCTCCCGTTGCGGAGCACAGGCTCTGGACACGCAGGCCCAGCGACCATGGCTCACGGGCCCAGCCGCTCCGCGGCATGTGGGATCTTCCCAGACCGGGGCACGAACCCATGTCCCCTGCATCGGCAGGCAGACTCTCAACCACTGCGCCACCAGGGAAGCCCTGAATTGTTTTTTTTTACTTTCTGTTGGTATCTTTCGATGTACAAAAAATTTTAATTTTGATGAATTTCCTTTCATCTTTTTTTCTAAGAGTTTTATATTTTATCTCTTATGTTAGGTCTTTGATCCATTTTGAGTTAACTTTTGTATGTGGTGTGATGTAGGGGTCCATATTAGTTCTTTGCATGTGATTCTAGTTGCCCCAGCATCATTGCTTTTTCTTTTGAAGATAGTTTTGCCAGATACAGAATTCTTGATTGACATTTTTTTCCTTTCACCATTTTGAATATGTCTTTCCACTACCTTCTGGTTTTCACTACCTTTTGTTTCTGATGAGAAATGTGCTATTAACCTTTTCTATTGTGTCCTGTATTGTGGTGCTTTTAGGTTATTCTTTTTGTCCTTGGCTTTTAGTACCTTGGCTTTAGGACCATGTTTGGATATCTTTGTGTTTATCTTGCTTGGAGTTCATTGAGCTTCTTGGATGTGTAGATTAATTATTTTCATATTTGAGAAGTTGCTAGCATTATTTTTTCAAATATATTTTGGTCCTTTTTCTCTGTTCTCTCCTTCTGGGTCTCCCTTTGCACATATGTTGTTTTGCTTGATGGTGACCCTTTGAGGTTCTTTCATTCTGCTTGATTCTTCTTTCTTTGTGTTCTTCAGATTGGACAGTTTCTTTTGATCTGTCTTCAAGAGCCCTGCTTCTTTCTCCTGCAAGTTCAAATATGCTGTTGAGTCCTTGTGCTTTTCAATTTCAGAATTTCTCATTTGGTTCCTTTTTAAAATGTATATATAATTTCTATCTCTGTATCAATAATACTCTATTTGACTAGGCTTTTTTGCCGTAATGCACTTTGGTTCTTTCAACATAGTTTCCTTTAGTTCTTTTCATGTATTTTTATGATAGCTACCTTGAAGTCTTTGTCTGCTAAGTTGAGCATCTGAGGTCCCCCAGAGACAGTTTCTTTTTACTGCTTTTCAGTTTATGGCCCGTATTTTCCTGTTTCTTCCTATGTCTTGTAATTTTTGTGAAAACCATACATTTTAGATAAATTATACCAACTTTGGTTTCTAATCTCCTCCCTTGATGCTGGTTGTTGTTGTTGTATTTTTGTTTGTTTAGTAGTGACTTTTCTAGATTAAGTCTGTGGAGTCTGTTTTACCTGCAGTGAATGCCACTGATATCTGTACTTACTGGGTTTTTGTTTTGTTTTGTTTTATTTTTAAAGCCTTGCTTACTAGGGGTTGCCCCTGGGTCAGCATAGCTTAGTGGTCAGCCAGTGATTAGTTTGTTTTTTGTGTTTAAACCCCTTGATCAGTATGACTGCCACTGTTTGCCAGTGGATCTGTATGTGGTTTAGAGAATGCATTCAAATTTGATGATTTACACATCTGCCCTGACTTTTACTTGTTATGATTGTAAAGCCTCACATTCAACCAAGAATGAGTAGCTAAGTCTCAAGTATATAATTTATTCTGGACATCACTTTGTTTAGGTTATAAACAACACATGGCAAATAATTCTTAGAACTTATTTTAATACTATAAATTGACCAGGTTCATGGGACTTCCCTGGTGGCACAGTGGTTAAGAATCCACCTGCCAATGCAGGGGACACAGGTTCGATCCCTGGTCTGGGAAGATCCCACGTGACGTGGAGCAGCTAAGCCCGTGTGCCACAGCTACTGAGCCTGCGCTCTAGAGCTCGTGAGCCACAAGTACTGAACCCGCGTGCCACAACTACTGAAGCCCGCGCGCCTAGAGTCTGTGCTCCACAACAAGAGAAACCACCGCAATGGGAAGCCCACACACTGCAACGAAGAGTAGCCTCCACTCACCGCAACTAGAGAAAGCCCATGCACAGCAGTGAAGACCCAATGCAGCCAAAAATAAATGAATAAATAAATAAATAAATTTATTAAAAGAAAAAATTGACCAGGTTCAATAATATCCTTTGTTGGCATAAGCAGGTTTTTTGGTTAATATAATTTTAGTAATTTTTAAATATGTCCTTGATTATTTTCAGGGAACTGGATGGGGTAATTATCTAGGGAGCTGTCTTTGGTTTTGGTAGATTTTTTTAGTCAGCCTTTTAATGGGATTTTATTTTCTTTCTTCAAGGACTAGTGAATTCAGTGGATGTCAGTCTCACTCATTTTCAAATGAAAAGCCAAAACTCTTTGTTTCATAGAATAGAAATAACCTTCAGACTATTTACTCTCTCAGGTCACTTTTTTCTCTATTTCATCACTGTGAATATTGGAATTTCACTGTTTAGGAAAACATTTTCAGTTTTTTATTTTAAGCTTAGCTTTAATGGTTGCAATATTGCCAGTTAGGTTGGTGATACTTGTAGAGCTTCTCATCAAAATCCATTGGAAACAAAATTAGATTTAGTCATTGCTATCCTGGAAATGAGGCAAATGTGAAATATCTAGGACCAGAGAGCAGCTGGTTTGAAGGATATACTTGAATAACATACCGTGAGTCATAGGAGTTCTCATCTCTGTACTTGGCAGTTAAAAGTCAACTAGGCCACCAGAAGACTGTCCCTTCCCAGTTATTTCCTCCAAAAAGCATACTTGATAACAGTCCTCCAAATATGAGATGACTTCACTTTAAGTATGGTGTGGCAACAGTGGCTCCTAGTATTATCTCCATTTACACTATCAGGGGATGCTATGATGATGATGCTCTAGCTTTTGTTGCTCTTGAAACATCTCATTCTACAGTTTAAGAATCAATCATAATACTTCTAATAATTATTTATGAAACACCACTAATGATACAGTCCTTTATTCACAGATTCATTTATTCCCTGGGTCAATTCATTTATTCCCTGGGTCAATTCATGTCTGCCAAATATAACTAAAAAACATGACCAGTATTGCTGCATGTTTGAACCATCCTCTAGCAGTAGTATTGAAGATTCACTATATTTCGTTTTAATGGGTCATATACAATTGAAATGTAAAACATATGTTTTTTGAAACTTAGTTATTGGGTAATAAGTATATTTGGACATATTTAAGTAATTTAATATGCAGTGGAATGGTTTTTGGAGAAAATTCAAGTACTCTTTCTTGGATAGTGACTTTACAGACACGAGATTCGTATTTGAATATGATGTTCTTTTCCATTTACACAGAATACATTGTTGGATGTTGTTTGTTTGGTTGGTTTTTGTTTTTACAGTAATGAGAAAGAAGAACAGGATCAAAAAGAAAAATTGGTGTTGTTGGAAGACTGTGAACTCATTACAATAATTGCCATAATTCCTGGCAGATTAGAAATTACTACTCAACACATTTACTTCCATGATGGCAGCATTGAAAAAGAGGACGGTGAGGAGTTCTGGGGGAATAATTTCTGTTGTTCAATAGTTAAGTATCCAGTTTATCAATCATTAATGAGAAGAAAGCGATAAGGTGGGACTGTAGAATTGTAGTCTACCATGTAAAAGGAGACATGGAAAGTCAGTATGGAATTAAATTTATTATCAACAATGTACTGAAGGGAATGCTTCCTTTTTATTAATGTTTTTGAAAAGGTTTGGCTAGAGGGGATTGCTATAAACTGAAGTTATAAAGTACAATTTTACTTTTATTTATATGTACACTTGTTCCTAGAGGCTTTTCACCTAATCCTTTATCTGAAAATAAAAAGATATTTAAATCTAAGCTGCCAACATAAAGAGAAAAGGAAAACTGTTTCTAAGATATAATATTCAGAGTTATTCTCTATTCCAATGGAAAGGAAGTAGAAAAGCTATAGAATTTTAAAATAGTCAAACAAATTAAACATCCAATAAATTTAACAAATAGTTTTCATCATACAGAAACTGAATTCCTTTTCCATAGTGCTACTTTTGTCAGGAACTAGGAGATATTTTCTGCATAGCATGAGTAACTTTTTGTGGTACCCCAGTCACAAGATTGTTTCTGTGTTCAGGAGTAGGCTTTGATTTCAAGTGGCCTCACTCTCAAGTTCGAGAGATTCACCTACGACGGTACAACTTAAGGAGGTCAGCCCTTGAGATTTTTCATGTTGACCAATCCAACTACTTTCTCAATTTCAAAAAAGAGGTATGTAAGATGCTAACTTTCTGGAAGCCCCAGACTGTTAGCTTGAAATTATTTTCCAACTAGTGAGCTGTAATGAAACTTCACAACTCTACTCTTTCATCGAGTCAAAATATATATTAGAGAAAAAAAAATACATACCTTTGGGACTAACCAGTATATGCATTTTTGTTGGAATTTATATGCAAGTGTTTGGAGGATATTTGTTTTCAGTTTTTATATATAGGTAGATAAAGAAGTCAATAGAATATTGAATGTCAGCTAATAGGTGTCTCACAGTATCCAGTTGTGAAATAATATGCAATATATATGATATAACTGGATTTATGAAATTAGGTTGGGTTCAGTTCAACAATAGTGGAGCCTGTGTAATCAGGAAGAATAATGGAACATGTTTTTCTAGTAATAGAGTAAATTCTTACATAGTGTAAGTGGTTAAGAGATTGCCACTGAAGCCAGGTTACGTGGATCGAAGATCATTCCACCACTAGCTCTGTAACCTTTGACCCGTTACTTGCCCCCAGCCTTCCTTCCCTCTGTCATATACTTGAGGTCAGACTTGTATCACAGTCTGATAGCTCTCTCCACCTTGCCTAGCTTTCTCTCCATTTTCTCTCACTGTCATCTCTCCTAATAAAATCCTGCATGTTCAATTCTGTCTTAGCATTTGCTTCTCAGATGACCTAGATTAGCATAGTCAATAACTAAGTTTCTGTTCATTTGTGAGTTCCAGGTTTATTTGTAGATGATTTGATTCAGACATTTAAAGAGCATTTTTCTATTTTTACAAAAAGATAATTTTTTACTATTAAAAATAAATTTTCCCCCATAGGAAAACACAATGTATGTGTTTTTTAGAAAGCTATTTTATGTAAGTAAACCGAGCACACTCCTATTGAATACTATGCTTTTGTAAATAGTTTTTTGTTTGTCTGTTTGTTTGTTTTTAGACCTAGTGGTATGTCTTTATTTTGTTCCATTTATTTAATTCATTCTTTTGGTGGATTCGGGGCATAATAAGTTCGATTCTTATTGATAGATATAAGATGCTAGAAGGGTATCCAGGGAGAAATGACAAATATCTCCAGTTGGAAATATAAGTGTAATGTAGACGTTAGGGTGGTAAATATAGATCTGGAATCAGGAGCATATGGGTAACAGATGAAATTATGACAGAAAATAATATCACCTCATGAGCAGAACAGAACAAGAAAAGGAGTAGATGATAGTGGACCCCATCGTCAGTTTAAGGAGCAGGTAAAGGAAAAGGAGTTGGTGAGAGACTGAGAAGGATGATCAGAGAGTGATGTAAGACCTGGAGAGTAGTGTCCTGGATGATACGTACGGGAGAGTTTTAGGGGTTGATCTGTAAGGTCTAATGACATGTATCAATAGAGTGAAGCCCAAAACAGATCATCGAATTGGAAAATGAGGTCAACTGCACTGACACAGTTCATCCAGATTGCTATGACAAAATTACCATAGACTGGATGTCTTAAACAACAAATACTTATTTCTCTTAGTTCTGGACTGAAAGCTGGAAGTTCAAGAGCAGGATTCCAGTGCAGTCAGGTTCTTGGTGAACACCATCTTCCTGGTTAACAGATGCTGTATCCTTACATGGTGGGCAGAGAGGGAGAAGGAGAGAGAGGATGAGAGAGAGAGAAAGAGCTAGCTCTCTGGTCTCTTATTATTTTTTTTTTATTTTATTTTATTTACTTTTTTATACAGCACATCCTTATTAGCCATCAATTTTATACACATCAGTGTATACATGTCAATCCCAATCGCCCAATTCATCACACCACCATCCCCACCCCCCTGTGGCTTTCCCCCCTTGGTGTCCATACGTTTGTTCTCTATCTGTGTCTCAATTTCTGCCCTGCAAACCAGTTCATCTGTACCATTTTTCTAGGTTCCACATATATGCATTAATATTTGATATTTGTTTTTCTGACTTACTTAACTCTGTATGACAGTCTCTAGATCCATCCACATCTCTACAAATGACACACTTTCATTCCTTTTTATGGCTGAGTAATATTCCATTGTATATATGTACCACATCTTCTTTATTCATTCGTCTGTCGATGGGCATTTAGGTTGCTTCCATGACCTGGCTATTGTAAATAGTGCTACAATGAACATTGGGGTGCATGTGTCTTTTTGAATTATGGTTTTCTCTGGGTATATGCCCAGTATATTGGTGGGTCATATGGTAATTCTATTTTTAGTGTTTTAAGGAACCTCCATACTGTTCTCCATAGTGGCTGTTTCAATTTACATTCCCACCAACAGTGCAAGAGGGTTCCCGTTTCTCCACACCCTCTCCAGCATTTGTTGTTTGTAGATTTTCTGATGATGCCCATCCTAATGGGTTTGAGGTGATACCTCATTGTATTTTTGATTTGCATTTCTCTAATAATTAGTGATGTTGAGCAACTTTTCATGTGCCTCTTGGCCATCTGTTTGCCTTGTTTGGAGAAATGTCTGTTTAGGTCTTCTGCCCATTTTTGGATTGCGTTGTTTGTTTTTAACATATTGAGCTGCATGAGCTGTTTATATATTTTGGAGATTAATCCTTTGTCCGTTCATTCATTTGTAAATATTTTCTCCCATTCTGAGGGCTGTCTTTTCGTCTTGTTTATGGTTTCCTTTGCTGTGCAAAAGCTTTTAAGTTTCATTAGGCCCCATTTGTTTATTTTTGTCTTTATTTCCATTACTCTAGAAGGTAGATCAAAAAAGATCTTGCTGTGATTTATGTCAAAGAGTGTTCTTCCTATGTTTTCCTCAAAGAGTTTTATAGTGTCCGGTCTTACATTTAGGTCTTGAATCCATTTTGAATTTATTTTTGTGTATGGTGTTAAGGAGTGTTCTAATTTCATTCTTTTACATGTAGCTGTCCAGTTTTCCCAGCACCACTTATTGAAGAGACTGTCTTTTCTCCATTGTATATCCTTGCCTCCTTTGTCATAGATTAGTTGAGCATAGGTACATGGGTTTATCTCTGGGCTTTCTATCATGTTCCATTGATCTATGTTTCTTTTCTTGTGCCAGTACCATATTTTCTTGATTACTGTAATTTTGTAGTATAGTCTGAAGTCAGGGAGTCTGATTCCTCCAGCTCCGTTTTTTTCCCTCAAGACTGCTTTAGCTATTCGGGGTCTTTTGTGTCTCCATACAAATTTTAAGAATTTTTGTTCTAGTTCCATCAAAAATGCCATTGGTAATTTGATAGGGATTGCGTTGAACCTGTAGATTGCTTTGGGTAGTACAGTCATTTTCACAATATTGATTCTTCTAATCCAAGAACATGGTATATCTCTCCATCTGTTGGTATCATCTTTAATTTCTTTCATCAGTGTCTTATAGTATTCTGCATCCAGGTCTTTTGTCTCTTTAGGTAGGTTTATTCCTAGATATTTTATTCTTTTTGTTGCAGTGGTAAATGAGAGTGTTTCCTTAATTTCTCTTTCAGATTTTTCATCATTAGTGTATAGGAATGCCAGAGATTTCTGTGCATTAATTTTGTATCCTGCAACTTTACCAGATTCATTGGTTAGCTCTAGTAGTTTTCTGGTGGCATCTTTAGGATTCTCTATGTATAGTATCATGTCACCTGCAAACAGTGACATTTTACTTCTCCTTTTCCAATTTGGATTCCTTTTATTTCTTTTTCTTCTCTGATTGCCGTGGCTAGGACTTCCAAAACTATGTTGAATAATAGTGGTGATAGGGGACATCCTTGTCTTGTTCCTGATCTTAGAGGAAATGCTTTCCGTTTTTCACCATTGAGAATGATGTTTTCTGTGGGTTTGTCGTATATGGTCTTTATTCTGTTGAGGTAGGTTCCCTCTATGCCCATTTCTGTAGAGTTTTTATCATAAATGGGTGTTGAATTTTGTCAAAAGCTTTTTCTGCATCTATTGAGATGATCATATGGTTTTTATTCCTCAATTTGTTAATATGGTTTACCACATTGATTGATTTACGTACATTGAAGAATCCTTGCATCCCTGGGATAAATCCCACTTGATCATGGTGTCTGATCCTTTTAATGTGTTGTTGGATTCAGTTTGCTAGTATTTTCTTGATGATTTTTGCGTGTATATTCATCAGTGATATTGGTCTGTAATTTTCTTTTTTTGTGGTATCTTTGTCTGGTTTTGGTATCAGGGTGATGATGGCCTCATAGAATGGGTTTGGGAGTGTTCCTTCCTCCACAGTTTTTTGGATGAGTTTGAGAAGGATAGGTGTTAACTCTTCTCTAAATATTTGATAGAATTCACCTGTGAATCCATCTGGTCCTGGACTTTTGTTTGTTGGGAGATTTTTAATCACAGTTTCAATTTCATTACTTGTGATCAGTCTGTTCATATTTTCTATTTCTTCCTGATTCAGTCTTGGAAGGTTATACCTTTCTAAGAATTTGTCCATTTCTTCCAGGTTGTCCATTTTATTGGCATAGAGTTGCTTATTGTAGTCTGTTAGGATGCTTTGTATTTCTGTGGGGTCTGTTGTAACTTCTCCTGTTTCATTTCTAATTTTATTGATTTGAGTCCTCTGCCTCTTTTTCTTGATGAGTCTGCCTAATGGTTTATCAATTTTGTTTATCTTCTCAAAGAACCAGCTTTTAGTTTTATTGATCTTTGCTATTGTTTTGTTTGTTTCTATTTCATTTATTTCTGCTCTGATCTTTATGACTTCTTTCCTTCTGCTAACTTTGGGTTTTGTTTGTTTGTCTTTCTCTATTTCCTTCAGGTGTAAGGTTAGATTGTTTATTTGAGATTTTTCTTGTTTCTTGAGGTAGGTTGTATAGCTATAAACTTCCCTCTTAGAACTGCTTTTGCTGCATCCCATAGGTTTTGGGTCGTCGTGTTTTCATTGCCATTTGTCTCTAGGTATTGTCTGATTTCCTCTTTGATTTCATCAGTGATCTCTTCGTTATTTAGTAACGTATTGTTTAGCCTCCATGTGTTTGTGTTTTTTACGTTTTTTTCCCTGTGATTCTTTTCTCATCTCATAGCGTTGTGGTCCAAAAAATTGCTTGATATGATTTCAGTTTTCTTAAATTTACTGAGGCTTGATTTGTGACCCAAGATGTGATCTGTCCTGGAGAATGTTCCGTGTGCACTTGAGAAGAAAGTGTAATCTGCTGTTTCTGGATGGAATGTCCTATAAATATCAATTAAATCTATCTGGTCTACTGTGTTATTTAAAGCTTGTGTTTCCTTGTTTATTTTCATTTTGGATGATCTGTGCATTGGTATAGTGATGTGTTAAAGTCCCCCACTATTAATGTGTTACTGTCGATTTCCTGTTTTATAGCTGTTAGCAGTTGCCTTACGTATTGAGGTGCTCCTATGTTGGGTGCATATATATTTGTAATTGTTATATCTTCTTCTTGGATTGATCCCTTGACCATTATGTAGTGTCCTTCCTTGTCTCTTGTAACATTCTTTATTTTAAAGTCTATTTTATCTGATATGAGTATTGCTACTCCAGCTTTCTTTTGATTTCCATTTGCATGGAATATCTTTTTCCATCCCCTCACTTTCAGTCTGTACGTGTCCCTAAGTCTGAAGTGGGTCTCTTGTAGACAGCATATAGATGGGTCTTGTTTTTGTATCCATTCAGCCAGTCTGTGTCTTTTGGTTGGAGCATTTAATCCATTCACCTTTAAGGTAATTATCCATATGTATGTTCCTATGACCATTTTCTTAATTGTTTTGGGTTTGTTTTTGTAGGTCCTTTTCTTCTCTTGTGTTTCCCACTTAGAGAAGGTCCTTTAGCATTTGTTGTAGAGCTGGTTTGGTGGTGCTGAATTCTCTTAGCTTTTGCTTGTCTGTAAAGGTTTTAATTTCTCCATCAAATCTGAATGAGATCCTTGCCGGGTAGAGTAATCTTGGTTGTAGGTTCTTTCCATTCATCACTTTAAGTATATCATGCCACTCTCTTCTGGCTTGTAGAGTTTGTGCTGAGAAATCAGCTGTTAACCTTATGGGAGTTCCCCTGTATGTTGTCATTTTTCCCTTGCTGCTTTCAGTAATTTTTTTGTCTTTAATTTTTGCCAGTTTGATTACTGTGCGTCTCGGCGTGTTTCTCCTTGGGTTTATCCTGTATGGGACTCTCTGTGCTTCCTGGACTTGGGTGGCTATTTCCTTTCCCATGTTAGGGAAGTTTTTGAGTATAATGTCTTCAAATATTTTCTCTGGTCCTTTCTCTCTGTCTTTTCCTTCTGGGACCCCTATAATGAGAATGTTGTTGTGTTTAATGTTGTCCCAGAGGTCTCTTAGGCTGTCTTCATTTCTTTTCATTGTTTTTTCTTTTTTCTGTTCCGCAGCAGTGAATTCCACCATTCTGTCTTCCAGGTCACTTACCCATTCTTTTGCTTCGGCTATTCTGCTATTGATTCCTTCTAGTGTAGTTTTCATTTCAGTTATTGTATTGTTCATCTCTGTCTGTTTGTTGTTGAATTCTTCTAGGTCTTTGTTAACCATTTCTTGCATCTTCTCTGTCTTTGCCTTTTTCCAAGGTCCTGGATCATCTTCACTATCATTGTTCTGAATTCTTTTTCTGGAAGGTTGCCTATCTCCACTTCATTTAGTTGTTTTTCTGGGGTTTTATCTTGTTCCTTCATCTGGTACATAGCCTTCTGCCTTTTCATCTTGTCTATCTTTCTGTGAATGTGGTTTTTGTTCCACAGGCTGCAGGATTGTAGTTCTTCTTCTGCTGTCTGCCCTCTGGTGGATGAGGCTATCTCAGAGGCTTGTGCAAGTTCCCTGATGGGAGGGACTGGTGGTGGGTAGAGCTGACTGTTGCTCTGGTGGGCAGAGCTCAGGAAAACTTTAATCTGCTTGACTGCTGATGGGTGGGGCTGCCTTCTCCCCCTTTTGGTTGTTTGGCCTGAGGCAACCCAACACTGGAGCCTACCTGGGCTCTTTGCTGGGGCTAATGGCGGACTCTGGCAGGGCTCACGCCAAGGAGTACTTCCCAGAACTTCTGCTGCCAGTGTCCTTGTCCTCAGGGTGAGTCACATCCACCCCCTCCCTCTGCAGGAGACCGTCCAACATTAGCAGGTAGGTCTGGTTAAGTCTCCCCTGAGGTCACTGCTCCTTCCCCTGGGTCCCGATGCACACACTACTTTGTGTGTGCCCTCCAAGAGTGGAGTCTCTTTCTCCCAGTCCTGTCGAAGTCCTGCCATCAAATCCCACTATCCTTCAAAGTCTGATTCTCTCGGAATTCCTCCTCCCATTGCTGGACCTCCAAGTTGGGAACCTGACGTGGGGCTCAGAACCTTCACTCCAGTGGGTGGCCTTCTGTGGTATAAGTGTTCTCCAGTCTGTGAATCACCCACCCAGCAGTTATGGGATTTGATTTTACTGTGATTGCACCCCGCCTACTGTCTCATTGTGGCTTCTCCTTTGTCTTTGGATGTGGGGTATATTTTTTGGTGGGTTCCAGTGTCTTCCTGTCGATGACTGTCCAGCAGCTAGTTGTGATTCTGGTGTTCTCACAAGAGGGAGTGAGAGCATGTCCTTCTACTCCACGGTGTTGGTTCCTAATCTGTAAATAGTTTTAAAAGCACATTTGTATGTGGTATCTAAACTTCATAACAACATTCAGATTAGCTATGGCAAATTCCATTCCTTTTTTTATAGATCAGGAAACTGAAGTTCAAAGATTAATTTTATTTCTTTACATTTGCATAAACCTGAGTAATTCACAAAACTGTAAGGGTAGAGATTATTATATTTAATATACAAATGAGACTCAGTAAATTAATTGATTTGCCAAGATGATTAGTAAATGACAGAACTAAATTTGAACTAAAAGTGAAGTAGTTTTTTGATTCAATATCTGAAGATTATTCCATTATATACTATAAAGTTCTAAAAAAAATACATGTCATAATTTCGTTAAGCCTTGTAAAATAGAGAAGTTAAAACCACAATCCTCTATTTATATGAAGTGTTCAGAATTGGCAAATCCATAGTGATGGAAAGTAGTTTAATTGTTGTCAGGGGATGGGAGGGAGTGGAAATTGGGGAGTGATGGCTAGTGAGTATGTAGTTTCTTTTGAGGATGATGGAAATGTTCCAGAGTTAGATAATGTGAATGGTTGCACAACTCTGTGAATATTAAAAAAAGCCCACTGAATTGTGTATTTTAAAGGGTGAATTTTATGGTACATGAATTATATCTCAATAAATCTGTTAATAAAGCCATAATCCTCGTTTGTCTTGATCAATTTTTAACCCATAAAGTGCTTTTTTTTTTAATAGGTTAGGAACAAAGTATATAGCAGACTGTTGTCACTTCATTCTCCAAATAGTTATGGAACCAGATCACCACAGGAGTTATTCAAAGCATCAGGAGTGACACAGGTAGGAAATTTTAAGTCGCTGATTTGCTGTTCATTTTATATCTCAGACTTTTGCTTAGAAGTAAAACTTCCTTCTTTCAATTATTTTATTTTGATTCTGCAACTGCTCTTCTTCCATTCAGATTGATCTTTTGAATTATCTTTGAATCATTCTGTTTCCCTCACACATACAGTGCCCTGTCTCCAGTTCGCATGTCATTCAGTTCATGGGCATATCTTATAAATTTTTTTTTTTTTCCTTTTCTTTTTTTTTGCGGTACGTGGGCCTCTCACTGTTGTGGCCTCTCCCGTTGCGGAGTGCAGGCTCTGGACGCGCAGGCTCAGCGGCCGGCCATGGCTCACGGGCCCAGCTACTCCACGGCATGTGGGATCTTCCCAGACCGGGGCATGAACCCGTGTCCCCTGCATCGGCAGGTGGACTCTCAACCACTGTGCCACCAGGGAAGCCCTAAATTCTTCTTTTTTAATAGTGTTCTTTTTAAAAAATAGTACACAGGATTTTTTTTCTTAATAATAAAAATAATCTGTTCACAAGAAAAAAAATGGGAAAATACAAAAGACACCATGGAAAAAAGGCAAAAAAAAAATTTCTCCAATCCTTCTATCTGCCAAAGCTAATGCTTTCGTGTATTTTATCCTCACATATATCCCAACATCTCTTGAATTTACACTGTCCAAAGCCAAAGAAAGGCCCTTGTTTTTTGCTCTCTAGGGTTTTAGTAGTCTTCCAATTAGGTTCTCTTGTCTCCTGGCTCTCTCCTTCCTCCTACATATGTGTTAATCTTTAAATGTTGCTCTTGTTCAAAAGCCATCAGCAATTGTTTCCTATTGTTTATGGAATAAGCTTTATTTAATAGAGTATATTTCCTGCTTTCTGTGAAATAAACTTTATTCATTAAAGTACTGTTTCCTCAGTTTGGCACTCAAGTACAGTTAAAATTGGGCTTTCTATAAAATCTGTATACATAGATTAATTTCTCACTATTTCCCATAAGTATGTCCTTTGCTTAAGGCACACAGTAAACTTAAAGGGGTGTATTAATCTGTCAGCAAAATGCTTGAGCATGCCTACACTGTGTAGAGTAATTAGTAGTCTAAGTACAGTAAGGTGATTAAAAAAAAATGTTTATGTCTTCCTTTAGAAAATTTTTATATCTGTTATAGCAAAATCCCATTTACCTTTGCTCTATAAAAGTAGTTTTCTGAATATAGTTAATATAATGTTTATTTAAAATTTGCAGATCATTTAGTACATTGAGATACTGATTTTTTAATATTTACACTTATGAAAATTTCAACTTATGACAAAAATTTCAAATTTGGGCAGTCCTAGAATTAAAAAGTTTTAAGGTATTCAAACAAAATATTTTTTAACTGAAGAAAAGACTTAATTCTTATAGAAGACTTTTTAGATTGTAGTGTAGGAGTTTTCCTTTTCTAGAGACCAATTTTTAAGAGGAAGTGAATTTAGGAAAAGCATATTAATTTTACCTCCCTGTTAAATATTTTTTAAAGCTTCATTCCTTTATCAAAAAGATGATAGAGATAATGGGAACACATGATTATTTTAGTACTGTCAGTAATAGTTACTGATTTCTAAGAGATACAGATTCATTTTGATTTTTTCTTTTTTTGTGCTGTCTAGAAATGGGTAAACAGAGAGATATCAAATTTTGACTACCTCATTCAATTAAATACAATGGCAGGACGAACCTATAATGACCTTGCGCAGTATCCTGTGGTGAGTTTTATATAAATCTTGTAAATATGGAATTACCTTTCAGTTTTCTAATAAACAAAATATATGTGGATGATATCTAGTTTTTATTTTTAAAAAGACATAAAAACTGATTTTGCCTTTCTGTATATTTCTACCGTGCTATTTTCAAGAAGTACGTAAATATGAAGAGTATTTTAAAAATAAAAACCCTTTTTCTTTCACTTCATTGAAAATATTCCAGTGGAATTACAGGAAATAATGCTTCTGGTTATTGAACTAAAGATGAATAAACATTTGCAACAGGGAAAAAATAAAGACTATCCCTTTTTGTCTTAGATAAACATTTATATTAGATATGGAGATGGTAGCCTCTCTAGGAAGGAATGTCTAAATTGTAAATTGTGGCTCTTTTAGTTCCCCTGGATTTTACAAGATTATACTTCAGACGAGTTGGATCTTAATAACCCATCTGTATTTCGAGATCTATCCAAACCAATTGGGGTAGTTAATGATAAAAATGCCAAAGCCATGCGAGAAAAGTAAGTGCTTTTCATTCCTTTTGAAAGATGCCCATAGCTTGTTTGAATTTGTATTGATTTCTGCTATGGCCAACCAAGTGTTACTTTTTTTAAATGCACAACTACTTTTGATAATCAGAGTCTGGTAATTCCTTCACTAAGTTTTCTTGAAAATATATCAGTTGTCCTTCAAATATCTTAACTATAGTCTGTGTATTTCCCTTCATTACCAAAGTTAAATTTATATTGTTTAGAATTTATTTTACCTTGTAATAAGTATGTGCTAAATGGTAATAGGTTCTTAAAATTTTTTTCCCCAGGTATTTTAGACCTAATAACCTACAGATCTAACATTCCATCTAATATAATATTTTGGTGGATATAAAATTAATAATACTAACCTGTTGTTCACCAATAATGTGAATAAAGAACAGTGAAATGTGTGAAAATTTAGAAAGTGATATTTGAATAAGGAAAGGAAATATTTATAGTTCTATATATTTTTGAGCCACCCTGTAAATGTCTCGTACTCTTTTTTTTATCCAAAGCCAGCTGCTGACAGTAAAAAATAATCTAATTTTAATTTTCCTTTTTCTCCGTGTGAACTTGTGGATGACTTGTCAGTTATGACTTCTAGTAATAAAGACAAAGAGCAATTCTGCAAACAAACTTAGTTGTAGATTTATTTGACGGTTGATGGTACATTATTTTTTCCCCCCCTTTTTGTTTGCAGATCTTCCCCAGGACTTTTTGCAGTGTTTAATATTTGTTGTACTAAATGGAATTTTGCTGTGTATATATTACCCTACTGCCATTAGTCACACTGTTAACATTGTTCCACAGGAAATACTGTTCATATAAATTAACTTATTTTATAGATAATCAAAGATACAATTTAATTTAAATTTCAATAGTTTATTTTTTTGCATAGGTACAAATGACTTTGACCCGAAAACTTTCTTTATTCTCCTGAATATTAATGACTTCTATGTAAAAGGAAATTTACCTTAGCTTGATGAACTGATTAGTATTTTGGTTTAAAAATTTCAATGTTTATTGCTTCCAAAAAACTGTTCATTCTTATTTAGATACTATATCCACGAACTCAGATGTCACCATTCAAAACAATTACAGGATCAGTGATAGTTCTTGCAGAATTATTATATATATCCTTTGCTGATAATCTGATTTAGACCTTCTTTTCCACCATCTCCTTTTTTTTTCCTTTTTTAAAAAAATTTTATTAGAGTATAGTTGATTTACAATGTTGTATTAGTTTCACGTATACAGCAAAGTGATTCAGTTATACATATACATATATTCATTCTTTTTCAGATTCTTTACTCATATAGGTTATCACAGAATATTGAGTAGAGTTCCCCGTGCTATACACATCTCCTTCTTTTACCTTTAGATCATTAGACATTCATTTTTACAATTCTTGACTGACCTTCTATATTTTTTTCCATTATCTTGGCCACAAAAGGATGTCTAATTATCACATGCTTACAATAAGCAGAAAAATAGAAACAACCTAAATATCTATAAGTAAATAGTTAAATTGTTGTATATTCGTACATCTAATTTTTATAAATACCGTGTACCTGTTAAAAATAGACTATTCAGGGCTTCCCTGGTGGTGCAGTGGTTGGGAGTCCACCTGCCGATGCAGGGGACGCGGGTTCATGTCCCGGTCCGGAAGGATCCCACATGCCGCGGAGCGGCTGGGCCCGTGAGCCATGGCCGCTGGGCCTGCGCGTCCGGAGCCTGTGCTCCGCAACGGAAGGGGCCACAACAGTGAGAGGCCCGCGAACCGCAAAAAAAAAAAAAAAAAAAAGACTATTCAGTCGTTTCGTAAGATTTTTAAAACTTTTTATTGTCGTGTGGTTGATTTACAATGTTGTGTTAGTTGCTGCTGTACAGCAAAGTGAATCAATTATACATATTTTGTAAGATATTAACAGAAAATTGTTAGATGAAAAAATAAGTTGTGAACAATATATAATGTATAGTGGTTTTATATTAAAATATATTTTTATATTAAAATATATATTAATTCATAATTCAGGATTGACACATATTCATCAAAATGTTAATGTTAATTATCTCTGGGAAGTGCAATTGTAATTGATTTTAAATTTCTTCATTTTTGGTAGTTTCTCTCTGGTTTCTAATTTATCTATTGTGAATATTATTACATAATACAAGTGTTCAAAAATCCAATATTAGTGCTATTTTATTGCTCAGAAAAAAGTAATAAATTTTTTTTCATTTATTAACATGACGTGATGATACAAATACATAGTTTCTTTTTTTTTTTTTTTTGCGGTACACGGGCCTCTCACTGTTGTGGCCTCTCCCGTTGCGGAGCACAGGCTCCGGACGCGCAGGCTCAGCGACCATGGCTCACGGGCCTAGCCGCTCTGCAGCATGTGCGATCTTCCCAGACCAGGGCACGAACCCATGTCCCCTGCATTGGCAGGCGGACTCTCAACCACTGCACCACCAGGGAAGCCCACAAATACATACTTTCTTAAAAACTGTGTTTTCAGCCATACAATACAAACATATGTCTTTCTAAGTTAATTTTACTATTGTGGTTATAAAACTTTAGTTTCTTTTTTTAGATATGAAAATTTTGAGGATCCTATGGGAACTATTGATAAATTTCATTATGGTACTCACTATTCAAATTCTGCTGGGGTTATACACTATCTTATTCGTACAGAACCATTCACCACCCTCCACATCCAACTTCAGAGTGGAAGGTATGTTTTGGGTAAATAAGCTATTTTCTTAAGACTGTATGATAGTGTTGAAAACTCTTTGTACTGTTATAACAGGGCCTTATCTTTTTTTCTCCTCTGTTAGATTTCGATTCATATACTAGCTCCCTAGATAAAAGCAGCCAAACTTGTTTGAGAACAGGTCACTCAAACTGACTTACACAAATGACTTTTAAGGTGAATTCCTTTTTACTGCTATCCAGTGTACTTTTGTGATTTTCAACTGGGTTTAGGAATCTACCAGAGATTTAGAGTTAGAACTGATTTAGACCTTGACCCAAGATGTATCCCAGAGATTCAAACCTAACCAATGCCTATGTAGTCCTCCTAAAAATATTTATTAATCAATAGGAATAAAAATAGGGAGAAATAAGGGCCCTTACATTATTAGTAGCAGCTCAAACAGATCTGTGATGCCGTTGTATTATCGTATCACCTGTCAGTGTTATAACTTACCTAACTTTCACATTTTCTTAATGATCCTAAAGAAAGAAACTTTTCCAAGAATCCTCCATTCCCCAATGTATCCTCCAGGAAGCTCTCTACTAACTCCCATTTAGTCTTCATGTTGCCTTATTCTTTACCATTATCATTTTGCCTTTTCTACCCAATCAAAAACTATGTAAACATTGCCTGTTCTACTCTTTCCATGTAAATTTTATCTCTCAAAATTAGCCTGGGTTTCTTATTCCTGTCTTTAGTACACCAAGCCTTGGCTATCAAGGAGAGGCTTTGATCACTACACATCTCCAAATGTTACATTTGTCATGAATGCAGGTAATTTTCCTTCCAGTAAAGTATAACTGGGTCTTTTCAGCTTTTAGTGATTTTATGAATAAATGATTTTTTAAAAAGCTTCAAAAATAGATTCTGTTTGTGCTTCAAAGGACATCATCAAGAAAGTAAAAAAGACAACCAATTCAGTAGGAGAAAATATTTGCAAATTATAGATCTGTTAAGGGACTTGTATCTAGAATATATAAATAATTCTTGCAGTGCAATAATAAAAAGACAAATGACCCAGTTAAAAACTGGACAAAGGGTCTAAATGGACATTTCTCCAAAGAAGATTACAAATTCCCAATAAACACATGATTAACATCGTTAGTCATCAGGGAAATTCAAATCAAAACCAAATTGAGATACCTCTTTACCCGCATGAGGATGGCTATAATAAAAAAGACAGATAATACCTACTGTTGATGAGTATGTTGAGAAATTGGAATAATTATGTACTGGCAGTGGGAATGTAAAATGATGCAGACTCTGTGGAAAACAGTCTGGCAGTACTTCAAAAGGTTAAAGATAGAATTACATATTACCCAGCAATTCTACTCCTACGTGTATACCCAAGATAACTGAATACATATGTTCATGCAAACACTTGTACACAAATGTACTTAGCAGCATTATTTATAAAGCCAAAATATGGAAACAACAAAAATACCCATCAACTGGTAAAGGAATAAATAAAATGTGGTATACCCATGCAGTAAAATATTATCTGGCATGAGTTAATAAAGGGAATGAAAGATTGATATGTGCTACAACATAGATGAACCTTGAAAGCAGTACACTGAATAAAATAAGCCAGACACAAAATGCCATATATTGTATGATTTACATAAAATGTCTAAAATAGACAAATCCATAGAGACAGAAAGTAGATTAGTAGTTGCTCAGGGGTGGAGGGAGAGTGAATGGAGAGTGACTGCTATTAGATGCAGGGTTTCATTCTGGAGTGATGAAAATGTTCTAAAATTGGTTGTGGTGATGGCTGCACAGCTCTGCATATACTGAAGGCCGTTGAATTGTTCACTTAGAGCTAATTATATGTATGTTAATTATGTATCAGTAAAGCTGTTCTCCCCCTCCCAAACAAAAAGATTCTTCCATTAAAACTGTACGTCTCCTTCAATTTGAATATACCATTATTAGACTTTATTGATGACACAATCATTGACTATAATTAAATTTAGAGTTCTGCTAAGTTCAGCTCTGCTTCAAAACAAGGTTGCTAGGCATAAAGAGTCATATTAGTCATTAACTGTCACTTAGAAGTCATCATTTATGGAATAAATTCAGGAATATACTATCAAAGGAGATGAAACAGAAGGGATTTATGCTGTTTGTGATTAGCCAAAACAATAAAATTGCAGCATGACCACGTGAGCTTCTTTCAACTACCATAGGCCCAGGATGGAACTTGAAAATAAAGTTAAAATAAGATAATAGTATATGCAAGTAAAGTATAAAAGCTTTAGCTACAGAACTATTTCCCTAACTCACCCTCTGGTTTTTAGCAAAAGAGTTTGTAAAGATACTTATGTATCAAGGATTAAATCAGCAGCATTTCCATAGATCTGTTAACTATGTATGTCAATACTATAATACTTAGAGTGATATTTAAACTCTGTAATTTTAAAAAATCCAAATAATATTTATTCACTTTAATAAATTTTACTGATTAAAAATTATGCCATTTTCATCTATTTTAACTAAGATGATACTAGTGATTAAAATTATAGTATTCAGTTCCTGGCAACAAAATAAGAAAGATTGTCATAAGGAGAGCAACTTGTGTTTTTAGACGTTAAAGAGAAAGGTTAAATAAAGAGAAACTAATCATGAGGAAACCTGAAGGAAGATTAAAGGTTTGTTTTAGCCTGTTGTTGCTCTCATTCAGTATTCACTGTTCTCTTTCAATCTCCACATGCAGGTTTGACTGTGCAGATCGACAATTCCATTCCATCCCTGCTACCTGGCAGGCTCTCATGGACAATCCATATGATGTGAAGGAACTTATTCCTGAATTCTTCTATTTCCCAGAATTTTTGGAAAATCAAAATCGTAAGAAATAGGAGATTAAAAATTGGACTGAACAGGTCCCAATGGAGAATCCTGAAAAATATCTTTTAGGACATTTTTGTGATGACCTCTAGATTATTTAAGGTTCATTCTGTGTATTATTCAGTGACAAGGCTTAAATGATGTTCAGGTACTAGTCTTATCTTCTACGGATAGAAGTGCTACAGTGAATAAGATAAATGAGTCAAATTTGAATTGGTAAGAGAATTTATCAGAGTACAGTGTTTACTAGAGAAGCAAAAAATGGCTATATGCTATTTCAGCCATAAACGTCCATGGGTTAAAAGTGTTTGATTTAGATAAGATGAAGATTTATACCAGGGGTCAGCAAACTATAGGTTCATGGGCCAAATCTGTGGGCAGACCCATATGTTTATAAATAAAGTTTTATTGGAATACAACTAGCCAATTCATTTACATAAACTGTGGCTGCTTTCACAGTATAATGGCAGATTTGAGTAACTGCAACAGAGACCATAGGGCTCACAAAGCCAAAAATATTTACTCTTTGACACTTTGTAGAAATTTGCTGACTCCTTTTACAGCAGAAGACAGGAGGCAAGTTGAAAAAAATGACTGGGTATAAGTTACCACAATATTTGAAAAACCATATTATGTTTTTGAAGAAAAGAATCATAGAGTGAAATATGGTCTTTAAAAATGTCCAAATACTTTTTCTATGAGGTAGTTTAGATTTATTTTAAGTACAAATAAGGAAATTGGCAAGGTTCTTACTACTGGTGTTCTTTAGGGAAATTCCAGTGTCAAAGGGCTGTTACAACTTCTTTTTCCTCCCTCAGCACGTAATGTTAATGTTTGACCCTTTGCTTTCTCGGTAGAATTGTTTGTCCTGCTGGTGAAAGCATATCCAGGACTTCATGAACTTCAATTGTTCACTCTGGGGCAGGTTGTTGGAGGCAAGGCATCTAATTCTCAGAGTAAGGCAGTTAGAAGTGGTCACCTTCAGAAAATCAGATGCAACTGTTGACTAAGTGTGATCCTAGACTCTACGTCAGCCAGAGGATTCGAGTCTTCTAAAGCAGGGTATCTGGGATAGCAGGAATAAGCAGATTAAATTTGGATACAGAATTTAAGTTTTGCCTAGCTTGACAATTGCTCACATTCACCACAGCTAGTTGCTGTCTTGTACTACTGTCCTGGTGGCCTCCATTTCTAATTATACATTGCCTCTTTATTTGAAATGAGCTGGGTAGGACAAAGCAAAGTATGTTAGAATGACAAAAAATATGAATAAAACCAACTCAAAATTGTGCAAGCAAGAAAATTTTAGTACTTTCCATAATAAAAGTCCTGAGATATGGTAACTTAACAACATCATCAAAGCCAAGTTCTTTCTGTATTTTTACTCTGCTGGTCTGGGTGTTTTGGCTTTGTTCTTGGCTAGTTACTGTCATGATTACAAATAACTAAAGCAATTCTAGTCATCATAGACAGATACAGCAGTGTCTTAGAAAGAAGTGGGACTTTTAATTCTTTGTGTCCTTTTTTTTTTTTTAACATCTTTATTGGAGTATAATTGCTTTACAATGGTGTGTTAGTTTCTGCTTTATAACAAAGTGAATCAGTTATACATATACATATGTTCCCATATCTCTTCCCTCTTGCGTCTCCCTCCCTCCCACCTTCCCCATCCCGCCCCTCTAGGTGGTCACAAACCACCTAGCTGATCTCCGTGTGCTATGCGCCTACTTCCCACTAGCTATCTATTTTACGTTTGGTAGTGTATATATGTCCATGCCACTCTCTCGCTTTGTCCCAGCTTACCCTTCCCCCTCCCCATATCCTCAAGTCCATGCTCTAGTAGGTCTGTGTCTTTATTCCCGTCTTACCCCTAGGTTCTTCATGACCTTTTTTTTTCTTTTTAGATTCCATATATATGTGTTAGCATACGGTATTTGTTTTTCTCTTTCTGACTTACTTCATTCTGTATGACAGACTCTAGGTCCATCCACCTCACTACAAATAACTCAGTTTCGTTTCTTTTTATGGCTGAGTAATAATCCATTGTATATATGTGCCACATCTTTATCCATTCATCTGTTGATGGACACTTAGGTTGCTTCCATGTCCTGGCTGTTATTGTAAATAGAGCTGCAATGAATATTTTGGTACATGACTCTTTTTGAATTACGGTTTTCTCAGGGTATATGCCCAGTAGCGGGATTGCTGGGTCCTATGGTAGTTCTATTTGTAGTCTTTTAAGAAACCTCCATACTGTTCTCCACAGTGGCTGTACCAATTCACATTCCCACCAGCAGTGCAAGAGTGTTCCCTTTTCTCCACACCCTGTCCAACATTTATTGTTTCTAGATTTTTTGATGATGGCCATTCTGACTGGTGTGAGATGATATCTCATTGTACTTTTGATTTGCATTTCTCTAATGATTAATGATGTTGAGCATTCTTTCATGTGTTTGTTGGCAGTCTGTATATCTTCTTTGGAGAAATGTCTATTTAGGTCTTCTGCCCATTTTTGGGTTGGGTTATTTGTTTTTTTGTTATTGAGCTGCATGAGCCGCTTATAAATTTTGAAGATTAATCCTTTGTCATTTGTTTCATTTGCAAATATTTTATCCCATTCTGAGGGCTATCTTTTCGTCTTGTTTATGGTTTCCTTTGCTGTGCAAAAGCTTTGAAGTTTCATTAGGTCCCATTTGTTTATTTTTGTTTTTATTTCCATTTCTCTAGGAGGTGGGTCAAAAAGGATCTTGCTGTGATTTATGTCATAGAGTGTTCTGCCTATGTTTTCCTCTAAGAGTTTGATGGTGTCTGGCCTTACATTTAGGTCTTTAATCCATTTTGAGTTTATTTTTGTGTATGGTGTTAGGGAGTGTTCTAATTTCATACTTTTATGTGTAGCTGTCCAGTTTTCCCAGCACCACTTATTGAAGAGGCTGTCTTTTCTCCACTGTATATTCTTGCCTCCTTTATCAAAGATAAGGTGACCATATGTGTGTGGGTTTATCTCTGGGCTCTCTATCCTGTTCCATTGACCTGTATTTCTGTTTTTGTGCCAGTACCATCCTGTCTTGATTACTGTAGCTTTGTAGTATAGTCTGAAGTCAGGGAGCCTGATTCCTCCAGCTCCATTTTTCGTTCTCAAGATTGCTTTGGCTATTCGGGGTCTTTTGTGTTTCCATACAAGTTGTGAAATTTTTTGTTCTACTTCTGTGAAAAATGCCATTGGTAGTTTGATAGGGATTGCATTGAATCTGTAGGTTGCTTTGGGTAGTAGAGTCATTTTCACAATGTTGATTCTTCCAATCCAAGAACATGGTATATCTCTCCATCTATTTGTATCATCTTTAATTTCTTTCATCAGTGTCTTATAATTTTCTGCATACAGGTCTTTTGTCTCCTTAGGTAGGTTTATTCCTAGATATTTTATTCTTTTTGTTGCAGTGGTAAATGGGAGTGTTTTCTTGATTTCGCTTTCAGATTTTTCATCACTAGTGTATAAGAATGCCAGAGATTGCTGTGCATTAATTTTGCATCCTGCTGCTTTACCAAATTTATTGATTAGCTCTAGTAGTTTTCTGGTAGCATCTTTAGGATTCTCTGTGTATAGTATCATGTCATCTGCAAACAGTGACAGCTTTACTTCTTCTTTTCCTATTTGGATTCCTTTTATTTCCTTTTCTTCTCTGATTGCTGTGCCTAAAACTTCCAAAACTGTGTTGAATAAGAGCGGTGAGAGTGGGCAACCTTGTCCTTTTCCTGATCTTAGTGGGAATGGTTTCAGTTTTTCACCATTGAGGACGATGTTGGCTGTGGGTTTGTCATATATGGCCTTTATCATGTTGAGGGAAGTTCCCTCTATGCCTACTTTCTGGAGGGTTTTTATCATAAATGCGTGTTGAATTTTGTCGAAAGCTTTCTCTGCATCTATTGAGATGATCTTACGATTTTTCTCCTTCAGTTTGTTAATATGGTATATCACGTTGATTGATTTGCGTATATTGAAGAATCCTTGCATTCCTGGAATAAACCCCACTTAATCATGGTTTATGATCCTTTTAATGTGCTGTTGAAATCTATTTGCTAGTATTTTGTTGAGGATTTTTGCATCTATGGTCATCAGTGATATTCATCTGTAGTTTTCTTTCTTTGTGACATCTTTGTCTGGTTTTGGTATCAGGGTGATGGTGGCCTCGTAGAATGAGTTTGGGAGTGTTCCTCGCTCTGCTATGTTTTGGAAGAGTTTGAGAAGTATAGGTGTTAGCTCTTCTGTAAATGTTTGATAGAATTCACCTGTGAAGCCATCTGGTCCTGGGCTTTTGTTTGTTGGAAGATTTTTTTTTTTTTTTTTTTTTTTTGCGGTACGCAGGCCTCTCACTGTCGTGGCCTCTCCCGTTGTGGAGCCAGGCTCCGGACACGCAGGCTCAGCGGCCATGGCTCACGGGCCTAGCCGCTCCACGGCATGTGGGATCTTCCCGGACTGGGGCACGAACCCCTGTCCCCTGCATCAGCAGGCAGACTCTCAACCACTGCACCACCAGGGAAGCCCCTGTTGGAAGATTTTTAATCACAGTTTCAGTTTCAGTGCTTGTGATTGGTCTGTTCATATGTTCTGTTTCTTCCTGGTTCTGTCTCGGCAGGTTGTGCATTTCTAAGAATTTGTCCATTTCTTCCAGGTTGTCCATTTTATTGGCATAGAGTTGCTTGTAGTAATCTCTCATGATCCTTTGTATTTCTGCAATGTCAGTTGTTACTTCTTCTTTTTCATTTCTAATTCTATTGATTTGAGTCTTCTCCATTTTTTTCTTGATGAGTCTGGCTAATGGTTTATCAATTTTGTTTATCTTCTCAAAGAACCAGCTTTTAGTTTTATTGATCTTTGCTATCGTTTCCTTCATTTCTTTTTCATTTATTTCTGATCTGATCTTTATGATTTGTTTCCTTCTGCTGACTTTGGGGTGTTTTTGTTCTTCTTTCTCTAATTGCTTTAGGTGCAAGGTTAGGTTGTTTATTTGAGATGTTTCCTGTTTCTTAAGGTAGGCTTGTATAGCTATAAACTTCCCTCTTAGAACTGCTTTTGCTGCATCCCATAGGTTTTGGGTCGTCATGTCTCCGTTGTCTTTTGTTTCTAGGTATTTTTTGATTTCCTCTTTGATTTCTTCGGTGATCATTTCGTTATTAAGTAGTGTATTGTTTAGCCTCCATGTGTTTGTATATTTTACAGATCTTTTCCTGTAATTGATATCTAGTCTCATAGCGTTGTGGTCAGAAAAGATACTTGATCCGATTTCAGTTTTCTTAAATTTACCAAGGCTATATTTGTGACCCAAGGTATGTGCCCTTTCTTTTTTTCTTTGCGGTACGTGGGCCTTTCACTGTTGTGGCCTCTGCCGTTGCAGAGCGCAGGCTCCGGACGCGCAGGCTCAGCAGCCTTGACTCACGAGCCCAGCTGCTCTGCAGCATATGGGATTACCCCAACCTGGGCACAAACCCGTGTCTCCTGCATCAGCAGGCGGACTCTCAACCACTGCGCCACCAGGGAAGCCCTGTCCTTTCTTAAATTTGAGAAACCCTTTCTCATAATCTTCCTTCACTGTCCAGAGCTGGGTCATATACCAACCCCTATGCCAGTCACCTACAAGAAGCATGAAATATAAGACAGGATGGACACTTGAATTAAAGCAAGGTTCTTCTACCAGATAAGGAGGAATGGCTATCAGGTGGCCAACAATATCTGCTATACAATAGTTCGGTTAAGGCCACACGCCCTGTGCATCCTATCATTCTGTGACACTTGAACCTGTCTTCAGCTTTAAGGACACACTGATATTTTTAGGCAGCATCTTTAATGAAGGTCTTTTGTGTTAACACTTTTCCCTTTCCGCACTGTATGAATAAGAAAATTTCATCTTTGGGACAATTTTGTCAAAAGTACTGTGTTCTAACTAGAATGAGCAAATCTTTATTATGTCAATATCTACTTAAAATAGTGGTATATAAATATATTGTTTTTCCATAACACAAACAAGTCATTTTAAGTTGTAAGTTACACCAAAAAGCTCTAAGGAGCTCTATTTTGTAAATTAACCATTAGAAGGACTATGTTAATTATTTTTAATGTAAGAAGAATGCTTACTGTTGCATTTTTGTTCAGGTTAAGGGTTTTGGTCATAACTATAATTTCCTCCACTTTTTTCAGCAAAAAATAAACGATTATCTGATTTATCTTCTAATAACTAATTTTAAACTATCTTATTTTCATTTACCTTTTTAATCAACTGATAAAATGCATTCCAATAAATAAGAATTATTTTTACCTGTTCAATAAATTTATATCAAGAAGGGAACTTGATGGGGGGGAGGGATAGATTGGGAGTTTGGGTTTGACACGTACACAGGGCTATATTTAAAATACATAGCAAACAAGGACCTGCTGTATATATAGCACAGGGAACTCTGCTCAATACTCTAATAACCTTAATGGGAAAAGAATTTGAAAAAGAATAGATACATGTATATGTATGGCTGAGTTGCTTTGCTGTGCATGTGAAGCTAACAGGGCATTGTTGATCAACTATATTCCAATATAAAATAAAAATTTAAAAAAAAGGGAAAGGAACTTGATTCTCACCTTTTACTCTTAATAAAAGAAGAAAAGCATTCAGTTTTGCTAAGTAATGTACCCTTTTATTTGTTTTACTTGATTTATTTAAATCTAAAATGATTTGATACATTTATCTTTTACATGTCTTAGAATTTAACTTGGGTCGTCTGCAAGTTTCCAGAGAACTAGTAAATGATGTCATTCTCCCCAAATGGGCTAAGTCAGCTGAAGATTTCATCTATAAACATAGGAAAGCTCTGGTAAGATTTTTGTGTTTAGTTATTAGACAATCAATAAGATAGATCTATGTGTTTTCCAGAGGATGATGAAATAAAGTATATCTATTATTTTCCTGGATTAATTTGTAATCTATTATATGTGCTGTTTTAGAAAGTATAATATAGTAATTTATTTTGAGGTTATGGATCTTCTGATATAGTGAGACTATACAGTCCCATGGATGTATGCAAAAAAATTTTTTTTCACTTCTATGAGATATCTACCTATTGTATGTGAACCTATTTTGGTCATAGTTTGATTTTCACAGTTCCCACATTTGTTTCAAATCTAACAAGAGTAAGTATATATTTTTTTCCTCTGAAGGATTCCAGTAAGTTTTTAATAAGACAGCTAAATAAATCCTAAATGCCACTTAAAAATTTTACTAGTTTTTTAGCTAAATTTCCATTTTGGAATTGAAGGACTAGTGAGAGTTAGTTTAATGTTGCTATTGTGTTATTATCTTGCAGATAATGCTTTTTTCCCCCACAAGAGCCCACTTAGCTTTCTATCTAAACTGAAATGTTACAGATTCTGAAACTAAATAGGCCAGTACTTGGAAACATTCCTTGTCATTAGTACATAGTTAGTCAAGTTTACAAAATTCAGGATTACATTTTAACATTTGTAAGCAATAACCCCATGCATGAATAAGGAATTGGGAAAAAATAAAACAACTCTGAAAAATAATCTGTTACTTTTTAACTAGGCAGGAACTTCTCAGATGCTTCCTTCTGTGTTATCTATGACAGTAAGTAGGGGTCCAGGATTTTAGGAAGACATACTCCTCATTAATAAGAGGTTAGAAGTTTGTGTTTCAGTTACGTATTGCCGTGTAACAAACTATCCCAAAATTTAGTGGCTTAAAACTATAGCCATTTTATTATTTCTCACGCTTATGTGAGTTGACTTGCCTCAACTGGGCAGTTCTTCTGGTCTTGCTTAAGGTTCTCATCCCCTTGCAGTCATATGGCAGCTAAGGTTGGAGTCCTCTGGAGGCTGCCTTGGGACACTGGGATGCTGACTTTTCTCCCTCTCCCTGTAGTCTCAGGATATCTCCTCTTCATGTGGTCTCTCTAACTGATTAGCCAGACTTCTTACCTGGCAGCTCAAGGCCCCCCAGGAATGCAAAAGTGGAAGCTTCTAGGCTTTCTTGAGGCCTAAGGCTGTGAACTGTCACAGTATCACTTCTGCCTTCTTGTCATGGTTAAATAGTAACAGGATGAGTGCAGATTCCAGAGGAAAGAAAGTAAACTCCATCTCTTAATGGTTGGAGTGAGAAAGAATTTGCAGCTATCTTTAATCCACCATTCACAGGCTGCCCTCTGGCCACAAAGTATTTACATTCCTTCTACATGCAAAATGTACATACTTCCTCTCAAGACCTTCCCACAGTCTCAGCTCATTAAGGCAGGGTTCTGCAGACTTTTTCCGTAAAGGACCAGCTAGTAAATATTTTCATTGGCTGTAAAGTTAGTCTGTGTTGAAATTCTGCCATTGTAGTGCAAAAGAAAATGGGGGTATGGCTGTGTTCTGCTAATCTACAAATCTGGCTGCTAGTAAGGTTTGGCCCACAAACAGTAGTTTGCTGATCCTTGCATAAAGGCATGAGGCCTGAAGTCCAGAATCTTACTAGTCATCTAAATTAAATCCATGTGTGGATGAAACTACTCCAGTGTCTCCTCTTGTATCTGAAGACTGAAGTAAGGAGACAAGTTATCTGCCCCCCATGTAACAGAGGTGTAACAAGGACAGGAAAACTATAATAGACACTAACATTCAAAAGGAAGCGAGAAAACAGAGGCACCTAGCCTCTTGTTTATAACAATTCAGAATTCCAGCAGGGACATGCTCTCAGTTACTTTACTAGGGCCCAGTGCTATTCCCTGATATTGGTTCTCCATGGATCTTTTTGTTCTACCCTTAGGCTCTTGGCTTTTCACTCTGAGTCATTCTTTATCTTAAAAACTAAAACAAAAAAACATTGTTTACAAGAGTATCTTTGCAAGCCTCTTTCCTAACCATGATAAGCTGGAAGCCAAAGTCTCTTTTATTTTTTGAACAGTTTTTAACTTTTTCAGCTTGAATTAATGTAGTTTCTTTTAAAATGTTATGGGTTTCTTATGCATCAACTCTGTTGGGCAAAAACCATTCCACATTACTTTACGAGATAGTTCATTATCTCCTTTGGGCTGAGTGGAAGGCTACAATGGGAAAATGTTCTTAAGGTTAAGATGCTCTATTGTCTAGTTAGGTGGGTCTGTGACACACAACCTAAAATCTTTGAGATCTCAGCAGATTGTTTTTTAGCCACACTCCTGATCTAAACTTTTGCCCAAGGCCATATTTTACTGGAAACATTCTGATTTAAGCATTAACTTAGACCATTTCTCACTTTGAGAGTCTTTGCTTTCTAGTGATCCTGGAAATGAGAAATAATTTTTGTGCCCAGCAAGACCCAGCTCCTTTATATACTTTTAAAATTATGCTTAAAACCCAAACAGTTCATTTTTAAAACTCATCCTTGCTCCTCCCACACATAATCACAGGCAGCTAAAAGAAGCCAATTAGCATTTAAAAACATTCTGCCTGGAAATCTCTGTCCCCAGATCCAAGAGTTCATTAGGTACCCTTTCTATCTTTCATGTAACGAAAACATGAGTTCCCTTTTCTCCTGTCTCCAATAACAATTTTCTTACAGTCTTTCAACTCCTCACTAACAGGCTCCTGGTTCTTTAAGCTTCTGCCTGCCACCAAGTTCACCTCTTAGTTGGCGGTGTGGGGGTGTGTGGAGGGAGTGATTTTTCAGCTATCTTCAGTCCACCCCAGTGCGGTTTCCTTGTTTCCTTGAATTGAATTTCTGGACTATTTCAGTGGAATTTTCACAACAAAGATGTATTCCACAGCTATCATTAATTTTTTAGTTGTTCTTATTTGGACTATAAGAATATTTGTTATTTTCTTCACCCATTAGTTAGGAGATGTATATGTAGTAAATATTAATAAATATGTCTACATTTTACTAGATAGAATATAGTCAAATTGGATCAATCAATGTTTAACATGATTTTGAGATAATTTTATTTACAGTGATAAGATTTGTGTGTGGAAATGCTTAAAATGCTCTTATTTTTTTAAAGGACCTATCATTACGTTGTAGTTGGAAGGTATCTCTATATTAATTGCTAAATTTGTTTTTTTTTCTAGGAGTCTGAATATGTTTCTGCTCATCTTCATGAATGGATAGATCTGATTTTTGGCTATAAACAGAGGGGGCCAGCTGCAGTGGAGGCACTCAATGTTTTCTATTACTGTAGTTATGAAGGTATAAGCCTATACTTTTTCTCTTTTGTTAATAAAAAATATTATTTAGTATGTGTTTATACATGGTATTTTTGGCATAACTATTTAACACAAGAAAGACTACATTTAAAAAATAATTTTAGTTATCTTTTCTATTTGAAAGGCTGCTGCTTTTTAAAAAAATAGTAGTTAAAATGTCAATTATTGATGGCATAAAAGATTTTGATCTCTGGCCATATGTATCCTATTCAGTTGGGTCTGAGTATTCTGTATTAAATTGTTAGCAGACATTAAATAAGAGTTTTTAAAATTAAAATAACAAATTCTTCCAATGATAATAAGATGACAGTATTCTAATGTTTACCTCTGGATCAAGAACATTTTCTGAAGGCATTGAAAGGCTTAAGAAGGAGTTCTTTCCTAATCCTTCCACAGAGCTAATAGTTCTAAAGATTATAAATAGTGTGAAGTTTTATGAATTTGAGCAGAACCCACATGACTTTTGGTAAATAGACAAGCATGTTTTTACCTTGCTGTATTCATTTGATAACAGTTTTGTAGGAAGGTAGTATAGCATGGTGGTTAGGAGCATAGTCTTTGAAATCAGACTTTACCTAGTTTGGTCAATTACTAGCTATGTAACAATAGGGATTAAGTATGGCTGGTATAATCAGTTAGCCAGAATATCACCTTGCCCAACTTTTGTTAGATAAACTAATTTATAGCAGTAATTTTGTGTGGTTATTACACTTGTTTCAGCTTAACTATCGTGAAGAAAGCAATCAGGTGTACTATGAGTATAGTGTGCATTTTTATAAGAGAAACCTTTATAGACTACCAGTTAACTTTTGTTTAAAATATTTTAGTTCTAAACAGTGGGTGGAATTTATTTTTGTACATATTTAATATCTGAAGCTTTACTGATTTTTTAAAAGTTATCTCTTTACAGTAGTTTTAAAAATTGATGAATGGAATAATATTTTGTTGAAAATATACTAATCAGTCTCTGATATGTTAAACAGTTGTGTGGCTTGCTGATTTGTTTTCGTTCTATAGTGAATTGACTACTTCTCTTGGTTTTAGGAGCTGTGGATCTGGATGCCTTAACAGATGAGAAGGAAAGAAAAGCCTTAGAAGGGATGATTAACAGTTTTGGGCAAACACCTTGTCAACTGTTAAAGGTAAAGCATAAAAGTTATTGATTACCGAAGTCCAGAATTTAATTTCTAAGGAATAGTACTACCAGTAATTTTCAAGGTTTTTAATGATTTAAAACCTAATTTCAGAATTATCTAGAATTTGGAAAAAATTATACTGTCACTTTAAAAATAAATAGATTTAAATGATTGTTCCTATTTTTTAAAATTAATTAATTTATTTATTTTTGGCTGTGTTGGGTCTTCCATTTCTGTGCGAGAGCTTTCTCTAGTTGCGGCAAGCGGGGGCCGCTCTTCATCGCGGTGCGCGGGCCTTTCACTGTCGTGGCCTCTTGTTGCGGGGCACAGGCTCCAGACATGCAGGCTCAGTAGTTGTTGCTCACGGGCCTAGTTGCTCCGCGGCATGTGGGATCTTCCCAGACCAGGGCTTGAACCCGTGTCCCCTGCATTGACAGACAGATTCTCAACCACTGCGCCACCAGGGAAGCCCATGATTGTTCCTATTTTGGATGTCAAAACATTGCAGTCAAAATCCACATATTCAGTCAATTCGTCTTAAGTCACAAAGGATTTATATTTACTCAGAAAGCCAATCACATTTATTTTGTTTCTGGGAAAGGAAAAGGTGAGGTTGAAGGCCCCTGTCAGGTGAGCCTTCCTCCCTCCTTTATTAAATGGAGAAGTAGCTCTAACTGAGTACCAGTTAGGTTATACCATTAAAGCTGTTCTAATACTGGGACTCATTGCATGTATAAGACTTTTAGTAGCTGACATCTGCCCCCAAAGTGCTCTTATCATCCAGAGCCCAAACCCAGTCCTAAAAATCAAATTGCAGAATATATAAAATCGAAGTATAGATATTACTGTATTTCTTTTCCCATCCTAGTATCTGAAGTTAAATTATTGTCTTCCTGATTGCATACAGCTTTGGATTCATAGAAGTTAATCCAATATTAGCTTGCAAAGACGTCTTGATCTTTGTTAGTATATGAATTTGGAAATGAGGAATACATAATAATATACCATTTATTAAGTTGATACTTTCCTATGCAAGCACTGTGCTAAGTGATTTACCTAACTTCACAGTAAATATTCAATTATCCTTACTTTTTACATGATGAAGCCGAATTTCATAGAAATTAATACCTAGCCTACAACACCTTAGAAAAGTCAAATACTTTTTTCCAACTTTATACAACTAGAATGTGACTGGGACAGAATTTGGATGCATGATCATCTAACTCCAAATCCTTTCTTCCATGCCATGTTTCCTCTGAATTAATAGCTGTAAGCCCCCTTGTTGAACTTGTAGATCATTTTTCCATTCTTATGGGCAGTTATTTATATCCTAATTATGACACTTCCACCTTAGTTGTATATTTATTCATTTGCCTCACTATATTATAATATGTTAAAGGCGGCAACTTTTTAAAAATCATTTTTGTATCTTTCTTGCAAATAGTTTGTGGGCAGTAAGTATTTGTTGAACTGAAACCTCCACAGCTATAGCAGCAACAGTATATCTAAACTCTGGCTTATAGATGAACTTCTGTTAATTCAGTTATCAGACCAAGATTTATAATTGTTGCTATTCCTTAGCAACAGTTTGAATCCTCCAACATTGATTTTTGCAGAATACTCATATTTGAAATCAGTCTTTATTCCTTACCTGCTGATAGTCAGAAGGCAAAAGTAACAGAATAAAACAGAACACTTCATTGGACTTTGAAATAGATTCTATAATATTTTTGCAGCAGCTTTACTTTTTTTTTTTTTTACAAGGGCAGTGCTAATTAGTTTTTAAGATAAAAAAATGACATAAAAATCAGCTTTTGATTTCAAATAAAGTGAATAATACTCACATGGATAATTCAGAGATAAATATTGAATTAGAGCTGCCAAATCTGTTTCCAATAATCTAATATTTTGCAGTGGAGATAGAATCCTCTTTAGCTAGATTTCTATTCTGCATTTTAACTGTGGCATTGGAATATTAATTTGACTTGTAATTTTCTTCTCATTTAAAAAGGTGATAATATCTTTTGTTTCTGACATTAAAGGTAAGGAATAATAATAACTTATTTGAAAAGCAATGCAGTAATATCTATAATTTGATTCTGAGAATATTGACATTCAAATCTTATTTCAGGAATTAAAGATTCACCCATATTATAAATTTTGACTTTTGAATAATGTATTTAATTTTACCAAACATACACATAAGCATGTACCATATTTATGATACTTTTCTATGTGTTGAAAATCCAAAAATGAATATGACTTATTTTCTGACTTTAAGGTACCTATTGTCTAGTTGGGAAAGACCATAACCAACTATATGTAATACAACATAGAAAGAAATAAGTACTAAATAAAATACTAAATAATGTAGTGTGCTGAGAAAAATAATAGAATAGTTAACTCTGCCTTAGAGATTGAAGGGAGAGATCAGTATGAAAAACTTTAAAGTAGAAGTAGGGTTTCTCTAGGAATGAAGAGGGCCCGAACTCTGCCAAGGAAATTGAGCAAAAGCCAGGAGTTGTCAATAGTGCATAGTATGTAATCCATCATAGCTAGATTCTGGTATATATGAAGGAATATAGTGAGAGATGTTTTAATGTAATTATGGAATTATTTTTTTCTTAATTTTTTTTTGAAGGAACCACACCCTTCTAGATTATCAGCAGAGGAAGCAGTGCAGAAGCAAACCAAAACAGACACTTCAACCTTTAACTTATTTCAATACCTCCCTGAACTCAAGTCATTTTTTATAGAGGTAATATCCAACTTGATAATATCAAAGGATTTTCTCTGTGATTTCTGTACACTTCATTGTTCCTTTTGTTCTTTAATGGAGAGGGTGGATTTTAATACTTAATCCAAAATAGTAAATAATACTTCAGTAATATGTTCTTAGATTTTTTAAAACAACCTTGTTGAAAGCTTTTGTTTGCTGCTGTAATGTTTGTTTTGGCTTTCTTTCTTCCAACCTCACGTTCTCCCGAAGGAAACATAAAGAGGAAGAATAATTTGACTTAAATTGCTTTTTGTGTCAGTTGAGATGATATATAGAGGAAGTCTAAAATAACTTTTAATTACAGTGTCTACTCACATATAAAATATGGCCCATGAGTCAGATTGTTAATTGATGATGTCAGAAGGAATAGTCAAGTGGAGCAAGATAGATAGTTAATGCTGTTCTTGAAAGAGTACCTTCAAATTCACATGTTTAAATGTACATATTGAATTACAGTTGATTCTTGAACAACACAGGTTTGAACAGTGTGGGTCCACTTACACATGGATTTTTTTTCAATAGTAAATACTACAGTACTACATAATCTGGGATTGGTTGAATTTGTGGGTGCAGAACTGCAGATAAGGAAGAAGCACAGATACAGAGGGCTGACTATAAATTATATAATAATGTATGGAGGGTTGGTGTCCCAAACCCCTGAGTTGTTCAAGGGTCAGCTGTTCTTTGAATAGTTCAGAATGTGAATATGAAATGCATTAATACCTATAAATTTGGTTAGGACAGATAATATTAACTCTTTTGGAAGAATACAAAATGATAAAAAGTTACTAAGAATAGATTGGAGATGTGCATAGAACAAGGAATAACTCTCATGCCATACAGCAAACGGTGGTAAATGTTTTCTTAAAGGGCCAGATCGTAAATATTTTGGACTTTGTACCTACATATCATTTGAAGGTGCTTAATTCTTCCAGTAATGAAATGTGACAACATGATTTTGTCTCCCAGGGAAGCTCATTAGAGACTCAGCTCTGCCTAGCACATTCCAAAATTCTAGACTCCCAAAAGAAAAGCCTGTATTCAGACGATTGTTTGCACAAATAGGCTAGGCATAGTGAGCCACGTGTATTATTGAAGACAAGTTTTATATCAGTGTAAGGATGTCTTTGCCTGCCAAGTTCCCTGATGCCAGGCAATGGCCAACCTTGCAAGCAGCCTTTCTAAGGTGAGCAGTCTCAGTCCTGCTATGTTAACTTTTGGCTACACATAGGGCAACCCACAAAACCCTATTTGACCCCTAAAATGATGGACATGTAATAAGATATTATGTAATGCTGATAAAAGTATTTTCATCATATCTAATCATTTGTGGCATTGTTTTTTATAGTACAATACATTCTGAGTTCTGTCTGCAGATGCAATGGCATTTGCCCCTCTCTGCACCCACCCCAAGTCACAGGGTAGCTTTCCTCAGGGCCAGTGTCTGGAGCAGGATTAAGAACACAATAGATATCCTTGGGTACCAATAATGGTTAATCCCTTTTCATCAAGAAGGTGTTTCCCACTCATTCATATGAAAAGAGAAGGCCTCTTTTAGTTCTCTTCCTAGGTATTAAAATGGTGAAGAAAATTGACGTAGCAGTGAAAGCAAAGGGCTTATTAAATGGATTTCTTCAGATACCATTTCCATTTATGCTGTTTCAATGTCAGTTGTCTTCTCTTGATTAATTCACAGTATGAAGAGGAAAGATATGCATTAACTTCATGTGGTTATACATCATTATTTAGTTCATATAAGGCTCTTAGAAAAGCACCTGGCACATCGTATGTACCCACTAATGTTAGGTTATAATTTATCTAATAAATGTTAGGTGTAATTTATAAACTATTGTCACATCAAAAAACTTATTTCAAATCGTTTTTCTCTTTCACACTGTAATAAGATAATGGTGGATGTTTTCTGAGGACTGTCTTTATTTTCTGGTCCTTTGTTGTAGCTTTCAGGAAGGGCCTCAGGTAATGGAATAGATCTATTTTTTGAAAGTTAAACCCAAAAGGAAAATTCCATAAAATATAACTAGTTTTCCCATTTCACTTATTTGAGAAATGTTTTCTTATATGGTCTGTATTTTCTACTTTATATTCATGTCAGTACAGCATGGGAAAAGGAAAGGTTTTAAATCACTGGCTCTTTTAAATGGTTGACACTTCTTGAAATCTACATCCTTGTTTAACAGCAGCATAGTGGAATACAAGAGGTGATGGGTTTCAGAACTTTCAAGTCTGCCATTCAAACATGGTATATAATTCCTTTACTATATTTAAAATTAAGTGATGATATGTTTTGATAGAGTACAAGGCTATATCTCAGGGTTTATCTTTAAAGAAATAGAAGTTTTCAATAATTTTTACCTAATAAAGATAGTAGAACCAGCCACTAAACCTCTGTCCTTTATTTTATAGGGAATTAGTGATGGTATTCCACTAATAAAGGCCATTGTCCCCAAAAATCAGTCTCGTTCTTTTATTTCACAAGGCAGTCCTGAGTTACTGGTAAGTTGATTTATACCTTTTCACACTGCCATGTCTATATCCATTACAGCTTATGAAAAAATTGAGAAAATAAAAAAATTTTTTAAGTCTTTTTTAAGTCTTAAGTCTTTTTAAGTCTTTTTTAAGACTTAAGATTTTTAAGTCTTTAAAAAGCATAGGTAAGGGAATTCCCTGGATGTCCAGTGGTTAGGGCTCCACACTTCCACTGCAGGGGGCCTGAGTTCGATCCCTGGTAGCCTGGTGGGGGAACGAAGATCCCACATGCTGCACAGCACGGCCAAAAAAAAAAAAAGAGAGAAAATTTTAAAATAGAATTAATTTGACCAAGTATAAAAATGTATCTTTTAGGGGCTTCCCTGGTGGCCCTGGTCCGGGAGGATCCAACATGCCGTGGAGCGGCTGGACCCGTGGGCCATGGCTGCTGAGCCTGCATGTCACGAGCCTGTGCTCCGCAACGGGAGAGGCCGCAACAGTTAGAGGCCCGCGTACCTCCCCCCCCCAAAAAAAAGTATCTCTTATTTACAGAGCTTTTAAGTAGTTCTGTAATCCTTTTTTTTAAAAATAAATTTATTTATTTATGGCTGCATTGGGTCTTGATTGCTGTGCGCAGGCTTTCTCTAGTTGCAGTGAGCGGGGGCTACTCTTTGTTGTGGTGCGCAGGCTTCTCACTGCGGTGGCTTCTCTTGTTGTGGAGCACGGGCTCTAGGTGTGCAGGCTTCAGTAGTTGTGGCACGTGGGCTCAGTAGTTGTGACACACGGGCTTAGTTGCTCCGTGGCACTTGGGATCTTCCTGGACCAGGGCTCGAACCCGTGTCCCCTTCATTGGCAGGCGGATTCTTAACCATTGCGCCACCAGGGAAGTCCTAGTTCTGTAATTCTAAAATTTATTTGGAATAATAAATATGTGAAAATACCAGGAAATTTTGTACGAGAAAATTGTGATGTAACTTCTTACTAGATGTTAAAATTTATTATAAGCAGTGAGAATAATGAAAATGAGATATAATACAGAATTGATAAAGGTCTGTCCACATGCAGGACATATTAGTGAGTACTTGAATTTTGTCATTTAGTCCACTTAACAATCCTGTGAGATAGGCACAATTATTATTTCCCTTCCTCAGATGAGGAATTAAAACTCAGAAGTAACTTGCTCAAAGTCACAGAGCTAGCAAGCAAGGGGCCCTGGCAAATGGACCAAACCTAGGTCTGTCTTATTCTAATTCTGTCACTTAGAAATGATAAAAATTGAGCACAGCACAGTGAAAAGTAGAAATTCCAGAGTTAAACCTATTTTTCTAATTATCCATATTGTGTGTTTGCTTAGAAAAAACATCTAGAAAGATATACAAAAATAATAAGTACTTTTGAGTGGCAGAATTGTGATTTTTCAATTTTAATACCTGTATATTTTTAAGTTATCTGAATTTTTTTTTGGTAATCTGTTACTTTTATCAAGGGAGAATAAAACTTTCCATTTTTTAGTGCAAATATTCACTGTTACTGTCCCTAATAAAGGGAGACCTTCTTAATAATTCTTCATAAGATCTACTTATGATTTATGTTCTAAATGATAGGTGTCTTATTTTTATGGTAAGACTTGATCCTTAATTTCTTCTGACTGCCAACTAATAGATGCTAGTAAACTTTGAGAAATTTTGAGGAAAATAATCTTATACTAAAGAAAGATACATTGGGACAGCTTTTCTTGCAGTAGGATAACAATGAGCTTTTTAACCATTTGAATTATTTTAAGACTTTCTTAATGAGTCTCATGTTTTAAGTACACAATCCCACACTATTCCCTAAGTGACAAATGCTAATATCATGTGAGCATTTGGTTATTCTATGTCATTTTCTTTAATTTTCATTTAATGTTTGTCTTCATGTGTTTCTTTTCCAGATAACAGTAAGCATGAATTACGTTATTGGAACGCATGGATGGCTGCCTTATGACAGAAACATTTCTAATTACTTTACATTCATCAGGGATCAAACTGTGACAAATCCAAAGTAAGTAAGTGAACATTTAAAGCAAAACAGGTACAGCTAGTACCTTATTGCCAGGAAAAGCAAATAGATTAAACTTTCCAACTTCCAGCTTTCCTGATCCTGGCATACCCTTATCTTGTCTACTTTGAGGCTGTTTACAGAATTGACAGTCTTACTAACTTGGCTTTGAAAGTCAAGATTTAAATCTTTTCCACACCTTCACCAATCTCAACTTCTTTACACTTAACCCTTGAGACTATTTTGTTACATGTATTTTTGTTTAATGAATAATATAAGATTAATGTAGTTTATGAATGTATTTATCACTTATCAATAGACATTTCAAAATGAACAGTTGAACAGACTTATTTTTTATTTCTTTTTGGAGAGATTAAAAAAATAGTTCATATCGGTCTAAGTGATCTTTTAAAGAAGAGTCTAATATTTAATTGTGTTTACAGAACTCAGCGTAGTATGAATGGACCTTTTGCTCCAGGGCTGGAGATCACTTCTAAGCTATTTATAGTATCACATGATGCAAAGTTGCTTTTTAGTGCTGGACACTGGGATAATAGCATTCAAGTGATGTCACTTACAAAAGGCAAAATTGTTTCACACAATATCAGACATATGGGTAAGCATTAACTTTTTTTTCCCAGTAAAAAATTTTTTCTGTTTTTTTCCTAACCATAATAGTAATACATACTCCTTATAAAAAGCATAAATTTTACCTTTGTAGCTAAGTGAACTTTTTAATAGAGTTGTGTTATGAATATTATATTCTTTCTTTAAGAGTGTCTAATGTATTTTGGTTATACTAAGCACTATATAAATTAAATACACCTTCATAGTATCTGAAAGATGCTAGGCTAAGTCTGAAAAAATTGGTTGCTACAATTAGAATTTTATGAAAAAATGGTAAAAAAAAATCTGTCATAGTTGAATAAGAAATCAACTGTCCTATTCTTTAGTAGTAAAGCATGAGAGAGGTAAAATTGTTGAATATAGTTTAACCAGATGCTTCCTTTTTTTTTTTAACCTTTATCTATCTATCTATCTATCTACTTATTTATTTTGGGCTGTGTTGGGTCTTAGTTGCAGCACATGGGATCTTTTGTTGCAGCACGCGGGCTCTTCATTGTGGCGCTCAGGCTTCTCTGTAGTTGTGGCACGCGGGCTCCAGAGCGTGTGGGCTCTCTAGTTGCTGCACACGGGCTTAGTTGCCCCGCGGCATGTGGTATCCTAGTTCCCCGACCAGGGATCGAACCCAGGTCCCCAACATTGAAAGGCGGATTCTTAACCACTGGACCACCAGGGAAGTCCCTAACCTGGTGTTCTTAGTGTCTCAGTCTTTTCAATGTAAGAATAAAACATTGAGTAGATTTTTTCCTAATAAACCCATTAGGGGAGGGGAATGGAGTCTGTTACTAATTCTGCGCCAGTGACTCCCAAGGTGTCACTTAGCTCAGGTTTTTACAGTTTAGGAAAAATGTATTTTATATTGTGAATTTACAGTGTAATATGTACTATTTTGGCTATGGACACATATTCTATAGGATTGCAGTTCCATGGGGAATAGAAGGTGAATGGGGATAAGAGAGTAAGGGAGCAGAGAAGCATATCAAAATTAAGTGGGGATCCATTTAAAAGCTACCTAATCTCCTGCCAAGATTTTTGACAGGCATTCCCTTGCCTCATGTCTACTCTTCACCATCAAAGAAGGGTGGCCTCAAAGAAAGCTCTCCTACATGATTTTAGTGCTGCTCCTTTTTTATGTCAGTCTTTCCCAGTGCTTTTCCAATGCCATTCCTACATTTCTCCCTGCTAGAACAACTAATTTAGTAATAGTTTGAACATGACCTAAAATTGCCCTTATGATTCTGTTCTAGCCAAACTATGCCATTTCATTTTTTTACATTCGTTTTTCTTACAGATATTGTGACTTGTTTGGCTACAGATTACTGTGGAATACATTTGATTTCTGGTTCCAGAGATACTACATGTATGGTATGGCAGATAACCCAACAGGTAGTCACTCATTTAAATACTCTTGGTTTGGATCAGAGATTCACCCTGGGAATACTATTGAGATGTTCTAATAGAATACTGAATTTTTCTCTTACATTGAATGATTATTTGAGCTCCTTTGCCTCCTTTTACCCCTCATTCTGTTCTGTCTTAATCACCACTTTTTTCCCTAGGTTTATTGTTTGATTCATGACCTTATCTCATATTACCTTCCAAAGATAGCTCCTTATTAACTTCTTCTAGGAAAACAATTATTTTTCTTGTCTTTGTTAACATGATAATATTCCTATTTTCCTTTCAGGTGGAACTACTAGAAATTATAGATTTAGAATTTTCATCAACCTTATTGTGTACTCTCATAATGTTGGTGCAAGGAAGTGTCTTTTTTCTTTATGGCTTCTGGATTTTCTACCTTGCTTAGAAAAGTAAACAGGCGTTTTCTCACTCCAAGTTTATAGAAATATCATCTAAAATAGTTCTTGTAACACTTTTCTTGTTTTATTTTTTAAAATTTCAATCTTTAATCCATTTCTATATTTTGTAATACAGAATATTTAATATTAGATATATAATTATGTAGAAAGTCATTTATGCCAGCATAAACGATTACCTACTAAATTGGATCTTTTTCTGTATTCCCCATTCTTTTACATTTATCTATTTCTGTGTCAACACCAAAATGTTTTTACTTTAGTAGTTTAATATTTGGTAAGGCAAATCCCCTCTCACTGTGTTTCCTTTATTAACCACAGCTGTTCTTATATGAATATTTATTCTTCTGTATGAACTTTAAAAATACTTTAACTATATCCTCCTCAGAAACTTCATTTTAGTCTTAATGAAATCATATTTATATATTTATTTGGTATGGATTGACATGTTTATAGTTATTCCTATCCAAAAATAGGAAATGTCTTTCCATATTTGTTTCAGGTCTTTTTCCAATGTCCTTTGATTTTTTTTTTTTTTTTTTTCGGTACGCGGTCCTCTCACTATTGTGGCCTCTCCCGTTGCGGAGCACAGGCTCCAGATGCACAGGCTCAGCGGCCATAACTCACGGGCCCAGCTGCTCCGTGGCATGTGGGATCTTCCTGGACCGGGGCATGAACCCGTGTCCCCTGCATTGGCAGGCGGACTCTCAACCACTGTGCCACCAGGGAAGCCCTGATAATATTTTTTAATAATTTTTTTCCATTTAGATCCTGTACTTTGTTATATTTACTTTTAATTATCCTATTTTTATGACTGTTTCAGTGGGATTTTTAAATCATTTTTATTTGTAACTATTGCTAGTAAAGAAAAAAGCTATTGATTTCTATACAGTTATCTTATATCTAATTAGTTTACCAAATCCTCTTATCTAGCTCTCATAATTATTAGTATTTCTTGGATTTTCTGAAAACAAGGTAGATATACATTAATGTGATCTGAAAAAATAGCGATTTTCTTTATCTTTTTCAATATACTAATTATTTCATTTTCTTACCCTCATACATTATTAGCAAATATAATAAAGCAAGAAAATTATAGTGAGCCTCCGTGTCTTATGTCTGATTTTGATGAAATTACCTTCATTATTGTGCCATTTAGTATACTGGTTGCTGCTAGGTTTCACTAGGTTTTTTTAAATTTATTTTATTTCAGTAGTTATCTTCCTTCCTTTTTTTTTTTTTTTTGGTAGGCTTTTAGTTTTAATAAAATTTCAATTTACAGAAAAGATACAAAGGTAGCACATTTTTGCCATTTGTCTTAGCATTCTCTCCCAATCTTTTTCTCAGTATCTTTTTTTTCTGAATATTTTAAAAGTTGGAAACTCTATGTTCCTTTACCCCTAAACACTTCAGTGTTTTTTCTAAGAACAAAGACATTCTTATACATAGCCACAGTGCAGTTATCAAAACTGAAATACTTAACATTTATACAATACCATTATCTAATCCACAGTCCAGGTTCTAATTTTGTCAGTAGTCCTAATAATGTTCTTTACAGCTATTTTCCCAGTTTCTCTTCCTTTTTTAATTTATAGTTTTACTTTTTCTTAATGTAATGTATTATGTTGAGAAGTGTCGTAGATTTGAACCATCCTTGAATTTCTATAATAAACCCATATAATTCATGAGATATAGTTATATTTTACTGCAGGATTTTATTTGCTAGTACTTTAGTTATTTCTTTACTTATAAGTGAAATAAATCTGTTTTTATTTTGTCTTTGCACGTTTAGTATTAAGATATGCAACCTTTATAAAATGAATTTGAGAAGAGTCCATCTTCCTCTGTAACTTGAATTGATTAAATAATATAGGAATTACTTAATATTTAAAAATTAGATAGAGTGGACTAAGCACTCAGACTGATACTCTTAGAGGAAGACAAATGTGACCCAAGTAATAGAGTGTCAGGGAGAATTCATTTACATTGTATAATGCTCGTAGAAGGTCTGGGCATTTATCTATGGTAATCATAAACCAAATACCATGGAAACTACTCAAACATTCTATCATTATATATCATAGAAAGTACTGTATCAAACAAAGCACACTAAAAACAGATGAAGGAAACAAGTGCAGAGAGATTTCCCTGCAATAAATTGTGCTAGTAGAAGAATATAATAAGAATATCATTCAATAAAATAGGACCTCAAAGATGAAATTATAAACTAGCATAATAAGATGAAAAGGGAGATTGCAGAAGAATCAAGCTGAGACTAAAACCAATACTGTTACAATTATAAATAAACCCAATGCAGAAGCATCAAGGAACAAATTTGATGTGACTGAAAATCAAATTATTAGCATGGAAGAAAGATTTAAAGTAAAGTGAATAGAAATGAAAAAACAAAAGGATTAAAGCAATTAGAAAAAGAATGATAGCTATAGAAATCAAAGACAAGTCAGCATAAAGATAATTGATGTCCTTGAAATAAGGACTCCAATAAATGAAAAAGAGAAAGTATTCAGAGATGTAATAGAAGAAGTTTCTTCCAAGTAAAGGAAGAATAATTCTGTAGGTGAAAAGGGCAAATAATATACCTGTTAAAACTAATCCAAATCAATCAACTTTAAAATTCTTCAGATTAAGTTTTTGAGCTTGAAAAGATTGAGAATAATTTGAGAATCCAAGGAGAAACCCAAGAATGAATACTTGTATGAGTAGACTTAGTGGTAAGAACTAGTTGCAATATCAGTTTGTGATCAGACGGTTTAAATACAGTATAAACCTTTTTAAAGAAAATAGTGTACAAGAAAATTACCTTTGCTTTTCTGTTTTTATATTAGGGAGGTGTTCCTGTGGGCCTAGCATCTAAACCGTTTCAGATTCTGTACGGACACACTGATGAGGTATTGAGTGTTGGCATCAGCACTGAGCTAGACATGGCAGTGTCAGGATCAAGGGTAAGATTTCACCTTTAAAAATACTGATTTCTTTATACAAATTCAGAGGCAATATTTATATTTAATTTTTTTTCTAGAAGAATTGGTAAAAGCATAGAAATTTTATACTGTGTTTGCCTTGAACTTTGCAAAAGTAGAAAAATACAGAAAAAAAGAGACTAGATTCTATTTGGGGATTTTACTGTTCTTAGTAGTTAAGACTTGAAATTTCAAGATTGGAATTTTTCCTAAGGTACATGTGTCCTTGGTAGAATAATCATTTTCTTAGTTCTTTTACCATATTTCTTTCTCTTGCTCAGTTTCTTTTCTTCGTTTTTGTTCTTCTTTTCTTTTCTCATTTTCTAATATTTTCTGTGTGTAGGATGGCACTGTGATTATACATACCATTCAGAAAGGTCAGTATATGCGGACTTTACGACCACCTTGTGAGAGTTCTCTGCTCTTGACCATTCCCAATTTGGCTATATCTTGGGAAGGACATATTGTCATCTACTCCAGCATTGAAGAAAGTACCACCCTCAAGGTATACAACAGTTTCATGCAGTAGGGCTAGACTATCTATAAGCCTGTCTTCTCCTTCCCACATTGTGTACATATGAGGAGGCATTCTGAAGAAGGAAAGAACACCATATTTTGAAAAGGATGTTTTCCTTTCATCATTCAATTTGTTCATTCCCTATCACAATATTAGCCTCATGTTTGATTTTGTTTTAGGGCTTTCTATAGCCCTATATGACTTCAAAAATAATTTCTGATTATGTGGGACTTCATAAGCTTAGGTGGAAATTAAAACTGAATTAAATTCTTTTTGCACAAGACAGGGTATAAATAAACTGAATTTTCTATGTTTATTTCCTTTTGGTGATAAAGCTTTTTAAAAAATTAAGAGAACTTTTTTTTTGTTTTTAATTTTATTTATTTGTTTATTTATGGCTGTGTTGGGTCTTTGTTTCTGTGCGAGGGCTTTCTCTAGTTGTGGCAAGCGGGGGCCACTCTTCATCGCGGTGCGCAGGCCTCTCACTATCGCGGCCTCTTGTTGCGGAGCATAGGCTCCAGACGCGCAGGCTCAGTAATTGTGGCTCACAGGCCCAGTTGCTCTGCGGCATGTGGGATCTTCCCAGACCAGGGCTCGAACCCGTGTCCCCTGCATTGGCAGGCAGACTCTCAACCACTGCGCCACCAGGGAAGCCCAGAGAACTTTTTTAGTTTTGTTTTAAGAATGTGGGTTTTGTTGGATGAGAGCTTTAATTCTTTTGGAGGGGTGAGATTTTTAATTCTATTAAAGAAGAGGAGTACTTGTTTAATATTTATTTACTTAGCAATCTGATTGAAATCACTTTAACAATATTTCTACCTACTTTCTCTTTAAGTATAACCATTTGTTTATTCCAAAATTTTAAACCCAGTCATCATTCTGTGATAGTCATAGTTTTAATTTGAGATCATTAAATTTTCTTCAACTAATCTTTGCAGGATAAGAATGCATTGCATTTGTTTTCTGTAAATGGCAAGTATCTACGGTCTCAAGTCCTGAAGGAACAAGTATCAGATATATGTGTAATTGGAGAGCACATTGTCACAGGCAGCTTACAAGGATTCCTGTCCATAAGAGATCTCCACAGGTAAATAATAAGAATTATTAAAGTATCACTTCGGAAAAGATGGTAGTATTTTCAGCCCAGAGAGAGTAAAATCTGTAATCTAAGATTTCTAATCTCTCTTTTTTTTTTTTTTTGATGTTGGGGGTAGGAGTTTATTAATTTATTTATTTATTTTTGCTGTGTTGGGTCTTCATTTCTGTGCGAGAGCTTTCTCTAGTTGTGGCAAACAGAGGCCACTCTTGATCGCGGTGCACGGGCCTCTCACAATCGCGGCCTCTCTTGTTGCGGAGCACAGGCTCCAGACACGCAGGCTCAGTAGTTGTGGCTCACAGGCCTAGTTGCTCCGCGGCATATGGGATCTTCCCAGACCAGGGCTCGAACCCGTGTCCCCTGCATTAGCAGGCAGATTCTCAACCACTGCGCCACCAGGGAAGCCCAGATTTCTAATCCTTTTGTTCATCATTTATTATGAAGATGTCTTTTTTGGCAACTATGAAAAAAATTGGGGAAGATGAAGTATTTCTGGGTTGGTAATGAAATATAGATGTACATTTTTAAAATGCAGAAAATTTTATGTTGTGTACATTTTACCACAATTAAAACAATTTTTTTTAAGTAGCCAGAAAAATTTTTTTTCATAGTGCCAAGCCTGGATTATGGATTTGGAAATTTGTACAATTATAGTTTGAATTTTTAGAAACTAAAGTTAGGTTTAAAAAAATTTTTTAATTGTGCTAAAATAAAGTATTTTTAAGGCTAGCACATCTGTTCTTGATTTTGTATGTCTGTGTTTAAAATCGGTGAGGAGTCTTTTGTTATTTCACCCAGTGAAGGAAAATATGTTTGAAAAATGGATATGTGGATATGTTTTTAAGTTTGGTATTCTTCATGTTTACCAACTTATGTACACAAAGCACTGTTATTCCCTGCATGCCCAAATACATTTTTTTCTTTTCTTCTCATTTAAAAAACTTACTGTGACATATTTATACTCCTCAAAGTATCTTGGCCCCTCCCAAAGCCCTTTTTTTCTGAATCATTTCCTGATCCAGAGTGTTCCCTTTTACATTCATATCAGAATCACTTCAGTACCAACATCGCTTCCCTGTTTTTGTATTTTCCTTCTCATTTTTGTCATTCTTTCTCATGTGGTAGAGCATTGAGTCCACATTTCAGTAACGTCTTTCCAATATTTTTTGTATTACAACCCTAATCTTAGGGTATTGTTAGGAGAATCCCAAGTTAGAAAAAAATTAATGGAATCTTCTGGCAGGTTAGTCTAGACCACAGTATGTACATCCTAAGATTCTTCATTCTCTAATCATAAAAGCTGTGAGCATTTTTCATAATGGGGTGTTATATTTTATACCATATTATATTTTAAAATATTTTATATTGTATATTACATATTTTAAGACAAAGCAAATATACCAATTTTATTTACCTTATCCCCCACCAACACACACTTTTTGAGCTTTTGTCCTTTTTACCCAACCTTTGCTCATTAATCAACAAGGTGAAAATCGTTTCGTGAGAGCACATATATGGTTAGAAGGCAAACAGATGTTGGAAATAGAAAAAAAAAATCTGTTAAGTATTTTAAGTAATGCTATAAATGTGGGCCTTTGTGTCACTCAGGTTTTCTGAACCTAAGTTCCCACATCTGTAAAATTAGAATGCAGAATTAGATGATCATTAAATTATCTTTCAGGTATAAAATTCTGTGAATCCATTGTATATCCATGTAATTATGTGTGTGTTTTTTATTTCTCTTCTAGTTTGAATCTCAGCATCAACCCATTAGCCATGCGATCGCCTATCCACTGTGTTTATGTAACCAAAGAATATAGCCATATTCTTGTAGGATTAGAAGATGGCAAACTGATTGTCGTGGGTGTTGGCAAGCCAGCTGAGGTAAAACCTAGCGTCAAGAATTTAGTTTCCCATACTGTTGGGGATTCCTTTGGTTCTTTATTCCAGCTGAATCAGAAGTCTCCATTATGGATAAACAAATTGAAAAACAAATTTGATTTTTCAAACTACAGTAAATGAAAGGGGATAAAACTAGTATTCAAGAGTGATGTTTATATTATGATATTATTGAAATCACACATTTAACAGTTTATAACTCTATATGAAGAAGAAAGTTCTTTTATTCTGTTTTTCCAAATCTAGATTTTAGACCACATACTTGAATTTTTAATACATAAAAGCATTTGTAAAAAATGAAATATAGACTCAAACAACAAAACTACTTACCTTATTATTATTATTTTGTTAATTTGCCCATGCTGCGCAGCTTGCGGGATCTTAGTTCCCTGACCAGGGATCAAACCCGGGCCCAGGCAGTGAAAGCACTGAGTCCTAACCATTGGACTGCCAGGGAATTCCCCAAACTATATACTTAACTTTAATTTCAACAAATATTCAGCATGATTGTATGTCAGTTGTACTTTTGTAAAAGCATCATTTTTTTTTTAACTTGGAACTACAAATATCCCCATATAAATGTGCTAATTCTCAATGAATTTCCTGTAGTTCTTATAAATTTATTTGCCAGTGGTTTATTAATTACTGAATATTCAGATATAAATGTAACACTGTTCCTATGAAAACTTAGTGGCTATACTCCAAGTAATCTAGTGATTCTTCTAGAAAATTTATTTTGTTACACAAACTCATATTTAAGCATTATAAATTTTTATTGGTATCATTGGTCTTTTCTGAGAAATCTAAAATGACCTCTGTACGGGTTATTTCAAGAGAAGACATTACTGAATAACATACTGTCAGTAGTTATAATAAATCTATTACAGATCATAGGAACCTTTTTTTAAATAAATATTTTAAGATTTTGTTAGTCCTTATACTCTTTTTCAGGATATTATTTTAACAAGAGAGGTCTTATTAAATTAAAGTGATTGGGACTTCCCTGGTGGTCCAGTGGTTAAGACTTCACCTTCCAGTGTAGGGGTGTGGGTTCGATCCCTGGTCTGGCAACTAAGATCCCATGTGCCTCCTGGCCAAAAAACAAAACATAAAACAGAAGCAGTATTGTGACAAATTCAATAAAGACTTTAAAAAATGGTCCACATCAAAAAATCTTAAAAAGGGCTTCCCTGGTGGCGCAATGGTTGAGAGTCCGCCTGCCGATGCAGGGGACACGGGTTCGTACCCCGGTCCGGGAAGATCCCACATGCTGTGGAGCAGCGAGGCCCATGAGCCTTGGCCGCTGAGCCTGCGCGTCCGGAGCCTGTGCTCCACAACGGTGAGATGCCCGCGTACCGCAAAAAAAAAAAAATATTAAAAAAAATAAAGTGATTGCAACAACATTTAGTTTCAGGTGTAATGATTCCCCAAATAATGTCAGCAAGTCTGTATCTCGATATTTCACTTACATTTAAAACATTTTAAGCGTTTTTACATTCAGTAGTAGAGTTTCTTGATTAATATATTTCCCAGGTAAAGATTTCCCTTCTGTCCTCTGCTGTGATGATTACTTGAGAACTCTGCTTAGACATTACTCTTTGAGTATGTTTCACTTTTTATGGTTTACTCAAGTGCCTTTAAATTTGCCTGCCCTCCAACTTAGGTAATTTGTTAAGTTTACAATTTTACTGAATTAAAAAAAAATGAAATGACGTTATGTGCACACATTTTTAAAAAAATTGATTGGAAAAAAAATACCTAAGTAGCTTCATTTCATAGGCCTAAATCAGTGTTTTGTAATATTTACCAAATAAGTTTTTGGTCCTCATTGAAAGATTTATGTCTACAACACATGGAATTTGAATTGTGTATAGATTTTGAATAAAAGTATTTTTTATCGATTTTATATCTTTGTAAAATACATTTTCCATCAGCTGAATTATGGACCTACTTTAGTAATAAATAATCTAATTGAGTACTCAGAATTTTGCATATTTATTAAATACAACTTTATGTGAACGTGTAGAAATTAAATAGATCAATAGTTATGAAAAGAGTTCTATTTCAACATCTATTTTTATCTAAAATATCAAAATCTTGATTAATGTATATTTTTAAATCATGTATCAGTTTTTTTTGTTTTTTGGGGTTTTTTTTGCGGTACGCGGACCTCTCACTGTTGTGGCCTCTCCCGTTGCAGAGCACAGGCTCCGGACGCGCAGGCTCAGCGGCCAAGGCTCACAGGCCTAGCCGCTCCACGGCATGTGGGATCTTCCCGGACCGGGACACGAACCCGTGTCCCCTGCATCGGCAGGCGGACTCTCAACCACTGCGCCACCAGGGAAGCCCCATGTATCAGTTTTACATATTATACTGTCAGTATAAAATCCATATTTATAAATTAGATGTTAAAGTGGAACTAGATTAATGGAAATAATGGTTTTGGAAATACATCTGGAAATGAAAATGCAAAGCAAACATGCCAAAGTGTCTTTGCCTGCGGCTTATCTTTTATCGCTCCAATAAGTGGACCCTAGAAAAGTACCATTAAAAAAGGGAAGCAGATGAAGCACCATTAAAAAGTAGATTGCTGGGGCTTCCCTGGTGGCGCGGTGGTTGAGAGTCCGCCTGCCAATGCAGGGGACACGGGTTCGTGCCCCGGTCCGGGAAGATCCCACCTGCCTCGGAGCGGCTGGGCCCGTGAGCCATGGCCGCTGAGCCTGCGCGTCCGGAACCTGTGCTCCGCAACGGGAGAGGCCACAGCAGTGAGAGGCCCGCGTACCGCAAAAAAAAAAAAAAAAAAGTAGATTGCTCTTGGGAAGTAATTCCAACGAATCGTATGCTTAGATTGAGAAATGTTTCCCATGTGGAGTTTTGTTGCCCTATGTAGAAGTATAAGCACTTTTAGAGGGGCATTAACCCACTGATTCAATTAATTTTGATTAATAATTGTTATATGCTGAGAAGTGTGCTAGGTGATAAAAAATTTAATGGTGGAAAAATATGATTCTTACCTTCAAAGAGCTTATGCTATTCTTATTTTCTAAATTACTTATCATGCTATTGTTAAAGATTTTTTTACATTCTTAGATCAAACTATTTAAAATTTACTTCCTTTTCATCAAAATGTTATTTTACTTTCTTCTTATCATTGTGATTGTCATTAATAGTACTGCAAATACAAGAGGAGAAAGTTCCCCACAACTATGTGTCTTGTTGCTTGATTAAGTATAATTTGAGAAGATTATTTTAATGAAGTGAAATGTAGTTTTGTAAATATATAAAGTAAGGGAGTCTTTTAATTTTGATATGTGGCACATTTAATTTAAAAATTTGTACGTTGGTATTAAATCTTTCTCAACTAAAAGACAATCAATGAAGAAAAGCCTTTTAATTATTATTAATTAAGAATCATTAAAATGTTAATGATTCTGCTAACAATACCTATTTCTTGTACATTCTACAGAATCATTGTCTTGTATATCAATTTCATTTATTTATTTATTTATTTTTCTTCCTTAATAACATCTCTTCTTCATTTTTCTGGATTACTTTAAACAGATGCGCTCAGGTCAGCTTTCTCGAAAATTGTGGGGATCTAGCAAGCGGCTCAGCCAGATTTCAGCTGGAGAGACTGAATATAATCCTCAAGATTCCAAGTGATTGTTATTTCTGCCGTCTGTCATGGATAACTGAAATTTGATTTATTGCTTTGTCACTTTAATCTGTGACAGATTAAATGTGATATTAAATCACTTTAATGTCACATCTCTCAACTATCTTAAATCTTTCAGGGCTGTTATCCCTGAAAATCATTTAGGGATTACCAAAATTTGGTATCATATGTGTATAAAGTCATAGGTTATATTATTATTATCCACTAAAAAAATTTCTGGTTAACATCACTGAATCTATCTTATTAACTAATTCTTGGTCTACACTAAGATGAATTTGAGAAAATACATTTGATTAGATTTAGTAGTTTATTTCTAAAGATCATTAGATCCATTTTAAAAAATAAACTTCTAAAAATAAAGAAGCTAAATTCAATTTGCTTATTCTAAACAGCAAAAGTTGAGGTATTTCTAATAAAAGAGTAGCAATAATGGGACAGTTGAGAGATATGGCTTTTAATACATTCTTTAGTTAATCATTCTCCTATTTACTGAATAAACCATCCTAAATACATCAATTTTATTATGGAACTTCTGATTGGAGGTAATATTTTAAAAGCATCTGTTGCATACTTGGATTTTTAAAACTCAGTGTAAATTACAGGTTTTCATGATAAGTTGAAAACAAGACTTTTGAAACTGGTACATTGGCTCATCCCACTACTACTTAGCATAGTACTAATGAGAATTTATTGCAATGTATTATTATCCTTAAATAATAAATGTTGAGTAGGAGTAAGAGAAACTAGAGACACATTTTGTGGATATATTTCATTAGTAGTAGAGTTAAGGAAAAATGCTCATTATGATTTTGACAGCTGGGTCCTTTAAGTAGCATCTGCAGCTCAATTTATATGTGCAAAGTACAAAATTTCTTGGCCTTTTCTTTATTAAACACTGTGTTTTCCCCCATAATTATTGGAGTTGGCAATGATACCCAAATATATTACATTTTTACTTATTTCATATGATTGATGAATGAACCGAAAAGATATGCATAACTTAAACTAGTCATTTGGATATAGTAATTTTTTAAAATACACGTTTCTATTTCATGTTATGTATAACTTTCAGGATTACAATTAATTTTATTATACATAGCTAGATGTTACATTATGCTTTTAAACTAAAAGGCTGATAGATTTAATTCAAAGAGATTGTTAAACTTCTTACTTTCATAAGGTCATATTTTGAGTTAGAAAGTTTTTATAACTACGAGTGTCCTTAATCCGAGATTTCACAGGTTGGGGGGAATTTATGAATCCCTTAAAATTGTGTGGAAATTCTGTATGTTAGCTGCATTTTTTTTTTTTTCAGGAATGAATGGTTGGGTGGCTTTATTAAAAGGGTCTGCGATTGGGGGAAAAAAAGACTTTTTACAACAATACCTTTTAAAAATAATAATATTCTTTTTTCTACAAATTATAGATCTCCTTATATCCAATTTTCTTCTCAATTGAATCTTTGAGAAATTCTTCCTTTGTAGTCCTCTCCTGTTGCCCATGGTATCTAATACCCTTTTCTTTATAATCGTATGAGTGAGTACAAAATTTATGAGAAGTAAAGGATTTTGTTTAGGGAAACTTTTTGATAGATTTGATTGGCTTGTATTAGGACTTGTAAAAAGTTATAGAAGAATTTTCTTTCCAGTTATTTACAATCCTCTGTTTTATTCAGTAAAAAACCGTTATGTTTTAGGTAAATCACACTGAAATAAACTGATGCAGCAAGTGTAAAGTAGAACATATGCAAATGTGAAGGTTTCCTTTTTGAGGACTTCAGTAACTAGTGGTGAAAATGTCTCAAAACAAGTCAATAGAGATAATTATCATGTATTAAGATTTATTTCTTCTGTTTTTTCATTCTATTTTCATTTTTTATCTTATATATTTTAGGAAGTTTCAAGTCAAGAGAAACAAAATGATGGGGTTTTCGTATTTTAAATTTGATTTTTAAAAAACTGTTTCTAAATCAAAACTTTGGAAATGTTTCTTTTGCCTATTTATCTAGAGATTTTGGTATAAGGATGTTTATTTTTAAGGTCACTTAATATTGGTTTTGGAGGTTATTTTGGATGATTATAAGTTACAAAAAAATTTAACTTAGATTATTAGGGGAAAATTCCTAAATTTTTGGTATTTTACTTTGCTACTGTTTAGATGGAGGAGCGAAACAAGCAGTATTTATTTTATAGCACAAATATGAAGAAGCTTTTTTCACAGTAGATACCCTACCTAGAGTAATAGTAGATGTTCAGAGCAGTGGGATTAACCCTTATGTAGTATTTTCCAAAAAGTGAAAACCAAAAATGTAAAATTTTGAGGAAAATCTTTGAGAATATTAGCAACAGTCTAGAAGAATGGAACTTAAAGTTTACTAAATAAGCAAATATAGTAGTAGCATTGGCTGAATAATTCCTCTTTTGAACAGTTTAGACCACTGATTAAAAGTCACTAGATAAAAATCACTGTGAAGATATACCTTGAGGGATTATGGTGTATTTACATGTTACCCATAGAAATTATTTCTATATTGTATAATGGGAGAAATGAACAGTATCATTAGAGTGCAGTAACAGGTGGACATTTCAGATGATGAATATAATTATCTCAGCTGTTATATGAAGTGTGTTGTCTTTGAAGAACTTTTCATCTGCTTTTGTTTCTTGACACGCGTGATAGAAATAAAAATGTCAGCATCCTGATGATGTGGAGCAATTTATACTAAGGAGATGATTTTTTTTTTAGAAAGTGAGGTCAAGTATTAAAACATACAATAGAGGTACTCATTTAGAGAATAAAGAAACTTTATAAGATTTTTTTTTTCAACTCTTCCCAATCAGTATTCTGTCATTACTTAGATAAAATTGGAGGAGAGAAGAAAAAATAGAGTAGGGCATGAATGAAGCTTGGCCAGTTTAAAATTATATAAGCCTGTGAAGCTCATGTCATCTATGAATCAGTTTCTATTCGTTTCCTTTAGGTCGCAGTGCTTTTTCAGGTCACATCCTTTTGTAGGAGAGAAAATGCCAATTATTCATTTGTCATTAACTAGGCTTCCTTCTTTCTCTATGTAAGGCTTCCTTTTTTCTCTATGTAAGGCATATAAAAATTATCCTTCAAGAACTAGTATTGAAAATCAGTTTAATGCTTCTGAAGGAATAAGTGTGCCCTCATAATTAATTAGAATTTAGATTTGAAAGTTAAATCCTTACCGAAGATTTTTTGTATTTTGCTTTAATAGGAGTAAGCAGAGGAAATTGTTAACTTAATACCCTATTTTTATTTAATGATGACACATGGCCTTTGCCTTTAAGTATATTTTATATTGCTATTACTAAAGAAATCACTAATGGAAATCTTTTAATTGAATTTAAAGAGGTTAGCTCCTTTTATATATTTATATTTATAAAGTGAATAGCATTGTCTTTATCACCTTTCCAATGAAAAGATGCAAGTGCATGGACTATATATAAATATTATATAAATATTAAATAATATTATATAATATGTAATGTCCTGTGGGGGTGTGTATATATGAAGGTTGGTCTCTTAAAATACATCATTAAATATGTAATCCATAAATAAGTTCTTAAACCTGTCTTTAGGATATAGTTTTTGACTGATACAAGAAATGAAATACATTTTTTTTTCTCTAAATCTAATCTGTTGTTTTCCTTTATCAGGCAGACTCATAGCTTGTCCTAATTACTGTTTCTCTCATCAAGTAAAACTGTTTTTTCCCAGTAAGTGACCAGCCTCAAACATTTTTATCACTTTAAACAAATACTGTTCTCAGTATTCTTTTTGCCTAATTCATTTATCATACGTACATTTGATTTGCTTTAAACTTGATCATCCAGAACATTGTTATAGAGAGTTTTCCTATATCAGAGCCCTTGTTGTGTTTTTTCTCATGACATTAGGCAACAATATAGTGTTATCAGTCATCATTGGCCACAACTTTACTTCTTTAATTTGAATCTAGCATTTTCAAGGCCATTGTTTCTTAACTGAGATTGTAGATCAGACTTCTCTGTGAAGTTTTATAAATATACAGAAGTTTAAGCGCTACTCTGGATACTCTGAATCTCTTTACTTGATATTCTTGGTATAAAAAATTGTCTCAGGGTTATTATATTAAATCTTAAAATATTTTCTGCTATAGAAATTATATCCATTCATTTTTATAAATCAGATCCGATATTCACAGGCTTATTTGAAAATAGGTTTAATCATTATCCTTGAAGACATTTTTTCTAAAATTTGCTTGGAATGGCTTTCTTATCCTTGTTTTGCATGCCGTGGAAACAACCAAATTTCCTTTTCAGTTTGCGTTATTCTTATCATAAACTCTCTTCAGACCTTTCACATTTGAAAATTATAAATAAAATTTGCCTCCAAAAAAGTGTTTGCTTGTATTAGTTCCTAGTGGCTATCAGTGAATATTTTGCATATCTGAGTTAGGTAACATTTTAAACTATTAATAAAAAACATGAGTAACAAAATGCTAGATTTAAAACGTAGACTTAGATCTCTTACAGCGTTGAAGCTAGTAATCAGTAGTTTTCCTAATTAAAAGCATTGGATAAATTCCCTAAGCACTTCTGAGGACTTTTGTAGGTATAGCCTCTGTATGGAAATACTCTTTAAATTTTCATATGGAAAGTCTTAGTATTACAAAAAAATAAAGCATTAACATATAAGATATTTAGGCCTGTACTGGAAATGATTCAAATTTTCTACATTAAAAATGTAAGGTCATCTTAGATTATAGGAGTTATGCTTTTCTTCAGTATAAGAAGCTTGTGTAAAAGTGGCTGTCTTATCAGGTACTTTTCTGATACATTGTAGTAATTTATCAGATACATCTTCTTAGATTATCTCCCTGACATTTGTCACATGTGGGTGATTTCTAAACACATTGTAGGATTTGAACCTGTGAAGCTAATGGCTTTAGTGAAAAATAAAAGGACAGAGATAAAATTGTATTTACTTTTGTCTTCATGCCTTTAATCTTATAACTGAAAATTCAGAGGAAAGAACAAGTAGAAATTCACTAATTCAACATTTGTTTTCTGTGGTTTAGTTTTAATATGTTTCCTTGGAAACTTATTTTGCAAATATTACCATAATAATAATAACACCACAATATTGTCTATGAATTGAAAAAGTTACCCATTCATTTTCAAAGTTGACTGCCAGTGGACTTTTGGATGTTTGTGTGTGTGTGTGTTTTCACTTATAATATGATGGCTGTCTCATTATTTAAAATTTATAACTATTTTTGAGTGTACAAACTGATTAGCTATTTATAATACTATTATAATATAGCACTGTAATTTGAGAATAAGAAAACAAGTTAGGATTTAGGTGGGATTGAAAAATAAAATTATATTTTATTGATTAAAATATAAACTTTTAAAAAAGAAGTCTTATTCCAATTGGACCTTTTAAAATTTTATTTTTCTAATAATATATTGCATCTTAATGTGTATAAAACTAGAGTTTCTCTGGTAGCCAGTGTACTAAATAAATAGTTACTGTTAAAATGATATTTTTGTTGTTCCTTATCTTGGAAACATTTCCCCACAATATCTAAGCAATGTGTTTTAAGATTTACTGGGCTTAACCTACAAATTCAACAAATACTCCTTTTGCATTTTGGAGGAAAAAACTTAACTATGATATACATATTTTGCTCGTCAGAATGCTAAAATTATATTAATAAACACTTTAGAAAGCAGTTCTGGTAAGGAGACATCTGTTGTTGGACTTCAGTGAAAAAATTTCAACCTCTTAGTTTCTTATATAGGGATTAAAGAGAATAACTTTATTCCTTTGGGATTTTAACTGGTTTTCTTGGATATTTTTCAAAGTATTTAATGATAATAGTTTCTACATTTCTTCCAAAATTATGGCATATTACAGTACCTCTTACTGTTAAAGATCTTTTATATTTTTGACTTTTTTTTCCTATTATGCTTTTTACTGCTGTCTCCGATTCATAAATACCATCACCAAAAATTTTTTGTGGCTACTGTTTATTTTATAGTTAGCTTTAACCATATGGCTGGTCTGTTCTCTTCAGGAATTCCTAACGGGTATGGCTTTCTTTCCCCCAGCTGTTTGCTTTTATAGACTTAGAGCAAAAAAAATTAGCAAAAAATAATGAGAGATCTAGCCAGTCATTTTCTGTCAGATGCATTGCTATAGAAGTGAATTCATTAAGACTGAAAAATATTGAACACATATGATTTGTCTCTTATGTCAGTTTTTCTGGGACCCAGATTAAATAGGAGCATTTCAGTGTTATCATAGAAGTGACAGTGACTTGAATGCATACACACACACACACACACACACACAGTCAATTCAGAGGAGGATAGATGAAAATTTGGAGTTGTTTAAAAAAAATACTTGCAAATCGTGCTGCTACTTAAATATTTAAGGAATTCAAACAGTTATGTAGTTATTGTAAAGTGTTCCTTGTCATTTGTTCTACTGGAATTGACCATGAAAAAGAATATTAAGCCTTATTTATATCCAATTATTGACTGTGCAAACTGTGACTCAATGGATATTTGTATGCCAAAAAAAAAAAGTTTTTAAAGTTGAGAAAGTTTTAGACTTAATAAAGATGTATAAATAATTTTGATTAGTATTCTCATTATAATGAAGCTACTGTTAATTTGGTGCAATACATTCTTCCCTTTCTCATCCTTTTAAAATTAAATATATAAGATGTATGTTTTGTTTTGTTACATTGAATTTTGTTTAAAAATTTTTCAGTGTGCATATATGAACTAATGTTTGATTTGTTTCTGTATAGCATGAATGAAGATAATAATTGAAAAATTTGCACATTTTTTAGTCCTTTGGAAATTTGTATTCTAACAGTTTTTAAGAATATGCATTTATTTTGTACATAATAAATTTAGCTTTGTATAGGAAAATGGGTTTGAATCAAATAAAAAATGATGTTTTCTTCAGCTGGTTTGTAATTCTCAATTTTATAGAGTCTGATTAGAACTTAGCATTGGCTGAGTTATTTGAGTAGACAAGGGATTGAATACAGTATTTAAGCAGCAAATTGATCGCTTCTTCTTTCTCATATGAGCAGAATTTCTTCTGTAGTCCTATGTGCACAAGATAAATGTTATGTTAATTGACCAGTTTTTGTTGTATATAACAACAGGTATTAAGCCTTTCATTTTAAAGACACCTCAGAAACATGGTTATGAGCTAGAAATCTCCATTTGTAGCTAATCAAATAATACATTAGATTGGTTTTTTTAAAAACACTATTTCCTTTCACAGTTAAAATCTTTTACTCATCAACTTTGACAGTGTAGATGTTGACCTATTCCTATCCTATACACTTTACATTTGTGGATAAGGGTAACAGATTGAATGTAAGTAACTGTATTTTAGTTTGCTCCATATTAGAGTTCTGGCAGAACAACAGTGAAGGCATAAACCTACAAGGATGAGGGCGTAAGCCTAAAAGGACAAAGAAAATAGAGAAGATAATCAGTACAATTTTGGAAGGTGGAAAATTAATGGATTCAAACTGGATGAATCTAGACTTACAGGGTGCCAAAGATAACGATAGGTACCTAAGTCTAAATCTCTCCACATGTCCTCCAAAAAACTATACAGATAAACAAAAACAAATGTATCCTCAAATATCCCATGCCTTCAAGATATCAAGAAGACAGATAACACGACAAACATCAAATTACTTAAAAATAGAAATATAAAAAGCAAATTCCAACAGAGCTATCTCTTAAGTTTCTATAGTAAGCCTTTACAGAAAGCAAGGAGAGTCCAGAAAAACTTGAGGGTAGTTGATTAGAGAACCTAAGATTGAGCTATAAAAAAAAAAAAAGACTCCCAGAAAGAGAAAGCCCATCCTAAGTGCAAAAATACTGAACAAGAGTTTGAGTGGATCAGAGTACTGCATACAAAAAGTGGACTTAGTATGCAGGATTTGACATGGCAATCTCAGAAGACATTCTTAAGAAGAATGTAGAAATGCAATTGCTTTGTAGACTAGTTGGTGAAAGAGGAAAAAATGGGGGAAATTTAGGATTTAGGATCCTGCATGCAAGAGAGAAAAATATTGAGAGATATGTAATTCTACCCATCACCCTCATCTTCCCAAAACTAAAATAAAAAAACTACAATCCATTATCTATCATGAACGATGACACAAAAATCCTTAAGTGAATATTAGCAGATCATTTCTAGCAGTGTTTAAGAAGTATAATGCCTCATGACCAAGTGTGGTTTATCCCATGAATTTAAGATTGGGTTAATGTTTAAAATGTCACCTGTTTAAGATAATTCTCAGTAGACTGAAAATAGAAAACTTTCGTAATAAAGTATATTTATGAAAAACCTATAGCTAACATAATATTTAATGTAAAAGACTGAATTCTTCCTAAATTAGGAATAAGGTAAGAATACCTATTCTCACTATTATTCAACATTGTACTGGAGACTCTAGCTAGTGCAATAATGCAAGAAATAAAACAGCATAAATATTGGAAAGGAGACAGTAAAAATATCCTTTTGTGGTTAACAAGCATGTAGAAAATTCTAAGATATCTATGTACACAAAACAGTAGAACTTATGTAATAAATGAGCCAAGCAAAGTCAAAAAATAGATATTTCTGTATTCTAGCAATAAAAATTGTAAATACAGTTTACAGTATCTTGAAAATATTAAATACTTAGGAAATAAAATATTTGCAGGACATGTACACTGAAACTACAGAATATGGTTGGAAAAGTGGAATAAAAAATAGATTTGAAGAAACTGAAAGGCTGATTCTAAATTTTATAGGGAAATGCAAAGGACACAATGTCAAAACAATTTGAAAAAGAACAAGGTTGGAAGACTTAACTCTGATTTCAAGAATTAGAGCTACAGGAATCAGACATTGTGGATTATCCAGCATAAGGATAGACATGTAGGTCAAAAGGAGTAAATAGAAGGCCTTTAGATGTGGCCATATATATGATGAATTGATTTTCTACAGATGTGCCAAAATAATTAAATGAGGAAAGAACAGTCTTTTCAACAAATGGTGCTGGAACTGATGATTTATTAACTTGAAGCAAATTATAGACCTAAATGTAAAACCTACAACTATAAACTTGCAGATGAACTCATAAGAATACATTTTACAATCTTATGTCACGGCTAAAGAATCTGAGTTTAGGAAAGCTGAATCTTTTATAATGGGCTGCAAGCACACCTTCCTGACCTTTGCCCTGGAGGGAAACATTAATACTGATGAGGAAGCAAACCTGCCTTCTATTCCAGAAGGATACTATTTCTGCCTTCCAAGTAGTTTGCTGTACAAACATCCTAGAAAAGATACGTCCAGAACAAAATGGCAGTTAATACCTTGCTCTTAAGAAACTCAGTTTCCCAACACTGCCTATCATCTGCTAGGCCTTGTCAGACCACCACGTCTTAAGGACCATAGGGAAGACATAAGCTGCATGAGCAAGTAGCCCAGATCCCCAGAGTATCTATCCATCACTGTCGTACCAGTGCCCCTCCCTCAGCTAACACATTTGGTTTTATAAGTGATCTTGTATGATCAGATGGAGGAGGAAGAAAAGGACCAAGCTTCATTTACAGATGGGATGGCTCAGTATGTGGGGAAAGCCAAAAATGGGTAGCATTGAAGCTTTACTTATGGGTGGTTTTGAAAAACAGTGGCAAGGGAAAACCACCTCCATGGGCAGACCTTTAGTGGTGCACCATGTCATTTACTTTGTGTGGAAAGATAAGAGACCCAAAGTTAGAATATATATATATATATGGAATCATGGGCAATGATGAAAGGCCTGGCCAGCTGCTGAGAGACATGAATGGAAAAAGATTTTAAAATTGGAGACAAGAAGGTCTGGGATAGAGGTAGGCACATGGACATAAGAGTGGGAAAGAAGTGTGAAAATCTTTGAGTCACATATTAGCACCCACCATGAAAGAGGCATTAAACAATCGAGTGGACTAAACAACCAATCCAATTCATGTCAGGTAGTCCCTGCACTGGCCACACCAGGGCCGGTGCAATGCGTAGGTACATGAACAAAGTAGCCACAATGGCAGAAATGGAGACTATCCATGGGCTTAACAGCATGAACCCTCCACTTACCAAGGCTGGTCTAGCTATTGCCACCACTGAATGTCCAATTTACCAACAACAAAGATAAATGCTTAGTGCCCAATTCCTCAAGGAGACCAATGGGCCACATGCTGGGAAGTTATGTATTTTGGGCCCCTTCCATTCTGGAAGGGCAAGTTCATTCTCATAGGAACAGACATGTATTTTATGTACATGGTTTGCCCTTTATGTCTACAGGGCCTTAACCAGCACCGTTATCTTAAGGGCAGTGGAGTATTTGATTCATTGGCAAGGGATTCCACATAACATCACCTCAGACCAAAGGACCCACTTTACAGTAAATAAGTGCTGGAGGGAGCCCATGACAATGGAACTCACTGGTCATATCACATACATCACCCACAAGCTGCCATCCAGATAAAGCATCAGAATAGCTTGCCGATGTGACCTGGATAATTAGGAAGAGGTACAGCTGCCATTACACAATGGAATATGTAATAGTGTAGAACCCAGGTGATTTACTTGGGCACTACTTTGTACTTGCCCAATTGTGACTGCAAAGAGAAAAACCATAGTCTGAGAAGTACATGATTACCAGGTACTCAGGCAGTTCAGAATAATCCAGTTATTCTGCCAGACTAATCAAGCCTCAAGACTTGGTAGCTGAGTAAAGAGGAATCTACCATGGATAGCAGAGAAAGAAGATTATAAGTATCAGTTGTGGCCCTCAGAAAAACTACAGAGGCTAACTTCCCTTCCAAGTTTTTTCTCAGGAAGAGAGTAAGGTGGGTGTGTAGAAAAAGGCCCAGCAAAGCCCAATCATCGTGGGTAATTCTCATTCCAAACTCCCCACTAGGTTGGTCTAGGAGTTGTTGGGCCTGCATCATAGTTCCACTTCTCTTTCTGCCCAATCCAGATTCCTTCCTTCACATGTATTAATCCTTACTACATATCTTGCATCTTAAACTCCATCTCAGACTCTGCTGATACAATGTGCAAGTACCCCATACACTCAACCTGTAGGAACTTTATCAATATGACAGACTCCTAAATATTTTTTGAGATTTCTCTCTGACCTTCTGGCATGTATTATTTTACTAAGGCATCTAGGAAATTTCTACTTTATGCTCACCAGGTCTCCATAGTATGTCATCAGAGTAATGGACAAGCAAGATATTGTGTGGAATACCATTACAAATAAGTTAGAAATTTTATCTTATTATGTCACAGAGGAGAACTGACGAAGTCCTGGAGTAAAACACTGATGGTGTAATGCTGTCTCTACTAGGTAAAGGCAAACTGTATCTGTTTATCCTTATTCATTAGAATTGAGAAAAAAAATTTGCACCCACCAAACAGGCAATTTAATGGCAATAATAATTACCATGTGGATCAGAGTCCCAGCAGGAGACAGATGGCATGCTGAAACCAGTAATTAAAAGAGAGTTCAGTAAAGGAAATATTTATGAAGGTGTGGGAAAGGTTTAAGGAAACCACAAGCTTTCAATGCTCCAAGACTAGCAGCAGAGGTGAGCCATCACCAACCCTAAGCCTGAAGTGGCAAGAAGGGAGTTCCATTTCCTAGAAAGGGTATCTGTATGGGAAGGGCCATATGACAGGAGCTATGGTAAACAGTGAGTCCACAGCATGAAAGCCAGTAGAATGACTATCTTGACTTTACTTTCCTCTCATCCTGTCATCTTATGCTACTATTTCCCGTTGGCCAAATCCAACCAGAATTTGGATCAGAGGGCTAGGGAACCCACTGAGTGTCCTTTTATATGGACAGTACCACCTATAGAGCAGAGCAAGACAGGCCCATGCTTGGGAGCTACCCACATATCACAAATCCATAAAAAAGTTGAAGAACGCATGGGCAAATCAGTATTCGATGGTCAGTCAGGATTTGGTAGTTAATCAGGATTTTGTGGTCAATGAAACTGTTAACATCCATTCTCATAGCTAATACTGCTCAGGCTCCAGGGAAATTCTTCATATCTCACATTCTATATCTTTGAAATATTATAAAATGTGACTGCATCTAAATGCTATAAAGGTTTGTAGGCTGTGTTGCTATAAAACTGGAAGAGAATATAACAGTGGAAAGAGTATTTGAGCTTGAGCAAGTCGATAAAAATAGATAAATTACTTTAGCCAATCTTTGTTCTCAGCAGAAACACAATAGATTTTTGCATAATGAAACATTATTTCTTCTCTTAGGGTTCCATTAGTGGACTGGAAGTACTCAACAATTATTGTGGTGACCACGGTGGTTGCAATTGGCAGCTTAGGAACACTTTTCCATATTAAATTACTGTTTCTTTTAAAATAATATATATGTAGGTCTAGATATGACGTGAGTAAAGTGTGGTACCACTTCTTTATATTACCCTACAGATCTAGTTATCGCTTTAAGAGATGGTGAGAATCACAATATAAGTGATACAATTGTTATGATAAATTTAAACTGTTTTATAATATTTGCTGCAATAACAATGTTACCATATGCAACAACTCCATTACAGTTGAACACAATAGATAAAAGTCATTGTTCATTTCTGAAGCTAAAGATTACTTTAAAAATTTTATTGATAATTCCAGTTGCTACTGCCTCAACAGAGCAAAATTTCTTCAATTTGAAAGAATTAAGAAAACTATTCTATACATAAATTATGCTTCAATAAGCCTGAGATTGTTTTAAAAAAATCTATCCCAGAACCACAATGACCGAAGACAGGATAATTTGGCATTTCTGCAGACAGAAGACAAATGATGTCAAAAATCTTGACTTTAAAAATAGAGATTCTTCTGAAGTAAAGGGAAGAAAAATAAATTTTATGAAATAAATATATAATGTGTGAATTATGCATCTATATTTTATATTTGATCCAAACACCACTAGATTATTATAGAACATCCAGACATGTGCAATAAAGTTCAGCTAGATTTTGTTATTACATATATTTTAAATCTACTTGGAAAAGTGTTGGTCGGGGCACAGCGATGATAACTCCTAATGTTTTCTCCAAGCCAGGGTTCCTCCTCCCCCAGCAACTCGATCCCGGAGTCGTGGGCGTGTCTGGAGTCTCGGGCGTGCCAGGTGTCGCGTCCGCCGGAATCCCGCCTCGGGGCGCGGCTCCCATCTGCCAAAGCTCCTCTGCGCTCCCTTGCTCCCCTCGCCAGCCCTGGCGGCCCAGGCCACGCCCCCAGCGCTCCATTCGTTCGCTCGTCCCGCGGGCGCCCCCGCACACCCCTCCGTTGCGCGGGTCCCAGCACGCTGAGGCGCTGCTGCCGAGCGTGGAACCAAGACGTGGCTCCCGGGCGGAGGAGCCATGTTGGACTTCGCGATATTCGCCGTTACCTTCTTGCTGGCGTTGGTGGGAGCCGTACTCTACCTCTATCCGGTAACCGCCGGCTCGGCCTCGGTCTCGCCCGCATCCACGTCGCCCTGCCCGCGGCGGGCCGCAGGGGGCGGGCCCGGAGTGGGTGCGGGGAGAGCTCCTGCTGCGGTTCCGGCTCAGTCCAGCTCCGGGGCATGTGACGCTTCGCGGGCGCGCGCGGGGCTGGCGCTGAGGACGGAGCGGCGCGGGCCACACGGCCGCCTTCCGACGCCGAGTGAGGCGGGCAGGTGGTTCAGCAGCGCGGATGCGGCCGCCGGGGGCTGAGGGCTGGTCCGCGGGTCCGGCTTCCCTGCGCCTGCCCTCGCCACGCCACTGTTAAGGGCGGGTCTGAAGCGCTTTGGTGGCTTTCGGGCAGTAACTCTGCCCACTCCAGTTCCGTTTTCTAGTGTGCCTGGGAGGAAACTCCAGGCTGCTCCACGCCTCTCCCCTTTCCCAAGGATTCTCCCCCAGTGTTTCTTTTGTCGTCTACTCCCATCTGTCTTTCGACTTTCATTCCTGAAATCCAAAGTCCTTAAGGTCCAGACCGGGTCTTGCTCCTCGCAGGGCCTCACCGGCTAAATAAAGCGGTCGTGGAAGGAGCCCTGTGCAGGGGGAGGTTAGCTGTGAGCTTCACCTAGCCTAGTGCTTTATCTCTGAATCTCCTTCCGGCCTTCTTTCTCTTCTTGCCTTCTTCAACCCCAGAAGGTGGTTCTGAAAACAAAGGAGCTAATGGATGAGGGATCATCTACAAAGCAAGGTGGTGGTTTTGTAGAAGAAGTTGTAAAGCAGCAGCACAGTGCCAAATACATCACTGGCAATGACAGAACACCTTAAATATTCTCGCTGGTAAATGGGTTGGATTGGAGTATTGCAACTGCACAATCTGGAACTTTCAGTGAATCTTATTTTCTGAGAAATAGCCATCTGGAAGGTTAGGAGAGTGCGGGAGTAGGGAAATGAGATTACCAGGCAACTCACTTGAGGGTCATGAAATTAAAATAAGACTAGTCATTATGGGTGTGTTTTTCCCCAGCAGTTTTTTTTTTTTTTTTTTTGCGGTACGCGGGCCTCTCACTGTTGTGGCCGCTCCCGTTGCGGAGCACAGGCTCCGGACGCGCAGGCTCAGCGGCCATGGCTCACGGGCCCAGCCGCTCCGCGGCATGTGGGATCTCCCCGGACCGGGGCACGAACCCATGTCCCCTGCATCGGCAGGCGGACTCTCAACCATTGCGCCACCAGGGAAGCCCTTCCAGCAGTTTTTCTTCATCTATGTGGAATCAGGGGCAGTTGACAGAATATTGGGTTTAATTAGAATTGGTGTTTTACTAGGTGCTTTTGACAAAAGGATATAGGGCAAGGGAGTGGTTATAATGTGGACCATGGAATCTCAGCTGGAGAGAGTGGAAAATGAGTATATGAGTGGGTGGGTTAAAAGTCCTTTTGGGGTAAAAATAGTTTTTAGAGTCAAGATGTTAAAAATAGTGAAAAGGAAAAATAAGAGGTGCTTGGAGATTTGCATGCTTGATGTTAAAACTCTGGAGATGGTGAAGTTATTGGTAATGTCAAGACCTAGTGTACAACCATAGGAATGAGTGGCTGAGATCAGGTGGAGTTTTGAGTTGGGGACAGATGGGTCAGGAAAGAAGATAAACTTCTGTAGGAATAGGAGTCTGGGGGACGAGGGAAGACCTGGGGATGGTAGTCCTGGGCTTAGTATGGTGTCTAATGTAGGTAAGGAAAAAGGTCATAGTAACATTCTGGATGGTCTCAAGGTAGATGATAGTGGTGAGGCTACGATTATCAGGGAGTTTGGCAGGGTCTTGCCAGGTGCATGCCAATTTGGGGATCTCATCAATTTAGCTATGTGGAAGATGTGGATATAGTAAAGGGCAGGAGAGCATTTTGCCTGGTGTTCTGGGGCTCACTCTTCATTTCTCCTCTTGAAGGGTGGAGGTTGGTGTAGGAGCTGTCTTATGCAAAGCGCATAGACTTCTGAGGAAAATACATTTTTTGAGGTCTTGCTTGTGTGAAAATCTTTCTGTTCTAGCTTCACACTTGAATGATAGATAGTTTGGCTTAGTGTAAAATTCTAAGTTGGAAATAATTTTCCCTTAGAATTATAGGGGCCACCACCCACCAGCTGGTTGTTCCTGAATCTGTAGTCTCAAGGTCTCTTTCCAGAAGGATGGTAATCACAAGAATGGTGTCTGAGGGATCTGTATACTGGCTTTTTGCTAATTGTTAAAATCTTGCATCTTACCCCTGCCTTTCTGGTTACTGAGTGCAAATCTGATTGCTTCTTGTGGAAATTCTCCTCTGCAGACCCCCAGAGGAGGCCTCACAACTACGTCAATTAATCACTACTCCAACAGCTTAACACTTCCAAAAAAATTGGTTGGATTGTTCGTCCACTGTTGTCTCCTCTCCCATTCTCTTTATCGGTATTTTCTCCTTTTTTATATCTTCACTTTCATTTTGTGGGATTTCAGGAAGAGATCATTGATGAGTGTTATCAATCTACCATGTTTAAAGAGAAGTCAGGAAACTTGTTTCAGTCAATAATTTCAACCTAGAAAATAAAAAGTTGGCTTCTTTTATATGACTGACTTTTTCTTTTTCTAATTGAGTTCCTTCCATCCTTTTCCCCACTTTTTATAATATCAAACTTGACAAGTTTCCATTATTGATGAGACTGTATGACAAAATTTTACATTGTAGGTTTCATTGTCATCAGTTAAATGCAAGTTGCACATACTATAACCTAGATAGTATTTTTTTTTTTTTTTGGAAAGATTATCACTTCAGACTACTACTTTTTTTTGTTTGTTTTAAATTTATTTTTATTTATTTATTTTTGGCCACGTTGGGTCTTTGTTGCTGCGCATGGGCTTTCTCTAGTTGCAGCGAGCAGGGTCTACTCTTCATTGTGGTGCACAGGCTTCTCATTGCGGTGGCTTCTCTTTTTGCAGAGCACGGGCTCTAGGTGCGTGGGCTTCAGTAGTTGTGGCACACAGGCTCCGTAGTTGTGGCTCGCGGGCTGTAGAGTGCAGGCTCAGTAGCTGTGGTGCACGAGCTTAGTTGCTCTGCGGCATGTGGGATCTTCCCGGACCAGAGCTTGAACCCGTGTCCCCTTCATTGGCAAGAAGATTCTTAACCACTGCACCACCAGGGAAGCCCCTAGATAGTATTCTTATAGGATTTAGTACAAACTGTTAAACTCTTCAGTTAGTATCATTCAACCTAGTATCTCTCTTTTGGCATACATACCCCAAAGGAGTAAAAAAGTAAAGTTGTATAAAGATTTTCATGGCACTACCTATAACAATGAGAAAATGGAAGAAAGAAATAGCCTAGATGTTTTATAACACTACAGCAGGAAGATGGTTACACAGTTCTGGATACATAGTGGAACACTGTTTAGCCTTTACATGTTCAAATAAATAAATATTCATTTATTTGTATAATGTTAAGTAGGGGGGAAAAGGGCAGAATGTCAGACAAATAAACTCTGATTAGTACTAGCTAAAATCATTGACAAAATTCAGAATTGATTATGGAGTTGACTATTTTAGGTTATTTTTCCTATAAATATTTAGTTTATTTAAAAAGAGTTTTACAAGATATCTTATTATAAAAGTAATACGCTTGTTGTAAAATAAAAAAAAGACACTAACCTCTAAACCCAGCGACCATAAACCCAGTACAAAATTGTAAAACATGAAAATTCCCCCAACTTTTTCATAGTTCATTCTTCAGAGATTCTCACTTTAACAATTTGCTATGAATTATTTTGTTATTTACTTCTATACCAGACACCTTTCTGACTGTATGACCCTGATAATAATAACTGCATTAAAGCAAATGATGAATATCACATTGTATTTTGGTAAATTCTTTGACTAGAAAGAGGAGAACTATTTTAGGAATGAAACTATTATAATCATGACATTGATTTTTTTTTGAAAGCCAAGCCAGATGGGACCATATATAGTCTCAGAACAAAGAAAAATATACTTGATTATGTATTAATTGATGAAGAATGGTTGTTAAATTCTTCAACACCTTAGTTTAGTTGATAGAGAGGAGGAATATTAGGATAATGCTTTTCAATACAAAGAATCCAGTTTTTGTATTTTAATATAGAAATAATCTCTGAGATTCAGCCAATTTGGAAAACCATCATTTAAGGTCCTGCAGATGTATTGGGAAGATGCATCTGACTTATGGGATATGTGATAATTCATTATACTAAACTTCTTAAAATTTTTTCCCTAAGGCTTCCAGACAAGCTGCAGGAATTCCAGGGATTACTCCAACAGAAGAAAAGTGAGTTGTTTTTTTAAATCAAGTAGAGTCAACTCTTAATTTTGGATCAAAACTAAACCATATCTTTAGATTACTCAGTTTATTTCATTCCTTTGTTTTCTCTAAACTTATCTCTGGGCATACTACCTAAACTTTGTTAAGAACAGAAAGGAAGCCTGTATAAATCAAAACCTTTAATTTCTTTCACTTCTGTTAGCCAGAGAGTGTTGAAAATAGAAAGAAAGGATTAAGATAGAAGGAAATAAGAAAAAGTTGCCATAGCTGATTTAAATTAGCCTGTGATTTAATAGCCAATGACGGTGTCCATTGCTATCTCAGAATGAGTTGCTGCAACAATTGGGTAGTTTTCCAGTGTCTAAGTCAGATGTTCCTCTTGTACCTTTTTTATTTGGTATGAAGTGTTATGAATTCTCAAAATATCAGACAAATCCATATCCAAATGTAGCTACCGAAAGAGAGAAGTCAAATATAATTCAGCTTTGGATTTTGCAGTAATTTGAATTTTGTGTATTTTTGCTCTCATCTGTTGACACAGTTAATTCAGGATCAACTAGTATTGTTTTTCTGATTCTTCCATGTTAAATTGATTCTTTTGTCAAATGTCGCTCTTTTTTCAGAGATGGTAATCTTCCAGATATTGTGAACAGTGGAAGTTTGCACGAGTTCCTGGTTAATTTGCATGAGAGATATGGGCCTGTGGTCTCTTTCTGGTTTGGCAGGCGCCTTGTGGTTAGTTTGGGCAGTGTTGATGTGCTAAAGCAGCATATCAACCCCAATAAAACATGTAAGTTTAATTTTCTTTTTAATTAGAGTAGATGTCTATAAATGAAGATCCATACATTGTTCTTAGGAATAGCTAACATTTATTAAATACTTTGTATTATATGCCAGACATTGTGCTGAAGTCTTTATATTAATTACTTCATTTAAGACACAGTATTGTAAAATGATTATTTTCTTCCTTCAGTTTATAGATATGTATGAAAAAAATCCCAGTGTAAATGCCAACAGGATTTTTTTGGAACCTGAAAAACTAGTTCCAGGGTACGTCTGAAAGAGTAAAGGTACAAGAGCAGTTAAGAAACATCTAGAAAGAACATTAGTGCGGGAGATTCTTGTACCATCAGGTCGAACAGTGTATTATAAAACTTGATTAACTTAAAGAATCTTGTACTGTGATAGGACTAGACGGATTGATGGAATGGAGTAGGTAGCCCAGTAGACAAAGCGAGTATATATGATAAAGGTTGCATTTTATGATAAAGGGGAAAGGTAATAAATGGTTTGGGAAAACTAGTTAGCTATTTGGAAAAAATAAATCTCAGTCCCTGTCTCACTCTTTATATCAAAATAAATTAGAAATGATTAAAATTTGGAGTCATAAAAGTAATAGAAGAAAAAATGGTTAAATCTTAAATTTTTTTGAGGGGGTTGTTGATAAGCCCTTTTGTACCCTGACACGAGATCTAAGAGCCATCAATCACAAGATGGGTAAATCTGTCTACATAAAAATGAAAAAATTTCAGTACAATAAAAAACACCATGAAAAAGAGAGATAGGAAAATGTTGGCCACATACTATATTTCTGTAAAATAAAAAGGTACCATGAAGAAGTTTAAAAGAGATGGGGGAACTATTTACCACGTATATATATATAAACTAAATGAAAACTAATAAGGAAAGTAAAATGCAATTGTGGAAAAATGGGCAAAAACAAGGTAATTAAAAAAGAAGAAATAAAAATAGCCAATAAGCAAATTAAAAGATTTCAATCTCACTAATAATCAGTGGGATGCAAATAAAAATGAGATTTTCACTTATCTGACTAGAAGAGATGAAAAATGTTGGCAAAACTCGTTGGTGAGGGAATGGAGAAACATGGAGTATAAATGTTTTACAAGCTATCTGGAGAGAAGGTTGGCAGTGACCTTTGACTTATCTTAAGGAATTATCATCAGCTGATAATCACATAGATGAGAAAAGACATTAGTATTATTCATAATAAAAACTTAAAACTTAAAACTTTTTAATGGCTGCATTAAAGGATACATTCAGGCGTTAATATGATGATATAGGTTTATTTTATTTTGTTCTTCAGATACTCATATGCCAGCATTATTGTAAGACCTTAACACACGTTAACTGATTTAATCCTCAGAACACCTTATGAAGTACGTATTATGATTATCCCCACTTTACAGAAGAGAAAACTGATGTACAGAGAGGCTAAGTTATTTGCCCAAAGTCACACAACTAATTAGTAATGGAGCTGGGACTTGAACCTAGGCTCTCTGGGCTGGGTCTGTTTTCTTTTTTTTCTTTTTTTTTTTTGCAGTACACGGGCCTCTCACTGTTGTGGCCTTTCCCGTTGTGGAGCACAGGCTCCGGATGCGCAGGCTCAGCGGCCATGGTTCACGGGCCCAGCCGCTCCGCGGCATATGGGATCTTCCCGGACTGGGGCACGAACCCGTGTCCCCTGCATCGGCAGGTGGACTCTCAACCACTGTGCCACCAGGGAAGCCCATGGATCTGTTTTCTTAATCACAAAATTTCTGCAACGTGGAAGGATGGCTCTGTTAAGAAATACAAAGATGGGTATAACCAGACATGGCCTCTGCTCCTATGGAATTTATAGTCTAGTGCTGGGGAAGGGGGCGAGCATGTAAATGGTGTTTAAATGATCACACTAATGAACTGAGAGACGTGCTCTGAAAGAAGAGACTGTAGTTCTTTGCAAAATCTGACAGATTTTTCTGTCTGTCTCTCTCTGGTAAGAAATGTTAACAGCTGTAAAAAAAAAAAAAATCTCAGATATTTAACAGTGACTATCTCTGTGTGGTGAGATTTAGATGAATTTATTTTCTATATATCTATGTTGTTTTAATTATTTACAATGACAGTGTATTTTTGCGTATGTGGAAACAATATAGTCATTAAAGAAACACTTAGGGAATTCTCTGGTGATCCAGTGGTTAGCACTCTGTGCTTCCACTGCAAGGGGCCTGGGTTTGATCCCTGGCTGGGGAACTAAGATCCTGCGAGCCTCACAGTGCTGCCGCCAAAAAAAAAAAGGAAACAAGAAACACTTAAAAATGAATGAAGGAGAAAAGAAAAGAAATTTTTGGATTCAGCTAAATAATTTTAACTGTAATACTTGACAGTTACATACACAAAATCAATTTTGCTTTAAAAATCAGTGGTGTAATTTTTTTTTTACAAAGTGAAAGATATTGCTGTCATGTGAGTAGAAGATTTATGTATTAATGATTTACAGTGAAATTCCCAGTCAGAATATTGTTTTCTGGCCAATTTTTTTTTTTTTTTTTTTTTGCGGTATGCAGGCCTCTCACTGTTGTGGCCTTTCCTGTTGCGGAGCACAGGCTCTGGACGGGGCGCAGGCTCAGTGGCCATGGCTCACGGGCCCAGCTGCTCCGCGGCACGTGGGATCTTCCTGGACCGGGGCACGAACCCGTGTCCCCTGCATCGGCAGGCGGACTCTCAACCACTGCGCCACCAGGGAAGCCCTTTCTTGCCAATTTTTATTGCCTCTTGAACTGTTCACATTTAGGAAAGACAAGGGAGTTGTGAAAAAAAGTTCATAGTCTCTTGGCTACAGTCCCGTACCTCCCTGATCTCTGTTCTTTTGCTGGTGATTTATTTATTTTTTGAGTGATTACTTTGCCTTTGAAATGTTTAATTTGTCTGTTTCAGCAGACCCTTTTGAAACCATGCTAAAGTCATTATTAAGGTATCAGTCTGATAGTGGGAACGTGAGCGAAAACCTCATGAGGAAAAAAATGTACGAAAATGGTGTGACTAATTCTCTGCGGAGTAATTTTGCTCTCCTGCTAAAGGTAAGGTAGTTTGTCCTGGAGTTCTGTCATACAGATAATAGTATATGGATCTTCCTCGAGTTACGATGGGGTTATGTCCTGATTAACACATCGTGAGTTGAAAAATATCATAAGTTGAAAATGCATTTAAATACACCTAACCTCCTGGACATCATGCTTAGCCTAGCGTGCTTTAAACATACTCAGAACACTTACGTTAGCCTGCAGTTGGGCACAGTCATCTCACACTAAGCCTATTTTACAATAGAGTGTTGACTAGCTCATGTAATTTATTGAACACTGTACAGAAGGTGAGAAATAGATTGTTGTCTGGGTACAGAATGGTTGTAAGCTTATGGGCTCTTTGCTCTCATGGTCCCATGGCTGGCTGTGGGCTACGGCTGCTGTCGCTGCCAGCGTCACAAAGTGTCGTACTTCATACGCTAGCCCAGCAGAAGATCAAGATAAGTTCAGAGGACCGTTTCTACTGAACGCTTATGGCTTTTGAGCCATGGTAACATTGAAAAATTGTATGTCGGGGACCATCTGTATATTTTAACTATTAGTGTGTCTTTGTCTTTCCTACTCTTTTTTTACCTGTCTTTCTAAGCTGAATTTTACTCTTTTTTTGCGGGGGTGGGCCGCACTGCAAGGCTTGTGGGATCTTAGTTCCCTACCAGGGGTTGAATCCATGCTCCCTGCAGTGGAATCGCAGAGCCTTAACCACAGGACCGCCAGCGAAGTCCCTCTAAGCTGATTTTTATTCTCCTGAAATTCTAAAATGAAACAAAAACAAAACAAAAATCTTAACATCTAGACTCCCTATGTAAGTTGGAATGATGGGAGCAGAGAGAACCTGAAGACATTTTATGTATCAGTAGATTTGTCCATTGTTTTCAGACCAGGCTAAACCAGCATTTCCTAAAATATGGTCTGAACTCACCTGAAACACTCCTTCTTGTTTAAGGTGCAGATTACTGGGCCTTTACTTGGACAAACTGAATCACTGGGAGTGGCACCTGACATTTTTAAGAAGCTCAGCAAATCATTTACAAAGGTTGAGAACAATACTAATCCATACCGTTTCCTTTTTGTTTCTAAAGACCCTTAGCCAAGCCCTGTGCACTGCCTCACAGTTCCTTGTGCTCCCACAGGGCTGTTGCAGACCTTCACCCTTATTCTAGTACTGCCAGTCCTACCAACCCCTTTGCTTGCTGTAGATGTCCTAGCCTCCTGCTTTGCTGAGACTATGGAGTCCTTTACGTGTGAACTCCCTCAGTAGCCTGTTCCCCCACCAGTAGACTCTGTCCATCACAAACCTTGGTTCTTTTTTCTTATTTTAAATCTTGAAGAATCCTTCCTTCTGTCCAAAGCTAATCTATCCATTTGTGCCATTTAAAAATAATGTAATTTATAAAAGTAATATATAGTTGCTAAAGAACGTGGAAAATCTGATAGTATAAAGAAATCACCCATAATTTGACTATAGATTTTTTATATGGTTGAGATCATATTGTATGTACAATTTTATATACTTTTCCACTACAAAACGTATCGTAAGCGTTTCCCCATCGTTAAAAAATTTGCAGGGACTTCCCTGGCCGTCCAGGTGAAGACTGCACTTGCACTGCGGGCATGGGGTGAGGGTGGGGTGAGCATGGCTTCGAGGTTCCATCCCTGGTTGGGGAACTAAGGTCCTGCATGCCCTGTGGCTCGGCCAAAAAGAAAAGAGAAGAAAATTTCCAAAAATAAGTAAAATTATGCTTTTTCTGCTAGTCACTTTATAAAATATGGAAACATTTAGAGAAGTCCTAAGGAAAAAAAAAACATTTTTACTGCTGTTCATTCCCTGGTGATAACCATGTTTAACATTTTAAAATACTTTGCATCATTCCAGTCATTTCTGTGTACAGTAGAATTTCAATCAGCATTATACTATATAGATAGTTTTAGACTGCATTTTTTTTTTAACATCTTTATTGGGGCATAATTGCTTTACAATGGTGTGTTAGTTTCTGCTTTATAACAAAGTGAATCAGTTATACATATACATATGTTCCCATATGTCTTCCCTCTTGCCCACTCTCCCTATCCCACCCCTCCAGGCTGTCACAAAGCACCGAGCTAATATCCCTGTGCCATGTGGCTGCTTCCCACTAGCCATCTACCTTACTACGTTTGTTAGTGTGTATATTAGACTGCATTTTTATTTACCATTATATGATAAGTATTTTTATAACAGTAAATATTCTTAGAAAATTACATTTGAAAAGAGTCTCTAATGTCACTTTTACCTTCTGAATATCTTTAAAAATTGCTCTACTCCACCAGCACTGCTCCCATCCTGGTTTAAGCTTCCATCATCTTATGTGGATTGCTTGTTTCTCTGCCTTCTCTCTGCCCTTCTCCGATTTCTACCCTCTGTTAGGGATTCTTAGGCTTCTTTTAAGACATGTACCCCTTGCAGTTGTGGTGAAACCTACAGACTCCTTCGGAGAATAGCATTTGAAAATGTGTAACTACAAAGGAAACCAATATAGTTTTTATTTTGTTGTATGTTTAATGTAGCTTCTTGGGAAGTAGTAGTATTGTATAGAGCAGAGACTTTAAGCTTGGGCAAAAGGCTTTGAATCTTATTTCTGTCATTTAGTATCTGCATGATTCTTTGTGTGTTACTTGGCCTTTGTGAGCTTTTATTGCCTCTTTTTTGGCCACTCTGCAGGGATCCCTTAGTTTCCCGACCAGGGGTCAAACCTGTGCCCCTTGTGTTAGAAGCACAGAGTCTTAACCACTGGACCGTCAGGGAGGTCCTCTTGCCTCATCTTAAATCGAGGATAATAGCATCCACGTTACAAATTTGCTGTGAGGATTATATGAGGTCGTGATGTAAAATACCTAACAACAGGTCTTAGAACAGAGTAACTACTCAAAAAAATACCTTTCCTTCCTTTGTTTGAGAAGTAGATTTTCCTGCTGTTTGTTTGCTGCTCCCCCCACCTCCCAACGTTCTTCTGTTCTGTTAAAATTTCTTCTTTCTTACATTTTTCCTGCTCCTCTGAAACTACACCTCCTTAATAATGCTTCCAATTTAGTTAATGCGTTCCTTCTTTCATGCAGGGTTTTTATAGTTGATGGGCCTATATCTGTCCCATTTGGAGGGTTACATAGGAGTCCTTACTGTTCTATATAGATTAAACCCACATTCACTCACAAGTACACAAATACACCCCACTGACTTTCACATTATATATGGTAAATAATTTTAAAAATCATGGAAAAAAAATTTTTTTTGAATTTTATTTTATTTATTTTTCTATACAGCAGTTTCTCGTTAGCTATCCATTTTATACACATCAGTGTATACATGTCAAACCCAGTCTCCCAATTCATCACCCCTCCACCCCACTTTCCTCCCTTGGTGTCCATACATTTGTTCCCTACATTTGTGTCTCTATTTCTGCCCTGCAAACCGGTTCATCTGTACCATTTTTCTAGGTTCCACATATATGCGTTAATATATGATATTTGTTTTTCTCTTTCTGACTTACTTCACTCTGTATGACAGTCTCTAGATCCACCCACGTCTCTACAAATGACCCAGTTTCCTTCCTTTTTATGGCTGAGTAATACTCCATTGTATATATGTACCACACCTTCTTTATCCATTCATCTGTCGATGGACACTTAGGTTGCTTCCATGACCTGGCTATTGTAAATAGTGCTGCAATGAACATTGGGGTGCATGTGTCTTTTTGAATTATGGTTTTCTCGGGGTATATGCCCAGTAGTGGGATTTCTGGGTCATATGGTAGTTCTATTTTTAGTTTTTTAAGGAACCTCCATACTGTTCTCCATAGTGTCTGTACCAATTTACATTCCCACCAACAGTGCAAGAGGGTTCCCTTTTCTCCACACCCTCTCCAGCATTTGTTGTTTGTAGATTTTCTGATGATGCCCATTCTAACTGGTGTGAGGTGATGCATCACTGTAGTTTTGATTTGCATTTCTCTAATAATTAATGTAAAAATCATGAAAAATTTAAATAAAAATAGAATAGTATAATGAACATCTAGTCTCATCACCAAACTTTTAACAGTTAGCAAATTAGATGCAATCTTACTTTATCTATACCCCGACTTACCTCCCCTGTTTTCTCTCTGGATTATTTTTAAACAGATTCCAGACATCATACAGATGAGGACATACTTTTTCAAGGGCTTAACAGTATTTAGCATGTAATAGCTACTTGGTCAGGTTTCTTTTCTTTTCCTTCTCACCTTCTGTAACTTTGTTCATTCCTCCTAAAAATATTCAGACTGCACATTATAAGACTTTTGTGACTTTTTTGAGTTGTAGAATAGCTGATAAATCTTAAGAGGATGCCATTTTGACTCATCCTACAGTATCTACTTTTTAAAAATTACATTCAGTAAATGCTTTATGCCATATTTTCCTTATTCTTCAATTCTGTTTGAAACTCACACTTTTCATTCAAGATTTGAGGCTGTAAAAAAAAAAAAAATTAAAAAAAAAAAAGATTTGAGGCTGGCTTGTTGAGTTTACCGGAAGCATTAATTAACATTTGGCTCCTCTGCACAGTTTTGCTTCCAAAAACTAAGCGAACAAGGCCTTTAACCATGGCCAGCTGCTGATTAGTCTTTCTCCTTTCCAGTTCCTATTTCTAACTGATAGCCGTTATTCACAGGGCCGTCAGGACATCTATATATCAAATTTCCACCTTCTCATTATTGTCAGTACTATTTGGTTTTGTTTTGTTTTAAATGTTCATTTATTTGGCTGTGCCAGGTCTTAGTTGTGGCACACGAGATCTTCATTGTAGCGTGCGGGACCTTTAGTTGCAGCATGTGGGATCTTTAGTTGTGGCATGCAGAATCTAGTTCCCTGACCAGGGATCGAACCCAGGCCCCCTGCGTTGGGAGTGTGGAGTCTTAACCACTGGACCACCAGGGAAGTCCCAGTCAGTACTGTGTTGTATCATCATGTTCTCTGGACCTCTCAGGCTGCCTGCTTGGGTTGTCATAGCTGATCCTGTCACACCTGAATGTCCTACCTGAAAGCAGTTATGTTGCCTCTGTCTAAGCATTCACCAGTCAGAACGTTTCTTTCTGTTCTGTTTAAACACCTAACATTTGTCTGTAAGAATCTTCGTATTTAATTGTATAGCTCCAGGGAATTTTACCTATTTCTCTTTGCTTTGCTTTCAGTGATTATGCTTTTCAGTAATCTTTATTGTTAAAAGCCTTAATTAGTCTTTCTTCTCTGCTTCAAACTAAGTAATTCTAACTTCTTTAATCTTTAATCGTGGGCTCTCTTTCCCAAATTTTCAATCTTTTTTGTCCTTGCTCTGTATTGCGTTTTTTTCTCCTCCTGTCTGATCAACGGCAAATCAAAGTGGAAAATTATTTCCCAGTTTTCACATTTCTTGCCATCATATTTTCAAGCTTTGGTTCATAGACTGGGTCCATACATGAGAAATGTGTTTCAGGTTTATGTTTTCAACCCCGTAGCACAAGCCAGTTACTTAGCTTACTCATTAGTCAGAAATACCAATTAATATTTAATCAGTAAGAACATGATTGAAGAGGGCTGTAGTCAGAGCATCCTCTTCCTCCCTACTAATGGTTTTTCTTTAAGAGAACAGGGCTGTTTATCAGAGTTATCACTCCAAAATAAGCTGTACTTCATACTGACACAATAAACCTTTTGCACTTTTTTTTTTTTTTTATTTTTGCGGTACGCGGGCCCCTCACTGTTGTGGCCTCTCCCGTTGCGGAGCACAGGCTCCGGACGCGCAGGCTCAGCGGCCATGGCTCACGGGTCCAGCTGCTCCGCGGCATGTGGGATCTTCCCAGACCGGGGCACGAACCCGTATCCCCTGCATTGGCAGGCGGACTCTCAACCATTGCGCCACCAGGGAAGCCCTCTTTTGCCTTTTTTATTTTTATTTTGGTCCAGATCTGAATTCTGTATTCTGACTCTTCTCTAATCCTCTCAAACCTCATCCTGTGAGTTCTGGTTCCTTCCTGCCCTGACCGTCTCTGCTCAAAGGCTGTGTGTAAACGTCCACTTTAGTTCTGTGAGTGTAACTTCTCTCTTCTGTGTGCTTCAGCCCCATATGCTCCTATGACTTTTGGGTTAAACTCTGATTTACGAAGTATTTTAGAATTTATGACAGTTTTCCAGAACCCTCTTAATTGACAGCTTAGTAATAATAGCCAAAATTATTGAACTTATTGGTTTAATACTATCAAGTGAAGCTCATCAACAGATTGTTAGAATTCCCATCTAATATACATAGTCAAGGTTCATAAACTAAAAGAGATTCATATAAGCCTCTAGCAGATGTACTAGATATGTATGTCGAGTAAAAACCTCCACGAATCATTTCTAATATTTGCATTGTTTTGTAGAGTACTGTGCAAAACAAATGGATGAGCAAATCACAACACAGTTCTGTGATACAAATGACAATATTGATAATAAAATTTTTATGCTCATGGCTAAAAAGGGGGAAAAAAAGGCTTTACCAGCATACGCTGAAAGCATTTCCACAGTTAGTTGCATAATCAGTAATAATCTGGTACTGTGGGGAGATAGTCACAGTTAAAGTCTCTGATAAGTCACAGATTGTCCTAATAGGTTTTTAGGATACCATTTGGGTCCTAAATTTGGACCCAAATGGTCCAAATTTAGGAATACCATTTATAGTTCCAATGTTTAGGAATACCATTTATAGGTTTTTTTTTTTGAACATGTAATATCCCACAGAAGAAAGGTCATCAGAAAACTGACTACCTATCACTTAGAACTGAGGAAATATATACCCTGGATTTCATTTAAAAACCAGCTATGTACAGAAGCTCTTACACATTATTAAGGAAAAGATACAAGCCCCAGTAGAAAAATGGCCAAAGAAGTGAACATGCAGTACATTGTGGAAAACATGTAAATGGCCATTAAATATTTAAAACTTGTTTAAACCCTACCAATAATTCGAACGAAATAAGCCAATTAAAGCAATGTTGAGTTATTTTTTACCTGTTAGACTGACAGAGGTTTTATAAAATGACAACACTTAGTACAGTCCAGAGTATGGGAAATGGACACTTTGAGATTGCTGGTTAAGACAGTAAGCTGATACAGGCTTTCTCCAGGACAGCATGGCCATATAAAGCAAAAGCTTAAAAACTACTTCTTAACTCAGAAATTTCATATCTAAGGAAGTCAAATGGCAATAGATGTATATACAAAGATGGCTGTTGAAGCATTGTTTGTTGTAGCAGAAATTGGAAAAGACTTAAACGTCCAGTAGTAGAGGATTATTTGAATGATCGTAAATCCGTACAATGGATTAGAATGAAAACATTAAGGTGGCAAAGACATTTATTTACTGACATGGGGAGATGGTTTGCTAGAGCTAGCACAAACTTGGTGGTTTAAACACAGAAATTTATTGTCTCACAGTTCTGGAGGCTGTTGCCCAAGGTCAAGGTGCCAGCAGAGTTGGTTCCTTCTGAGGGCTGTGAGGGAAATCTGTTTTATGCCTCTTTCCTAGCTGCTAGCAGTTTGCTGGTAATCTGTGGTGTTCCTTGGCTTGTACACTTATCACCCCAATCTCTGCCTTCATGTTTATAATGAGGTATCCCTGTGTGTGTATATGTTTGTGTGTGTGTTTCAGTGTCCAAATTTCCCATTTTTATAAGGACACAGTGGTATTGGATTAAGGCCCACCCTAATGTGCACATCTTAAACTGATTATCTGCAAGAACCTATTCCCAAATGAGGTCACATTCACAGGCACTGGGGGTTAAAACTTCAAGATCTTTTGTGGGGGCACAGTTCAACCCATAACAGATGGTAAGTGAAAAAAAACAGTATACAGAACAGTTTGTAGAGTATTAATACATTGTCCAAAGTATAGCTTTACGCACACATGTATGTACACATATACATGGATACACATACCTATAGAAAAACATGAAAAGCTCTATAAAAAAAATGTTATCAGTAATTACTGCTACTGGGTTGAATTTAGGGTGATTTAAATTAATTTCTATATTTTCATTTATTTTAAGTTATTTATTTTCTACATATTAATTTTCTTTTACACTAACCTGTATTACTGTACAAGTCAAAAACAATGAACCAAAAAAAACAACAACAACAAAAAAAGCAATGAACCACTCAACTCTCAGTGATAGTCTGAATAGTCACTGAATTTTCATTAGGAGCAAAGCTTAATAATTCATTGACTAATTAAAACCAAAATTCAATAATTTATTTAATTTTCTCTAAGAACAAAGCCTTTTATTCATGGACTTTTTTAGGACTATGTATTTGGTTTCTTTTATTCTTCTGGAAGCTGCTAATATGCAGGAGTTGATTTGGGGAGAATGATCTTCCCTGCTGTTGTTTTTGTACTGTTCAGTATTTTTAATCAGATGTTTTTTTTCTTTTTTAAAACCCCAAAACTGTAAAAGACCAAATTTTATAAAGAGAAAGCGTTAATGATGTCCAGTGACTTTACATATACAGTTATGACACATTATTAGTACGACAGAATTGAATATTTAAAGAGGTATGTAGTAACTTTTGAGAGGGTTCTTACTCTCTGTCAGAAACATAACTTATTTTTTGAGGTAGAGGCAGGACAGTCATTTTTAAAAAACGGTTGGTAAACTCACTAAATATTTATTGAGCACCTGCGATTTACCAGACACTGTACTAGGATTACCAATGTAAAAAGCAGCCCTCAAGAAGGTTTAGGTCTAATGGTTATCAGGTACTGGGTCTGGTTTAGGTCTAATGGTTATCAGGTACTGGGTCTTTAACCAAATATTAGAGTGATGCTAATCAAAAGCATTCCTTTTGTTAAATGTTGGAACCAGTCTCAAACGCTGAGTTTCTGACAGCAAACTGCTAATCACTTTGTATTTCTCTCACTCCTAAATCTACTCTTGGCCCACATCCTGACCCTTAATCTTAGAACACCTTCTGTTTTTGAAGTTCATTGATCTGGTTTTAGTTTCCTTCTTACCCAGCATGAACATAGTTGGTTACTCTAAAGATACATTTTTTACCTTCTTCCACATAGAGAGGCATAATGGTTGAGAGCTTGGGCTCGTCATCGAGCTGCCTGGGTTGGAATAGGAATTCTGTGATTTTCGTTATGTGGCCCTGGGCATGTTACTTATTTTCTGTGACACATTTCCTCATTTGTAAAATGGGGACAATAACAGTTACTTGTCACATACTGTTAAGGATTAAATGAACTGACACATTAGTAGGTGCTTCCAAATAGTTTTTCAGAGTGGTTTTACCATTTACAGTCTAACACAGCACATGAGAATTCTGCTTTTTCTGCATCCTCACCATTCCTTGGTATTGGTATATGTATAGGGGTTTGTCATTGTGATTTTTTTTTTTGAATTTTGTTTTATTTATTTTTTTATACTGCAGGTTCTCATTAATCATCAATTTTATACACATTAGTGTATACATGTCAATCCCAATCGTCCAATTCAGCACACCACCAACCCCACCCCACTGCGGTTTTCCCCCCTTGGTGTCCATACATTTGATCTCTACATCTGTGTCTCAACTTCTGCCCTGCAAACTGGTTCATCTGTACCATTTTCCTAGCTTCCACATATATGCGTTAATATACGATATTTGTTTTTCTCTTTCTGACTTAGTTCACTCTGTATGACAGTCTCTGGATCCATCCACATCTCAACAAATGACCCAGTTTCGTTCCTTTTTGTGGCTGAGTAATATTCCATTGTATATATGTACCACACCTTCTTTATCCGTTCCTCTGTCAGTGGGCATTTAGGTTGCTTCTGTGACCTGGCTATTGTAAATAGTGCTGCAGTGAACATTGGGGTGCATGTGTCTTTTTGAATTATGGTTTTCTCTGGGTATATGCCCAGTAGTGAGATTGCTGGGTCCTATGGTAATTCTATTTTTAATTTTTTAAGGAACCCCCATACTGTTCTCCATAGTGTCTGTATCAATTTACATTCCCACCAACAGTGCAAGAGGGTTCCCTTTTCTCTACACCCTCTCCAGCATTTGTTGTTTGTAGATTTTCTGATGATGCCCATTCTAACTGGTGTGAGGTGATACCTCATTGTAATTTTGGTTTGCATTTCTTTAATAATTAGTGATATTGAGCAGCTTTTCATGTGCCTCTTGGCCATCTGTATGTCTTCTTTGGAGAAATGTCTATTTAGGTCTTCGGCCCATTTTTGGATTGTGTTGTTTGTTTCTTTAATATTGAGCTGCATGAGCTGTTTATATATTTTGGAGATTAATCCTTTGTCTGTTGCTTCATTTGCAAATATTTTCTCCCATTCTGAGGGTTGTCTTTTAGTCTTGTTTATGGTTTCCTTTGCTGTGCAAAAGCTTTGAAGTTTCATTAGGTCCCATTTGTGTATTTTTGTTTTCATTTCCATTTCTCTAGGAGGTGGATCAAAAACGATCTTGCTGTGATTTATGTCAAAGAGTGTTCTTCCTATGTTTTCCTCTAAGAGTTTTATAGTGTCCGGTCTTACATTTAGGTCTCGAATCCATTTTGCCTTTATTTTTGTATATGGTGTTAGGGAGTGTTCAAATTTCATTCTTTTACATGTAGCTGTCCAGTTTTCCCAGCATCACTTATTGAAGAGACTCTCTTTTCTCCATCATGTATCCTTGTCTCCTTTGTCATAGATTAGTTGACCATAGGTACGTGGGTTTATCTCTGGGCCTTCTGTCTTTATGTTTCTGTTTTTGTGCCAGTACCATATTGTCTTCATTACTGTAGCTTTGTAATACAGTCTGAAGTCAGGGAGTCTGATTCCTCCCATTCCATTTTTTTCCCTCAAGACTGCTTTGGCTATTCGTGGTCTTTAGTGTCTCCATACAAATTTTAAGATTTTTTGTTCTAGTTCCATCAAAAATGCCATTGGTAATTTGATAGGGATTGCATTGAATCTGTAGATTGCTATGGGTAGTATAGTCATTTTCACAATATTGATTCTTCCAATCCAAGAATATCGTATATCTCTCTATCTGCTGGAATCATCTTTAATTTCTTTCATGAGTGTCTTATAGTTTTCTGCATACAGGTCTTTTGTCTCCCTAGGTAGGTTTATTCCTAGGTATTTTATTCTTTTTGTTGCAATGGTAAATGGGAGTGTTTCCTTAATTTCTCTTTCAGATTTTTCATCATTAGTGTATAGGAATGCAAGGGACTTCTGTGCATTAATTTTGTATCCTGCAACTTTACCAAATTCATTGATTAGCTCTAGTAGTTTTCTGGTGGCATTTTTAGGATTCTCTATGTATAGTATGTCATCTGCAAACGGTGACACTTTTACTTCTTCTTTTCCAATTTGGATTCCTTTTATTTCTTTTGCTTCTCTGACTGCCATAGCTAGGAGTTCCAAAACTATGTTGAATTATAGTGGTGAGAGGGGACATTCTTGTCTTGTTCCTGATCTTAGAGGAAATGCTTTCAGTTTTTCACCACTGAGAATGATGTTTGCTGTGGGTTTGTCATATATGGCCTTTATTCTGTTGAGGTAGTTTCCCTCTATGCCCACTTTCTGGAGAGTTTTTATCATAAATGGGTGTTGAATTTTGTCAAAAGCTTTTTCTGCATCTATTGAGATGGTCATATGGTTTTTATTCTTCAATTTGTTAATATGGTATATCAGATTGATTGATTTGTGTATATTGAATCCTTGCATCCTTGGGATAAATCCCACTTGATCATGGTGTCTGATCCTTTTAATGTGTTGTTGGATTCTGTTTGCTAGTATTTTGTTGAGGATATTTGCATTTATGTTCATCAGTGATATTGGCCTGTAATTTTCTTTTTCTGTGGTATCTTCGTCTGATTTTGGTATCAGGGTGATGGTGGCCTCATAGAATGGGTTTTGGAGTGTTCCTCCGCAGTTTTTTGGAAAAGTTTGAGAAGGATGGGTGTTAGCTCTTCTCCAAATGTTTGACAGAATTCACCTGTGAAGCCATGTGGTCCTGGACTTTTGTTTGTTGGAAGCTTTTTAATTACAGTTTCAATTTCATTACTTGTGATTGGTCTGTTCATATGTTCTGTTTCTTCCTGGTTCAGTCTTGCAAGGTTATACCTTTCTAAGAATTTGTCCATTTCTTCCAGGTTGTCCATTTTATTGGCATAAAGTTGCTTGTAGTCATCTCTTAGGATTCTTTGTATTTCTGTGGTGTCCGTGGTAACTTCTCCTTTTTCATTTCTAATTTTATTGATTTGAGTCCTCTCCCTCTTTTTCTTGATGAGTCTGGCTAATGGTTTATCAATTTTGTTTATCTTCTCAAAGAACCAGTTTTTAGTTTTATTGATCTTTGCTATTGTTTTCTTTGTTGCTATTTCATTTATTTCTGCTCTGACCTTTACGATTTCTTTCCTTCTGCTAACTTTGGGTTGTTTGTTCTTCTTTCTCTAGTTCCTTTAGGTGTAACGTTAGATTGTTTGTGATTATTCTTGTTTCTTGAAGTAGGCTTGTATAGCTATAAACTTCCCTCTTAGAACTGCTTTTGCTGCATCCCATAGGTTTTCGATCGTCGTGTTTTCATTGTCATTTGTCTCTAGGTATTGTTTGATTTCCTCTTTGATTTCTTCAGTGATCTTTTGGTTATTTAGTAACGTATTGTTTAGCCTCTCCGTGTTTGTGTTTATTATGTTTTTTTCCCTGTAATTGATTTCTCATATCATGGCACTGTGGTCAGAAAAGATGCTTGATATGATTTCAATTTTCTTAAATTTACTGAGGCTTGATTTGTGACCCAAAATGTGATCTATCCTTGAGAATGTTCCGTGTGCACTTGAGAAGAAAGTGTAATCTGCTGTTTTTGGATGGAATGTCCTATAAATATTAATTAAATCCATCTGGTCTGTTGTGTCATTTAAAGCTTGTGTTTCCTTATTAATTTTCTGTTTGGATGATCTGTCCATCCAGGTAAGTGAAGTGTTAAAAGTCCCCCACTATTATTGTGTTTCTGTCAATTTCTTCTTTTATAGCTGTTAGCAGTTGCCTTATGTATTGAGGTGCTCCTGTGTTGGGTGCATATATATTTATAATTGTTATATCTTCTTGGATTGATCCCTTGATCATTATGTAGTGTCCTTCCTTGTCTCCTATAACATTTTTTATTTTAAAATCTATTTTATCTGATATGAGTATTGCTACTCCAGCTTTCTTTTGATTTCCATTTGCATGGAATATCTTTTTCCATCCCCTCACTTTCAGTCTGTATGTGTCCCTAGGTCTGAAGTGGGTCTCTTGGAGACAGCATATATATGGGTATTGTTTTTGTATCCATTCAGCGAGCCTGTGTCTTTTGGTTGGAGCATTTAATCCATTCACGTTTAAGGTAATTATCGATATGTATGTCCCTATTACCATTTTCTTAATTGTTTTGGGTTTGTTTTGTAGGTCCCTTTCTTCTCTTGTGTTTCCCACTTAAAGAAGTTCTTTTCGCATTTGCTGTAGAGCTGGTTTGGTGGTGCTGAATTCTCTTAGATTTTACTTGTGTGTAAAGCTTTTGATTTCTCCATCGAATCTGAATGAAATCCTTGCTGGGTAGAGTAATCTTGGTTGTAGGTTCTTTCCTTTCATCACTTTAAGTATATCATGCCACTCTCTTCTGGCTTGTAGAGTTTGTGCTGAGAAGTCAGCTGTTAACCTTATGGGAGTTCCCCTGTATGTTGTTTGTCGTTTTTCCCTTGCTGCTTTCAGTAATTTTTCTTTGTCTTTAATTTTTGCTTGTTTGATTACTGTGTGTCTCGGCATGTTTCTCCTCGGTTTATCCTGTATGGGACTCTCTGCGCTTCCTGGACTTGGGTGGCTGCTTCCTTTCCCATGTTAGGGAAGTTTTTGACTATAATCTCTTCAGATATTAATCGGGTCCTTTCTCTCTCTCTTCTCCTTCTGGGATCCCTATAATGCGAATGTTGTTGTGTTTAATGTTGTCCCAGAGTCTCTTAGGCTGTCTTCGTTTCTTTTCATTCTTTTTTCTTTATTCTGTTCTGTGGCAGTGAATTCCACCCTCTGTCTTATCCGTTTTTGGTTGAAATGTCCTTATTCGTTCTTCTGCCTCAGTTATTCTGCTATTGATTCCTTCGAGTGTAGTTTTCACTTCAGTTATTTTATTGTTCACCTCTGTTTGTTCTTTAATTCTTCTAGGTCTTTGTTAAACATTTCTTGCATCTTCTTGATCTTTGCCTCCATTCTTTTTCCGAGGTCCTGGATCATCTTCAGTATCATTATTCTGAATTCTTTTTCTGGAAGGTTGCCTATCTCCACTTCATTTAGTTGTTTTTCTGGGGTTTTATCTTGTTCCTTCATCGGGTACCTAGCCCTCTGCCTTTTCATGTTGTCTATCTTTCTGTGAATGTGGTTTTTGTTCCACAGGCTGCAGGGTTGTAGTTCTTCTTGCTTCTGCTGTCTGCCCTCTCGTGGATGAGTCTATCTAAGAGGCTTGTGCAAGGTCCCTGATGGGAGGGACTTGTCATGATTTTGATTTGCATTTTCCTGATGATGAATAAAATTAAGCATTTTTTCATTTGTTTATTGACCAGTTGGATAGTCACTCTGGTATAGTGCTGTTTCAAGTCTTTTGCCCATTTTTCTTTTGGGTTTTCTCTCTTTGTATTGATTTTTAAGAGGTTTTTAAAAATTCTGAATTTAAGAACTTTATTGGATGCATGTGTGGGTGCATATATATTATATATGTGTATATCTCAAGTATTTTTACTGTGGCTTGATTTAATATGATCTTAAGCTTGTCTTTTGATGAACAGATACTAATTTTAGTGTAGTCTAACTTATTTTTTTTTGCCTTTATGTTTACTGCATTTTAAATCTTACATGAGAAATCTTTATTTAACTTAATGTCATGAATATATTCATCTAAATTTTGTTCTGAGAGTTTTACTGTTTACCTTTCGAACTTAGATCTATAATCTATTTAGTGTTTATTATTGTGTAAAGAATGAGGAAGGGGGTTAACATTCATTTTTTCCCATATGGTTATCCAGTTGACCCAGCATAACATTGAAAAGATCATCCTTTTTCCATTGTACTGTAATGTACCTTTGTCAAAACCAAGCAACTGTGTAGGTCACTTGATGTATGTAAAGTTACCTTTACATATTGTTGACTGGGGAAAAACGCACAATCTAAAAGTTGTGAGTTATATTTTATTCAGGGACCTTACTGAGAAAAATAGCCCGGGAAACAGCCTCTCAGATGGCTCTGAGGAACTGTTCTGAAGAGGTAAGGGAGGAGCCAGGATATATTCCTATATATTCTGAGAAAAAAACTGTGTAGTCAAACATCAGAAAACTACTGCTAATGGCAAAAACCAGATATCTGAAATTAGTGATTTTAGTGCTTTTCTATGTATGAGAAGATGTAAGAGTCTGGGCTTATTGAAATTATTCCTTAGATACACATCTTACATATCTAGGGCGTGTATCCTGTTTTTCTCCATTCTGAATCCCTTTAGGGTGCACCATGTGGGGAGGAGGGGCAGCAGTGGCTGATGGCTTGATGGTGGCAACATTTGTTGTTTACTGGAATGGTAGGCAACATTCTTTGTCCACAATATTAGGGAATTTTCCAATCCATGAATATGGAAGAATACCCTCCCACTTTTTGGTCTTTAGCTTTTCTCAATAATTTTTTCTCTTTTCAGTGTAGAGATCTTCTACATCTTTTATTAAATTTACTCCTATTTAGTGGTATTTTAAAAATGCTATCATAAATGCTACAGATTTTAAATTTCATTGTTTGTTTGTTACTTATATATACAGTTGATTTCTGCATATTGACCTTGTAGTCATTAACCTTGCCAAATTTCCTTATTAAGTCTAATGGTTTATCATGATATCCGAGATTAGTGACAATTTTATTCTTTTCCAATCCTAATACCTTTCATTTCTTTTCATGCTTTATTGCCAATTATTCTGTTATACATATATATATTTTTAAATATTTATTTATTTATTTTTGGCTGTGTCAGGTCTTAGTTGCGGCACGTGGAATCTTCTGTTGTGGTGCGCGGGCTTTTCTCTAATTGTGGCGCAGCAGCTCTCTAATTGTGGCGCAGCAGCTCTCTAGTTGTGTTGCATGGGTTCCAGAGCGCGTGGGCTCTGTAGTTGTGACATGCAGTCTTAGTTGCACCGCGGCATGTGAGATGTTAGTTCCCTGACCTGGGATCGAACCCGCATCCCCTGCATTGGAAGGTGAATTCTCAACCACTGGACCACTAGGGAAGTACCTCTGTTATATTTTTAATGTCATTAGCCTCATTAGTACCTTCTCTCTCTTCTTCTTGATTCGTGTTTCTTAAAGTGTTTATCAGTGTGGGTCCAATCGGGAGAGATAAAGCACACAATTATTTAAATAGGGAAAGTTTAATATAAAGAATTATTAACTACAGCAGGGGATTTGGAGTAATGAGAGATTAGCTAGTCAGAAGTAAAGATAACTCTAAAGAATACAGGAATAGCTGGTAAAAGGAGCAGTCACCAACTCTAGGGCTGAGACAGAGCACCCAAGGAAGATCCCACGCTCCCATGACTGATATCCGGACTCTGCCAGAGGGGGCACACGTGTGGATGGCAATCTTGAAATCAGATTCTTCACCTTCCTTAGAGTTTGTTCTTGCTATCTGTTGTGGATTATTGTTGTTCACTTGCTTAGTCTTTTCTAAACTGTTTTTGTAAAGTCTGTATTCTTTGTCATGTGTGGCCACTGAAGCATCTGTTCTGTTAGCTTAATGCTCAGCTGGTGTTTTGACAGATTTTACCTTAAACACTTGAAGCTTACAAAAGAAAATTTAAAAAACTCTCCCAGTGTTTGCAGATTGGCTTTGTGTTGGAGTCCTCCTTTAACACTTATCCAGGCTTTATACAGCTCTGCCTTTGTTCTCACTTTCTACTTGTATGGAGCCAGAAGACCCCAGATGTGAAAGCCTATTCTTCTCAGACCTTTTCTGAGCATGTATCCTGGTCTTGGGCATGTGCATGACTTTCTTAATTCCCTGGTATTTGCAGAAGCTTTTAAAAGCTCTTATTCCCACATTTATCTCTTCTCCCAACCCCTTCCTTCCCTGGCTTCTTGGTCTTTTCATTGCTTGTCCCAGCTGTCGTTTCATGCCCCAGCTTTTGCAGCCAATACCTGCACCTTTAAATGTTTTCGGCAGAAGCCACCTAGGAACCTGTCCTAGCTCTGGAAATGCTCAGAGTTGGGCCAAACAAGAGCAGCCTTTGCACCAGTCCTTGATGGGAGTTGCCAGACAGGTTGAGACCCACAGCCACAATTTTTTGACAAAAATGTCTGTATCACTTCCTAGCAATTTGCACCAGGAGTATGGGCTGCTGTTCTCTTAGCTGCTGCCTCTCTGGGATATGGGAATTACAGGCAGGCTGTTTAAAATGTCACAGTGCTTTCTTACCACAAAGCAGCGGCTTCTTTCTTCATCAAGGCTTCCCCTGGTTGTTGTAAGTCTTTGGCTGTATTCCAGAGTTTTTCAGAAGTTGATTTTGACAGTTTTGGCCAGCTCATTACATGCTTTTGGGGAGGGTTAGAGTCTTGGGATTCCCTGTCCTCCGTTTTCAGTGACCATTTTGATGACCAGTGGTGATGGTGCTTTTAATAGAGCTCTGTTTTCTGCAGTGCTGTTGACTTTTGGCTACTGTTGAGCTGGGGAGAGAAGGAAAATGAAATAACCTTAAGTTAAAACACTGAAGACCCCACTATCTTACCAAGGTTTAGTTGTTCCTGTTGAATAGACACTTCTCAGTGGGTACTGGGTTTTGGTTAATTGCCAAAGTGCTGGAATGGTTGATGTTAGTTGTTTAGTTGTTTTGCACGTATTTTCACTGTTTTAGAGGGAGAGTGAGATCACCAAAGTCCTCACTCCACCATTGTGGAAGTCAGTCTGTCTTCTGGAACATTTTGAAAGAGAATTGTAATGGGAAATATTATATAGATATGGTAAATTTTCAAAATTATGTTAGTGGCATATGTGTAGATCAGTGAAGTCCTTTACACTGTGACAAAACTTTCATGGAGTTGATATGGGAAAGTAGCTTAAATTTGAGTTCCTAACATGAAAGGGGCTTTATATATTTTACTTCACAAAACCCTTCACAAAACTGTGTTGTGTGATGTAAGTACAATTATCCCTATCACAGCAACTGTGAAAAGTGGGAGATGTCATGCCTGTTTAACTGTTGAGACACCTGAACCTTGGAAAAGTCAAGCAAATTGCTCAAAGTCACATTACTTCTAAGTAACAGAGCCAGAAGTAAACCCAAGGTTTTTCTGACTCCAAAGCTTTTGATATTTTTATTACACATTGTTTTATTTATTTATTTATTTTTGGCTGCGTTCGGTCTTCGTTGCAGCATGTGGGCATTCTCTAGTTGCGGCAAGTGGGGGCTACTCTTCGTTGCGGTGTGCAGGCTTCTCATTGCAGTGGCTTCTCTTGTTGTGGAGCATGGTCTCTAGGTGCGCAGGCTTCAGTAGTTGTGGAGCGTGGGCTCAGTAGTTGTGGTGCATGGGCTTAGTTGCTCCACGGCATGTGGGATCTTCCCGGACCGGGGCACAAACCCGTGTCCCCTGCATCGGCAGGTGGACTCCCAACCACTGCGCCACCAGGGAAGCCCAAGACTTTAATATCTTAATTTCCTTTAGGTTTAAGGTTTTCCCAGCCTTTGAACATTTAACTTATATTTTCTGTTTTCACTGTTGTGGTTCTTTTGTTTTCCAAATCAGCCCCTTGACAGAATCTGAACCTAAACTATTAGGGATGTAATTATTGGTGGAGCCAGTGTTAGACTGACAGGTCAGTAAACACCTGAATGTTTGCTGTGATTAAGGAGTTGAACTGTATACTCTATGAAATGAGTCTACTTGATGGATTTTTCTAAGATTTAGTAGGAGAAAGTAGTAAATCATTGTGTTTTTCTGTTTTCTTTCAGCTTTCGGAAGAATTATTGGATAAGTGGCTCTCCTACCCAGAGTCCCAACATGTCCCTCTCTGCCAGCATATGCTTGGCTTTGCAATGAAGTCTGTTACGCAGATGGTAATGGGTAGTACATTTGAAGATGAACAAGAAGTCATTCGCTTCCAGAAGAATCATGGCACAGTAAGTCTAGGGCCAAATTTAAAATTACTCTTTCATCAAATTGGATAGTTGAATAATGTAGACTTTGCCTCTTAAGAAGAAGGTTTAAGATTCTGTAGTACAGAATTTCCTTGTTTGGGGCTAAAAACAATGCAAGAAGGTTAATTGTTCCCTTTTTTAAAAATTTAAGAATTACTTTTTTTTTTTCTTTCTTTTTCTTTTATTTTGCAATATGCGGGCCTCTCACCACTGTGGCCTCCCCCGTTGCGGAGCACAGGCTCCGGACACGCAGGCCCAGCGGCCGTGGCTCACGGGCCCAGCCGATCTGCGGCATATGGGATCTTCCCGGACCGGGGCACGAACCCGCGTCCCCTGCATCGGCAGGTGGACTCTCAACCACTGCGCCACCAGGGAAGCCCAAGAATTACTTTTTTAAGCAGTTACTTTTTAAAAAAAATTTATGTATGTTATTTATTTATTTTTGGCTGCGTTGGGTCTTCATTGATGCTTGTGGGCTGTCTCTAGTTGAGAGAGCAGGGGCAACTCTTCTCTTCCTTGCAGTGCGCGGGCTGCTTCTTGTGGTGGCTCCTCTTGTTCTCTTGTTGAGCACAGGCTTTAGGCGCATGGGCTTCAGTAGTTGTGGTGCACAGGCTTAGTTGCTCCATGGCATGTGGGATCTTCACCAGGGATCAAACCCGTGTCCCCTCCATTGGCAGGCGGATTCTCGACCACTGCACCACCAGGGAGTCCCTAAGCAGTTACTTTTTGAAATTTAAAAAATGAGTGACTAAAAAAAATTTTTCTTTTAATATGTAGCAAGTATGTCGGGAGTTCCCTGGTGGCCTAGCGGTTAGGATTTTGGGCTTTCACTGCTGTGGCCCAGGTTTAATCCCTGGTTGGGGAACTGAGATCCTGCAAGCCATGTGGCGTGGCAAAACACCCAAAACCAAGTGTGTTATAAAATAATACTAATTTCTAGAATAAAGAGAAAAACCATACTTAATAGAGACTACGTCCTATATAGAAAGAAATTAAAGTTGATGGAGTGTTAAAATACTAAAATGAATATGAAGAAAGGCTAATGCAGTTGAAAACAGGTTTACTGTTTGCCTTTTCTGAACTCACATATGGACTTTATTATTTATTTTTATCAGTCTCAACATTATATTACTTTATTTGTTTCAAATCATACTTAAGTCATTTACTTCACTGCATTTTGGATCTCTGAGAAATCACTTATTTTCAAATCTATAAAAACAAGTTAAATAATATAATGTGTGTAAAACAAAATCACTAGGCACTGTGGCTTAACACTCTGTCACTGTTTAATATTATCATTTTTCCCTTTAAAATGGTTTTATTACTTGTGTTTGATGATTGAAAAATATACATTTCTTAGAAAACGTTCACATGTTCAGGAGCGTAAAAATAAAAGTGGAAAAATCACTCTAATTCCCCTTCCTAGAGTAAACTACTCAGGTTACCCAGCTAAAACAAATTGGCTAAGGAATTCCTAAAATGTTTTCATATTTTAACAAAGAATCAATTTTTGACTCAGTTGTTGATATCTGATTTTTTTCATGTTGATGAGACAGCAGTTTTAAAACGGGACCTCCACTATTATTTCCAGAATTTTATTCTAAGCTGCTGATACCTATTCCTATTCTGCGTATTTTTATGCTGGCATTTTCTTTACCTTTCTTTCCTTAGAATTTCAAAGTAGAAATAATAATTTCAAACTTATAGAAAAGTTGCAGCTAGTACTAGGAACTCCCATAATATCCTTCGTCCAGGTTCACCAGTTGTTTACATTTTGCCCCATTTGCTTTTGTCATTCATTCTCTATCCATCCATCCGTCCGTCCGTCCGTCCGTCCGTCCGTCCGTCCATCCATCCATCCATCCATTCCTCCTCTCCTTACCCAAACCATTTGAGAGTAAAGTAGACATTTTGCTTCTTTCCCCCTAAATACTTCAGTCTGTATATCCTAAAAACAAGGATATTCTCTCATATAGCAACAACATGGTTGTCAAACTTGGGAAATTTAGCATTCATACCATACTTTTATCCAGAGCCCATATTCAGATTTCTTTACTTTTAGTGGTCAAACCTCTTTAATGTGAAACAGTTTCTCAGCTTTTCTTTGTTTCTTGACCTTGACATTTTTTTTTAAGTACAGGATAATTATTTTGTAGACTGTCCCTCATTTGGGTTTGACTAGATTCAAATTACATATTTTTGGGTGTGACTAGATTCAAATTGTATATTTTTGGCAGCAATCTGGTATTTTCTTAACATTACTGGAAGTTGTCAAAGTTTTCAGACCATAAACATGACTTAAAATCCTGCCTTAAATGATCTTTAATTTCTGAAACACCCTGGGGCTGCTGTTGTCCAGCCGTGCCACCAGGAGCACTAACCAGGTTGTGAATGCAGAGGCAGTGACAGCTGCACCATGACTGTTGCTTGGCTGACAGCACTTGGGAGATGTCGTCAGTCATAAGATGCATACTGCTTTCACAGGCGTTAACATGTGAAAAATGTTCACCTCACACCCAACTGCATACTGTTTCTGAACTACCCTCCAAAAACATTGTCCCAGTTATTTTCCCACCAGCATTAGCGTGCTCTTTCCTTGTGCTTTTGACATTTAGAATTTTGTGTCTTTTAAATATCTGCCTATCTTGTAAGTAAAAAATGATTTTTTATGATTAAAATTTATAATTCTTTTATTGTTTGTGAGGTTAAACATTAATATTTTTGCTGAACAACTTGTGTTTCATCTTTTGTGGGATGCTTTCTCATGTCCTTCACTCATATTTCTATCAATGTGTTTCTTTTTCTTACTAATCTGTAAGAGCTTTTTATTTTTATCTCAATTTTCATTTGCTTTTACGTTTATTTATAGTGCTTTTAAATTTTTATTTATTTATTTTTTAAAAGATTTTTTTGATGTGGACCATTTAAAAAGTCTTTACTGAATCTGTTACAATATTGCTTCTGTTTTATGTTTTGTTTTTTTGGCTGTGAGGCATGTGGGATCTTAGCTCCCTGACCAGGGATCGAACCTGCACTCTCTGCATTGGAAGTCAAAGTGTTAACCACTGGGCCACCAGTGAAGTCCCCTATAGTGCTTTTTTAAAAAGACTTCTTTTTTAAGCAGTTTTAGGTTTACAGTAAAATTGAGAGGATGGTACAGAGATTTCCCATATACCCCCTGTTTCCACACATGCATAGTCTCCCCCATTATCAATATCATTCACTAGAATGGTGCATTTTTTGCCAAGGATGAACCTACACTGGACACATAATAATCACCCAGAGTCCATAGATTATGTAAGGGTTCACACTTGATGCCGTACATTCAATGGCTTTGGACAAATGTATAATGACATATATCCATCATTATAATATCGTCCCCCCCAGTCTCAGCAACCACTGATCTTTTTCTTGTATCCATAATTTTGCCTTTTCCAGAAAATTGTATGACATTGGAATAATACAGTATATACCCTTAGATTGGCTTCTTTCACTTAGCAATATGTATTAATATTTAAGCTTCCTCCATGTCTTTTCTTTTTTTAAAAAAAAATATTTATTTGGCTGTGCTGGGTCTTAGCTGTGGCACCTGGGATCTTTGTTGTGCCATGTGGGATAGCTGTGGCATGTGGGATCTTTGTTGTGCCATGTGGGATCTTTCGTTGCGGAGCGTGGGTTCTTTGTTGTGGTATGCGGGCTCAGTAGTTGCGGTGCATGGGTTCTAGAGCACCTGGGCTCAGTAGTTGGGGCACGCGGTCTTAGTTGCCCTGCAGCATGTGGGAACTTAGTTCCCCGATGAGGAATCGAACCCACGTCCCTTGCATTGGAAGGCAGATTCTTAAGCACTGGACCACCAGGGCATTCCCCCTCCATGTCTTTTCATGGTTCTTTTAGCTGGATAGTATTCCATTGTGTGTACCACAGTTTATTCATTCACCTACTAAAGGGCCTCTTGGTTGCTTACAAGTTTTGGCAATTGTGAATAAAGCTGCCATAAATATCTTGTGGAGGTTTTTGTACCAACATAAATTTCCGGCTTCTTTGGGTAAATACCAAGGAGTATGATTGCTGGATCATATTGAAAGAGTATTTTTTGTTTTGTAAGAAACTGTGTTTGAGGATTCCATGGATATATCCTCTAGATCACACCTTCTTTCCTAAGCCAAAACCAGTATACTATCAGTAATAAGCCTGTCAAAGGCATTCTTCATTTCTGTTACAGTGTTTTTGATCTCTAGTTTTTTGTTGTTGTTGTTGTTCTTTCTTAGGATTTTCATCTCTCTGCTTACATTGCCTACCTGTTCTTGCATGCTGTCTATTTTATCCTTTACTTAAGGATCATTTAGAGCCCTTAGCCTATTACACTTTAGAGCCTTTAGCAATTAATCATAGTTGTTTTAAATTCCTGATCTGATAATTCCAAGATTCCTGCCATTCTGATGCTTGGTTTGTTTCTTCAAATTGTGTTTTTTGCCTTTTGGTATGGCTCGTAACTTTTTCTTGATAGCCAGACATGATGTACTGTGTAAAAGAAACTAGTGTATATAGGCCTTTAGCAGTGTGGTGGTGAGGTGTGGAGAAAGGGGAAGCATTCCATAATCCTGTGATTAGGTCTGTCTTTTAGTGAGCCTATGCATTTGGACTGTGAACTTCACCAGTGTTTCTCAGTTTTTTTCTCCCCCCTTAGGTGGGAAAGGATGGCTAGAATAGGTGGGAGTTCCGTACATCCCTTCTCCCACGGGAAAGACTAGACTTGACTGGGATTGAATATCCCTTTCCCAGCTCTGTTAATACCCCAGAAGGTTAGACTCTGGCTAATGAGTTCCCTCTGAGGGCAGGCCTTGTTAAGAAGAGCAGAGTGCTCTGCCTTATTTTAAATGGGTTCCTTTTTCAGTCTCCCTGCTGGAAGCCTAAGGGGATTTTTCTCTTATATTTACTGTGGGAACCTGGTCAAGCTCCCGGAGGTAAATCTCACTTGGGGGGCCCTGTGTCTGGGTCCCCTGGAGTTTTTAACTGTCAGAGTTGTCATACTGAATCTCTAGCCATTTGTCAATTACAGTTCAGGTTTTCCTACCCCAGCACTGGTTCCTGAGGTAGTTTCCACTTGTATGTCTGTTCCAGTAAAGTGTGACTCCCTGTTTTCACCTGTCTCTCCAGTCTTGGGGGCCTCAGTTTGCCCTGGGTCCTCCTCTGTGTCAGAGATCCAAGAAGACTTGTTGATTTCTGTCTGTTCAGCAAAAAGCTGAACTTCTTTCTCACTTTAAGGGTATTCCTACATTTTTACAGCACTTTTTTTTTATAAAGATTCTATACTTTAATTCATTATTTATTTATTTATTTATTTATGGTTGCATTGGGTCTTTGTTGCTGTGCGCGGGCTTTCTCTAGTTGTGGCGAGCGGGGGCTACTCTTGGTTGCGGTGCGCAGGCTTCTCATTGCAGTGGCTTCTCTTGTTGTGGAGCACAGGCTCTAGGCGCGCAGGCTTCAGTAGTTGTGGCATGTGGGCTTCAGTAGTTGTGGCTAATGGGCTTTAGAGCGCAGGCTCAGTAGTTGTGGCGCACGAGCCTAGTTGCTCTGTGGCATGTGGGATCTTCCTGGACCAGGGCTCGAACCTGTGTCCCCTGCATTGGCAGGCGGATTCTTAACCACTGTGCTACCAGGGAAGCCCTACATTACTTTTAATAGTTTAATTTTTTACATTTAAATAATCTGAAAGGCATATCTTTGTAAGATAAGACTTGAGGACTCTTAACTCTATTAATAATTTAAAAAATATTTAGCATTGATTAATAAGTGTTTTGTCCTTTCCCAGGTTCTTTCAGAACTTTTGAATTGTAAACAATTGTTTTAAGGGCTAATTATCCAATTTTGAAATAATTGGAAGCCTATTCTGTTGTTTACCCTCTCTAAACCTTAGACTAATTTTTAACCTTTTTCTGGATCCCAGCCAAGCATTATCAGTATTGCAGGTGAAGTAAAAATTTGGAATTCCGGATGAATTTTACTTATCCACTGGTGCCATTATAATAAAAAATTGAGAATTGACTCTACTGCAATGTTCTTTTCCTCCCTGTGCATATACTTCTTTGAAATTCAGGAAGGGAACTTTTTTTTTTTTTTTTTTTTGCGGTTCACGGGCCTCTCACTGTTGTGGCCTCTCCCATTGCGGAGCACAGGCTCCGGACGCGCAGGCTCAGCGGTCATGGCTCACGGGCCCAGCCGTTCCGCGCCATGTGGGATCTTCCCGGACCAGAGCACAAACCCATGTCCCCTGCATCGGCAGGCGGACTCTCAACCACTGCGCCACCAGGGAAGCCCGGAAGGGAACTTTTGACTTTTTATTATAATTAGTTTGGAAGTACTTTGAATGAAATTATTAAAATATATTTGTGACCTATCCTTAAAGACTATGGAGTAAATGATTATGCAGCCCACTTGAAAAGGAGAGTTTAATTAACAGTTCTGTTAGTGAGACAGGTTTTCCAGCTGTTAGCTTAGATTGCTTGATATGATTTGGAAAATTTACATGTTAGGTAATAGATACGTTTTCCTATTTTCAGGTTTGGTCGGAGATTGGAAAAGGCTTTCTAGATGGATCACTTGATAAAAGTACAACTCGGAAAAAACAATATGAAGATGGTAAGTTTTATCACTATTAATTTTTAGTAAGGACTAAAGGAAATGTGCCCTAATTTTAATAGGGCTATGTCTGATTTATGAACTTATAGGTCATGTATATTTTCTTCCTTTATTTATTTATTTTTTTAAACTTTATTGGAGTATAATTGCTTTCCAATGGTGTGTTAGTTTCTGCTTTATAACAAAATGAATCAGTTATACATATACGTATGTTTCCATATTCTTCCCTCTTGCGTCTCCCTCCCTCCCACGCTCCCTATCCCACCCCTCCAGGTGGTCACAAAGCACCGAGCTGATCTCCCTGTGCTATGCAGATGCTTCCCACTAGCTATCTACCTTACGTTTGGTAGTGTATATATGTCCATACCTCTCTCTCGCTTTGTCACAGCTTACACTTCCCCCTCCCCATATCCTCAAGTCCATTCTCTAGTAGGTCTGTGTCTTTATTCCTGTCTTACCCATGGGTACTTCATGACATTTTTTTTTCTTAAATTCCATATATATGTGTTAGCATACGGTATTTGTCTTTCTCTTTCTGACTTACTTCACTCTGTATGACAGACTCTAGTTCCATCCACCTCACTACAAATAACTCGGTTTCATTTCTTTTTAAACCTGGATAATATTCCATTGTATATATGTGCAACATCTTCTTTATCCATTCATCTGTCAATGGATATTTAGGTTGCTTCCATGTCCTGGCTATTGTAAATAGAGCTGCAATGCACATTGTGGTACATGACTCTTTTTGAATTATGGTTTTCTCAGGGTATATGCCCAGGAGTGGGATTGCTGGGTCATATGGTAGTTCTATTTGTAGTTTTTTAAGGAACCTCCATACTGTTCTCCACAGTGGCTGTATCAATTTACATTCCCACCAACAGTGCAAGAGTGTTCCTTTTTCTCCACACCCTCTCCAACATTTATTGTTTCTAGAATTTTTGATGATGGCCATTCTGACTGGTGTGAGATGATATCTCATTGTAGTTTTGTTTTTTTTTTTTTTTTTTGTGGTACACGGGCCTCTCACTGTTGTGGTCTCTCACGTTGAGGAGCACAGGCTCCAGGTGTGCGGGCTCAGCGGCCATGGCTCACAGGCCCAGCCGCTCCGTGGCATGTGGGATCTTCCCGGGACGGGGCACGAACCCGTGTCCCCTGCATTGGCAGGCGGACTCTCAACCACTGCGCCACCAGGGAAGCCCCTCATTGTAGTTTTGATTTGCATTTCTCTAATGATTAATGATGTTGAGCATTCTTTCATGTGTTTGTTGGCAGTCTATATATCTTCTTTGGAGAAATGTCTATTTAGGTCTTCTGCCCATTTTTGGATTGGGTTGTTTGTTTTTTTGTTATTGAGCTGCATGAGCTGCTTATAAATTTTGGAGATGAATCCTTTGTCAGTTGCTTCATTTGCAAATAGTTTCTCCCATTCTGAGGGTTGTCTTTTGGTCTTGTTTATGGTTTCCTTTGCTGTGCAAAAGCTTTGAAGTTTCATTAGGTCCCATTTGTTTATTTTTGTTTTTATTTCCATTTCTCTAGGAGGTGGGTCAAAAAGGATCTTGCCGTGATTTATGTCATAGAATGTTCTGTCTATGTTTTCCTCTAAGAGTTTGATAATTTCTGGCCTTACATTTAGGTCTTTAATCCATTTTGAGCTTATTTTTGTGTATGGTGTTAGGGAGTGATCTAATCTCATACTTTTACATGTACCTGTCCAGTTTTCCCAGCAACACTTCTTGAAGAGGCTGTCCTTTCTCCACTGTACATTCCTGCTTCCTTTATCAAAGATAAGGTGACCATATGTGCGTGGGTTTATCTCTGGACTTTCTATCCTGTTCCATTGATCTTTCTGTTTTTGTGCCAGTACCATACTGTCTTGATTACTGTAGCTTTGTAGTATAGTCTGAAGTCAGGGAGCCTGATTCCTCCAGCTCCGTTTTTTGTTCTCAAGATTGCTTTGGCTATTCGGGGTCTTTTGTGTTTCCGTACAAATTGTGAAATTTTTTGTTCTAGTTCTGTGAAAAATGCCAGTGGTAGTTTGATAGGGATTGCACTGAATCTTAGATTGCTTTGGGTAGTAGAGTTATTTTCACAATGTTGATTCTTCCAATCCAAGAACATGGTATATCTCTCCATCTATTTGTATTATGTTTAATTTCTTTCATCAGTGTCTTATAATTTTCTGCATATAGGTCTTTTGTCTCCTTAGGTAGGTTTATTCCTAGATATTTTATTCCTTTTGTTCCAGTGGTAAATGGGAGTGTTTTCTTGATTTCACTTTTAGATTTTTCATCATTAGTGTACAGGAATGCCAGAGATTTCTGTGCATTAATTTTGTATCCTGCTACTTTATCAAATTCATTGATTAGCTCTAGTAGTTTTCTGGTAGCATCTTTAGGATTCTCTATGTATAGTATCATGTCATGTGCAAACAGTGACAGCTTTACTCTTTTTTTCCAATTTGGATTCCTTTTATTTCCTTATCTTCTCTGGTTGCTGTGGCTAAAACTTCCAAAACTATGTTGAATAAGAGTGGTGAGAGTGGGCAACCTTGTCTTGTTCCTGATGTTAGTGGAAATGCTTTCAGTTTTTCACCATTGAGGATGATGTTGGCTGTGGGTTTGTCATATATGGCCTTTATTATGTTGAGGAAAGTTCCGTCTGTGCCTCCTTTCTGCAGGGTTTTTACCATAAATGGGTGTTGAATTTTGTCGAAAGCTTTCTCTGCATCTATTGAGATTATCATATGGTTTTTCTCCTTCAGTTTCTTAATATGATGTATCACGTTGATTGATTTGTGTATACTGAAGAATCCTTGCATTCCTGGAATACACCCCACTTGATCATGGTGTATGATCGGTTTAATGTGCTGCTAGATTCTGTTTGCTAGTATTTTGTTGAGGATTTTTACATCTATGTTCATCAGTGATATTGGCCTGTAGTTTTCCTTCTTTGTGATATCCTTGTCTGGTTTTGGTATCAGGGTGATGGTGGCCTCGTAGAATGAGTTTGGGAGTGTTCCTCCCTCTGCTATATTTTGGAAGAGTTTGAGAAGGATAGATGTTAGCTCTTCTCTAAATGTTTGATAGAATTCGCCTGTGAAGCCATCTGGTCCTGGGCTTTTGTTCGTTGGAAGATTTTTAATCACATTTCAATTTCAGTGTTTGTGATTGGTCTGTTCATATTTTCTGTTTCTTCCTGATTCAGTCTTGGCAGGTTGTGCATTTCTAAGAATTTGTCCATTTCTTCCAGGTTGTCCTTTTTATTGGCATAGAGTTGCTTGTAGTAATCTCTCATGATCTTTTGTATTTCTGCAGTGTCAGTTGTTACTTCTCCTTTTTCATTTCTAATTCTACTGATTTCAGTCTTCCCCGTTTTTTTCTTGATGAGTCTGGCTAATGGTTTATCAATTTTGTTTATCTTCTCAAAGAATCAGCTTTTAGTTTTATTGATCTTTGCTATCATTTCCTTCATTTCTTTTTCATTTATTTCTGATCTGATGTTTATGATTTCTTTCCTTCTGCTAACTGTGGGGTTTTTTTGTTCTTCTTTCTCTAGTTGCTTTAGGTGCAAGGTTAGGTTGTTTATTCGAGATGTTTCCTGTTTCTTAAGGTAGGATTGTATTGCTTTAAACTTCCCTCTTAGAACTGCTTTTGCTGCATCCCATAGATTTTGGGTCGTCGTGCCTCCTTTGTCAGTTGTTTCTAGGTATTTTTTGATTTCCTCTTTGATTTCTTCAGTGATCACTTCGTTGTTAAGTAGTGTATTGTTTAGCCTCCATGTGTTTGTATATTTTACAGATCTTTTCCTGTAATTGATATCTAGTCTCATAGCATTGTGGTCGGAAAAGATACTTGATACAATTTCAATTTTCTTAAGTTTACCAAGGCTTGATTTGTGACCCAAGATATGATCTGTCCTGGAGAATTCTCCATTAGCACTTGAGAAAAACATGTATTCTGTTGTTTTTGGATGGATTGTCCTATGAATATCAATTAAGTCCCTCTTGTTTAATGTATCATTTAAAGCTTGTGTTTCCTTATTTTTTTCATTTTGGATGATCTGTCCATTGGTGAAAGTGGGGTGTTAAAGTCCCCTACTATGAATGTGTTACTGTCGATTTCCCTTTTTATGACTGTTAGTATTTGCCTTATGTATTGAGGTGCTCCTATGTTGGGTGCATAAATATTTACAATTGTTATATCTTCTTCTTGGATCGATCCCTTGATCATTATGTAGTGCCCTTCTTTGTCTCTTCTAATAGTCTTTATTTTAAAGTCTATTTTGTCTGATATGAGAATGCTACTCCAGCTTTCTTTTGGTTTCCATTTGCATGAAATATCTTTTTCCATCCCCTTACTTTCAGTCTGTATGTGTCTCTAGGTCTGAAGTGGGTCATAGACAGCAAATATATGGGTCTTGTTTTTGTATCCATTCAGCCAATCTGTGTCTTTTGGTGCAAGCATTTAGTCCATTTACATTTAAGGTAATTATCGACATGTATGTTCCTATTCCCATTTTCTTAGCTGTTTTGGGTTCGTTATTGTAGGTCTTTTCCTTCTCTTGTGTTTCTTGCCTAGAGAAGTTCCTTTAGCAGTTGTTGTAAAGCTGGTTTGTTGGTGCTGAACTCTCTCAGCTTTTGCTTGTCTGTAAAGGTTTTAATTTCTCCATCAAATCTGAATGAGATCCTTGCTGGGTAGAGTAATCTTGGTTGCAGATTTTTCTCCTTCATCACTTTAAATATGTCCTGCCAGTCCCTTCTGGCTTGCAGAGTTTCTGCTGAAAGATCAGCTGTGAACCTTATGGGGATTCCCTTGTGTGTTATTTGTTGTTTTTCCCTTGCTGCTTTTAATATGTTTTCTTTGTATTTAATTTTTGACAGTTTTGATTAATATGTGTCTTGGCATATTTCTCCTTGGATTTATCCTGTATGGGACTCTCTGTGCTTCCTGGACATGATTAACAATTTCCTTTCCCATATTATGGAAGTTTTCAACTATAATCTCTTCAAATATTTTCTCAGTCCCTTTCTTTTTCTCTTCTTCTTCTGGAACCCCTATAATTTGAATGTTGGTGCGTTTAATGTTGTCCCAGAGGTCTCTGAGACTGTCCTCAGTTCTTTTCATTCCTTTTTCTTTATTCTGCTCTGCAGTATTTATTTCCACTATTTTATCTTTCAGATCACTTATCTGTTTTTCTGACTCAGTTATTCTGCTATTGATCCCATCTAGAGTATTTTTAATTTCATTTATTGTGTTGTTCATCGTTGTTTGTTTCATCTTTAGTTCTTCTAGGTCCTTGTTAAATGTTTCTTGAATTTTGTCTATTCTATTTCCAAGATTTTGGATCATCTTTACTATCATTATTCTGAATTCTTTTTCAGGTAGACTGCCTAATTCCTCTTCATTTGTTAGGTCTGGTGGGTTTTTATCTTGCTCCTTTATCTGCTGTGCATTTCTCTGTCTTCTCATTTTGCTTAACTTACTGTGTTTGGGGTCTCCTTTTTGCAGGCTGCAGGTTCGTAGTTCCCATTGTTTTTGGTGTCTGTCCCCAGTGGCTAAGGTTGGTTCAGTGGGTTGTATAGGCTTCCTGGTGGAGGGGACTAGTGCCTGTGTTCCGGTGGATGAGGCTGGATCTTGTCTTTCTGGTGGGCAGGTCCATGTCTGGTGGTGTGTTTTGGGGTGTCTGTGGACTTATGATTTTAGGCAGCCTCTCTGCTATTGGGTGGGGTTGTGTTCCTGTCTTGCTAGTTGTTTGGCATAGGATGTCCAGCACTGTAGCTTGCTGGTCGTTGAGTGAAGCTGGGTGCTGGTGTTGAGATGGAGATCTCTGGGAGATTCTCGCCCTTTGATATTATGTGGAGCTGGGAGGTCTCCTGTGGACCAGTGTCCTGAAGTTGGCTCTCGCACCTCAGAGGAGAGGCACAGCATTGACTCCTGGCTGCAGCATCCACATGGCTCAGAGTAAAAGGGAAAGAAGATAAAGTACAATAAAATAAAGTAATTTAAAATATAATAAAGTTATTAAAATAAAGAAATAATTATTAAGAGAAAAAAATATAAAAGAAAACGGACGGATAGAACCCTTGGACAAGTGGTGGAAGAAAGCTATACAGACAAAATCTCACACAGAAGCATACACATACACACTCACAAAAAGAGGAAAAGGGGAAAAAATCATAAATCTTGCTCTCAAAGTCCACCTCCTCAGTTTGGGATGATTCGTTGTCTATTCATGTATTCCACAGCTGCAGGGTACATCGAGTTGATTGTGGAGCTTTAATCCGCTGTTTCTGAGGCTGCTGGGAGAGATTTCCCTTTCTCTTCTTTGTTCTCACAGCTCCCAGGGGCTCAGCTTTGGATTTGGCCATGCATATGCGTGTAGGTGCAGGAGGGCGTCTGTTCGTCGCTCAGACAGGACGGGGTTAAAGGAGCTGCTGATTCGGGGGCTCTAGCTTACTCAGGCCGTGGGGAGGGAGGGGTACGGATGCGGGGCGAGCCTGCAGAGGCAGAGGCCGGCATGACGTTGCACCAGCATGAGGCGCGCCATGCGTTCTCCCGGAGAAGTTGTCCCTGGATCCCGGGACCTTGGTGGTGGCGGGCTGCACAGGCTCCCCGTAAGGGGGGCGTGGATAGTGACCTGTGTTCGCACACAGGCTTCTTGGTGGCGGCAGCAGCATCCTTAGCGTCTCATGTCCGTCTCTGGGGCCCGCGCTTCTAGCTGCGGCTCGCGACCGTCTCTGGAGTTCCTTTAAACAGCGCTCTTAATCCCCTCTCCTCACGCAGCAGGAAACAAAGAGGGAAGAAAAAGTCTCTTGCCTCTTCCGGAGCTCCAGACTTTTCCCCGGACTCCCTGCCGGCTAGCTGGGGCGCACTAACCCCCTGTAGGCTGTGTTTACGCCGCAACCCCAGTCCTCTCCCTGCGCTCCAACCGAAGCCGGAGCCTCAACTCCCAGCCCCACCCTCCCTGGAGGGTGAGCAGACAAGCCTCTCGCGCTGGTGAGTGCCGGTCGGCCCTGACCCTCTGTGCGGGAATCTCTCCGCTTTGTTCGCCGCACCCCTGTTGCTGTGCTCTCCTCCGCGGCTCCGAAGCTTCCCCCTCAGCCACCCGCAGTCTGCGCCCGCGAAGGGGCTCCTAGTGTGTGGAAACCTTTCCTCCTTCTCTGCTCCCTCCCCCTGGTGCAGGTTCCGTCCCTATCTTTTTGTCTCTGTTTATTTTTTCTTTTGCCCTACCCAGGTACGTGGGGGGTGTCTTGCCTTTTGGGAGGTGTGAGGTCTGCTGACAGCGTTCAGTAGGTGTTCTGTAGGAGTTGTTCCACGTGTAGATGTATTTCTGGTGTATATGTGGGGAGGAAGGTGTTCTCCGTGTCTTACTCTTCCGCCATCTTCCCGGCCCTTTATGTTTTTTTCCTACATTTCCTATTGTGAAAGTTTTTCTTAAAAGAAAGGAAAAAGCAGTGAATTAGTAAGTAAACTCTAGCACTCACTGCAGAATGAGGGTGCTGGAGAGCTGGTATAGCCTACAGGATTAATGGAAAGTGTCAGGGGTACAATCCTGGGAAAGTAATTTAAAAATACAAGTTAAGAGTCGTAAATGAGTGAAATTATCTAAAATAAGAAAATATTCATGAAATTTTTTTGTAATGCTACTTCTACAAGTAGAAAACCAAAAAAACTAAATATACAACAATATAGGAATTTCTAAGGAAATAATATCAACATGATAAATCTGTAAGAAATGTAGCAACATAAAAATATTCTTGGCCATTATAACATTGAGTAAAGATATTTTCAAAACTATTTAGCATTGGTTACAACTCTATAAAATCTACACAGAAAAATAGCAATTTTAGTTTAAGATGGCCCCCAACGTGTGCTCCCCCTGTTTTCTTCTTTTTTTTTTTTTTTTTGTGGTACGCGGGCCTCTCACTGTTGTGGCCTCTCCCGTTGCGGAGCACAGGCTCCGGACGCGCAGGCTCAGCGGCCATGGCTCTCGGGCCCAGCTACTCCGCGGCATGTGGGATCTTCCCAGCCCGGGGCACGAACCCGCGTCCCCTGCATCGGCCGGCGGACTCTCAACCACTGCGCCACCAGGGAAGCCCCCCTTTTTTCTTTTGTATTATATCTTCTGTCAGTAATTTAATGATTGTTATTCTTTAATACGTTTATTCTGAGCTGCTGCAATTTTTGTTTTGGAAGTAAGCAGGGCAAATTAAAATACATAGGCTGCATTGGAATAATGGATTATTTTTCATGGATAATAGTATTGCTTCCCAAGATTCTCTTCCTTCATTCTTTCAACAAATATTTATTGAGGCCTGTATGTGCTAGGCACTATTCTATGTATGTATAGGAGACAAAAAATCCGTGTCCCCGGACTTCCCTGGTGGCGCAGTGGTTGAGAGTCCGCCTGCCGATGCAGGGGACTCGGGTTTGTGCCCCGGTCCAGGAAGATCCCACATGCGGCGAAGCGGCTGGGCCCATGAGCCATGGCCGCTGAGCCTGTGTGTCCGGAGCCTGTGCTCTACAACGGGAGAGGCCACAACAGTGAGAGGCCCGTGTACCGCAAAAAAAAAAAAAAAATCCCTGTCCTCTGGGGGTTTACCATTCTGGTGATTCCTTCAGTTCCAGCGTAAGTCTAGAAAAGCCAATTTAATGGACACGTTTTCTGCTATCTGCTAGTCTACCATTCTGACTATCTTGATGGATGCATTTGGATTAATTACCCTTAATAAAAAATGTATTTTACAAATATTGGTTTTAATTTATATAAAAGGAAAATTAATAATTTATATTCTTTGATTCTAAATAAAAGTAGATTGTCTAGTATGATATGCTCCTTGAACTGTAACATGGGCATAGATCAAATTTGAGCTTTTATTGAAAATGATTATGTTTTGGTATTTGTATGAGTGGAAACTCATGGCTGGGTCACTTCTTCTTCTGTTTTAAGTAAGTAATTCTCAACCTGGTCTGTACATTAGAATCACTTTGGGAACTTAGAACAAAACGAAAAATATTGAAGATCAGGCCCCACCCTAAATCAGTTTATTCAGAATATGGGATAGAGGTGCTTTGGTTGTTAGATCTTTTTTTTTTTTTAATAAAAGCTCTCCAGATTATCCTCATGTACTTGTATGATAGAGAATGTACAGCAGTAGTTCCCAAACTTTGCTGCACATTGAATCTTTTAAACTTTTTTGAAGCTTGACTTTTGCTCCTGAACATTCAGATTTAATTGGTACAAGGTGTGGTTTATATTTTATGATTTGTTTTTTAAAAAAGCTTCCTAGGTGATTGTAATGTAAGCAACGTTTGTGAACCATTGCAGTACAGTGTTAACAATTTCTCATTTTAATCACTAACGTGTTATTAGATTCCTTCAATTCTATAAATAATGAAGATCTAGAATATCCTGGTATGTTTTTCGTCCTGGGGAGGTGTCAGTGAACAAAACAAACAAAAATTCCTCTCCTTGTGGCACCACATTCTAGTGGGAAGAGGCAGATGAGAACCTGAATAAGTAAACTGAATAGTGTGTTAAAAGATGAAAGTTGCTATGGAGAAAATTAAATCAGGAAGGGGGATAGGAAGTGCTAGGGGTGGGGAGATTATTAGGAAAGGCCTCACCAAGATCAGGTGACTTGAGCAAAGACTTGCAAGAGATAAGGAAACCAGTCCATGCAGATCATGTGTATATCCATAACAAGTAGTTGCAAAATCCTTGAGGTAGGATTCTTCCTGATATATTTGAGGTACATCAGGGAGCTGTGTGCCTGGAGTGAAATGAGTCAGAAGAAAAATAGAAGGAAATGAGACCAGAAAGATTGGGGGGACGGAACAGATTTTGTCTGGCTTAGGTATGACTAGGTTGCTACTGTGAGATAGGAAGAAGCCACTGGAAGATTTTGAGCAGAATTATGAATCTGAGTTATATTTTTAAAGGATTACTCTGGCTGCTGTCATAAAGGGGCTCAGAGCAGAAGCAGGGAGACTAATTAGGGGGCTACTGCAATGAACCAGGCAAGAAAAATAATTTGGCTTGGACGAGGTGACGGGTAGCAGAAAATATAAAATTTTTTAAAAAAGAGTAAGAGAGATTAATTCTGTATTTTGAAGGTTAGAGCCACCAACATTGACTGCCAGATTAGATATGGGGTATAAGAGAGAAGGAGACACCAGAGTTTTAGGCCTGAGTAATTGGAAAATGAAGTTAATAGGAAATAAGATGGGACAGACTGTAGAAAGATCCAGTTGTGAGGCGAAAGATCACGACTTCAGTTTTGGATGTGTTTATGTTTAGTATGCTTCAGACGTCGAAGTGGAGATATTGAGTTGATTGTCAGTTATATGAAACTGAAGTTCAGGGGAAAGAGATCCTAAATGGAAATATAAATTTGGAAGTGTTCAGTACATAGATTGTACTTAAAGCTTTGAGAATGGTGATCACCAAGGTAATGAATATAAGTAGAAAAAGAGGAGAGGTCCAAGAAAAGAGATCCCTGACCTTGGGCATTCTGTCATTAAGAAATTTGAGAGGTGAGAAGGAATCGACAAAGGATACTGAGAATGAGCTGGCAGTAAAGTGTGGAGTCCAGGAGAGTGTGGAATCCTAGGAGCCAAATGAAAAAGTTCTTCCTACAGAGTAAGTGACCAGCATCAGATGCTATGATAGGTCAAGTAAGATGGGGCCTGAGAAATCTGTGGATAATTTTCTTGATAGTTGGATTAATCTTCCAAATGTCAGAAATTTACTTTTCTGATTATTTCACATCTGTTTCAGTCTCTAAATGAGTGCTGATTTGGGAGAACAATGGAGTTAAGAGGACAGAATTTAGAGGGAAGGTGAATAATACCAGGGGAGGGATATATGTGTAAAAGGCCTTTAAGGGGCTAGCATTGTTCTATTTCTCGACCTGGGTGTTTGATTTACAGTTGTTTGTTAAATTGTGCATGTATGTTTTATTCACTTTTTGGTGTATATGTTAAATTTAGCAAAAAGAAGAAAAGTAAGTAGATGAGTTTAAACATAAATTAGCTTTTAAAGCATTACTGGTTACTACTTTTAACTTTGAAAGTTTTATTCTGCACATAGGAACATTGTAGAGATACAGAAAAATGTTCAATCCTCACAAATGCTTATATTCTAAAATCTTTTCTTGTTTTTCTTCTCTAAGCCCTTATGCAACTGGAATCTATTTTAAAGAAAATCATAAAGGAACGAAAAGGAAGGAACTTCAGTGAACATATTTTCATTGACTCCTTAGTACAGGGGGACCTTAATGACCAACAGGTGATGTAATTGTTAAATGTTTATCAAACAAAAGATAATCAGACATGTATAGAGTGTGCTTTTTATCCACTTTAATTAACCCAGACTCCCTCCTAGAATTCAATGGCTTTTTTCTTTTTTTTTTTTTTTTGCGGTACGCGGGCCTCTCACTGTTGTGGCCTCTCCTGTTGCGGAGCGCAGGCTCAGCAGCCATGGCTCACGGGCCCAGCCGCTCCGCAGCATGTGGGATCTTCCCGGACCGGGGCACGAACCCATGTCCCCTGCATCGGCAGGCGGACTCTCAACCATTGCGCCACCAGGGAAGCCCCTTTTTTCTTTTTTATTGTACATCATCCAGAAATAGTATTTAGTATTTAGTCTCCTGTTATTTAGTTCTTTGAAGCAACTATATAGTATTTAATATTTGAGTAAGCAAATATCGAACCAAAGTTCTCTGACTGTAAAAGAGGAGGACTTGGATAAGCCTGTACTGACTAAGCTGCTCTGCCTACATTACCAGGTGTGGCAGCTTGGCTTGTTCCCAGTGTGTCTGTCACCCGAGCACACCACTGGGATATTGTGTGTTTGTGGTGTTGTCAGGCAAAGGACAGGAGTGGAGCTGTTACTGCCACACCTACCTGTTCAATGTAGGAATCTTCTCCCCTACTCTATGCATGCAAGTGCTCATAGACAAAAGCAGTTTTCTGGGTGTGTGTGGGTGCAGAAATTATATCAGGATCCAGGACAGTGGCAGGCTCTTCACTGTTCCTGAGTCTTCGTTCTGCTCTAGGCCAAGCTAGAACGATAGCACTGAACCAGTTTGTTTGATGTATCATGAGCCAGTAATATTACTGGGTAAGTGTTCACTGTATCAAAAATGCAGTGCAGTGTTTCGGTTGGTTTTTTCATTATATAGATTTTCTTTAAGTGAAAACCTCATAAAGAAGTAACATGTTTTCCCTTTCCTTAACTCCCATTTTGTATTCTAGGTGATTTTACTAGGGCCTAATATAGGCCACCTTACATTTCACACTTTCTAAACTTAGTTTTGTTTCCTAGATCCTAGAAGACAGTATGATATTTTCTCTGGCCAGTTGCATAATAACTGCAAAATGTAAGTATAAATTGATTTCTGTTTGAGATAGGTTATAAAATATACAAGGATAAAGCTATTCTAAAATAAAGGAAACACTGTTTGCAAGACCTCTTTATAACTTCCCTTCGTTCTTCTTTTTTTATTCTTGTTTGAAAGGCTTGATTCACACAGGCACCTTTTTTTTTTTGAACCCCAGATGCTCTGTGCCACCTCTGAACATTGCCATAAATTTCTTGACACAGTTTATGGATTGTGAATTCTAGTTAGTGCCTTTAAAATGAACTGCTATTGACATCTTTCCAGCCAGAGCTGTGAGCTTTTCAATTTCCTGCTGTGGCTTTTCACTTTGTCTTCAATCTAGTCTGCTATTATTAAGACCTACCAGCAGAGGATATAGGCCACAGAAATCATGATTTAAAAAGAACTCTTCTCTTGGTGGAATTGAAGGTGATTATTATTTAAAATTCTAAAATGGGTGATATATTTCTAGTTTCCTTACTGGTTTTTAGTTTATCAGACTACCATTTGTTTAAACAGTATTTGTAAAAATTTGTATAATCCATAAAAATATACTGACATAAAATGCTAAAGGAGGTATTAAAACATCAGTTTAAAATCTAAAGAATTTATGTTAACTTGAAGGATTTCACTCATAACTCTTTCTGTTAAGAAAATTTTAAAAAGGATGAGTATAAATGTAAACTTCCTGTATTTCTTCTTTGTAAAATTTTTGATATCTAGACATGTCCAGATATTATAGATTAAATGGAATTTAGGTAAGCATGTGTCAAAAATAATGTATCAAACCTTTTAAATACTTGTTTAAAAATTTATTACATTAAAATATATCTTTGCTGAAGACCTTCAAAAAATCTGAATCATTTATACTCTGGATACCATAAAAAGTGACCATTTCCAAGGTTGATTTAATATTTTAAACTTTTTTGCAGTTTTTAGGGGGAATTTTCAGAGTATTGCTATTTCTTTGCATGTGGGTTGGTTATTTTTTAAGACATCTCTGAAATTTTGAGAGTCAAGATCGGCAGGAAAACTTAATTAAAGTCCCTCCTCTGCGACTTAGCAAGTCTTAGCCTAGAGCAAGATACTGAACTCTGCATCTTTCCTTTTCTAAAATAAGGGTGACCTCCAAGGTATCTTTCAACTATAAAATGGTGTCTTGATTCAATAGTATAATTAAAGAACATTAAGTGGCTTAAAATCCCATTTTAAAGCTATCCCCTCTGTCATACTCTTTAATAGAGTTGTACAAAAGAACCAATGTTTGAGGTTATTAAGTGAATACAGTTAAATTAATTTTAAGTGATAATCTAGTCAATCAGTGTATATGAGTGCCTACTGTATGCAAATACTTGTGCTAAATCTTTCAATATTATATATTACTACATATTGTTGTAAAATTGCATACATGTACATATTGTACACTGTCCACGTAAGTTTTCATGTCACTTGTGAAATAGAAATTCTGCAGTTCACTCAAAAGCCATAATAAAGAAACATATGTAGGAAAAAGTTAAGGTCTGCTACTCCTATGTGTTTTATGAACTCTGGGTGTGAGTAAATTATCAAAATAATTGAGCATGAGGTAGCTGTTGATTTTATTGATAATATTTAGTGCAGAAAGTGAATTATGTATTTTCCAGGCATTGGAATTGGATGGTAAGTGACTTAGGTGAATATTTAAAAAAATTAACTTTGAGATAAATTTAAACCAGCCCTTTAGCTCAGGAAAGAGATAATTAATAAGCAGAAGTAGAAATTATTAAATGCATTTTAAGAAGTACTTGACATAGAAAAAGTAGAGCTGTACATAGAGTCATATCAAGCATAGTCTAGGGAAAGAGATATTATGTGTCTGGATGGTTCCATTTGAACAGTTGTAATCCCAGTGGATTCCTAAAGGGAATATAACTACTGTTTTCCTCTGTTTTATGTTCATCATATAATTAATTTTCTTACCTTTTAATTTCCCCAGTGATTATAATCCATAGCCATTTTAAGCAAAAGTAAGCCATAAGCTAGTGATCTTCCAGTGTTGATGTTCATCAAAGTAATTGTGGTATTTGTTAGAAATATAGAACCCTGGACCACACCCTAAACCTACTGAGTCAGGATCTGTGGATGGTGGGGTTGTGCCATCAGCAACCTCCCAGAAGAGTTTTGAGAACCACTGTCCTAAGCAATAATCAGTCTCAGTTCTTGAACCAGTGTATCTACCTTTACAAGTAAAAATTTAGAGTAATGATTTGTAGGTAAATCTCCTGCTACTTTGATTTGTATGAATCATTTAATTAAAGCTCCTGAGGAAATTGATAAATCTTTTTTTTTTTTTTTTTTTTTTTTTTTTTGGCGGTACGCGGGCCTCTCACTGTTGTGGCCTCTCCCGTTGCGGAGCACAGGCTCCGGACGCGCAGGCCCATCGGCCATGGCTTACGGGCCCAGCCGCTCCGCGGCATGTGGGATCTTCCCGAACCGGGGCACGAACCCGTGTCCCCTGTGTCTGCAGGCGGACTCCCAGCCACTGTGCCACCAGGGAAGCCCAGATAAATCAATTTTTTGATTTTACAAGGTCGATTGAACCAAACAGTTCATCACAGTTACCAACATCTAACACTTCCCCAGATGTGAAGTTTATTTATTATCATTACTATTTTATCTAAGGTAAAATGTATTAAGTGCCTTTGATTACTTGCCAGTTTTAAGAAAGAAATCTAGATTTCACTATCTCTTTTTGGGAATATTCTGTAAATATTCATGTTCTGTTCAATGAAGTACAAATCTTGTGAACAGTCTTGTTTCATCTTTTCATAGCATTTATGTATCTTTTGTATCAGAAAAAAAGGAAAATACCAAAAAATAATAAATTCGTTTCTTATTCTGCACCCAAACTATGAATTAGCTGCATTCATTGTTATTAATATAAATTTTCACTTAGTGTGTACCTGGGCAGTTTGTTTTTTAACCACCTATGAAGAAGTTCAGAGAAAACTATATGAAGAGATAGACCAAGTTTTTGGGAAGGGACCTGTAACTCCAGAGAACATTGAGGAGCTCAGGTAAGAACACAATAAGAGGAAAGAGGAGATCATTAAAGGGTAAATTTGAGTTGGTTTATCTAATTTAAAGCTAATGCTAATATCTAGGAAAGCTATATATTTTTACAGGACTTAAAGTATTTACATACAGATTTTAATGGATAACTTAACTTGCTTTTTAAAATCTTAAGGTACTTTTGGGAAACCTTTACATGAGCCTGTATAAAATAGTATCAGTGATACCTAATAAGTGGAACTTCCACACCTTGTTGGTACAAATGCAGAATGGTACAGTTCTGTTAGAAAACAATGTGGCAGGATCTTATGAAGTTAAACATACCATATGACTCAGCAGTTCTCCTAGGCATTTACCCGAGAGAAATGAAAACATATGTCACACAGAGACCTGTATGCAAACATTTATAGTAATACTATTTATGATAGCAAAAACTGGAAGTAGTCCAAATGTTCATCAACTGGTAAATAGATAAATTGTGTTATATCTATACAAGGAAATGTTACCAAGTAACGAAAAGTAACACAATATCAATACACACAACAACACGGATAAATCTCTTTATGCTAAGTAAAAAAAAAATCAAACACAAAAACTGCCTACAATACGTTTCATTTAGGTGAAATTCTAGAAAAAGCAAAACTATTGTGATAGAAAGTAGATCAGTGGTTGTCTGGGGCCAGAAATGGGGAGGGGATCAATTACAAAGGATCATGAGGAAAGTTTTTTAGGGTGAGGGAAATGCTCTGTATCTTTCTTGTGGTTGTGTTCACACAATTATATACAATTACTAAAATTCATCAAACTGTACAGGTAAAATAGATACTTTTTTTTTTTTGCGGTACGCGGGCCTCTCACTGTTGTGGCCTCTCCCGTTGCGGAGCACAGGCTCCAGACGCGCAGGCTCAGCGGCCATGGCTCACGGGCCTAGCTGCTCCGCGGCGTATGGGATCTTCCCGGACCAGGACACGAACCCGTGTCCCCTGCATCGGCAAGCGGACCCTCAACCACTGCGCCACCAGGGAAGCCCCTAGATACTTTTTTTTATATGTAAGTGATACCTTAATTAAAAAGATTTTTAAAAATAACAGCTGTGACTTCTTAGGGGGTTGGAAGTCTGAGACTGGGTAGCAAGCACCCTTACCTTGGATCATCTTTCAACTATAGAAAAGAAGATAGGGATACAGCCATTGGAAAGAACTCGAAGCTATGGGTTTCACAGGGAGACTTTTGTTACCAATTCTTTAAAATGTAGGAAGCTTTATTACAATTTTAAAAGTAATACATACTTGTTTTTTTAATTTATTTTTTATTTTTAAAATTTTTTAACATTTATTGGAGTATAATTGCTTTACAATGGTGTGTTAGTTTCTGCTTTATAACAGAGTGAATCAGCTATCCATATATCCCCATATCTCTTCCCTCTTACATCTTCCTCCCTCCCACATACTTGTTTTTTGAAGTTTTTATAATACAGAGGTGTATGAAGTGGAAGGTGAATGTCCTTTGTAAAAGAGATAATAATTGTTAACTATCTGTATTGTTTTTCCAGACTTTTTCTATGCATATATACATATGTATTTAACACAAAAAAATTAAAACCATTTAAAAATACAAAACATGTAACTCTTCTGTAAATTCCATTTTTTCTCTAAATGTGCTGTGGACAGCGTTCCTATACGTAGTAACTCCACATCCAATCAGTGACTAAGTTCTGTTGATTTTGCTTTCCAAATAACATTTAGTTGGAAGTTTAGTTTTAGTTCTTTCCATTGCCCCCACTGCCTAGAGCACCATCAACTTGTCTGGGCTATTTCAACAGCCTTGGATTTGCTTCCCTCCTATGCATTCTCCAGATTGCTGTTGGAGCCTGTGACTGTACACTGTAATCGCTTCAACTACTTTAAAAATACACATAACCTATGACCAATCCCAAACCAACAATCTCTTGGCATCAGAAATTTTCAGAAGCTTCTCAGGTGATTCTAATGTGTAGCCAAAGTTGAGAATCACTGTGCTAGTCATCTTTCTATATCTGGGGAGTCATATCTGATCAGACTCCCCGACTTAACATCCTTCAGTGACTTCTGGTTGCCCTTAAGATAAAATTTAAACTCACCAGCTTAGCTTATAAGGCATTTCAGGAGCTAGGCCTTGCATTCCTCTCCCACCTTATCTCATTACTTGTGTCTCTTCATACCCTTGGATTCAGCTGTACTAAATTCTTTTGTTTCTTCAAATGTAAATAAAGCACTCTTTTTTATCTTCTGGCTTTTGTCGAGATTCTCTCTTCCTCCCTCCTCTAGCTAACTCCAGTTTTTTCTGCAGGTCTCAGCCTAAGTGTTTATTTCTCTGCAAAGTCCTTTCTCTAGTTAGGTGCTCTTGCCATGTGTCCCCTAACACCCTGAACTTCCTTTATCAGAACAGTTACTGTGCCCTTTTTTTTTTACTTCTTTTACTTTATGGCCACAGAGGAAGTAGAGGTTAAAGAGAGGCTGGAGAGAACTATTATAAAATTCCAATTAATATCATCAGATAATTTGTGAGCTGTTGTATTCACTGAAACCAGAACAGAACAATCAGAGAAATTTCTGGAATGGAGCAGCTCCACTAGTAGTTTCAAAACCTTCCTGACTATAGTACCCTAAATAAGAAGCCGTGTTTCTAGGAATACACTCAACTGGTTGTGCAGAACAGCCATGTTAAACTAAACTGAGGAGATCTGACATTGACTTCTTTGCCATCCATCTTTTTAATCAACTTTATTGAAGTATAATTTACATATGATAAACTACATTTATTTTATACTCTGCCTTTTATTCTTTGTGTTTACGTTTTTAATATACTGTGGCTTTTTAATTGTTCATTCTTGATGTCCCTTCCTCCGTCCCTTCCCCTGCCAAGTAGACTTTGAAATTCTTTGAGGGTATCTGTCTTGTTCACTGTTGTAGCTCAATATCTAATGCAGTGCTTCTAATGTAGTAGGTACCCAAAAAATATTTGTTCAAAGAGGAAAGGATGTTTCCTCTTGTTTTTGTTGCTTTTAGAAATTACAAAAATCAGCATTCCTATGCTTACATCTTTGCTGATATTTCTGATTGTTTCTATTAATAAGGTTCAACTGGCATTTACTGTGGATCCAACTCGTTATTTCTAATGGATGCATAGTATTGCATTGTATGAGATTATTATTTAAGAGTATATGCAATAGTGTAGTGTTTACGATTAGGGGCTATGGAGTAACAGACTTGGGTTTGAATCCTACCAATACCACTTACCTGCAGTGCACTTTTAAACAATTGCCTCATTTTTAAAATCTGTAAAATTAAAAACTAATAGCATCCATGAGTTTCTTATAAGGATTAAATGAGATACTGCATAGAAAGTATTTAACAGAACTGGCTCATAGCAAGATTTCAGTACATTTTAGCTTTTATTCTCATTGGGAGGCACACTTCATATTTTCATATATATTGCCAAGTTATCCTTCAGAAAGGTTGTACCAATTTCTACTTCCACCAACTGAATATGAATGTCCTTTTCCTTATTTTTTGTTAGTGTTTGTGACAGTACTCTTGTTCATCTTTGCTAATCTGGCAGGTAAAAAAATTCGCTTTGATTGGCAATCTTTCCATTGTTAATGAGGTTGAGTATCATTTCTTAGGTTTCCAGGCCATTTGCATTTTTTCTTTGTTTTTGTGGTTTGCTTTTTTATATTTTCTGTCCATATTTCTATTGGGGTATTTGATCATTTTAATTATGAATTTTTAAAGAGCTTTGATGCATTAAGGATATATTTACTGTAAATATTTTTCCTACTTAGCTTTTAATTTTACTTATGATTGCAAGTATGAAAAAAAAACTTCCATAGTCATATCATTCAATATTTGTGTTTTTCTTTATGGTATCCTTCATTGTTTCAGTATTTTTATAATTTTTAAGTAGAAAAGTCTTTTATTAAAATTTTTATTAAATCTTTTATTAAAAATAAAAGACATTGGGGGCTTCCCTGGTGGCGCAGTGGTTGAGAGTCCGCCTGCCGATGCAGGGGACACAGGTTTGTGCCCCGGTCCGGGAGGATCCCACATGCCACGGAGCGGCTGGGCCCGTGAGCCATGGCCGCTGAGCCTGCGCGTCCGGAGCCTGTGCTCGGCAACAGGAGAGGCTACAACAGTGAGAGGCCCGCGTACCGCAAAGAAAAAAAAAAAAAAAGTTTCTACTCAAAAATTTTAAAAATATTGTTTCGAGTTTTCCTCTGGTACTTTTAAAGTTGTTTTTATTTGTTTAAATCCTTACTCACCTGGACTTTATATACCTCTAATATATAATGTATTTTAAGCAAATAAGAATTACGATATGACTATTTCAAATTAGGAAGGTTATGAAAATTGTTGAATGACACTTTAAAATGTATATACATTTCAAACTGCCTCTCCCAAAATAAAGATCTTCAAAAAAAATTTTTTTTAAACAGGTATTGTCGGCAAGTACTTTGTGAAACTGTTCGGACTGCCAGACTGACCCCAGTTTCTGCCCGGCTTCAAGATATTGAAGGAAAGATTGACAAATTTATCATTCCTAGGGAGGTAGGAAACATTTGGTATACTTAACCCATTCAGCTATTCTTTTCAACTCTGTTAGTGTGTGTTTTTAAATTTTATTGTTTAAAGTGTCCAATAAATGTTGCCTATTGTTAAAGACAAGTGTTTTAAATGACAAAATAATATGCGCTTGTTTTAAGTTCAAACAATATAAAAGAAAGGCTCATTTCTCCACACGTACTACTGTGAATAGTTTAGTGTTTATTTTGTAGGTCTTTTTCTGTATATATGTATTACTCTGTGTGTGTATATACATGTATACGTATGTATTTTAAAAACCAAATTCATATGTGAAAGAGTACTGTATGTATTCTTTAATTTTCTTTTATTGAGTGTACCATGGCAATCGATACAACTGGCACTTACTATGGATCCAACTCATTATTTTTAATGGATGCATAGTATTGCATTGTATGAATGTACCATAATTTATTTAAGCAGTCCCCATTGATGGAAATTTAGATTGACATTAATTTTTTTCATTATTACAAATTGTATACTTGTACTGGTATTGGGAGAGCCTTAGAAAAGGAGTTTGGGGGCCAAACAGCACATGTGTGTAAAATTTAAATTGCCCTCTACAAGGCAGTTTATACTTTGAGCAACAGTGTATGAGAATGTTTTTCCTTTCCCTATTCTTACCACATCTGGATTTATGAACCTTATATGAAAAATTGTCTCTTAATTTGCTTTCCCCTGATCATTGGAGAGATTGAACAGCTTTTCATATATATACTAACAGTTTGTATTTCCTTTAACTTCTTTCTAGTGAGTTTATATGTCTTTTTGTATATTATACATATTAATTCTGTCACTTATATGGCAGATTTTTTTTCCTGTCTGTTATTTATCTTCTACTTGTTTTATGGTGTGTTTTTTGTTTTATTTTTACTGGATACGGGTTTTAAATTTTCATGTAGTGAAGTTTATTATTCCTTTATGGCTTCGATATTTTGTGACATGCTCATCCTTCCCACTGTGAGATCACCAAAATAATGGCCTGTGTTTTCTTCTATTATTTTATTTTTTATTCACTATCTATATTAAAAGAGCATTTAGATAAGTTGGCTGTCTGGGCATCATTTTGTCTCTGTTAGACCTTGAATAACTAGAGTAATTTTTTTTTGCAGACCCTTGTCCTTTATGCCCTTGGAGTGGTGCTTCAGGATCCCAGTACTTGGCCATCACCATACAAGTATGAAATTTCTGTCATTGTCTTTGCAATTATTGATTTTTATGTGTTTGCATGTTTTGTGTTCCTTTTTAAGTTTTGAGGAGAAAATTCAATATGTAACAGGCATATAACAAAAGAAAGCCACTGCCTTCCCTGTGTATCTTCTGCTCACTGCTTTTTCTTTCATGAATCTACTGTCTGCTACCCTTTGTCTCTCCTATTACCACTTCTATCCTAAGATCTATTTAATTACTTAATCTCTACAATTATTCTTTAATTTCAGTGGTATTTTGGAGTTATTTTACTGATAAGTGGGTATTTTTAAATTAATTACTTTATTTTTGGCTGTGTTGGGTCTTTGTTGCTGCACGCGCGCTTTCTCTAGTTGTGGCGAGTGGGTCTACTCTTTGTTCTGGTGCGTGGGCTTCTCATTACAGTGGTTTCTCTTGTTGTAGAGCATGGGCTCTAGGCATGTGGGCTTCAGTAGTTGTGACACGCGAGCTCAGTAGTTGTGCCTTGTGGGTTCTAGAGCGCAGGCTCAGTAGTTGTGGTGCACAGGCTTAGTTGCTCCGCAGCATGTGGGATCTTCCCGTACCAGGTCTCGAACCCAAGTCCCCTGCAATGGCAGGCGGATTCTCAACCACTGCACCACCAGGGAAGCCTGGTAAGTGGGTATTGGTTGTGCAGTTTCTTTATTTTCCTTCTTTTGGCCTCAATTATTAAGCTCTTTAGTCGAATGCAGAAAATAGGTGTTGTGTGTATATTGTTATGTGTGAGAACAGCAAGGGAGGGAAAAGGTGAAGAATAAAGTTGATATTGTTTGCCTCTTAGGTAGGCATCTGGTAAATCTGCCTTAAAGAAATGGGTTAAGATTTACTGCCCTGAAGAAGGTTATTCATTGAGTTGATTGGGACTAAGAGCTGTGTGAAGTGCAGGGGACAGAGTTGATGGCATGTTTGAAATAGTAGAAAAACCTACTTCTGGAATATAAGGATGGGACATTTTAAGTGTTCCTATCATTTTAGTTTTTTATATTACAATAACATTAAAGGGGAATCTATTAATAAATGAAATAGCAGTCCTTCAAAATCTTCTGTAAAAATTAAGTAAATTTTATATTCCAAGGGGCTTTTGTAGCAAAATTAAAGATACACATTGGTTTAAAAAAAAAGTATGCTTATAATTATAAAAAATTAAAATTTCAAACTTTAAAACCTTAAAAAAATTTCATGTGGAAAAATGCCAAGTTTTTGATAAACTTTAGGTGTAATGCGAAAAGCATAAGAACTTTGCTGGAACTTTTGACACTATTCCTACGCTCAGAGCGCTCAGAGAATCTAGATTACAGATTGAAAATACTGAAAGGAGTATATGCTAAAGTGTGGAAATCATTTTTACGAATCAAATGCAGTCAAATTTAAGAAATATTATTAATAGTGTTGTATACCAAGGAAAAGCTTTCTTAGGTTGTGCAGCTCATCACCCATCCCTTGTGAAAAGTCCATAGATTCATTTGTGTCAGCACCTTGAGAGGATCCTTGAGAGACTAATTCACAGTAGCAAAAATGTTCGTAGACTGAGATAGACCCTATAGAGGTAATTGATTAATTATAGTTTAAATATGTGTCACACAGAGGAAGATGAAGAGGTTGACTTTTTTCACTATATTTAATGCTCTTGAGGTCAACAGAGGATGTTGCGTATCTTTTTATGGCTGAGTAGTATTCTATCTTATGGATGTGCAGGGTTTGTTCAACTTTACCCCACTGAAGGACATTTGGTTTGTTTGCAGTATTTTGCTTTTAGGAATAAAGCTGTTATAAACATCTGTGTACAAGTTTTGTGTGAACATAGGGTTTCATTTTTTAGGATAAATGCCCAAGAGTACGATTTCTGGGTTATGTGGTTAGTGCATATTTAATTTTGCAAGAAACTGCCAGGGTATTTTTCTCAGATTCTTAACAGCAGTGTTTTGAGAGATTCAGCTTCTCTGCAGCCTCAGTAGCATTAACTATTGTCACTATTTTTTATTTTAATTGTTCTAATAGGTATGTGGTGATATTTCATTGTGGTTTTTTTTATAAGTTTTTTTTGAGTAAGTAGCTGACATTACCTTATTCTCTCTATAGAAAAATGTCTAGATATGATTTATTTACAGAAATAAATGCATGGAAATACATTATTATTGTATTGGCAGTATCTCAGAGGAAGAAACCCTGGGTCAAATTCTGTGACTTAAATGGATCATAATGTAAATATTACTCTATACCAAATAATGAAATATTATCAACTTTAAAAAAACAGACTGAAATAGAATTCTCAACTGAAAAGAATGAAGACATGACTTCCCTGGTGGCACAGTGGTTAAGAATCCGCCTGCCAATGCAGGGGACATGGGTTCGATTCCCTGGTCCAGGAAGATCCCACATGCCATGGAGCAACTAAGCCTGTGTGCCACAACTACTGAGCCTGTGCTCTAGAGCCCGCGAGCCACGACTAGTGAAGCCGTGTGCTGCAACTACTGAAGCCTGCGTGCCTAGAGCCCATGCTCCGCAACAAGAGAAGCCACCGCAGTGAGAAGCCTGCGCACTGCAGCGGAGAGTAGCTGCCACTCGCTGCATGTAGAGAAAGCCCGCGTGCAGCAAGGAAGACCCAATGCAGCCAAAAATAAATAAATAAAATTAAAACAAACAAAAAAAAAGAATAAAGACAAACATTCAAAACCTCAGTATGGACTGGGACCAAGATAGTGACATAGCAGGCTTCTGAATTTCCTTCCTCACACAGATGCATTGAATGTACAGCTACACATGGAGCAATTCCCTCTGAGAAAAATCCAGCAGCTAGCTGAGTGACTCCTACACATTGGGCAAATGAGAAAAAACCCACATTGAAACAGGTAGAAAAGAATGAGACACATTCTTGCCATAAACCCCACCCCCAGCCCAGTGCCATACAGTCAGGAGGGAACCCCCAAGTCCCAGCTTCTCCCTGTGGATTGAAGGCTTTGGACCACATATTTAGTGCCCTGGCTTTAAAGACTCCCACCTGAGGAATGGGCTTCTAAAACATCTACCTCCGAAAGCCATCTGGGCTTGCATTCATGAGTCCCACAGGACTGTAGCAAACAAAGAAGCAGTTCTTAATGGGAGCATAGCGTGAGCACAAGCATTCATCATAGCTGTCCCCATAGGGTTCAGCATAGAGGGAACAGGAAAAATGCCTGTCTCCCAGTCTTTCTCTGAAGGAGGTTGACTACATACTTTACAAGCTGCTGCCTGAAGGTCTAGCTTCTAATTGGCATGCGTCTGGGTATACTGGCTGTGATCCTCCCCGGACCCTGGGGGAGTCAGTGGACACACCTCCAACCTTCTCCTTCTGGTTCACTCGAACAATAAAAACAGGTTGCCAGCATCTCCCTTGCACAGACATCTAGTGCCCCAACTTTTATGGCTGCCATGCGAGGGAGGGATATGCCCTAAATCTCATAGCTCTGATAGCTAGTACATCTTGCATTCATAAGTCCTATGGGACTATAGCAAACAAAGAAGCATATGTTAATGGGCATGGAGGTATTTGTGGTTAGCACCCACCTTTCAGTGCAGAGGGAACAGGCAAAAATGCCCATCTCCCAGTCTTTCTCTGGAAGGAGTTTGACTACATACCTCACAAGCTGTTGGCTGAGGGTCTGGCTTCTAATTACCACCATCTAGGTGTTGACTGTGATCTTCTGGACCCCAGAAGAGCTGATGGGTACTTTCCTCACCTTCGCCCCCAACTTTACTCCAACAATAAATCCAGCTTGCAAGTATCTCCCAGGAAGGAGCTTGTCCACACATCTAGCAGTCCAGCTTTTATATCTGCCACCCAAGGGACAGGCCCCCATCACCCAGCTGTGATAGCTTATGGGACTTGCATTTACAAGTTCCACAAGATTATAGTAAAGAAACAAACAGTTTTTAAGTGGGTGCAGGAACACCCCCTGTGGCTATACACCCAGGCTGAGCACAGAGGGAGCAGATAAAAATGTACATCTCCCAGTTTCTCCTTGGAAGCAGTTTGACTGCATACATCCTTACCTGTTGCCTGGCAGTCCATCTTCTTATCAGCCTGTGTATAGATGCTGTCTGTGATCCTTTCCTTTTGGACACTGACAGGTCATGACATACCCTCAACTACTGGGAGCAACTGTGAACAAAGACAGCAGGTTGGACAATCATAGATGTTTAAGAGGCAACCAGGAAGTCAGGCTAGGCTAATTAATGAGCTTCATCTCCTACACAAGACTGTGACAGCAGTCTATTTTACTAGATAAAATAGTCTGCTGTAAAGTGATGACACTGGAGAAAGACTGGAACAGCCATTGCTGGCTTTCCGTGAAAAGCCATATGCCAAGGAATGTGGGCAAACATAGGAAGCTGGAACACACAAGGAAATGATTTCTACTCTAGAACCTCCAGAAAGAAGTGCAGCCCTGCTGACACCTTCATATTAGCCTGAGTGAAGAAGGAGCCCCCCAGGAAGGAATTCTGGAAGATATTCCCTTGGATCCTGACGGTGAGGCTTATGAAATGCCTTCTGAGGAACAATATCAGGACTACGAATCTTAAGCCTAAGAAAAATCTTTGCTTCCAGTTTCCTGAGATCTGCTGACAGATGTTCCATCCTGTACAAGTGCTCAGTTCCAAGGTGCCCGGTAATGACATTTTCTCAGAGTTTTCACAGTGCATTATAAAGTAGAAGAATGTTTTATCTGATATAAAGAAACCAACACAAGGAGTCATGGAAAATGTAGAAACAGGGGACTATGTTCCAAACAAAAGAGCAAGATAAATTTCCAGAAACTGATCTTAATGAAATGGAGATAAGTGATGTACCTAATAAAAGAATTCAATATAATGGTCATAAAGATTGCTCACGAAGGTCAGGAGAGCAATGCATGAACAAAATGATAATTTCAGTGAAGAGAGAGAAAATGTAAAAATGTACCAAACAGAAATCACAGAGCTTAAGAGTATAGTAACTGAATTGAAAAATTCATTACAGGGGTTTAACAGCAGATTAGATGAAGCGGAAGACAGGATCAGCAGATTTAAAGGCAGGGCAGTGGAATTTATCAGAGTTGCAAAAAGAAAAATGAAGAGTGGATATAGCTTAAGGGACTTATGGGATATCATCAGGTAGTCCAATATACACATTATAGTTGTCCAAGAAGGAGAAGAGAGAGAGAAAGGGACAAAGAAAGTATATTCAAAGAAATAATGGCTGAAAACTTCCCTATCTGGGAAAAGAAACAGACATCCAGATCCAGGAAGCCTGAAGAGTACCAAAAAAGATGAATCTAAAGAGACACACACTGACACACATCATAATTAAATTGTCAGAAGTTAAAGACAAAGAGGGAATTTTAAAAGAAGCAAGAGAAAAGCAACATGTTATGTACAAGGGAACCCACATAAGATACTCAGCAGATTTTTCAACAGAAACCTTGCAGGCCAGAAGGGAATGGGCTGATATATTCAGAGTGCTGAAAGAAAAAAATTGCCAATCAAGAATACACTACCTGGCAAAATTGTCCTTCAGAATTGAAGGAGAGGTAAAGAGTCTCCTAGACAAACAAAAGCTGAAATGTTAAAAGGAGTTATTCAAGCTCAAATGAAAGGATGCTAATTAGTAACATGAAAACATATAAAAGTATAAAATTCATTGGTAAAGGTAAATATATAGTTAATATGAATACTCAAATATGTAATGGTCATGGGTAAATCACTTATAACTGTAGTATAAAGGTTAAAATACAAAAGTGTTTAAAACTGCAATAATTTATTAATGATACACAGTATAAAAAGATGTAAAATGTGACATTAGAAACATAAAATATTGGGGGAAATGTGAAAATGTAGAGCTTTTCAATGCATTTGAAATTAAGTTGTTATCAGATTAAAATAGACAGTTATAACCATAATATATTTTATGTAATCATCCTTGTAACCACAAAGCAAAACCTATAGTAAATATACAGTGTATAAAGAGAAAGGACTCAAAGCATCCCACTGTAGAAAATTATGAAATCACAAAGGAAGAAAGGAACAAAGGAACTACAAAACTGCTGGAAAACAGTTCACCAAGTGGCATTAGTACATCCATACCTATTAATAGTTTCTTTAAACATAAATGGACTAAATTTTCCAATCAAAATACATAGGGTGGGCTTCCCTGGTGGCGCAGTGGTTGAGAGTCCGCCTGCCGATGCAGGGGACACAGGTTTGTGCCCCGGGCCGGGAAGATCTCACATGCCGCGGAGTGGCTGGGCCCGTGAGCCATGGCCGCTGAGCCTGCGCGTCCGGAGCCTGTGCTCCGCAACGGGAGAGGCCACAACAGTGAGAGGTCCGCATACCGCAAAAAACAAAACAAACAAACAAAATACATAGGGTAACCAAATGGATAAAATAACAAGACGCAACTATATGCTGCCTATAAGAGAGTCTTTTCAGCTATAAAGACACACAGACTGAAAGTGAAGGGATGGAAAAAGTTATTCTGTGCATATGGAAACCAAAATAAAGCAGCGCTAGCTATACTTAACATCAGACAAAATAGATGTTAAGTCATAAACTGTAACAAGAAACAAAGAAGATCATTATATAATGAAAAAGGGGTCAGTTCATCAAGAGGATATAACACTTGTACATATTTATGCACCCAACTTGGAGCACCTAAATAAAGTAAATATTAATAGATCTGAATGGAGAAATAGCAATAAAATAATAGTAAAGGACTTCAATACCCATTTTCAACAGTGGATATATCACCTAGACAGAAAATCAATAAGGAAACCATGGACTTAAACTACATGTAGACCATATGGAACTAACAGACATATTTAGGACATCCTATCCAACAGCAGCAGAATACTCATTCTTCTCATGTGCACATGGAACATTCTACAGGATATATCATATGTTAGGCCACAAAACAAATCTTAATAAATTTAAGAAATTTGAAATCATATCAAAGATCTTTCTGACCACAAAGGGGAAGAAAGCAGTAAGAATCTCACTGAAAAACAGCTGTAAGTATAATGTGTATTTCCATAGAATTGCATTTAACTAATATTTTTATGTAGTTAAATTTGCTTATAGTGGTTTATTACAGTTAAACTGCATACTTACTTGCAAGATACTGTAGCTTATAATGAACTCTTAAATATCTTGTTGATGTCTTCATAGACCTAATTTTCTTAGACAGTGTACAAATAGATAAATTACTAATATTAAGAATGTGTCAAGCTTGTAAACCTAACTTTTAAAATGCCAGATTCTTTTTTGATTAAACGTTTCAAAATCCTGGGTGGGAGTAATTGAGTTATTTGTTGGATTAAAAAAATGGAGATTAAACAATCTACTGAATATGCTTCTGAATAACCAATGGGTCAAAGAAGAAATAACCAATGGGAATCAAAATATCTTGAGACAAATGAAAAAGCAAACATGGTATAACAAGACTTATGGGATGTAGCAAAAGCAGTTCTAAGAGGGGAGATTATAGCAATAAACACCTACATTAAGAAAAAAGAAAGATATCTAATAAACAGCCTAACTTTGCACTTCAAGGAATTAGAAAAAAAGCACAACAACAAAGTCCAAAATTAGTAAAAGAAAATAAAGATCAGAGTGGAAACAAATGAAATAGAAACTAGAAAGACAATAGAAAAGATCAGTGAAACTAAGAGCTGTTTTTTGGAAAGGTAAACAAAATTTACAAATATTTAGCTAGACTTAATAAGGAAAAACAAGGGAAGGCTCAAATAAATAAAATTGTAAATGATAGAGGAGACATTACAACTGAGAACATAAATACTAAGGATCGTAAGAAATTACTATGAATAATCATATGCCAACAAATTAGATAACCTAGAAGAAATGGGTATATTCCTAGAAACATAAAACCTACCAAGAAGACTGAATCATGAAAAAGTAGAAAATCTCAATAGACCAGTTATTAGTAAGGAGATTGAGTCAGTAATCAAAAACCTCTCAACAGAGAAAAGTCCAAGACCAGATAGTCTCCTTGGTAAATTCTACCAAACACTTCCAGAAGAATTAATGCCAGTCCTTTTTAAACTCCTCCCAAAAATAGAAAAGGGAAGATTTCCAAATTCATTTTATGAGGCCAGTATTACCCTTGACAGAAGCCAGAAAAGGACACTACAAGAAACTATGGGCCAATATCCATAATGAACATATATGGAAAAAATCTTAACAAAATATTTGCAAACCAAAATCAGTAGTACATTAAAAGAATTATACACCATGATTAAGTGGGCTTTACTCCTGGGGTAAATCTAGGATGGATGGTTCAACATGTGCAGATCAATCAATGTGATATATGACGTTAACAAAATGAAGGATAAAAACTGTATGATCATCTCAGTAGATACAGCAAAAGCTTTTGCCAAAATTAAATATCTTTTCATGATAAAAACTCAACAAATTAGGTATAGAAGGAATGTGCTTCAACATAATAAAGGCCATATATGACATGCCTATAGGTAACAGCATACTCAAGGGTGAAATGATGAAAGGTCTTCCTCTAAGATCAGGAACAAGACAAGGATACCCACTCTCACCACTTTCATTCAACATGATATTAGAAGTCCTAGCCAGAGCAATTAGGAAAGAAAAGGAAATAAAATCAGAAAAGTAGAAGTAAAATTGCCTTTACTTGGAGATGACATGATATTATACATAGATAACCTTAAAGATTCCACCAAAAACTGTTAGAATTAATAAATGAATTCAGTAAAGTTTCATGATTCAAAGCCAATATAAAAAAGTCAGTTGCTTTTCTATACACTGACAACAAATTATCAGAAAGAAAAGTTAAGACAACAATCCCATTTACAATAGCATCAAAAATAGTAAAATACTTAGGATTAAATTCAAATAGATGAAAGTTCTGTACTCTGAAAACTAAAATATTGACGAAAGTAATAGAAGAAGACCCAAATAAATAGAAAGATAATCTGTGTTCATGGATTGGAAGAATTAATATTGTTAAAATGTCCCTACTAGACAAAGCAATTTACAGATTCAGTACAATCCCTGTCTAAATCCCAATGTCAATTTTTATGGAAATAGAATAAACAATCCTTAAATTCACAGAACCACTAAAGACCCAGAATAGCCAAAGCAATCTTGAGAAAAAAGAACAAAGCTGGAGGCATCACACTTCCTGATTTCAAGCTATGTTACCAAGCTTTAGTAACCAAAACAACATGGTAGTGCACTTTAAATATATTACAGTTTTGCAGTTATAAATCAACAAAGCTGAAAAACTTTAGATTAAAAAATCCTTCAGCATTTGAGGCCAAATTATCTATTTTTCATTTTAATTTTATTTTTAATCCTTAAAATTGTGAGGTATTTCATAAAATAGTTGGACGTCTGTATGTCTTCTTTGGAGAAATGTCTATTTAAATCTTCTGCCCATTTTTTGATTGGGTTGTTTCTGTTTTTGATATTGAGCTGCATGAGCTGTTTGTATATTTTGGAGATTAATCCCTTGTTGGTCACATCATTTGAAATATTTTCTTCCATTCTGTGGGTTGTCTTTTCGTTTTGTTTATGGTTTCCTTTTTTCTGCAAAAGCTTTTAAGTTTAAGTCCCATTTGTTAGTTTTTGTTTTTATTTTCATTACTCTAGGAGGTGGAGCCAAAAAGATATTGCTGTGATTTATGTCAAGGAGTGTTCTGCCTATGTTTTCCTCTAAGAGTTTTATGGTATCTGGTCTTACATTTAGGTCTGTAATCCATTTTGAATTTATTTTTGTGTATGGTGGTAGAGAAGGTTTTAATTTCATTCTTTTAAATGTAGCTGTCCAGTTTTCCCAGCACCACTTGTTGAAGAGACTGTCTCTTCTCCATTGTATATTCTTGCCTCCTTTGTCATAGATTAATTGACCATAGGTTCTCAGGTTTATTTCTGGGCTTTCTATCCTGTCCCATTGCTCTCCAGGTCTGTCTTTGTGCCAGTACCATACTGTTTTGCTTACTGTAGCTTTATAGTTGGAGGTCAGGGAACCTGATTCCTCCAGCTCCATTTTTCTTTCTCAAGATCGCTTTGGCTATTTGGGGTCTTTTGTGTTTCCATACAAATTAAAAATTTTTTTGTTCTGTATCTGCAAAAAACGCCATTGGTAATTTGATAGGGATTGCATCGAATCTGTAGATTACCTTGTGTAGTATAATCATTTTGACAATATTGATTCTTTCAATCCAAGAATGTGGTATATCCATCTGTTTGTGTCATCTTCAATTTCTTTCATCAGCATCTTATAGTCTTTGGAGTACAGGTCTTTTGCCTCCTTAGATAGGTTTATTCCAAGGTATTTTATTCTTTTTGATGCAATGGTAAATGGAATTGTTTACTTAATTTCTTTTTCTGATGTTTCATTGTTAGTGAAGATAACTAAAAAGCACTTGAAAATATGCTCAACATAGCTAATTATTAGAGAAATGCAAATCAAAACTACAGTGAGGTATTACCTCACACCGGTCAGAATGGCCATCATCAAAAAGTCTCCAAACAATAAATGCTGGAGAAGGTGTGGAGAGAAAGGAACCCTCCCACACTGTTGATGGGAATGTAAATTAGTACAGCCACTATGAAGAACAGTATGGGGATTCCTTAAAACCTAAAAATAGGGTTGCCATATGATCCAGCAATCCCACTCCTGGGCATATATCCAGAGAAAACCATAATTTGAAAAGATACATACACCCCAGTGTTCATTGTAGCACTGTTTACAGTAGCCAAGACATGGAAGCAAGGTAAGTATCCCTCGACAGAGGAGTGGATAAAGAAGATGTGGTACATATATACAATGGAATATTACTCAGCCATAAAAAAGTCTGAAATAATGCCATTTGCAGCAACATGAAAGGACCTAGAGATTATCATACTAAATAAAGTAAGTCAGACAGAGAAAGATAAATATCATATGATATCACTTATATGTGGAATCTAAAAGAGTGATACAAATGAACTTTTTTACAACACAGAAACAGACTCACAGACTTAGAAAACAAACTTAGGGTTACTAAAGGGGAAAGGTACGGGGCGGAGGGATAAACTAGCAGGTTGGGATTAACATATACAGACTACTATATGTAAAATAGATAATTAACAAGAACTTACTGTATAGCACGGGAAACTCTAATCAATATTCTGTAATAACCTATATGGGAAAGGATTCTAAAAAAAATAGATATATGTGTATGTATAACTGAATCACTTTGCTGTACACTTGAATTGAACACAGCATTGTAAATCAACTGTACTCCAATATAAAATAAAGATAAAAAAAGTAGTTGGAAAAATCAAGTTTGATTCCCTTTTAATCTGGAAACATAGGTATCTTGAAGTAAACATTTAGGGTCTCAATTTTCAAGATAGTTTACAAAAGGAAAGGCTGATTAAATTTGATACAGTTTTTTATATGGACTGTAATACAAATATAGTATATTCCAAAAGTGAAAGGTAATTTACACTTTTTAAAAAGGACAATGAAAGCAGGATTCTTTTTCTTTTTCTCAGAGTTTAGATCTTTTTATTAAAAACACTTGTTTTTGAGGGGAATTTTTATGCTCCTTGGTGGGTGGGTTGTTTTCGTTTAATATATCCATTTCCTCATTGACTTTTTTTTTTAAACATCTTTATTAGAGTGTAATTGCTCCCATTGACTTTTTACAGAGTAAACTTCTGTACAATAAAAGATCCTTCTTAGCCTCTTCATTTCCCTCACTTATTAATAAGTCTGGGTCTCATTTAATTGATTAATAGAAATTTTAGTCTGGTGTCTCCAGACTAAATTTATTTATCCTTAAATTTATCCTTAACTTATCCTTAAATTATTTATCCTTAAATCTCATAAATTTATCCTTAAATCTCATAAATGATGTAGTTGCATGTTACAGTTTCATTCCTCGATGATTCTAGAGAAATGTATTTTGCATCTATTCTTTAGAAGTAGGGGCTTCCCTGGTGGTGCAATGGTTAAGAATCTGCCTGCCAATGCAGGGGACACGGGTTCGATCCCTGGTCCTGAAGATCCCACATGCCGCAGAGCAACTAAGCCTGTGCACAACTACTGAGCCTGCACTCTAGAGCCCGGGAGCCACAACTACTGAGCCTGCGTGCTGCCACTACTGAAGCCCGTGCGCCTCGAGCCCGTGCTTCGCAACAAGAGAAGCCACCTCAATGAGAAGCTTCCGCACCACAGTGAAGAGTAGCCCTCGCTCGCTGCAACTAGAGAAGGCCTGCTCACAGCAACGAAGACCCAGTGTAGCCAAAAAAATAAATAAATAAATAAATAAATAAAATAGAATAAAGTAAGCAAAAAAAGATGTGTAATATATGTTCAATAGTTTGGGAACATAAAAGGTCAAATTTAAATATAATGTGAGAGCAGTTTCTATCTTCAGTAGTTTTAAAACTTTATTACATACCCGTGTTCTTGTAGTGTAAATATGTACTATGCCAGTGGAACTCTGTTGTGATCACGCCCAAATCTTCTTTTTAGGTTTGATCCAGAGCGGTTTGATGATGAATCGGTAATGAAGACTTTCTCCTTGCTTGGATTCTCAGGCACACAGGAATGCCCAGAGCTGAGGTGAGATGATAGAGAAACGAAAAGGAAAGGAAAGATGCTAGACTTTGTACTTATAATTTTGTTTATCACTGTTGATGAGAATGAACAATCTATATAGTTAAAGTATAGTTGTTAATCTTTAGTAACCAGTTAACTTTCTTCCTGACTAGGTTTGCATATATGGTAACCTCAGTACTTTTGAGTGTACTGGTGAGGAGACTGCACCTACTTTCTGTGGAGGGACAAGTTATTGAAACTAAGTATGAACTGGTAACATCATCCAAGGAGGAAGCTTGGATCACTGTTTCGAAGAGATATTAAAATTGTATACACTTAACTTTGTTGAGGGAAATGACCATTTAGAAAATATGTATTGAATCCTTTTATAAGCCAAGCATCATTGTATGATATAAACACCTATTAGTACTTCATCATGTAGATTTGAATTTTTGTATATCAGAGTTTCTTAATGCATTATATACTTTTATACTTATTGCATTAATATAGTGATAATTTTAATGGGAGGACTTCTACTTTTAACTTTTGTTTTTTCAGTTTCTATGTCATTGTTTTCATATTCTTAGCCTTAGTTTGATCTCTAAAATTAATATTCTTGAAGAGAAATTATTTTTCACAGTAATGTTTTTTAAATATTCATAAAAGAGAAAAATAACTCATTTTCACACTTTCAGTAAATCCTCTTAAAGGGGACTTTACATAAAAAGGAAAAGAAAAAAAGGACTTTATATAATTTTATTTATTGGATTAATATTTTTATTTTCTGAGTATAAATTAGTTTGTGTTTAATCATTGTTATTAGGTTTGAGTAATTCAGTGAATAACATACCTTGTATTTGCTTGTATGCCTTCCCAGACAACAGTGTTTATTTCATGACTTATACATTGCTCATCATTTTGAACAGTTCTGAATCATTTGGAAAATAATACAGTTAGTTCTGAATGTGTTTTGAAGTGGTGTCCTTCCTTAGTAGCAAACTAAGAGTGAGACTTGTCTGTCCTTTTTTTGCTGGAAATTGTAGTAGCACTATTACTCCACTAATCATCATTTGTGTAAAAAAAATTCCTGAATTTATTTATTATTATGTCATATCCTAACCATAAGAAATGAGAGAGCATTAACTAAAAACTGAAACCAAATTTAAAAGAAAGAAAACAAAGATGGGTCGAAAATATTTGCAAAATATATGACAGAAAGGGATAATATCCATATTACATATAAAGAGGTCATACAAATTGTTAAGAAAACATAGAGTAGATAAATAGACAAAACAGCTTTTATAAGGGGAAACAGCTAATAAACTTTTAGAAAAATGGTCAGTCTAACTAGTAAGCAAAGAAATATTGGGGCTTTTTCAAAAATAAGTATCTTTCAAATTTACATTTTAGTACTGGTAACTTTTATATTTAATGCTTTTTTATTGACAGCATTGTATTTTAGTTTGCTTTCTTTGTTACACTGTTCTTGAAGAACTCTTTTTTTAAAATATGTTTTTTTAAAGATAAAAGGAGATATGAAGGAAGTATGCCAAGTGCTGATAGAGAGGAAAGGAAGAATAGTGATAAATGTTTGCAGATGGGCTTGTTTTTGACACTGCTGAATTTCTCTTGTAATTTTAGTTTCAAGAATGTACCCTAGTTATTAATTGAGTTATTTTATGTTGTGTTTATGGTTATATAGCTAACATTTTAGACCTAGTAATAAGTAGTTAAACATAGAAACTAAGTAACTAGATGCAGCCTTTATTTCTGACAAAAGCATTTAATTTATGGAATAATTTAAATTCTGAAACTTTAAGTGAAATGTATTCTTAGTTCCTAGCATCATGTTTCTACAAAGGCATGTTGTTACATTTGTTCCCTGTCGCCTATCATATTCTATGGTTTTGCGTATAAAGAGCATCTTCCTTTGTTATCCAAGTACCTTAATTGGTTTGGAAACTGGCACTGGAAGGTTAGAATAGCCAGTTGATATGTAAACCAAGTGTCAGTAAAATCAGGTGAGATCAGTGGAATTTTAAAGCAAGTGCGACCTGATTAGCCATGATCAAGGCAAAAACAGGGTAACTGAACCAGAGTCAGGGTGTTGGCATGTTGCCAGTAAGTGAGACAATGTATAATGATGGAATCGAGGAAAATAGAGCATAGAAGAATCAGGTAAATAAGCATATTTTATCCAGAGTTACATAAATAACTTGAAACATTAAAAATAAGTCATTTTTCTAGAGGATTTTTAAAAAATAAAAATTACTGTTAATCATATGTAAAATAAGTTATCCATTCACTGTTGTTCTTACGTGGCCCTTTGTATTTGTCAAATGACCTAAATTTTAGTAGCCTCAGTGTTACTGATGGCTCGTAGCATGGCTCTAGCAGGACTCTTAAGTTTTATAGCTTTCTGGCTTTTTAAAAACTATTTCTTCACTGATTTTGATCTCCATTCTTTTTGATAGTTCAGAAGTTTATTGTTAAAAACATCAACACAACACATTTTTTATGGAATGAAAGGGCTCTTCCACACTTTGTGCTAATAAAATTCAAAACAATTAATTCTGTGCATATGTTTGGGAAAAATGAAAAACTCACATGCTGTTTGGCCCACAAATGTGCAGTTTCATTTTTTTATATAAATAGATTCTATCTTATTTATAGACTATCAAAATTTATTTGTTTTCTTTATATTAAAATAGTTTGTATTTTAAAGGCAAAATGCTCTATTTTTTATTAGAAAATTATATGGGTTTATTGTAGAAAAATCTAGGAAACATAGAAGCACAAAAATAGGAAACTCCATCACCACTATTTGAACTTAACCAGTGTTAAGCTTCTGAGGTGGATCCTTCTACATTTTAATCCACATGTAATTTTTACAAACATATTATACACAATGTTCTCTTCATTTAATATGTTATGAACCAGTAGTGTTTTCCACAGCTGGAACATTACTATTCTTCTCACTCAGAATGTAAACACAGACTTGTCAGTCTTTTTCTCTGCCTCTTTCCCTTCTCAAATATTGTTATTCTTTTCAACTTTAAAAATGGTCTTACTTCTCCATCTGTTCTATCAAAACAGTTATATATTAGTAGAACCAAGTTGCTAAAGTCATAGCATAATCTAGGTGTTACAATGAGCATTTAAGAAATGAAATTACTCCATTATCCTAAGAAAAATCTTCAATATAATTAAGGGATAATTGGAATAGCATAATATATAATTATAATGTATAATTGGGATAGCATTTCATCTTTTAAGAGGACATTTTAAGAATCTTTGTTGTTGTTTTTGGTCTCTGGGGGAAACAGATTAAAATTCTTCCCTGAAGACATGTTTATTTTTTTCTCCAGACCCATAAAAAGTACTGTTAACCTTTATAAAATGTACCTTTTTTTCACATGCGGTTATGTTGACCCTTTGAAAATTGCTTAAAAAAACATAATTCTACTGAGTGTGTAAAAGTGAAGACATGGCCGGTAGAATCAAGGAGTCATTTAGTAGCTGTGAGAAGATAGCTGCGAGAGAAATGGACACTATTTTCAAGGGTGGGTTTTTATATTGTCAACAAGTTGATGCTAACGACCTTATTTTTCTTCTTAGCCAGTCCTATGCCTGTTTCCTAAGTTCCTAAGACCAATGATGAAGGTAGAAGGGGAGGAGTTGGGGGAAGGGAGGCAGTGACAACAAAGCAGTTGCTGTTATTGCAGAAGTCAGAAAATCAGCATGGCCAGAAAGGCTGGATGCTGTGTTGCTTTGAGCGTTGTCAGTGATCTGCACTGATAAAAAGGAGTGAGACTGAAACTTGCCAAAGTAGAACAAGGGACTGGAATGAGCATTTGTTACACACCAAATTCTTTATATACTCATCTCATTTAGTCCTTAGAAAGTAATAGTAGGTACAGGTAGGACTAACTAAAATAGTTCTTCATTCCTGCTAGAATAAATACTGTAAATAAAGACAGCAGATACTAGCTAAGAAACAGTAAAAGATCTAAACTTTAGATTATCTTAATAGCTTCAGTGGGGTTTAGTGGGGTTTTGTTCTTATTTAAGAGAGAACCAAGCAATAGTTTCAAATGATGTACAGTTCATAATAGCTAAAGAAAATGATTAAAAGAGTAATGTAACAGCAGTATTAAAAGAAATCTCAAAGGAAACTAAATATTGCCAACTCAACTGCCACTTGTACAACTGTTTTAAGTTTTTTCCTGTTCCCACATACGTATATTTTTACCTATTGCAATCAGAACAATTTGATCTACTTTTCATTTAATGCATTTCAGACATTTTCTTTTATTACTTCAATTTTGTAAGGTCTTATTTTGGGGTGGGAGTAGACTTTTAAAATACAATAGAAATCAATTTCATGTTTGATTTATAGAATTTTATAACACTGAGTGAATGGATAATTGTAAAATTTGAGCTGGGAGCCATTTTGTAAAATATCCAGACAGTAAACAAAAGGCAGGAAATGACATTCCTTCTTCCAGTCGGCTTCCCATTCAGTCAGTTTACAGTTTGGTGGCCGTCTTTCTACAGATTGGGAATGGATCTTGTTATAGCATGGATAAACTGCCAGGAGCAAATAAGTCACAAATAATCCTGTTTGGTAGTTTTTTTTAAAAATCTACATTTATATACATCTAAAATACTTGCAAATTCTTGTTTTAATTTTTAACACATGATAGTAGAGAATGAAACTTACTTTGTAACTATATTATAGATAAAGTTGTAACGTGCCTGTCTCCAAAAAGGCAATCAGTAAATATTTTTGAATAAATGAATGAAATCTTCATTGAGGTTTTCTCAGCATATAGAATAAAGGAGATTATTGAAGTTACTTAATAGTTGAAAAAGATTTCCAGATAGCCAAACTACCTCTAATGCTAATAGCACTTTGTAATATGCTAAGTACCCCATTGCTGGAAGTATTTAAGAAGATGTTGTATGGACATCTTTCAGTGATGCCTGTATTAGGTGTGAACATAGGTTTATAATAGCCTATAGTTCTACAAAATATCAACCAAAATAGTTGGTAAGCAAGTAGTCCTTTGTTCCTTCTATATCTTATCACTAGGTCATCATTAAAACTAGGAAATGTTTAAGGATCAGAGTTTTTTTATTAGGTTAGCAACAGCATTATTTCCCAAAGTGTGTCTCATGGTACCCTATCCTATGAGATACTCTGAGAAAAAGTTTCCTCGATCGTATTCATTCTGTTTATATACATATATTCTTTCTCAGAACGAATATTAATATATTGGAAGAACTGAGAAGTTCTACTGTAAGGAAACCTATTTTAACTTGATGTAACACTGAGTGTTCCAAATGTATTTGATGAAGGTACCCCTTTTTCAAGTTATACCTATTATCCTGAAAAACCAGTGTTTCATGGAGATATAGTGTTCAGTAGATCTATAGATGTCGTGTCCAGAATGATCTACAGACAAAAGGAGTCTAAAGGAACATCTGTCTTAGGTAGTTCTTTAACCTATGCATGGTCCAGAGATTCTCCAGACTAGGAGTGACCATATTAGAACCAAGGCACCTGAATTCCATGTTCTCTCACTCCCTCACCTCCTCCTCTTTTCCCTGTCAGAGGACAGAGCCCTCTTACTCTCCTGACTCTCTCCGTCTCCTGACTTCCATTTCTGTCCAAAGAAATGTGACCCATTTAGTTAGGCAACACTTTTTTATTGGTCACTTAATGTGTGTCAGATCTTATTCCAGACGCTGGGGATATAGCACTGAGCCAAACAGACATGGAATTTACTGTGTTCTCTCTCTTCTGTGCTTCACCCCAGGAGGAAGAACCCCAGTCTCATGTGCCAAAGCTTAACTTTCTAGCACTTGAGCTCTCTAGGTCCTGGGTTTGGAAGCAACTCAAGGACCCTTTAGGTTAGTGGCTGAAAGGGACAAAGGAAGGAACTTGTAGTTGACTACATGACAGAGAACAGAAGGCTTCAGTTACAGGCTGTAGAGGTGCAAGAAGCACAAGGAACCGTTGGGAGTCAAGCCATTATTTTTGTTACTTTAAGTTTATGAGCGAGAGAATTAAACTACGTATCTTATCAAGGAAAACTGTCAACATTGATGCTGAATAGAAATCCTGGAGATTGTTCAGAGTGAGACGAAACAAAGCTAGGAATTGGTTTGACTAGGTTAGAGAGCGATATTGATTATAGTCATTTGTATGAATTGTTCAATTATACTGCAGCACTAGGTGTGTTCATCTTTCATGATTTGTTGCTGTGTTGCAAGGTCAGCAGCTAATAGATAATTGATTTTTAGAGCTTAAAAGGACCTTGTAGAGATTATATGGCTTAGCCTGCTCACAATTTAAAATTTTAGAGGGGGAAATCTAGGGCCTCTGGGAGTAGAAGAGCAACATTATTTGGCTTTCATTTTAGATTTTCTCATAGTCTTCCAAAGATAGGTGCTTAAGTCAATGCTGTTATTATATTCATAGGATTTTGTTAAGCTTCCAAGGAAGTGTAGATTCAAAGGGAATTGGAAAAAATTTGTTTAATATTCTTGATACAGAGCCTTTGAGGGAGATGCAAATGTGTTTTGAGTGTTAAATTTACTTAGATTTAAAAATACATATCTTCAAGCGCAGTTGCCATGACAACCTTTCTTAATGTGTGTATAAAATTTATGTCTGTCTCTGAGGTTTTCATCTTTCTCAATACAGGGTTTAATGACAAGAATTGGGCACTGTGGTGTATTTCTATCTAGATGGTGCCCTGTGGGAATTATATAATTTTGAGAAATGTAAATCAAGCATCAGAGCAGTTCTGTAGCATGGTGATCCCACCAAGGTAAATGTCATCTTGTTCTCTCCATGATCAGAGATTGATCTGGCTTCAAACCCAAGATGAAATTCTGGATTGAAATAGAACCATGAGTCTGTTCTGAGTTTCTGTTTTTTTCATATTTAGAGGATTTGTAGGAGGGCCCTAGGAGGTTTGGGAAATTTTGGACTAAATCTCTTGGATAGCCCCCAAACTGATCCAGTCTCCTTGGGATCATCTAAATCTAATCCATAGTATAGGTTGACTCAGAACCACAAGAGACAGCTCTACAATGGCCAGCCATGTGCACAGAGACACCCCAGAGACTCCTTCTAGCCTGAAGTCCAATCCAGCAATCCTAGAGAGATACCATTATCAGACCTCTTCACTTACTTTTACCTCACTTCATATGCACTTGTCTGTCAGTCTCTCTTTTGCACGTCAGGGGCCAGGAGAAGAGTACTAGGATTTTGGACATCCAAAGTTTAGGAGGAAGGAACTCTCATCCTCAATTCTGGAAATATGAATTTATTAAGCAGTGGAATAAGGGGGTAGTCACTGGTACCTTCTGGTAACTATGACTTGAATTTGAGAACTCAACATGGCTGCCTGAGATTTTGAGATGCTTGCTAAAGAGCTATGTTTGTGTTTTATATTTTAGTTCCTCTGTAGTATAGTAAAAAATAATAATAATAAATTTTTTTTTGCAATTTAAGAACCCCTGAAGATAATTGAGATTAGAAGTATGATCTACTAATGTGCTAGCTTTGAATTTACTTTAGTCTTAATAGACTTTGTAAAACTATGTTACATTTAAGAGACTCCACGGATATGTTCTAATCCAATAGCCTTATAAAAGGGGGAAATGAAAGCTGAGAGAACTTATTTTATATGAGAATTTGCCCAGGCTAGCACAATTTTTTTTTCCCCCAAACTTGTTCAGAATGTGACTTCCTTTTGGTTTCATATTATTCTCTAAAGGATGAATTTAAAACCAAGGAAAGGCCCCCTAAGCAAAAAGAACTGCCTAAGTTACTATACTATGCTATTGATAACTGGAAGAAATAGGATAATAGTCTCCTAAAAACAAACACTTGAAAAGAGATGTCCCATCTATGATGGGACATGCTATGATGTTTATAAAGGTTTGGGGGCTTATTTTTTTTGTAAGAGGCACAATCAGGGCCAACTACATAATTTGTATGCCCAGTGCAAAATGAAAATATGGGGTCTTAGCTGGGGATGAAGTCAGTCTCCCCCCTTCCCACCATTGGGTCTGCTCTTTTAACCTATGGTTGATGAGAGACCCCCTTCCCCACCCCACCCCCAAGGGATTGAAGTCTCCATGCTGGGACAATGTTTACCTGGATCAGGGGTAGGCAGAGGAGCCCCGCCCAGGTACCTGGTGCACATGCTGTGGTGTGGCCAGCCCAAAGCAGAGATGATTTCTTCCTTGCCCTGCCTCAAGATGCTGCAGAGCAAACTGCTGGCTGGACTCCAGCCCTCCCCACACCTGCTCCCAGGCCCCCACTGGAGGGTGACGTGGCAGAAAGTGGGCCTCCCTCATCAACTCTCCTCCTAATGCAATCTTACTGCTGCTCTGGGTGGAAGGCAGCAGTGGTAATGGGCAGGGATGGTTAGAGGGAGGCCAGGCAGGGTGCAGGGCCTCTGGTAACTCAGAACATGTGTAGGGAGGCAGGGAAGTAAACTCTAAGCCCCGGGCGTATACTCCAGGGTCCCATTGGACTTCACTTACAAAATACAAATTCACAAATAAAATTTGAGAATTTCACTGCAGTGCCTTCAAAGTGTTATACCCCAACATAGGGTCCTTCTGAGGTGTGGGCTTCTGTGGGACTGCACTGGTTGCAGCCCATGAAGCTAGCCCTGGACACATCTGACCTTACACAGCATGGTGCTGTGACTCAGTGGTTTTTGAGGGCTGTACCTCCTGGTTGTATGCTAGTTGTCCTGGCAAATACCCATAAATGTCTTTTTCATGATTTATCATCAAGCTATTTAAAACTCTAGGATGTCTTAAAATTATTTACAAAATAGGCAACAAATAGATGCCAAACTTAAAAGCAATTTCATAATACAGATTTTTATTAAAGTTGCAAAAGTGATACAGTACACTATAAGTCTCTTATCTGAAGCCCCATTTCACTGATGGAGCTCTTACTTTCCTGTATTTTAATAATTGCCAAACATTTTCTGCTGGAAGGTAAAATGGGATTTTTCTCTGAAATATCATTATAAAACCCTATGAAATATTTCAGTGATATGAGTCATTCACTTATTCATATGGTTGGACATCTAGATAATAGAAATCTGTGAGAAATATATTATTAATTCCCGTGGAGGAGGAAGGAAGAAATCCTACTGATGTATTTTAAGTGTAGTTAAATTCAGTATTCCTTGCCATTTTAAAATATCAAAGTTATTCTCTTCTGCTCCTTTCTTTCCAAGAGGCTACATAAAATTACTTTGACAAGGAAAATCATGAGTCACTTTTTTTGCTGTTAACCTCTTCTACATTCCATTTCATGAACATAGCAATCGGTGGTCAATGATATTCTTAGCAACCTTGTACTACACAAGTGAGACTTACTACCATATACCATGATGTTTAGTTAGCAATTTTGTCAAAGTATAACCTCTTTGTTTGCAATATTACTGAAACTGATAAGGAACAGATTGTTATAAAAAAAAGTTAGCAGCTTTGAAAATCATACATGCTGCAGTGAATATTCAGCATACAGGTTCTAATGGTATTAAAGCATAATCAGAAAAACTGGCATATTTCAAACTCTTAGCAATTCATGTTATTAAGTGAAGGTCAATATAGTTGTCAGTAATAAAAACCTAGTTAGTACATTTTGAGGTTTGATGCTCTATAAAACCTTTAACATAATTTAAGACAAAGTGTGAACAAAAGTAGCTAATTTTAGAAATCCAATTTTTGTGAACTGATTGGTGATCTCTCTGCTGTGGGAAAGGATGATCTGTTTTATGCTTTAGCTCTGAAATTCACTGTTTTTGTGTGGGGGGGATATGTAAAACCAATTTTAGTAGAAACTTGAAGAACTGAGGACTTTTTATTCTTCAAAACCATATGCCTTTCAAGATAAATTATCTACCCCATTGGTTATGTCTATACACAGAGATATGTTGTCATGAAGAATTTCAGGTTTATATTGTCCACTCTCATGGTTTGATGGAAAAACTTTTTTCCTCTTTTCACTTTTCACGGGAAAGGGAGCTATTTTGTTGTCTCTTACAGGAAACTATTATAGATTCTAAATATTTAAACACAATTCTTCCAGGTTGTATCTTGGGTATATGTTATTTTCTCTCCTTTCAAGAGTAATTTCTTCTTGAAAAATGCTTTTTATTGGGTATTGGTTAGTATGAGGGGATTATTGTTGATTTTGTTAGATGTGCAACAATATTGTGGTTATGTGGCAAAATATCCTTGTTTTTTAGAGATATATAATAAAGTATTTAGGGGTTAAATGTCATGATTATTGTAATTTTCTTTAAAATTCTGTATCATAAGAATAATATAAGGTAAAATAGAAGCCATTGTTACATCTAATCAGTGGATGTTTGTGTATTCATTACACCATTCTCCGTACTGTATGTTTGTAATTTCCATAATAAAGAGACAAAAAAATGACTTTCAATAAAAATGAAAAAAATATGTATGAGATTTGTGGACTCCTGACTTCCTGAAAATGGGAGGGGATTTTTTTTCTTACAGACTAATTTTGGAGGATTCTTTGTATTCTTTCCAGTCATTTTTAACTTATTTCTTAAAATGTGTATTCATATAGCTATAAAGCATGGAATGCTCTATTGCACAGTAAAGCTTTCTTTTTAGTAGTTTGGTACATTTTTAACCATTAAATAAGTATCCCTAAAATTGAGACCAAGGTTTATATCACTAAAACTGAAACCAAAGTTTCAGATGATAAAGTGTGCCTAAAAATATAAGGCTTAGATCCCAGTCATTTATCTTCTGATCACATACAGAAAATTTGTTTCAAAAATTTAATATATACACATTATATGCACTTGGTATTAAAATTTCCTGGTAGTCTTAAATTTGATTAAAACCCCAAAATGTGTATGAAAATATTAATCACTGATAATTATTTTTCTTGTTTGGGGTAAGAATAGGAACTAAGTTAACCATGTCATTGCTTGAGTAAAACACTCTGCTTTGCATTTCTCCTGATTACTACTGTGTAATATCTCAAACAGGGAACTTAACTGCTTAAAAAGGAATTCTTTTAAATTTCATTGAAATATATATTCATTCGTTGAACTGTGTATGTACATATATATCCAACTTGGTATTGCCTGATAAAATCATATAGCAGCCAGAAAACTAGTTTTGAGATCCTCAAGGTAAAGAAAGAGAACAGTTCCAAGTATCTTCATGAAGAAGGATGACATTCTTATAGTTTCTTATTTAATAGTTTCCAAGCATTTAATGTAAAACCAGGAAAAGGGATAAATATTACAGAAAGTGCCATGTGGAAATGAAACACATGGTATTCTTTAGGTGCCATAGATATTATTCTCTAATAAATTTTTTAAATGTATGAGAAAATACAGTAATATTAACTACTAATTAATACTCAGTGTTAAGGATTTTAAACCTGATAGGTTGATGTCATTTAAAAGAGAGACTGAAAATTTGGAGGCAAAGAGTTAATGATGAAAATAATGTGGTTTTTTTTTTTGTATTCTTTTTGGTGATAGCTCTTCTGACAGGTGTGAGGTGATGTCTTGTTTCCCTGATGATTAGTGATGTTGAGCATCTTTTTTTCCTTTTTTTAATGTTTATTTATTTATTTTGGCTGTGCCAGGTCTTAGCACACAGGATCTTTAGTTGCAGCATGCGGACTTCTTAGTTGCGTCATGTGGTCTTATTGTGGTATGCACGTGGGATCCAGTTCCCCGACCAGGGATGGAACCCAGGCCCCCTGCATTGGGAGCATGGAGTCTTACCCACTGGACCACCAGGGAAGTCCCTGAAAACAATGTTTATGATGAACTATCATGTCAGTGTGTGCAGGAAGAGTCTGGGCAGAAAGTCTGAAGTGAATCGGTATGTCTTCTAGGTATCATAAGACAAGCAATGTAAACAATTCAGTTAAGCAACATTTATTTCTTTAGAGCTCATAATATTAGGCAATATATTATGTGCTTTACCTTAATTTCCTCATTTAAGTATAGAGTTGCTAGGATGAGATACATCAGGGGAATTCCACAGTATCTTTATTTCAGCAGAAGAATTTGACACTTTCTCACCAGTCATGTGACTATGATGATGAAATACTGGATAAATGTGAATCCTTTAAGGTACAGTCACAAGTGGCCCAGTTTAAGGCATACTGAGAATGGCTCTGACCAACTAAGTGAGTCTTCCAGGGCCAAGCCGTTAGGCCCTCTTCTTGGCCTTGAATTCTTCAACATTCTTATTGAAAGCTATAATGAACCCCAAAGTCTTGCTTATCAAATCAGTAGATGATGTGAAGCAAGATAATTTATTTCAGGAGATGGTAATGAGGGTTTAAATCTGGGAAAAAGCCAAGGCATAATTTGGAAATAAATATAAGGACCTGCAATTAGATTAAAAAAAAAATCAACTGCACTTGGCATGACTGGGTTAATATGTAAAAAATCTATGACTTTTTAATGCTTACTTTGAATCAAACTGATGATAAAATTGCTTTAAAAATGTCATCTTGGGATGCATTAATAAAAGTATTCTCTCTGATTTGGGGAGATAATAGCCTCACTGGACTCTTATAAACTAATCCATGCTCATTTTAGAAGAATTAAGATGCGCAAAACCAAAAAACCCTACAATCCTTCCACTCAGACTATATATATGCACACACGATGCATGTACTTTGTATAGATTTTGTAGTTGTCTTCTTTTTTGCTGAAATGTTCTTGGTGGCAGCAGAAGTGTGTATCTATGTCCTTCAATTCTTAGATTCTGCCGAATAAGGTCTTCTCTTGGCAGAGAGTCCCACTTAGACCTTCAGAGCCAGAAAGGCAGTTTCATTGGCACCCCCTGGGACCTTGTTAGAACTATTAAGTGGGGCAGACCAACTGAATCAGAAAGTCTGGGGCTGGGGCCTAGCGATCCTGCAGTTCAACAAGCTCTGCAGGTGATTCCAATCCACTCAGAAGTTTAAGAACTGACCTGAGTTTAACCCTTTGATTTTTCAGATAAGGAAGCTAAGATCCAAAGAAGTCACATATTAATTTGAGAAAGTGCATACTAGAATCTTCATGCAGTGATACCTAGGATGAAGAATCATCCCTCTGGGGAGAACTGTTTATTGGGCTAATTGCTAAGCAGTATTTGAAAGAATGCTAGGTGGAAACAAGTAATTGGGGAAGAGTCTGTTTAGCATTTAACTTACCCTGGTGGACTTAACACAGTTCCGACAGTAGCCTTTGATTCATTGAACTTTAGTCCGAAAGAAAAGTTTGCTTTATCTAATATGTTAATCCCTGAAGCATGTTTATGGGCCATTTAAGTAACTACTCCATTCCATCACTAAAGCTAATGAATCTCTAGAGTGTGACCTTGCAGCTTTCATTTTAAAGAGCTCTTCACACTTAAGTTTGAGAACCACTAATACAGAAGATGTTTAAAGTGGTTAAGAACAAAACTAGCTGGACTGGAACAACATTTTCAGTATCCTTTAATTTGGGTTCCACAGAGAAAACACAATTTGCTAATGTGCATATAATAAAGCTAATATAACATCATCAGAGATTGCTCCAGAAATGTGTAATGGTAAGGCATTAAAGTGATTTTTTGAGAAAGTATAATATAGTTTCCTCATAATCTGGGAAGAAAAAAATGGGGGGGGGGAATCACTGTAGGAGGGCCAAGAGATCACAAATACAAGAGTTGAAATAATGAATCTTGCTCTAAACTGCAAATGTAGTCAACCTTGACTTTCCACAGTACAAATAAAGGTCATGGACTTTATACTATCTCAGCAGTTGTCACGAATTTTAGTTTTCTAAGATTGCATTGTGTGTAGTAGTCAGATTTAGGAAAAAAAGATATAGTATCTAAGGAATAACAGAATAATAACTGCAAGATCAAAATGATCTACCTTGAATTTTTGTGTCATTTATCGTTTCCCGAGGTGCTTTAAACTTTTATTTTATCCATGTAACAGCCCTGTGAGGAATGAAAGTACCAGCAAAACCGTTTTCGAAACTTTAAACACGGAACAGACGAAGAAAAAATTGAAGTTGACAGACTCAGAGAAATGACAGAAAAGGTGGTCACTGAGGAAGCGTAGCAAAGAGAGGGGCAAGCGCAAAAAGCTGAAGTCCGGAGGATGGTCAAAGGAGAACAGAACAGAGGCTAACCTGGCCGGGGGAAACGGTGTCAATGGGCAAACAGGTGCAAAAAAGGCGAAGGACAGGAAATTTGGGATTAGGAAATTGAAATTTACTTATCTGTACCAGAGAGAATGGATGAGGTCAAAGATGAAGAGAAAAATGAAAAGTGGGGCGGCACTTAAAGCTGCATGGAAGTTTAGTGGGCTGATGTTATCCCTCAGGCCCATGACCATGGGGTTGGGCCCCAGGTTGAGGATAACACCGAGGGGGGTCGCTGAAGACGCGGGCCAAAAGACGACGGAGCCGGGTGGGCGTTCACGCCGGACTAACAAAGACAGCCCGGGGCGCTTCTCCAGCCACGCAACCTGCGGGGTCCGAAGGGTTAACCGCGCGCGCTACTCCCGCGCGCATCCCGGCCCCCACTCCCGCGGTCGCTAGGAGACGCCGGAAGTGGGGGAGGGGCGGGCGGCGCGACCAAGGGTGGGAATCTTTTTCGGGCTCCCGGAGGCGGAGGGAGGCGAGCGCGCGTGCGCGCGCCGTGCCGGCCGTCGCCGCGGTGACCGTCCTCGGAGTCCGTCGGCTCGCGCCCCGCCCCCGTTCCTGCTGCCCCCTCCCCTGTCGCTGGCGGGGAGTGTTTCTCGCTCCTCCCGGTTGCTGCCGCCGTCGCCGCCGCTCCTCCTCTCCCAGTCTTGGGTTTCCCTGGCGCTACTGCCGCCACTGCCTCTGCGGTCTGTATGAGGAGGAGGAGGATGTGAAGATGGCGGAGCTGCAGATGCTGCTGGAGGAGGAAATCCCGGGGGGCCGCCGGGCCCTCTTCGACAGTTACACGAATCTGGAACGGGTGGCCGATTACTGCGAGAACAACTACATCCAGGTGCGACGCATCTCCCGGCCTGGGCGCGTCGGGCCTCGGGGTGGTGAGGGCTCGTGGGGGACCCCCGGCCGGGGGCCGCGCGCCTGGGGGCGTAGGGCGCGTGGGGTCGAGGCCGCGGCGGGGATACAGTCCAGCTGACCCCCATGTAGCAGGGGGAGGAGCATGGTGGGAGCTGGGGTTGGGGAATGGGTGAGAATTCTCCGGTTGGAGGAAATTGTAGCTTTAAAACATTTTAAAAAGCCATGAATCAGCCCTCGGTGCGGGTGTGGTGTGTGCGTGTGTGTGGTGTGGTGTGTGTGGGTGTGTGGTGTGTGGTGTGGTGTGTGTGTGTGTGTGTGTGTGTGTGTGTGTGGTGTCCCCCGCCTCCTCGCTTCTTCCCTCGGCCGCCTCCGCACTCGGTGCCAGTCAATTTTCGGGATGGCGGAGGAGGCGGAGAGTGGCATTTTCTATTTGACAGAATCTTGCTCCCCCATATGGCAAGGGTGTGGGGGGATTGATGGGTCACCCCCATCCCCCAAGCTCTGGAGGATTTTTAAGGGGTTATATTGCTGCAGAGTAAACTGTGTCAGCTTTCTATTCATTTGAATGCATCAAAAGATCGGTTTTTGTTTTTTTGCTTGTTTTTAGGTTCTAACTGGGGATACAGTATAAGAGTAAGCTGTCCCTTGTTGGAAGTTAATGCCATTTTTCTCCCTATAGAGAGTGAGAAGCTGCATGATAAGGAAATCTTCTGTCCCGCCACCTCCCTTCAGTCCCATTAGAATAGGTAATTTGTCTTTGGGGAAAAAATTGGGGATTATTTTTCAGAGAGAATTAGGAAATGATCCTCATGGTTTAGTTTTTCCTGTGATGATTGGTTTGGCACAGGGACTCAGTGGTAGCGCTGTATGTATGTGTATGGAGGCGGGGGATATTGGGTGAGATGAAATCCAGCTGCTCCTGGAAGAAGCAAAAGACTGGATTAAAAAAAAATTCCTCTTTAAAAATTATATGAAAGGATAGTTTAAAACGCACAGTTTGCAAAGTCAGTATCTTTTGTTTTCTTTATAGCTTATTCTGAATCACAGGTTCTACCTCCATTTTTTCCCTTCCCATTTATATTCTCTTGGGATGAAGGTGGAAATGGAAGAAATAAGTTAAATTGTTCCTTCACTGTGGTCTTTTTTTCCTGTTCCCACCTCCATCGCTCCAGGCATCCTTCTTAACATCCGCTGTATTGGGAAGCATTCTCAAGTCTTGGTTTAAACCAAAAAAAATAGGTGTTAAAATTTACAGGTTCATAAATTTTTTAAGGCCCACATGGTTGATCAAGGATAGTATGGTGAGATTTTGCTTGATTAGACATATCCTGAACTCTGTATTTTCTTGTAGGGAATATTTGTATTGGAGAATAAATCAGACATAACCCAAGGCTTTTCCCTCCAAAGAGGCAGTTGAAAGTATGGCTAGTAGGAAAAGAAAGAATGTGACTTGGGTCAAAGATTCATACAAAAAGTACAATTGTCCATATTCATCAGGTGCTTTGCTGATACTGAGTGTGGTAGGAGAGATTCAAAGGTTAAAATGCTCAGTTTTTCACTAGGTACATTTGAAAGTCTATAGCCTGGCACTGTGTCAAGTGTTGATTCATACCTAGTGTCCACAGAATCTCATAGTGTAGTTAGTAGGAGAGGCTGATCTGTGAGCAAATGAATACCATGTAGTGTGTCAGTTTATACTCTTAATGGGCTGCAGGTGGGAAGAAGGAAGAAGCTATGCTGTCCTCACTCTGGGAATTCACAGTCTCTAGGAGAGGCAAATTAAAAGGACTGAAGTTGTTATTACAATCCCCTGTGCAACATATTATGAGAAAGAGTTACAGGTCAGAAGAGAAATTGAGGGTGGAAAACTGATTGGGTTGCGGTTATCACCACTAAATTAAAAAATAAAAGAAAGAAACAGATTTCTCTCTCTTTGGAAGATAATTTTTATTGTAATTTGAAGGTATAGTTCCTCTTATATTACAGTTGTTACATAAAGGTAAAAGTACCTGAATTAATAAAGCTGAGAGAGTAAAGGGATCAACAACTGTCATCTTTTTATATATTTTATGCATTTATTCCAGTTTAAGAGAGAAGAATGTTACTGCCATCATTTGTCTTAGCAATGGGACTCAGAATTTAATGGGATGGTATTTGAAAATTCAAAGTATAAATACTGGTTAATAGAAATGGACTTGGGTTTTAAAATATCTTATTTCTTCAACTTAGCATCTAAAATAAACTTTACACTTTTACCTCTTAGATTATCATATGTGTTAAGATCCAGTGGGGATATTGTTGGGGATCTCTCCCCAGATGACAACTCTTACATGATTTGTTTGTGGTAAAGTTGATAAATAGAAGATGGTGGTAGTGGATTTGTGCTGACCCAGCTGCTCATTTGCCTGGCTCTTCTTGGTGACCCGCAAACTGACCAGCAGGAGTTTCGATGCTGCCTGTGACCCTGCTATAGATGAAAGTCATTTGGTGGGATCGGTGATCAAATGGTCAATTTAGCCTTATTATAGCATCATGTCCTAACCATTAGCTCAAGTTAACTCACCCAACACTCATTTTATTTTGTGGAAATATAATTTTTGCCTGTAAAGCAGGAAAAAGGCAAATCTACTGATCATAAGTAACAAATGATAAGGTTCTTTGCTCAGTGTCCTTAAACAGCTGGTTTTATGCATTGGAATATAAAAAAATAAGGTAAATAAGAATATTCTAAATGTGGATTATATTTAGTGTGAAGATTGAGCAAAGGAAAGAAAATGGTGTGCTCTCCTTCTGAAAACAAACATACTGTGTTTAAATTATTTCTATCATGAAAATGTCCTTCAGAAGTGTTATCTATTGGCATTAGGAGTGATCAGATATTACCTGTATTAACACACACACACAATCTACAGGTACAGCAGAGTTGTAAGTAGTAGTTTTCCAGGTTAATAATGCAGTTAACATTAGACGTTTAAAAATCATCTTTAGTAAAAAGTTAGATGATTCTGTTTTATTTCAACCTCTAGAAAAAGTGATAGTCAAAATATTTTTTCTAAAATGTGATGATAAAAAGTGATAACTACAGTTTCCTGTTTCCCCCATTGATTTTCTTTCCTGTAAAAAGGATTAAAGTTATTGTTAAGGACTTTTTGGAGATAAATGTAAGACCTGTGTTTTTTATTTCTTCATTTATAAATATAAACATTGATTCCTAATCTAGGAAGTGTCCAAAAACTTTAAAACATTTTTGATTAACTTGGAATCTACATATTTACAAATGGAGAATTTTATAATAACATGGGTTGCTTTAATGCTTTGGTGGATGAAGTAAGATTATATTTGTTACTTTGCTAAAGTAAGTCTGAAAAGCCAACTTATTCATATTTATATTTTTCCTTTTCTTAGATAAAAGAAAGTTATTCCTTTTTGTGAGTGTTAATTCACATAGATACATAGTAAAATCCCGTTGTCCACTGTTTAGATTAAGAACAAAGTCATCCAGTAAAATGGCTTTGCTCAGAAGAACAGAAATTAAGAATTTACCTTAATGTTTTGATAAATGCTGGAGAGGGTGTAGAGAAGAGGGAACCCTCTTGCACTGCTGGTGGGAATGTAAATTGATACAGCCACTATGGAGAACAGTATGGAGGGTCCTTAAAAAACTAAAAGTAGAACTAGCATACGACCCAGCAGTCCCACTACTAGGCATATACCCTGAGAAAACCATAATTCAAAAAGAGTCATGTACCACAATGTTGACTGCAGCACTATTTACAATAGCCAGGCCATGGAAGCAACCTAAGTGTGCGTCAACAGATGAATGGATAAAGAAGGTGTGGCACATATATACAATGGAATATTACTCAGCCATAAAAAAAACGAAATTGAGTTATTTGTAGTGAGGTGGATGGACCTAGAGTCTGTCATACAGAGTGAAGTAAGTCAGAGAAAAACAAATACCGAATGCTAACACATAATATATGGAATCTAAAAAAAAAAAAAGGTTCTAAAGAACCTAGGGGCAGGACAGGAATAAAGACGCAGACGTAGAGAATGGACTTGAGGACATGGGGAGGGGGAAGGGTAAGCTGTGACAAAGTGAGAGAGTGGCATGGACACATATACACTACCAAATGTAAAATAGCTAGCTAGTGGGAAGCAGCTGCATAGCACGGGGAGATCACCTCGGTTCTTTGACTATCTAGAGGGGTGGGATAGGGATGGTGGGAGGGAGATGCAAGAGGGAGGGGATATGGGGGTATATGTATATGTATAGCTGATTCACTTTGTTATACGGCAGAAACTAACACAACGTTGTAAAGCAATTATACTCCAATAAAGATGTTAAAAAAAAAAGAATTTACCTTAATGTTTTCTCTGAAATCTTTCTTTTGAATAATGGGAAAGATGTCATTAATAGCTTTCCTTTTTTCTCATTATCAGCAAGGATACTCTCAGAATTCATTAAAAATTGCAGGAAGGGTTTATAAGGGCATAACAGAATCATGGCTTACTAGTCAGTTTCATTAAAAAGTAGTTACTAAAATGATATAAAGATTGCACATTTCTAATAAAAACCATTAAAATGCATGCTTATTGTTGAAAAATTATTAGAAAATACAAATAAATATTAAGGAACAAACTTAAAATTGCCTAATCATTTTGAATATACATCTGGTATTTATACTTTTAAATCTTTTTGACATGTACATCTACGTATCATATATTTTAAAAATATTATGTTCATGTTCTATATTACCTTTATACCTTGCTTTAAAAAGAGACTTTTAGTGGTGGTAATCTTTGCTTTTTATGATGGTCATAGAGTATACAGAAAGGAGGTTTGTATTTATGTGTTTAACTTCTGTTTGTTCTCACAAATAGAATAATGTTAAAAGTACCTAGAATGAAGAAGGAGAAAGTAGAAATTTGAGGACTGATGTTTGAATCCTTCCCTGTAACTTTTGTCTTTTACCTCCACAGAGAGGAGTGAACCATGCAAGTGAACATCAGGCTGAATTAGGGAGATTGAATTTCCGTAGATGGAGGTGATTTAACACATCAGAATTTTTTTTTTAATTTTATTTTTTTTAATGCAGCAGGTTCTTATTAGTTATCTGTTTTATACATATTAGTGTATAAATGTCAATCCCAATCTCCCAGTTCTTCCCACCCCCCACCCCCCCACTTTCCCCCCTGGGGTCCATATGTTTGTTCTCTACATCTGTGTCTCCATTTTTGCCTTGCAAACCTGTTCATTTGTACCATTTTTCTAGATTCCACATATATGCATTAATATATGATATTTATTTTTCCCTTTCTGACTTAACTTTACTTTGTATGACAGTCTCTAGGTCCATGCACATCTCTACAAATGACCCAATTTCGTTCCTTTTTATGGCTGAGTAATATTCCATTGTATATATGTACCACATCTTCTTTATCCATTCATCTGTTAATGGGCATTTAGGTTGCTTCCATGACCTGGCTATTGTAAATAGTGCTACAATGAACATTGGGGTGCATGTGTCTTTTTGAATTATGGTTTTCTCTGGGTATATACCCAGTAGTGGGATTGCTGGGTCGTATGGTAGTTCCATTTTTAGTTTTTTAAGGACCTTCCATACTGTTCTCCATAGTGGCTCTATCAATTTACATTCCCACCAGCAGTGCAAGAGGATTCCCTTTTCTCCACACCCTCTCCAGCATTTGTTGTTCGTAGATTTTGTGATGATGGCCATTCTGACTGGTGTGAGGTGATACCTCTTTGTAGTTTTTTTTTTTTTTTTTGCGGTACGCGGGTCTCTCACTGCTGTGGCCTCTCCCGTTGCGGAGCACAGGCTCCGGACGTGCAGGCTCAGCGGCCATGGCCCACAGGCCCAGCCGCTCCGCGGCACGCGGGATCCTCCCGGACCGGGGCACGAACCTGCGTCCCCTGCATCGGCAGGCGGACTCCCAACCACTGCGCCACCAGGGAAGCCCCTCTTTGTAGTTTTGATTTACATTTCTCTAATAATTAGTGATGTTGAGCATCTTTTCATGTGCCTCTTGGCCACCTGTATGTCTTCTTTGGAGAACTGTCTGTTTAGGTCTTCTGCCCATATTTTGGTTGGGTTGTTTGTTTTTTTAATATTGAGCTGCATGAGCTGTTTATAATTTTTGGAGATTAATCCTTTGTCCATTGATTTGTTTGCAAATATTTTCCCCCATTCTGAGGGTTGTCTTTTCGTCTTCTTTATGGTTTCCTTTGCTGTGCAAAAGCTTTTAAGTTTCATCAGGTCCCATTTGTTTATTTTTGTTTTTATTTCCATTACTCTAGGAGGTGGGTCAAAAAGGATCTTGCTGTGATTTATGTCAAAGAGTCTTCTTCCTATATTTTCCTCTAAGAGTTTTATGGTGTCTGGTCTTACATTTAGATCTTTAATCCATTTTGAGTTTACGTTTGTTTATGGTGTTAGGGAGTGTTGTAATTTCATTCTTTTACACGTAACTGTCCAGTTTTCCCAGTACCACTTATTGAAGAGACGGTCTTTTCTCCATTGTGTATCCTTGCCTCCTTTGTCATAGATTAGTAGACCATAGGTGCGTGGGTATATCTCTGGGCTTTCTCTCCTGTTCTGTTGATCTATATTTCTGTTTTTATGCCACTACCATATTGTCTTGATTACTGTAGCTTTACAGTATAGTCTGAAGTCAGGGAGTCTGATTCCTCCAGCTCCGTTTCTTTCCCTCAAGATTGCTTTGGCTATCCAGGGTCTTTTGTGTCTCCATACCAATTTTAAGATTTCTTGTTCTAGTTCTGTAAAAAATGTCACTGGTAATTTGATAGGGATTTCACTGAATCTGTAAATTGCTTGGGGTAGTATAGTCATTTTCACAGTATTGATTCTTAAAATCCAAGAACATTGTATATCTCTCCATCTGTTTGTGTCACCTTTGATCCCTTTCATCAGTGTCTTATAGTTTTCTGCATACAGGTCCTTTGTCTCCTTAAGTAGGTTTGTTCCTAGGTATTTTATTCTTTTTGTTGCAGTGGTGAATGGGATTGTTTCCTTAATTTCTCTTCTGATCTTTTGTTGTTAGTGTATAGGAATGCAAGAGATTTCTGTGCATTAATTTTGTATCCTGCAACTTTACCAGATTCATTGATTAGCTCTAGTAGTTTTCTGGTGGCATCTTTAGGATTCTCTGTGTATAGTATCATGTCATCTGCAAACAGTGACAGTTTTACTTCTTTTCCAGTTTATATTCCTTTTATTTCTTTTTCTTCTCTGATTGCCATGGCTAGGACTTCCAAAACTGTGTTGAATAATAGTGGTGAGAGTGGACATCCTTGTCTTGTTCCTGATCTTAGAGGAAATGCTTTCACTTTTTCACCGTTGAGAATGATGTTTGCTGTGGGTTTGTTGTATATGGCCTTTATTATGTTGAGGTAGTTTCCCTCTGTGCCCATTTTCTGGAGAGTTTTTATCATAAATGGGTGTTGAATTCTGTCAAAAGCCTTATCTGCATCTACTGAGATGATCATATGGTTTTTCTTCTTCAGTTTGTTAATATGGTGTATCACATTCATTGATGTGCATCTATTGAAGAATCCTTGCATCCCTGGGATAAATCCCACTTGATCATTGTGTCTGATCCTTTTAATATGTTGTTGGATTCTGTTTGCTAGTATTTTCTTGAGGATTTTTGTATCTATATTCATCAGTGATATTGGTATGTAATTTTGTTTTTTTGTAGTATCTTTGTCTGCTTTTGGTATCAAGGTGATGGTGACCTTCTACAATGAGTTTGGGAGTGTTCCTTCCTCTGCAGTTTCTTGCAAGAGTTTGAGAAGGATGGGTATTAGCTCTTCTCTAAATGTTTGATAGAATTCACCTGAGAAGCCATCTGGTCCTGGACTTTTGTTTGTTGGGAGATTTTTTTTTTTTTTTTTTTTTGCGTTATGCCGGCTTCTCACTCTTGCGGCCTTTCCCGCTGCGGAGCACAGGCTCCGGACGCGCAGGCTCAGTGGCCGTGGCTCATGGGCCCAGCCGCTCCATGGCATGTGGTATCTTCCCGGACCGGGGCACGAACCCACGTCCCCTGCATCGGCAGGCGGACTCTCAACCACTGCGCCTTTTTTTTTTTAATCACAGTTTCAATTTCATTACTTGTGATTGGTCTGTTTATATTTTCTATTTCTTCCTGGTTCAGTCTTGGAAGGTTATACCTTTCCAAGAATTTGTCCTTTTTTTCCAGGTTGTCCATTTTATTGGCATAGAGTTGCTTGTAGTAGTCTCTTAGGATGCTTTGTATTATTGCGGTGTCTGTGGTAACTTCTCCTTTTTCATTTCTAATTTTATTGATTTGAGACCTCTGCCTCTTTTTCTTGATGAGTCTGGCTAAAGGTTTGTCAGTTTTGTTTATCTTCTCAAAGAACCAGCTTTTAGTTTTATTGATCTTTGCTATTGTTTTCTTTGTTTCTATTTCATTTATGTCTGCTCTGATCTTTATGATATCTTTCCTTCTACTAACTTTGGTTTTTGTTTGTTCTTCTTTCTCTAGTTCCTTTAGGTGTAAGGTTAGATTGTTTTTATAAGATTTTTCTTGTTTCTTGAGGTAGGGTTGTATTGCTATAAACTTCCCTCTTAGAACTGCTTTTGCAGTATCCCATAGGTTTTTTTGTTGGTTTTTGTTTTTATAAGTTTATTCATTTGTTTTTATTTTTAGCTGTGTTGGGTCTTTGTTGCTGTGTGCAGGCTTTCTCTAGTTGCAGCAAGCGGGGTCTACTCTTCGTTGTGGTGTGCGGGCTTTTCATTGTCGTGGCTTCTCTCGTTGCAGAGCATGGGCTCTAGGCACACAGGCTTCAGTAGTTGTGGCACGTGGGCTCTAGAGCACAGGCTCAGTAGTTGTGGCACATGGGCTTAGTTGCTCTGTGGCATGTGGGATATTCCCGGGCCAGGGATCAAACTCATATAGCTCTGAAGCTGGTGGAACCGTTATAACGCATATAGTTCAGTATTTCCCAAACCAGAATTGTGTAATATGTAAAAATATTTGTTGTAAAGTAGTTACTGCATAATGTGCCCCTTTTGAACCTACAAAACACAATATCATTTCAAGTGTTCTGGGAAGTCTTGCAGTAAAGAAACCTGTTTAAGTTACCTACATGTAGTATTTCACAAAATGTATTAGTCCTCGAAACTGTTTTTGAATGCCCAGTAGCTATTAATAAGACCTACAGCACAGTCTGGGAAATGCTCTTGTAGTTAATTTTCTTTTTATAAACTCAGAAGCTTATGCCCATAGAGGTTAAACACTGTTTTGAAGTCATCCATCCCTGGGTTATAGCTTTTGGACTTTCATCTGAATTTGTATTCAAAAGTTTTAAGCAATTACAGTCCACATGTTTAGCACTTCTTTGCTAGTCTTAAATTTGTCTGTTCCTGCTCTCTTCCCAGCCCCTACTTCTCAAATGGCTGAAAACAGAAGTCTGTTTCTTGCTAATCGAAGGCTGCTTTGAATTTAGGCACCCTCTATGGCTGTGCTGTCTAGTACAGTAGCCATTTGTGGCCATGTAAATTTTTTGAATTGAGATATATTTCACATACTGTAAAATTCACCTATTTAAAGTGTACAGTTTAGTGGGTTTTTATCGTATTCACAAGATTGTGCAACCGTCACCACTATCTGATTCCAGAACATATTCATCACTCCAGAAAGAAGCGTGTACCCTTTATCCGTCATTTCCCCATCCCCCTCTCCCTCTGCCTCCTGGCAACCATTAATCTTTTTGTCTTTATGAATTTGCCTGTTCTGGACACTTCATATAAATGGAATCATATGTGATTTTTTGTGTCTGCGTTCTTTAATATAATGTTTTCAAGGTTCACTATATTGTAATATGTCAGTATATCATTTTGTCTTTTTTTAAAATAACAGTTTTATAGAGATATAATTCACATACCATTTAAGTACCCATTTAAAGTGTATAATTCAGGAGTTTTTAGTATCTTCACAGATATATGCAATCATAAGTACAGTTAATTTTTAGAACATTTTCATTACCTCAGAAAGAAACCCCATACCACTGAGTTACCACCTCTTATCCTCCCAGCTGCCTATATCTAGGCAACTACTAATATAGTTTTTTTGGGTTTTTTGTTTGTTCTGGACATTTCATAGAAATGGAATCATATGCTATGTGGCCTTTTATGTCTAGATTTTTTTCACTTAGCATGTTTTCAAGCTTCATCCACGTTGTATTATGTATCAGTGCTTCATTCCTTTTTATAGCTGAATGGCTGTACTATACTTTTTTTATCCATTCCTCAGTTGATGGATTTTTGAGTTGTTTCCACATTTTGGCTATTATGAATAATGCTACCAGAACATATATTAACATGTAACGTTATAAACATTCATGTATATGTTTTTATGTAGGCATATATTTTTTCTTTCTCTTGGGTATATACCTAAGAATGGAATTGTCAGGTCATGGCAACTATATTTAACTATTTGTGGAACTGTGAGATTGTTGTCCAAGCTGGTTATACCATTTTACATTCCCACTAGCATTGTACAAGAGTTCTAGTTTCTCCACATCCTCATCAATACTTGTTATTGACTGACTTTTTGCTTACAGCCGTCTTAGTGGGTGTGACGTGGCTTTTTCGTTGTTTTGATACGCATTTTCCTAACAACTAATGATGTTGAGTATCCTTTCATGTGTTTATTGACCATTGGTATATCTTCTTTGGAGAAATGTCTATTCAAATCCTTTGCACATTTAAAAATTGGATTGTTTGTCTTTTCATTTTCTAATTGTAAGAATTCTTCATATATTTTGGATACAGGTCCCTTATCAGATATTTGATTTGCAAATACAGTCACCCACCATCAACGGGTCCCGCATCTGTGGATTCAACGAACTGCAGATCAAATTGGTAGAACCCGAGGATACGGAATCCGAGGATGCATAACCCATGGATACTGAGGTTATATAAAATGGATATGCCATTTTATATAAAGCACTTGAGCAGTGGTGGATTTTGGTATCTGCAGGGAGTCTGGAACCAGTCCCCCAAAGATACTGAGGGATGACAGTATTGTCTTCCATCTGTGGGTTTTCTTTTCATTTTCTTGATGGCGTCCTTTGATGCACAAGTTTTAAATTTTAATGAAGTCCAACATATATATTTTTTCTTTTTCTCTGTGCTTTTGGTATTATATCTAAGAAACTATCACCTAATCCAAGGTCACAAAGATTTACTCCTGTGTTTCCTCCTAGGAGTCATAGTTTTAACTCTTACATTTAGATCTTTGATCTGTTTTGAGTTAACTTTTGATATGTTGTGAGGTAGAGGGCCCATATTTATTCCTTTGCATGTGCATTTATTCATCTCAGCATTGATTGTTGAAAAGATTTTTCTTTCCCCATTGAATTATCTTGGCACCTTTCTTGAAAATGAATTTCCCGTAAAGATATTATTTTGTTTCTGGACTCTTAGTTCTAATCCATTTATCCATGTATATCCTTAGCCCAGTACCACAGTCTTGATTATTGTACTTTTGTAGTTTTGAAATTTTGATGTATGTGTCCTCCAACTTTGTCCTTTTTAAAAAAAAAAAAAAAAATATATATATATATTTATTTATTTATTTTTTGGCTGTGTTGGGTATTAGTTGTGGCATGCAGGCTCTTTGTTGCAGCACGCGGGCTTCTTTCTAGTTCTGGCACGCGGGCTCTCAAGTTGTGGTGCGCGGGTTCAGTAGTTGCGGTGCGCAGGCTTAGTTCCTCCACCAGGGATTGGACCTGCATTCCCTGCATTGGAAGGTGGATTCTTAACCACTGGACCACAAGGGAAGTCCCCCAACTTTGTTCTTTTTCAAGATTATTTCAGCTACTCTGCATCCCTTGAGTTTTCATATGAATTTTTGGATGCCTTGTTAATTTCTGCCAAAAAGGCTGCTGGGATTTTGACTGGGATTGTATTGAATCTGTAGATAAACTTGGGGAGCCATCTTAATTACATAAAGTCTTCTGATCAATGAACATGGGATGGCTTTCCACTTACTTAGTTCTTTAATTTATTTTAATAATGTTTTGTAGTTTTCAGTGTCTAAGTCTTATACTTCTAATTTTAAAATGATTTCTAAGTATTTCATTCTTTTGGATCCTATTGTAAATGGAGTTGATTTCTTAATTTCATTTTTGGATTGTTTATTACTATATATACAATTGACTTTGTATATTGACCTTATATGTTACTGAAATTTAAATTAATTGAAATTCAATTTAAATTTTACATTTCTACTACCTACCTTTCAAGTGCTCGATAGCCACATGTGCCTAGTGACTGCCATATTGAATTACACGGATTTGATTATTTCCAACGTTATAATTCTATTCAATGTCTACACCCTCACCCCCCCCCAAAAAAAGAGTACCCCCTTTACTTCTGATTTCCCTCTGTCTGGAGACTCTTTCAACTTTTATGTTTCTTCTGATTTTTACCTCCACGTGTCCATGTTCATGTTGCTATTTTTAAAGTTTTAGATAATTCTGCTATGAGAAATGGTGACTTCACTTTCCTATACTTTTTCCCATCTTTTCAACATAACTTCTAGCACTTTGGATTTATTGTGTCCATTATATCTATGTAAATATTCACAGCTGAATCATACAGTGGACTGGTGATTTTATTTCCTTTCCTAAGCAAATTTTTTCTTTTCCTTGGGGCTAATAATTACCTCACTTCTTCGAAGGCTTAATTACTTATGTATCTATCTCTGTTTCATCTCTAAACTTTCCTCTGGATGTATAAATCTTATCTCAATATATTAAACCATATTAGTGATCTATCAGTTGTCAAAAACTGTGAACGGTCTGAAATTTAACCCTGTTTTCGACCTAACAGGCTAGCTAGCCACAGTTTTATGGTTGCTGTGGCAGAAGACATGAGACTCCTGTGTCAGAGACATAAGACTTTATTACTCACAGCAATAACATTAGCCAGAGTATCATTATTCCTAAAACCCCTGACTTTCAGTGTGAAAATCCTTATTTTCACTTATTATTATTCCTAAATAATATTCCTAAAACTCCTGATCTTATTCCTAAAACCCCTGATCTCAGTGTGACATGAGGAAGGCCAGGTGATATCTGTACATGCAGTGGGTTGCATTATTGGGAGGAACCCTGAATTTAGGGAACCTGAATCTTTTATGTAGGTCAGTAAAAATACCTGCCCCTTGCTCCAGAGGGAGATACTCTTTATCTTCTAAGACTGTTTTCTGTACAAACATACTTGAAAAGATAGTGAAACAAAGGCCATCAGTGCCTCTGCTCACCTCAATGTACAAAATGCAGAAGAACCGTGGAGAATTGCCTCCCAATATCAGTTTTATTTCCTCCCCCAGGAAGCATATTTCTTGGAGCCCTTGGCCCTTCTTCTCCAATATGGATTATATGAATTATTAACCCAGCCGTCATCTCAGAAATTTTCTTTGCCATTGGTCTTTGATTTTCCTTTGCCTCTTTGATGTAGATTCTATTTTCTGGATTCCATGCTTCCTCCTTTCTTGCCTTTCTGTTTTGAGGATGTACATCCTCCGGTGCTTCCTGAGAAATGGTACATGGAAAGTTTAAAAAAAAAAAAGTGTGCTGAAAATCTTATTCAACTTTCACTAGATTGATGGTTTGATTGGTAAGGAATTATAGGTTGGAAATAATTTTCTCTCAGATTGTAAAGACATTCTTCTATTTCTACATTTTTTATTAGCTTTTGGTGTTGCTTTTGAGAAGTCAGGTGCCATTTTGCTTCCTGATGTGTTTTTTTGTATATTTTTTTTTTCTCTCCCTGTCTGGAGGCTTGTAGGATCATTTATTCCTCATGATGATGTTTTTTGCTATTGGTCTTTCTCCATCAGTTGTACTAAGCATTTGATGAGTACATTTAGTGGAGTCTTATATTCTTTAACTCTGAAAAATTGTGTGATGTTTCTGCTGTGTTTTCTTTTTTTGTGTTTTTATTTGTCAGATTTGGACCTCTTGGGTTGAGTTTCTAAAATTGTTTTCCCTTTTTTGTGGTTTTATATTCTTTTAAAATGCCTCTTTACTGTTTTTCACAGTGGCTGCACCAATTTACATTCCTCCTAATAGTGTACAAGGATTCCCTTTTCTCCACATCCTTGCCAACATTTGTTATTTGTAGTCTTTTTTTTTTCTTTTTTTGGATGATAGCCATTCTGACAGATGTGAGGTGATATCTCATTGTGGTATTGATGTGCATTTCTGTGAATGATTAGTGATGTTGAGCATCTTTTCATGTGTCTGTTGACCATTTGTATATCTTCTTTGGAAAAATGTCTATTCAGGTCTTCCGCCCATTTTTAATTGGGTTTTTTCAATACTGAGTTGTATGAGCTGTTCATATATTTTGGATATTAACTCCTTATCAGTCATGTATTTGCAAATATTTTCTCTCATACTTGAAATGTGTTTAAAAAGGCAACTGAGTAAAGGAGAGCATCTTTAAGTAATAAGGAAAGTGTTTTAAAACTTTTGTCTGTTTTAAAACAAATTTGATGTCAAATTTACCACACTTAGTTTTTTCCTAACCTAAAATAGATACTATTATAAAACTTGTGATCTGTCACTTTTTAGATAAGCATGTATAGTTGAATCTAAAATGACCTACTTCCAAATTCCAGAAAAGAATCATGGTATTTTATAGCTGAAAATGACGTAATAGTCTAGACTTTCCAATGTAACAAGTAGTAACTGATTTCTTGAGAGTATAAGTGAGTTATTTATGACCTGGTAAGATAGTAGCAGAGCTGGAATAAGAACCCAAATGCCCTATCTTTTCTGTTATCCTCATCATTTTCTAGAAACCTCACTTTGGCTTTAGTGATAGGTTTTCCTGAAATAGCCAACCACAATCTCAGCAAATAACTTTATTTTTTGAATCTCGAAAAGATTAGTCTGTGATCTTTTGTTTTATTTCTAAAGTAACCTTCTTTTTCTCTCCACTGATACTTTAGGGGTGGAGGTGAATATCAAGTTTATCTGCCTCAGTTGTTTCTAGTTAGCATATACATAGGTTGTCTAGGTAGATGACATAACAACTATTTTAAAGATGCCATGTTACTGAGAGCTGAAGCCAGTATATATTAAGCTATTAAAAGTAACACTTTTAAGTGTTTTAGGATTCGTTGGCTTCAAGTGACAGAAACTCAATTTGAAAAAACTTTTTTTAACTTTTCCTCTTGGTGTTTAATACGAAAAGCAAAGCAAAAGGTCCATATTTTCCTTTTCAAGCATCAGTGAATATCAGCTTAGAATAATGTTCTTTTCCATAATGATGCTCCTTCAGGCAACAGGGAACCTTGCTAACTTGTCAGTTCCAACAATTGGTGTAAGATCATCTTCTGATCATAAGAAACCCGTGAAGCGTTCTGTTCCTTCTAGCTGGGTTTGGCGTAGACTTCCTTATTACTGAATAAATCTTGTTCAGTTTTTAAGTCTGTGGCATAGGTTTGCAGGGTCAGCAAAACACTGTCCCCAAGAAGCTGTCTCCATGATGTTTTGAGTTTAGTGACACTTGTGATTGTCAGGCTGTCCTCTTCGCTTTTTTTTTTTTTTTTTTTTTTTTTGCGGTACGTGGGCCCCTCACTGCTGTGGCCTCTCCCGTTGCGGAGCACAGGCTCCGGACGCGCAGGCTCAGTGGCCATGGCTCACGGGCCCAGCCGCTCCGCGGCATGTGGGATCTTCCCGGACTGGGGCACGAACCCGCGTCCCCCTGCATCGGCAGGCGGACTCTCAACCACTGCGCTACCAGGGAAGCCCTGTCCTCTTCCCTTTTATCATCTCCCCATCCATCCTGGTCTTTAAACTCTCTGAACTCCTCAGCAGGCGTGCACCGTACCTTGAGTGTGGTGGTCAGTTCCTCTTCAGTCAGCACCTCCTCCTGCCCAATCACAAATAACAAAAATGTGAATGTATTAGTTACTAACCAAGCCATGTGAAAAAGTAGGAATGGCTGGCATCAAGAACTCAAACTCTCTCATTTCTGTTTCTTTCTGCATGTTGGCTTTGTCCTTTCAGATAGGCATACTCTGTGTCCTGTGAGATAGCCTTACATATGTTTCAGACCTCATACATCTAAGAGGAAAGGAAAGTTCTCTCTTCCAGAATCAGTTGGAAAAAATCCAGAGATGTATCTGTATTTCTCTGGAAGAAAATCACTGTGGCCTAGAATGGGCAAAAGTATTAGAATTGGCCTAGTGTAGGTCACACCCAGGGTATGAGGTGGAGAGAAGTTTCTTTTCCCTTTTTAATAAAGATGGAGGGAATGTTAGATAAAAATGTGATCCACTATGACACGTTAAATACAATTTTTCAGTCTTTTACATATGCCTTTATAGTTCTCTCCATCCCATATGAACTTATCTTCTATTTCCCAAGCAGATAGATGAATTTTCACTGATTACATTTTCACTTGACTTCCTATGAATGACATCTTAATTTTATCAGTAAAAATGTCTCCAGATCACATTTAGAGATAGAAAACCCTCTTGGGAAGGTTCTTAATAGCAGGCTTACATATTTATAATTGCTACATGATAACTTAAAAATCATAGGGAGCGTTGTTTCTGATCTAAGTTCTTGCCTGTTCTTTTTTCTGGCTCTGTGTGTGGAGGAGTGGTGTGTGTGGGGATAGGGTGGGCATGGATAGGCATCTACCTATTGATACTTTGGGTCTTTTAAGCCTCTACCCACTGAAAAATTTTAGAGAATTCCACCTATAGTTTCTCTCATTTGTAGAATCTACACAGAGATCCCAAATTCATACCTTGCTTGATCTGAAAGAATTAACCTTTTTCATCTGTTAAGTTAGAACAGTATATAGCTTATATTCTTTTTTTTTTTTTTTTTTTTTGCGGTACGCGGGGCTCTCACTGTTGTGGCCTCTCCCGTTGCGGAGCACAGGCTCCGGACGCGCAGGCTCAGCGGCCATGGCACACAGGCCCAGCCGCTCCGCGGCACGTGGGATCTTCCCAGACCGGGGCACGAACCTGTGTCCCCTGCATCGGCAGGTGGACTCTCAACCACTGCGCCACCAGGGAAGCCCGCTTATATTCTTAATATAGAATATGTAGTATATTTATATATACTGACACTCTCTATACATATACAGTACATGTACTGGTACATATAGATTTAGGTATTTAGAAATTGAAGCGATTTTACACTTAAGACACTTGTAAGTTTTCTATTCAGTTGCTATATCTTGTGTTAGGATTTTAAGAAAACTTTTAAATGATTTAAAAATGGTTTGTATTGCCATGTAAAGTCATGAATGACAAAGGTTCTGATTTGTAAGAAGATAAAGAATGCTTTAAACACAAGGTGCAGTTTTGGGTGGAGAGGATTTTTTCACTTAGAGTTTTGAGAAGCTGGAAAGGGGAAGTGGGATATGATGAGGGGAAACAAATTTAGTTGTTTTTAGGTTAGGACAGTTGAGGAGCTGCAAATGTGAGGGGAGAAGAATTAGAACACTGTAGGTGATGGAGGACAGAGATGGTAAGCACAGAGAGGTATGGACAGGCCAAAGTAGCAGTTCAGCAAGAGGAGTATAAAGGAGAATTTAGATACTAGGGGTGAGCTGATTGAGGATAACAAATTGCCTGGGGATCAGTAGAATTGGGTTCATGATATGGGCTAGGTCAGAAGCAACAGATGACGAGCCCACCATGCAGAAAAGGAAGTTTGCTTGGCAAACTAGAGACTGGGCCAGCATTTAAGGGCATGACTCCAAGATCAGGACACTTCTGAGTTGAAAATGTTGACCCAACACAGGGATTAAATAGGATCCTTGTTAGTCTCTTTTGCCTCTTGTTGCTGATATCATGTATGAAACCAGGAAGGACCAAAATCAGGGTAATTACTTTCAAGTATGATCTATACTTTGTTATTCAGGAATAATACATTTCTTAGGAGAAGTGTGGCTCAGCATGAGCACCATCTCTAAAGGTGCAGCTGGTGACTGTCAGTCATCTGGGCTCCCTAAAGCATGGTCTCTTGAAGGGAGGTCAGAACACGTGTCTCTGTGGCCACCACAGCAACCTTTGCTAACTAATATTTTCCAATCTGTTAGAGAAGTTCCAGAGAAGACTCTTACTGGCTTAACTTGAATCAGTGTCCTCTAAATCAGACAGTGTCCAAAGGATTGGTGTACTTTAGGTAAGCTTGGGTCTTGTGTCCGTACCTGTGGCATGGGTAAGGTGGAGGGAGAATGGGAGTCAACTGCCACGAACTGAATTTGCCACATGAATGTGGAATTCTTTAACCAGAAAAAAAACAGTAATAGATGCTGAACAAGAAAGAGATAATACTATCTTTAATACTGCTTTCCTGTACTGAGTTATTTTTTGTTCGTTTGTTTTGGCCAGGAGACAGTGTAGAAGATGACTATAAAGGAAAACAGAATGAAAACTCTAAAGCAAACAGAAAGGCAGAGCCTGTTGTGTTTTTGTTTTTGTTTTTGTTTGGCTGTGTTGGGTCTTTGTTGCTGCACGCAGGCTTTCTCTGGTTGCGGCAAGCGGGGGCTACTTTTGGTTGCTGTGTGCGGGCTTCTCATTGCAGTGACTTCTCTTGTTGTGGAGCATGGTGTCTAGGCACGTGGGCTTCAGTAGTTGCAGCACACAGGCTCAGAAGTTGCGGCACGCGGGCCCTAGAGTGCATAGGCTTCAGTAGTTGAGGTGCATGGGCTCAGTAGTTGGGGCGTGCAGGCTCTCCGGCGGGTGGGCTTCAGTAGTTGTGGTGCGCAGGATCAGTAGTTGTGGCGCACGGGCTTAGTTGCTAAACCTGATCTTTTTTCCTGTCTCCATAATTTTGCCTTTTTCAGAATGTCATATAGTTAAACTCATACAGTATGTAGCCTTTTCAGATTGGCTTCTTTCATTTAGTAATATACATTTATTATTCCTCCATGTCTTTTCATGGCTTGATAGCTCATTTCTTTTTAGTGCTAAATAGTATTCAGTTGTTTGATGTACCACTGTTTATTTCTCCATTCACCTACTCAAGGACATCTTGGTTGCTTTTAAGTTTTGGCAATTATGAATAAAGCTTCTATAAATATCTATATATAGGTTTTTGTGTGGACATAAGTTTCCAGCTCTTTTAGGAAAATACCGAGTGCTGGATCATACGATAAGAGTATCCTTGTGCAAAATTTGTATAAACATAAATTTTCAGCTCATTTGAGTAAATACTGAGGAGCATGGTTACTGCATCATATGGTAAGAGTGTATTTAGTTTTGTAATAAACTGCCAATCTGTCTTCCAAAGTGGCTGTACCATTCTGCATTCGCACCAGCAATGAGTGAGAGTTCTCCTTCCACTTCCTCTCCAGCATTTGGTGTTGTCAGTGTTTTGGATTTTAGCTGTTCTAATAGGTGTGTAGTGGTATCTTGTTTTAGTTTGCAATTCCTTCATGACATATAATGTTGAATCTTTTCATATGCTTATTTGCCATCTGTATATCTTCTTTGGTGAGGTATCTGTTCAGATCTCTTGCCCATTAAAAAATTTGATTGTTTTCTTACTGTTGAGTTTTAAGAGTTCCGTGCGTAGTTTGGATGCTGGTTCTTTATCAAATATGTTTTGTAGATATTTTAAACCAGTTTGTGGCTCGTCTTTTCAATATAACTGTTGTTTACAGAGTTGGTTTTAAATTTTCTGTCTTAAATTTGTGTATTTAAATTTACATGTTTGTTACCCTGTTGGGTGTAGGGTTTTGATTTGCTTGTTTATATTTTGAAGCTTTATTATATTATTTAAAAACTTTTATAATATAGCAGTTTTGGAGATCGTAGTTGTCCTTCCTGACCATTGCTTTATATTCAGATAACATAAAAAGGTCTATCATTTATTGAGCTCTTCTATTGTGCCAAGTTCTGTGCTAAATTCTTGGCATACATGTTCTCGTTTAATCCTCCCTGTTTTTTCTGAGATAAAGATGTCTTTTTTTTTTTTTTTTAGTAAGATAGAATTGAGAATGGTCTTTTTTTTTTAAATAAATTTATTTATTTATTTATGGCTGCATTAGGTCTTCATTGCTGAGTGCGGGCTTTCTCTAGTTGCAGTGAGCGGGGGCTACTCTTTGTTGCGGTGTGTGAGCTTCTCATTGTGGTGGCTTCTCTGGTTGCGGAGCACAGACTCTAGGCATGTGGGCTTCAGTAGTTGTGGCACGCGGGCTCAGTAGTTGTGGCTTGCGGGCTCTAGAGCACAGGCTCAGTAGTTGTGGCACGCGGGCTCTAGAGCACAGGCTCTGTAGTTGTGGCTCACGGGCTTAGTTGCTTCGCGGCATGTGGGATCTTCCTGGACCAGGGCTCGAACCCGTGTCCCCTGCATTGGCAGGCGGATTCTTAACCACTGCGCCACCAGGGAAGCCTTGAGATAAATATGTCTTATCTTCATGTCTTTCTTTTTTTTTTTTCTTCTCTTTTTATATCCACAAATCTCTCTGCCCTCTTCATTTTTATATATTGCCCTGCCTCATACTTCAGAGATTAAAGCTACTAGCCTAAATCTTCATCTTCCCAGATTAAAATCTATAAACCTTTTTTCTTTTTTTTGCGGTACGCAGACCTCTCACTGTTGTGGCCTCTCCCGTTGCGGAGCACAGGCTCTGGACGCGCAGGCTCAGCGGCCATGGCTCACAGGCCTAGCCGCTCCACGGCATGTGGGATCTTCCTGGACCGGGGCACGAACCTGTATCCCCTGCATCGGCAGGCGGACTCTCAACCACTGTGCCACCAGGGAAGCCCTATAAACCTTTTAACTGCAGCAACTTTCTCCTTTTTCTTTTTTGCAAAGACGACAGTTTGTAAAAGAACTGTTCTCCTCCAATCAAAGACTAGGCACTCCATTTGAGCTCTCTCCTTCTCAAATATTTTGTTCCTTTCCTTAAACCCTTTTGCCTCTTCCACCTTTCCTGTCTCATTAGATTGTTTATCTCAGCATGTAAAACTGCTCAGGTATTTCCCACCTTAAAATAAACCTTTCTTTAACACTATATTCTCTTCTAGCTTGTTCCATTTCTTTAATTTGCTGTATGGCCAAACATTTTACAAAGAGTTGTCTATATGTGCTTTCTTCAATTCTTTTTTTCTTTTTAATTTCAAAAAAATATTTTTGATCTGTAGAATGAAAGCTCCCAAACATGGAAAAGGTAATGGAACGTAAAACACCCCGGATGGACATGCTGGGCCCAAGTGTATAGTGAAGAGAGGACAGTTTCACGAGGTGAATTCCCGGAGAACGTGGGATAAAGAGTGAGGGAGGTTACTCAACCACCGACACCTGTGGGAGCATCAGACTGAAATCCACAAGGCCACCCTCTCCACCCAGGAGAGGCCTGCCACCCGCCACCTCCTCCACTCAGTACTCATGCTGGTATGTGCTTAGTCATCTGGCATACAGGAGACACTCAAAACAAGTCGGGTGTTGTAGGATTTCAGAATGAAAGAGAAATCATGAAGCAGTTGTAAATACCAACAGGACCTGTTCAGGTGAGAATTAGAAACAGTTTGCCCTAGGGGCAGCATTTTTTTGTGCCAGAGTCAGCATGGGCCTTATGGGAGTGGGGAGGATGGACCTCTAAACTATGCCCTTGGAAAGGCTCCAGAAGGATGTCCTCAGGTGGTGAGAGCTGGCATTGGCACTTGAAGGAAGAAGGAGATTGTCAGACTGGTCCTCCTTCCAGGCACCTCTTCTCCCTCTGGCCCCCTTCCCCGGACCCTGCCCCACAACATATACACATTCAGCTCCTCTTCTTCCTTGGGCTGTCCCATTACCATCCCCATGTTCCTCAAGGGCAGGTCCTCCTGCCGGAGCAGGAATTCAGGGCCTCCAGCTAGCTCCAGATACCCATGACCAGATTCTACTGAAGCTCAAGCTGTATTACCCACAACTCCCCGCCATGTGCTCCCTGCTTCACCTGGTTTTTGCTCCTCCCAGGAGACCTGATTCCGTGGTTCCTTGGCTGGGCAAACTGTGTACGTCCTGTCTCACCCTAGACATCTATGCATCCAGATCAGACTCATCTTTCCAAGGCAAGCACAAATGATCCGCTTGGGGGAAGATCATCCATATTCCTCTGAGGACAGGAGTCCATGTTGATCTGTCCTCTGGTTTGAGGTACTCAAACTTAGTTCTTCCTGCACCTGATAGTCTGTCCCCTGAGGTGTCACTTGTCAAGGTCATTGATAAGCACCATGTTGGATCCATGTCTTTGTTCTCATCTTGTTTTTTTGCTCAGCAGCTTTCAACTCAGCTGAAGGAAAACATTCCCCTGAATATTTTCCTCTCTTAAGTCCATGATTACACATTCCCCAGGCTTTCCTTCTACCTCACTGGCTGCTCCTTTGTCCTCCCTTTGCTGGCTTCTCTTTAGGAGAGTCGTTCCTTGAAATGTTGGCATGCCCCAGGGATGAATTCTCAGATTTGCGTTTATACTCCTCAGGTATCCTCTTCTAGGTTCATGCTGTAAGTACTGTCTATACACCAATGACAAGTGTTTATTTCCCACCCTGACCTCTCTCCTGAGCTTCGGACTCCTACATCCAGCTTTCCCCTTGGTAGTTCCTGTTGTACATCTAAGTGGCATCTGTAATGAACCACGGCTCTGTGGACCTTAGGGCTGCTTTCCCAGCATCCATCTCAATTCTTAAAATTCATTCTGATCTGATTTCTACACTACTGCTCAGCTAAAGATGCTTTTTAAAAATTCATCAAGCAATTCCATATTGCCACAGCTGTTTACTGGATACTTTTCTGACCTCATCTTTCTTCTTAGTAGCATGACCATGTTGTCCTCTTAAAACAGTCCTTTCTCTTGATTTCTGCAGTCTCCTGGCACGTTCAGTATTACTTTTCCTTTCATAAGAGTATTTGGCATTCATCGCATGTGCTTCTCTTTCTTCGTCTTCCAAAGCAAGATAACCACAAAGCAAATTTAAAACGATGCAGGTATGCTCTTTAAAACTTTTTTGTTAATTACTTGGTAAAAATGGTGCTTTGTTTCTGTCGTTTTTTTCCCCCATCATTTGTGTGGCTGAATGTTTTCCCATGTTCATGTTTGTCTTGTGTTCTTTCCTTGGTGAACTGTCCATGTTTATCTAATTGTGCTTTGCTATTTTTCACTATGACTTGTATGACTCATTCTAATTTGAATGCCATACTTTTTTTTGGAGACTGCATTCTCCATCCAGGAGTTTGGAAGCAAATGAATATATTCCCTTTTCGGCATCATAGAAATTAATATTTGAACAATTCTGAAGACATAAGTATATTTCTAATATCTTGTATGGTCTTTTGGCAAAATTTTTCTATTTGTATATAATGATTGGCATATATTTTATTTTATTATTATTATTTTTTTTTGCGGTACGCAGGCCTCTCACTGTTGTGGCCTCTCCCGTTGCGGAGCACAGGCTCCAGACGTGCAGGCTCAGCGGCCATGGCTCACGGGCCCAGCCGCTCCGCGGCCTGTGGGATCTTCCCAGACTGGGGCACGAACCCGTGTCCCCTGCATCGGCAGGCGGACTCTCAACCACTGCACCACCAGGGAAGCCCTTGGCATATATTTTAGAAGCTATTACTTTAATTTCTGTGAGATTTAGTGATGGGACCTTTCTTTTCAATTTGGTTTAGTAACAAGATTTTTTGGAATGCAGAATTGAAAGCTCAGTAAATAGGTAATCTAAGAATACTCCCCTCTCCTCAGCCCCATTATTGAATCAGGTGCTATGACTCTGCCATGACCTTACTAGGTTAATTATATGTGTGATATTTTAATTTCTTAACAATTTTGTGAGAAGGAAAACGGTTAGTTACTATACTAATCTTAAATTTCAGCACATGTCTCAGTCTTAAAGTAGGGGCAGTAGTGAACTGATGATATGTTAATAATACCAAACTTACATGTGTTCTGGATTCAAGAATCTTTTTCATGCCTCTGTGCCCTTGTTTAGGCTGTTTGCTCTGCCTGGAATATCTTCTCTTACTCCTGCTTGGCAGGATTAACTCCATTCTGTGAGACTCCACTTGGATGGTCATATAAGATAGTGTTCCTAGTTGGATGGCATTCATATCCCTGACCATTCTGCATTGACATTTTCTGTTTTATATGCTTTTCTCTGTATTGGACTAAAATCTTCTTGAGTGCAGAGAACGTGTTTCATTTTCATATTCTAGTACATAGTACAATGTCTGTCATGTAATATACATTCAGTCAATAAGGGTTTATTGAAATGAATTGATGAAATGAAATTAATCATGGCAGGTCTAGAAGAAATTGTTTAATACTTCAGATAACTGATTGAATGAGAACTTAGTACCTGTACTTTAACTAATGTGGTAATAGTTTATACCCAGAGCAAAAATAATTACATATTTTCCAGGTAGAGTAACAGGCTGGACTAGAGTGGGTGAGAGATTTACTGCTGGAGAAGAGAAAGAAACAGACAGTAGGTCTCAAGGGTGTGATCTGTAGAGGAGAATTCTCTCCTGCATGTCCATACACGTCCGTCTTAAATATTATCATTGTTTTCCTGCCCCCTCCCCATTATCTATATACTTAAATCTCTACCAAATCTGTTTTCCTATTAGTAGAAGTGAAAAGGAAAAATAAATAATGGTAGTAACCTAGTGGTAATAATACTGCAGTCTTGAGCTGCTCTAGAGGGTGTAACGTTCTTATTCTTCATATTTCTCAGCACCCATCCTAGAACATCAAATTGAAAAACAAGTTTGAACTTTCTTTTTAGGGGTACACAGTAAGGCATGAGTACCATGGATGGTGCCAAAGCTTCTGGAGGTCAAAGAAATCTTTCTTATATCACTTCTTCCTCCCCACTCTCACTGCCTATTGGGTGATAGAAGTAACTTTGATTCTCTGGAACATTTTGGTAGATACACTTCAACAAATAATATGTAATGCCTGTGTGTAATGTGATGTGAAAGCATAATACTTACCCTCAAGGTCTTTCCACTAGGGGGTGTGGGAGTTTGGGTCAATGAAACATGCACATATTGGGTTGGCCCAAAAGTTCATTTGGGTTTTTCCGTAACACCTTGCGAAAAACCCGAACGAACTTTATGGCCAGCCCGATATTATAAAGTATGTGCTGTAAACCTGAAAACAAAATCCTGTGGGAATTCTCAGTAAGAAATGATCAGTATCACAATCAGGGATGATAAGGTAGGGGATGGGTTGTTGGTGAAGTTGATGGGTTCAGGTGAAGAAAATAGGCAAAGGCACAAAGGTAAGAAACCACGGTCTGTTTTGTGAACCGTTAAGTCTAATTAAACTGTAATCTAAGGTTCAAGTAGGGTTGAATGGAAGATAAGTTCTAGGCCATATTAAGGAAGACTGTAAATGATAAGTAAAGTTTTTTATTTAAGTAGGTAAGATGAAGCTCTGGGGGCTTCAGAACTGATTTAGAAAGATGAATCTGCAGGACCACATGTAAGATACTACAATCTGACCTAGAAACTGGTATAGTAGTCCTGGCAAGAGATAACGAGGGCCTGAAGTAGAATGTAGGCAGTAGCAGTTGAAAGAAAGGAAATGATGTGTTGGCACAGATAGACTATAAGGATCATGTAAACGGATTAGGTGTAGGATACAGAGACTTGGAAAATATCTGAGGTGATGGAGTAATAATGTTATTAACAAAAGTAGGAGGAAGTAGTTTTGGGGAAGGTGGTGAGTTATAGATATACTGATACGGCACATTATACATGGTGAGGTGCCATGTAAACAGAAATATGGGTTTGGGAGAGATGGAAGTTAAGATGTAAATAGATTTAAAAATTCTGTGCTTGGAAGTGATAGCTAAGGAAGGAGTGAAATTTCTTTCTAAGGGTTGCAAGTACAGCAAGAAGAGTAGTCTGAAGACAGAGTCTTTGGGAACATCCCCTTGTAGAGATAAGAAGTCAGTATCATGAGGGAAAGTGAAGAAATAACAAAGTAGGAAGGATTAATCATTGCCTAGGATGGCTCTTGGCAATAAGTCACTTTATTCTATGTAAGAATCTTTTCTCATAGGCCTATTTGTACTTACCATAGCATACATTATAATATTCCTCTATAAGCCTATGATAATTTTCTCCTTCATCTAAATTTCTTCTTTTTTTCAGGAACTTAATCCCATTTAAATAGGAATATTAGATAACTGGGTTGAGGTGTCATAGTGCCTTTAATGCATGAACTATAACTGTGATAATTAAACTTGGTTGTAGCAAAAGATAAGAATATAGTCACAGGTGTTTACTTATCATACATTGTTTAAGAATTACAAAATAACCTCTATTACAGTGTTGTTCACTATTTCTTACATGTAAAATAAGATACTGTAGCTTCTCTATTGTCATTTATAAGGCTTCTAGGTTAAAGTAGCAATTTTGATATCAGTTTTATTTAAACAGGTGCTGTTTGCATTTATTCAGGTTTTTATTCATCACTTAACTTTATAGGAAAACAATCTCAAACTTAGAATATGTGCTGCTGAAGCAAGCACAAAACTCTAAAACTTAGAATATCCGCTCTTGTAAAATTAGGTTCTTATAAAACCTTAGTGAATGTCCGAGGGTTGACTTATCCATACAGCAGACGTGCAGCAGCCTCAACACTTTAAAGCTTCATTTGGCGCTTAGAAATAACAAGAAAAATCTCTTGAGCCCAAAATCATTGTTTAAATAAGTGTGCAAATGTAAAATACATTTCAGAAGGATTAAAAAAATTGTTTTGGTGCTCTTATTCCTTACAAATATTCCTTGTGAGCAGTTGACTAGGACAGAGCACTTAAAGTTTGCTCTTTTGTATTAATGCATGCATTATGGTTTTACAAAGTAATATAGCTTTACTTTTTCTGATAACACAAGTATTTATGCCCAAGGTAAAAAAAAATAGATCACATTAAAAATCATTAAAAGACTCAAATTATATTCCTAACATTCAGAGAAAACTTATGTTAACATTTTGGGCCTTTTTCTGACTTTTTTCTTGTGCTTACATTTATACGCAGGCGCCTACAAAATTAGGATGATTGTGTTAAGGTACTTTGTAACCAGCTCTCTTTCAATTAGTTATTTTGTAGATATTTTTCCATATCAGTAATACATAACAATACTATTTTCATTACTGCATAAAGGTAGTATATGAATGTATTGTTTAATCAGTCTCATGTTTTTTTCTTTTTCACCATTAACTGTCAGTGTACATCCTTGTCTATGTCTTTTTCTTATTTGACTGTTTTTCTAAGCTAAGTTTAGAAGTTTAGAGTCCTAAAGTTTAGAGTCCTAAACGGTGTGGGAGAGGGGAGAGTGGGACATAGTGGACTTTGAACAGTTAATGACTGCTCAAAGAGGTAATGACGTTTGTTAGATATAATGATTTATAGTATTGGAAAGTGGTTTTACATTCATTATCTTACTTGATGTTCACAACTGCTTAAAATATGACATGCTGTAATGGTAGAACTGACATTAAGATAAAAGTTTTCTGATTCAGACACTTGTGTACATTCTACTGAACCATAGAGTCTTTCTGTAGAACTAGGGCAAGAAAATGGTGTTTGCCAGCAGTATAGAATATGTAACTTTACAATTGCTTTCCTTTGTGACCTTGGAAATAATCACTTAACTACTTTTTACTGTGTACTCTCTGTTTTTCAAGTAGGGTTTATGATACATGGCAGTTTATGTTCCATAGGGTTATAATACTTAAGATGCTTGGGAAGAAAGTGTCCTTTTATTACTTTTATTTTAATTTATCATTATTTATCATGATTATTACCATTTTATTTACTTCATCATTTTTATTTATCATTATTATTTTGTCATTATTACTTTAAACAGACATTTCTTTATAAATGCATTTTACATGTTAGAGTGAAAGGAAAAGAGGAATTCAGGAAAGTAGAAAAATGTACGCCAGAATTTACTCATTCAAATCAATGCTACCTTTCCAAGCAGTGACCTTGAGAAGCTATGTACTGTACTTGCTGTCATTACTCAAAATATCCATCGGATCTCATTTTTTAAACAACAGCTTCAGGATTTTATTTGCATCTGTACAAAGATGAAACTATTCAACGTGAAAATATTAGTGAAGTCAATAATTTAGTTGTTGGGTTTACATGAATACTGATAACTAGTTTTCAAAGCATTTTACACTAGTGTGTGTAGATTCAGCAACATAATGGTTTTGATGAGTATTTTTGAAGATTAGATCGATAGAATGGGTTATCTTTGAAGTAATGATTGTTTGTTTGTTTTTCTAGTCAGCAGATAAGCAGCGAGCCCTAGAAGAAACCAAAGCCTACACCACCCAGTCCTTAGCAAGTGTTGCCTATCTGATAAATACCTTGGCCAACAATGTCCTGCAGATGCTGGATATCCAGGCGTCCCAACTTCGAAGGATGGAGTCTTCAATCAATCATATTTCACAAGTAAGACCACACTATTTTCCTATTTTGCCTATGAGGAACATGTAATAAACACAGGCTATCTGTGACGCTGGCAGCCTTTATTATGTGAGTTAACGCACATGTATGATTTGGAAAATACAAACTCAGTAGTAGGTTGTTTTTTGTTTCTATCTTTTTGTCTAGTGATTATCTTCTCTGTGATTTTGATAGGGAAGTATACTTTGTTTATTTTAAACATCTTTTTAAAAAAAATTTATGTATTTTTGTCTGCGTTGGGTCTTTGTCACTGTGCATGGGCTTTCTCTAGCTGTGCTGAACGGGGGCTACTCTTTGTTGCAGTGCGTGGGCTTCTCATTGCGTTGGCTTCTCTTGTTGGACAGCATGGGCTCTAGGCGCGCAGGCTTCAGTAGTTGTGGCACGTGGGCTCCAGTAGTTGTGGCACACGGGCTCTAGAGCACAGACTCATTAGTTGTGGTGCAAAGGCTTAGTTGCTCCGTGACATGTGGGGTCGTCCCGGACCACGGCTCGAACTCGTGTCCCCTGCATTGGCAGGCGGATTCTTAACCACTGCACCACCAGGGAAGTCGGCCTCTCCCGTTGCAGAGCACAGGCTCCAGACGCACAGGCTCAGTGGCCATGGCTCATGGGCCTAGCTGCTCCGCGGCACGTGGAATCCTCCCGGACCGGGGCATGAACCCGCGCCCCCTGCACTGGCAGGCGGACTCTCAACCACTGTGCCACCAGGGAAGCCCCCTAAACATCTTTTTAAAAAAATATTTATTTATTTGGTTGCACCAGGTCTTAGTTGCCGCAGGTGGGCTCCTTAGTTGCGGCATATGGGCTCCTTAGTTGCGGCTCCAGGGCTCCTTAGTTTCAGCAGGCAGCCTCCCTAATTGCGGATTGCTGGCTCCTTAGTTGTGGCACAAGGGCTCCCCAGTTGTGGCATACGATCTCTTAGTTGCAGCATGCATGTAGGATATAGTTCCCTGACCAGGAATTGAACCTGGGCCCCCTGCATTGGGAGCTCGGAGTCCTATCCACTGCACCACCATGGAAGTCCTGGGAAGTCTACTTTAATGGTTTCATTAAAACTCAGTTGTCAAGTTAAAATGATCGGCCTTGAGGTGAGAATTTGCCTGCTTTCTTCCAATTTTTACCGAATTTTACACTTAAAATGTGATAGCTTGATGACTTGTTTAAATGCTTTTTTCTGTTACCTCAGTAATGGATAGATTAAGTGACCTTATAAAATTATCTTTGTATAGAACTTAGAAAAAATTAATGTTATACTTTCTCCATTGTAAATGTCATAAAGAAAAGAGAAAAAAATAGGAAAACAAACCCTTTCTCCACTACTCAAACTTCTCCTGTTAATATTTTGGTATATTTCCTTTTAATACTTTCTTCTTCTAAATGATTTTTAAAATTTAGCTGGGATTATACTATGTATGGAATTTTGAGTTCTGCTCTTTTAACTTAACCATTGTAACAAACATCTTCTCATGATGTTATAAGATCTTCATAAACATTTTCGATGGCTACATAATGTTGTATATATATATCATAATTTTCATAACCATTCCTACATTTTGGGACCATTTAAAATATTACTACAGTAAAAACCAATTTATAATTGCAAAATACATTTTTAAAAACATTAAAACGAAAAGATTTTGATCTGTCTGCTTCTCTTTGAAATCTTTGGAACTTTTCTATTTTAACTGTCTTGCCATTTGAGTAACTTGGTGGTATTCAATTCTGTTTTTAGAACTAAATGATTAGAATGCTTCTGGAATAAAAAGAGTTTTAAAATGTGCATATTACCTTTCTTCGTATATCTTAAAAGTTCAAGACTCCTCTAAAATTGACTAATCCATCAATTTTTCAAAATCTTGGGTTTAATTTATATAATTAAATATAGTTCACATAACCGAATCGGTTATGTAAGGTCTACCTTATGTTTCTTCTTTTTTTTTTTAACATCTTTGGTGGAGTATAATTGCTTTACAGTGGTGTGTTAGTTTCTGCTGTATAACAAAGTGCATCAGCTATATGTATACGTATATCCCCATATCTCCTCCTTCTTGCATCTTCCTTCCACCCTCCTTATCCCACCCCTCTAGTTGGAAACAGAGCACCGAGTTGATCTCCCTGTGCTATGCAGCTGCTTCCCACTAGCTATCTATTTTACATTTGGTAGTGTATATATGCCCGTGTCACTCTCTCACTTCATCCCAGCTTACCCTTCCCCCTCCCCATGTCCTCAAGTACATTCTCTACGTCAGCGTCTTTACTCCTGTCCTGCCCCTAGGTTCTTCAGAACCAATTTTTTTTTTTTTAAGGTTTCATAAATATGTGTTGGCATACAGTATTTGTTTTTCTCTTTCTGACTTACTTCACTCTGTATGACAGACCCTAGGTCCATCCACCTCACTACAAATAACTCAATTTCGTTTCTTTTTATGGCTGAGTAATATTCCATTGTATATATGTGCCACATCTTCTTTATCCTTTCATCTGTCGATGGACACTTAGGTTGCTTCCATGTCCTGGCTATTGTAAATAGAGCTGCAGTGAACATTGTGGTACATGACTCTTTTTGAATTATGGTTTTCTCAGGGTATATGCCCAGTAGTGGGATTGCTGGGTCGTATGGTAGTTCCATTTTTAGTTTTTGAAGGAACTTCCATACTGTTCTCCATAGGGGCTGTATCAATTTACATTCCCACCAACAGTGCAAGAGGGTTCCCTTTTTTCTACACCCTCTCCAACATTTATTGTTTGTAGATATTTTGATGATGGCCATTCTGACCGGTGTGAGGTGGTACCTCATTGTAGTTTTGATTTGCATTTCTCTAATGATTAGTGATGTTGAACATACTTTCATGTGTTTTTTGGCAATCTGTGTATCTTCTTTGGAGATGTCTATTTAGGTGTTCTGTCCATTTTTGGATTGGATTGTTTCGTTGTTTTCATATTGAGCTGCACAAGCTGCTTGTATATTTTGGAGATTAATCCTTTGTCAGACGCTTTGTTTGCAAATATTTTCCCCATTCTGAGGGTTGTCCTTTCGTCTTGTTTATGGTTTCCTTTGCAATACAAAAGCTTTTAAGTTTCATTAGGTCTCATTTGTTTATTTTTGTTTTTATTTCCATTTCTCTAGGAGGTGGGTCAAAGAGGATCTTGCTATGATTTATGTCATAGAGTGTTCTGCCTATGTTTTCCTCTAAGAGTTTGATAGTGTCTGACCTTACATTTAGGTATTCAATCCATTTTAAAATTATTTTTGTGTATGGTGTTAGGAAGTGTTTAATTTCATTCTTTTACATGTAGCTGTCTAGTTTTCACAGCATCACTTATTGAATAGGCTGCCTTTTCTACATTGTATATTTCTGCCTCCTTTATCAAAGATAAGGTGACCATATATGAGTGGTTTTATGTCTGGGCTTTCTCTCCTGTTCCATTTATCTCTATTTCTGTTTTTGTGCCAGTACCATACTGTCTTGATTACTGTAGCTTTGTAGTATAGTCTGAAGTCAGGGACCCTGATTTCTCCAGCTCCGTTTTTCTTTCTGAAGATTGCTTTGGCTATTCGGGGTCTCTTATGTTTCCATACAAACTGTGAAATTTTTTGTTCTAGTTCTGTGAAAAATGCCAGTGGTAGTTTGAATGGGATTGCATTAAATCTGTAAATTGCTTTGGGTAGTATAGTCATTTTCAAAATGTTGATTCTTCCAGTCCAAGAACATGATATATCTCTCCATCTGTTTGTATCATGTTTAATTTCTTTCATCTGTGTCTTATAATTTTCTGCATACAGGTCTTTTGTCTCCATAGGTAGGTTTATTCCTAAGTATTTTATTCTTTTTGTTGCAGTGGTAAATGGGAGTGTTTCCTTAATTTCTCTTTCAGATTTTTCATCATTAGTGTATAGGAATGCAAGGGATTTCTGTGCATTAATTTTGTATCCTGCTACTTTACCAAATTCATTGATTAGCTCTAGTAGTTTTCTGGTGGCATCTTTAGGATTCTCTATGTGTACTGTCTTGTCATCTGCAAAGAGTGACAGTTTTACTTCTTCCTTTCTGATTTGGAATCCTTTTATTGCGTTTTCTTCTGAGATTGCTGTGGCTAAAACTTCCAAACTATGTTGAATAATAGTGGGGAGAGTGGACATCCTTGTCTTGTTACTCATCTTAGTGAGAATGGTTTCGGTTTTCCACCATTGAGGACGAATTTGGCTGTGGGTTTGTCATATATGGCCTTTATTATGTTGAGGTAAGTTCCCTCTGTGCCCACTTTCTGAAGGGTTTTTACCATAAATGGGTGTTGAATTTGGTCAAAAGCTTTTTCTGCATCTACTGAGATGATCATATGGTTTTTCTCCTTCAATTTGTTAATATGCTGTATCACATTGATTGATTTGCATAGATTGAAGAATCTTTGCATTCCAGAGATAAACCCCACTTGATCATGGTGTATGATCCTTTTAATGTGCTGTTGGATTCTGTTTGCTACTATTTTCTTGAGCATTTTTGCATCTGTGTTCATCAGTGATATTGGCCTGTAGTTTTCTTTTTTTGTGATATCTTTGTCTGGTTTTGGTGTCAAGATGATGGTGGCCTCATAGAATGAGTTTGGGAGTGTTCCTCCGTCTGCTGTATTTTGGAAGAGTTTGAGAAGGATAGATGTTAGCTCTTCTCTAAATGTTGGATAGAATTCTCCTGTGAAACCATCTGGTCCTGTGCTTTTGTTTGTGGAAGATTTTTTTTTTAACATTTTAATTAGAGTATAATAATTAATAATAATTAGAGTATAGTTCCTTTACAATGGTGTCTTAGTTTCTGCTTTATAACAAAGTAAATCAGTTATACATATACATACATATGTTCCCATATCTCTTCCCTCTTGCGTCTCCCTCCCTCCCACCCTCCGTATCCCACCCCTCTAGGTGGTCACAAAGCACCAAGCAGATCTCCCTGTGCTATGCTTCCCGCTAGATAGCTGTTTTTCGTTTGGTAGTGTATATGTCCATGTCACTCTCTCACTTTGTCACAGCTTACCCTTCCCCCTCCCCATATCCTGAAGTCCATGCTCTAGTAGGTCTGTGTATTTATTCCCATCTTGTCCCTAGGTTCTTCATGACCTTTTTTTTCTTTCTATTTTAGATTCCGTATATATGTGTTAGCATACGGTATATCTGGAAGCAATAGAATAGATAGAATTCGCCTGTGAAGCCATCTGGTCCTGGGCTTTTGTGTGTTGGAAGATTTTTAATCACAGTGTCAATTTCACTGCGTGTGATTGGTCTGTTCATATTTTCTATTTTTTCCTGGTTCAGTCTTGGAAGGTTGTGCTTTTCTAAGTGTTTTTCCATTTCCTCCAGGGTGTCCATTTTATTGGCATATAGTTGCTTGTAGTAATCTCTCATGATCCTTTCTCCTTCTGCATTGTGAGTTGTTACTTCTTTTTCTTTTCTAATTCTGTTCGTTTGAGTCTTCTCCCTTTTTTTCTTGATGAGTCTGGCTAATGGTTTATCAATTTTGTTTATCTTCTCAAAGAAGCAGTGGTTAGATTATTGATCTTTGCTATTGCTTCCTTCATTTCTTTTTCATTTTTTTCTGATCTGACCTTTATGATTTCTTACCTTCTGCTAACACTGGGGTTTTTTTCTTCTTCTTTCTCTAATTGCGTTAGGTGTAAGGTTAGGTTGTTTATTTGAGATATTTCTTGTTTCTTGAGGTAGGACTGTATTGCTATAAACTTCCCTTTTAGAACTGCTTGTTCTGCATCCCATAGGTTTTGGGTCATCGTGTTTTCATTGTCATTTGTTTCTAGGTATTTTTTGATTTCTTCAGTGATCTCTTGGTTATTAAGTAGTGTATTGTTTAGCCTCCATGTGTTTGTATTTTTTACAGATTTTTTTCCTGTAATTGATATCCAGTCTCATAGCGCCGTGGTCGGAAAAGATACTTGTTATGTTTTCAATTTTCTGAAATTTACCAAGGCTTCATTTGTGACCCAAGATATGATCTATACTGGAGAATGTTCCATGAGCACTTGAGAAGAAAGTGTATTCTGTTGTTTCTGGATGGTACATTCTATAAATATCATTTAAGTTCATCTTGTTTTATGTATCATTTGAAGCTTGTGTTTCCTTATTTATTTCCATTTTGGATGATCTATCCATTGGTGAAAGTGGGGTGTTAAAGTCCCCTACTATGATTGTGTTACTGTCAGTTTCCCCTTTTATGGCTGTTAGCATATGCCTTTTGTATTGAGGTGTTCCTATGTTGGGTGTATAAATATTTACAGTTGTTATATCTTCTTCTTGGATCGATCCCTTGATCATTATGTAGTGTCCTTCTTTGTCTCTTCTAATAGTCTTTATTTTAAAGTTCATTTTGTCTGATATGAGAATTTCTACTCCAGCTTTCTTTTGATTTCCATTTGCATGGAATATCTTTTTCTATCCCCTTACTTTCAGTCTGTATCTGTCCTTAGGTCTGATGTGCGTCTTTTGTGGACAGGATATATATGGGTCTTGTTTTTGTATCCATTCAGCCAGTGTGCGTGTTTTGGTTGGAGCATTTAATCCATTTACATTTAAGGTAATTATTGATATGTATGTTTCTATTACCATTTTCTTAATGTTTTGGGTTTGTTATTGTAGGTGTTTTTTGTCTCCTGTGTTTCCTGCCTAGAGGAGTTCCTTTAGCATTTGTTGTAAAGCTGGTTTGGTGGTGCTTAATTCTCTTAGCTTTTGCTTGTCTGTAAAGGTTTTAATTTCTCTGTCCAATCTGAATGAGATCTTTGCTGGGTAGAGTAATCTTGGTTGTCGGTTTTTCCCTTTCATCACTTTAAATATGTCCTGCCACACCCTTCTGGCTTGCAGAGTTTCTGCTGAAAGATCAGCTGTTAACCTTATGGGGATTCCCTTGTATGTTATGTGTTGCTTTTCCCTTGCTGCTTTTAATATTTTTTCTTTGTATTTAATTTTTGATAGTTTGATTGGCATGTTTCTTCTTGGACTTATCCTATATGGGACTCTCTGTACTTCCTGGACTTGAATGACTATTTCCTTTCCCATATTAGGGAAGTTTTCAAGTATAATCTTTTCAAATATTTCCTTAGTTCCTTTGTTTTTCTCTTCTTCTTCTGGGACCCCTATAATTCGAATGTTGGTGCGTTTAATGTTGTCCCAGAAGCCTCTGAGTCTGTCTTTAATTCTTTTCATTCTTTTTTCTTTATTTTGCACTGTGGTAGTTATTTCCACTATTTTATCTTCCAGGTCACTTATCCATTCTTCTGCCTCAGTTATTCTGCTATTGATTCCTTCTAGAGAATTTTTAATTTCATTTACTGTGTTGTTCATCAGTGTTTGTTTGCTCTTTAGTTCTTCTAGTTTCTTGTTAGAAATTTCTTGTATTTTCTCCATTCTACTTACAAGGTTTTGGATCATCTTTACTGTCATTACTCTGAATTCTTTTTCAGGTAGGCTCCCTATTTCCTCTACATTTGCTTGGTCTGGTGGGTTTTTCCCTTGCTCCTTCATCTATTGTGTATTTTTGTCTTCTCATTTTGCTTCACTTACTGCGTTTGGGGTCTCCTTTTCACAGGCTGAAGGTTCGTAGTTCCCATTGTTTTTGGTATCTGCCCCCAGTGGCTAAAGTTGGTTCAGTGGGTTGTGTAGGCTTCCTGGTGGATGGGACTGGTGCCTCTTTTCTGGTGGATGAAGCTGGATCTTGTCTTTCTGGTGGGCAGGACCACGTCTGGTGGTGTGTTTTTGGGTGTTTGTTAACCTATTATCATTTTAGGCAGCCTCTTGCTAATGGGTGGGGTTGTGTTCCTGTCTTGCTAGTTGTTTGGCATGAGATGTCCAGCCCTGTGGCTTACCAGGTCGTTGAGTAGAGCTGCCTTTTAGCATTGAGACGGAGATCTCTGGGAGAGCTTTTGCCGTTTGATATTACGTGGCACTGGGAGGTTTCTGGTGGACCAGTGTCCTAAACTCGGCTCTCCCATCTTAGAGGCTCATGCCTGACACCCGGCTGGAGCACCAAGACCCTGTCAGCCACATGCCTCAGAAGGAAAGGGAGAAAAGAAAGGAAAGAAAGAAAAATAAAATAAAGTTATTCAAATAAAAAATAATGAAAACTAAAAAGAAATTAAAAAAAGGAAAGAAAGAAGAGGGCAACCAAACCAATAAACAAATCCATGAAAGATAACAAGCACTAAAAACTATACTAAAAAAGCAAAACCAAAATGGACAGAACTCTAGGACAAATGGTAAAAGCTAAGCTGTACAGACAAAATCACACAAAAAAGCATACACATACACACAAAAAGAGAAAAAGGATTAAAAAAGTATATTTTTTTTTTGAAAAGAGAGAGTAGCCAAATCAATAAACCGATCTAGAAATGATACTAAGCTCTAGGAGGGGAAGATGGCAGAAGAGTAAGATGCGGAGATCACCTTCCTCCCCACAGGTACACCAGAAATACATCTACACGTGGAACAACTCCTACAGAACACCTACTGAACGCTGTCAGAAGACCTCAGACCTCCCAAAAGGCAAGAAACCCCCCACGTACCTGGGTACGGAAAAAGAAAAAAGAATAAACAGAGACAAAAGGATAGGGACGGGACCTGCACCAGTGGGAGGGAACAGTGAAGGAGGAAAGGTTTCCACACACTAGAAACCCCTTCGCGGATGGACACTGCAGGTGGCAGAGGGGGAAAGCTTCGGAGCTGTGGAGGAGAGCCCAGCAACAGGGGTGCGGCGGGAAAAGCGGAGAGATTCCCGCAGAGGATCGGTGCCAACTGGCACTCACCAGCCCAAGACGCTTGTCTGCTCACCCGCTGGGGAGGGCGGGGCTGGGAGCTGAGGCTCGGGCTTTGGTCGGAGCACAGGAAGAGGACTGGGGCTGGCGGCGTGAACACAGCCTGAAGGGGTTAGTGCGCCATGGCTAGCAGGGAGGGAGTCCGGGGAAAAGTCTCGACTTGCCGAAGAGGCAAGAGACTTTTTCTTCCCTCTTTGTTTACTGGTGCGCGAGGAGAGGGGATTAAGAGCGCTGCTTAAAGGAGCTCCAGAGACGGGCGTGAGCCGCGGCTAAAAGCGCGGACCCCAGAGACGGCCATGAGATGCTAAGGCTGCTGCTGCCGCCACCAAGAAGCCTGTGTGCGAGCACAGGTCACTATCCACACCCCACTTCCGGGGAGCCAGTGCAGCCCGCCACTGACAGGGTCCTGGGATCCAGGGACGACTTCCCCAGGAGATCGTGCGCCTCAGGCTCGTGCAACGTTATGCTGGCCTCTGCTGCTGCAGGCTCGCCCCGCTCTCCGTACCCCTGCAACCCCCCAGCCTGAGTGAGCCAGAGTCCCCCAAGCAACTGCTCCTTTAACCCTGTCCTGTCTGAGCAAAGACGCCCTCCGGTAACCTACACACAGAGGCAGGGCCAAATCCAAAGCTGAGCCCTGGGACCTGTGAGAACAAAGAAGAGAATGGGAAATCCCTCCCAGCAGGCTCAGAAGCAGCAGATTAAAGCTCCACAATCAACTTGCTGTACCCTGCTTCTGTGGAATACATGAATAGACAACAGATCATCCCAAATTAAGGAGGTGGACTTTGAGAGCAAGATTTATGATTTTCCCCCCTTTTTGTCTTTTTGTGAGTGTATATGAGTATGGTTCTGTGTGAGATTTTGTCTGTATAGCTTTGCTTCCACCATTTGTCCAAGGGTTCTGTACATCCGTTTTGTTTTTTTTCAATTTTTTTCTTATTAATTTTTTTATATTAATAACTTTATTTTATTTTATCTTTATTTTATTTTATCTTCTTTCTTCCTTTCCTCCCTCCCTCCCTCTCTCTCTCTCTCTCTCTCGCGCGCTCTCTCTCTCTCTCTCTCTTTCTTTCTTTCTTCTTTTTCTCCCTTTTATTCTGAGCCGTGTGGATGAAAGGCTCTTGGTGCTACAGCCAGGAGTCAGTGCTGTGCCTCTGAGGCACATTTCAAGACACTGATCCACAAGAGATCTCCCAGCTCCACATAATATCAAATGGTGAAAATCTCCCAGAGATCTCCATCTCAACACCAGCACCCAGCTTCACTCAACGACCAGCAAGCTACAGTGCTGGACACCCTATGCCAAACAACTAGCAAGACAGGAACACAACCCCATCCATTAGCAGAAAGGCTGCCTAAAATCATAATAAGTCCACAGACACCTCAAAACACACCACCAGACGTGGACCTGCCCACCAGAAAGACAAGATCCAGCCTCATCCGCCAGAACACAGGCATTAGTCCCCTCCACCAGGAAGCCTACACAACCCACTGAACCAACTTTAGCCACTGGGGGCAGACATCAAAAACAACGGGAGCTACGAACCTGCAGCCTGCAAAAAGGAGACCCCAAACACAGTAAGATAAGCAAAATGAGAAGACAGAAAAACACACAGCAGATGAAGGAGCAAGATAAAAACCCACCAGACCTAACAAATGAAGAGGAATTAGGCAGTCTACCTGGAAAAGACTTCAGAATAATGATAGTAAAGATGATCCAAAACCTTGGAAATAGAATAGACAAAATGCAAGAAACATTTAACAAGGACCTAGAAGAACTAAAGATGAAATAAACAACGATGAACAACACAATAAATGAAATTAAAAATACTCTAGATGGGATCAATAGCAGAATAACTAAGGCAGAAGAACAAACAGATAAGTGACCTGGAAGATAAAATAGTGGAAATAACTACTGCAGAGCAGAATAAAGAAAAAGGAATGAAAAGAACTGAGGACAGTCTCAGAGACCTCTGGGACAGCACTAAACACACCAACATTCGAATTACAGGGGTTCCAGAGAAGAAGAGAAAAAGAAAGGGACTGAGAAAACATTTGAAGAGATTATAGTTGAAAACTTCCATAATATGGAAGTCATTCAAGTCCAGGAAGCACAGAGAGTCCCATACAGGATAAATCTAAGGAGAAATACACCAAGACACATATTAATCAAGCTGTCAAAAATTAAATACAAGGAAGATATATTAAAAGCAGCAAGGGCAAAACAACAAAGAACACACAAGGGGATCCCTATAAGGTTAACAGCTGATCTTTCAGCAGAAACTCTGCAAGCCAGAAGGGACTGGCAGGAAGAATTTAAGGTGATGAAGGAGAAAAACCTGCAACCAAGATTACTCTACCCAGCAAGGATCTCATTCAGATTTGATGGAGAAATTAAAACCTTTACAGACAAGCAAAAGCTGAGAGTTCAGCACCACCAAACCAGCTTTACAACAAATGCTAAATGAACTTCTCTAGTCAAGAAACACAAGAGAAGGAAAAGGCCTATAATAACGAACCCAAATCAATTAAGAAAATGGGAATAGGAACATACATATCGATAATTACCTTAAATGTAAATGGACTAAATGCTCGCACCAAAAGACACAGATTGGCTGAATGGATACAAAAACAAGACCCATATATATGCTGTCTACAAGAGACCCACTTCAGACCTAGAGACACATACAGACTGAAAGTAAGGGGATGGAAAAAGATATTCCATGCAAATGGAAACCAAAAGAAAGCTGGAGTAGAAATTCTTATATCAGACAAAACAGACTTTAAAATACAGACTAGTACAAGAAACAAAGAAGGACACTACATAATGATCAAGGGATGAATCCAAGAAGAACATATAAAAATTGTAAATACTTATGCACCCAACATAGGAGCACCTCAATACATAAAGCAAATACTAACAGCGATCATAGGGGAAATTCACAGTAACACATCCATAGTTGGGGACTTTAACACCCCACTTTCACCAATGGACTGATCATCCAAAATGAAAATAAATAAGGAAACACAAGCTTTAAACGATACATTAAACAAGATGGACCTAATTGATATTTATAGGACATTCCATCCAAAAACAACAGAGTACACATTTTTCTTAAGTGCTCATGGACCATTCTCCAGGATAGATCATATCTTGGGTCACAAATGAAGCCTTAGTAAATTTAAGAAAATTGAAATTGTATCAAGTATCTTTTCCGACCACAACGCTGTGAGACCAGGTATCAATTACAGGAAAATATCTGTAAAATATACAAACACATGGAGGCTAAACAATACACTACTTAATAACGAAGTAAACACTGAAGAAATCAAAGAGGAAATAAAAAAATACCTAGAAACAACTGACAGTGGAGACATGATGACCCAAAACCTATGGGATGCAGCAAAAGCAGTTCTAAGAGGGAAGTTTATAGCAATACAATCCTACCTTAAGAAATAGGAAACATCTCAAGTAAACAACCTAACCTTGCACCTAAAGCAATTAGAGAAAGAAAAAGAAAAAAACCCCAAAGTTAGCAGAAGGAAAGAAATCATAAACATCAGATCAGAAATAAATGAAAAAGATATGAAGGAAACGATAGCAAAGATCAATAAAACTAAAAGCTGGTTCTTTGAGAAGGTAAAGAAAATTGATAAACCATTAGCCAGACTCATCACAAAAAAGGGAGAAGACTCAAATCAATAGAATGAGAAATGGAAAAGGAGAAGTAACAACTGACACTGCAGAAATACAAAAGATCATGAGAGATTACTACAAGCAACTCTATGCCAATAAAATGGGCAACCTGGAAGAAATGGACAAATTCTGAGAAATGCACAACTGGCCAAGACTGAATCAGGAAGAAACAGAAAATATGAACAGACCAATCACAAGCACTGAAATTGACACTGTGATTAAAAATCTTCCAGCAAACAAAAGCCCAGGACCAGTTGGCTTCACAGGGGAATTCTATCATTTAGAGAAGAGCTAACACCTATCCTTCTCAAACTCTTCCAAAATATAGCAGAGGGAGGAAAACTCCCAAACTCATATATGAGGCCACCATCACATTGATACCAAAACCAGACAAGGATGTCACAAAGAAAGAAAACTACAGGCCAATATCACTGATGAACATAGATGCAAAAATCCTCAATAAAATACTAGCAAACAGAATCCAACAGCACATTAAAAGGATCATACAACATGGTCAAGTGGGGTTTATTCCAGGAATGCAAGGATTCTTCAATATATGCAAATCAATCAATGAGATACACCATATTAAGAACCTGAAGGAGAAAAACCATATGATCATCTCAATAGATGCGGAGAAGGCTTTCAACAAAATTCAACACCCATTTATGATAAAAACCCTGCAGAAAGTAGGCATAGAGGGAACTTTCCTCTACATAATAAAGGCCATATATGACAAGCCCACAGCCAATATCGTTCTCAATGCTGAAAAACTGAAACCATTTCCACTATGATCAGGAGCAAGACAAGGTGGCCCACTCTCACCACTCTTATTCAACATAGTTTTGGAAGTTTTAGCCACAGCAATCAGAGAAATAAAAGGAATCCCAATCGGAAAAGAAGAAGTAAAGCTGTCACTGTTTGCAGATGATATGATACTATACATAGAGAATCCTAAAGATGCTACTAGAAAACTACTAGAGCTAATTAATGAATTTGGTAAAGTAGCTGTATACAAAATTAATGCACAGAAATCTCTGGCTTTCCTATACACTAAGGATGAAAAATCTGAAAGTGAAATCAAGAAAACACTCCCATGTACCATTGCAACAGAAAGAATAAAATACCTAGGAATAAACCTACCTAAGGAGACAGAAGACCTGTATGCAGAAAACTGTAAGACACTGATGAAGGAAATTAAAGATGATACAAATAGATGGAGAGATATACCATGTTCGTAGATTGGAAGAATCAACATTGTGAAAATGACTCTACTACCCGAAGCAATCTACAGATTCAATGCAATCCCTATCAAACTACCACTAGCATTTTTCACAGAACTAGAACAAAAAATTTCACAATTTGTATGGAAACACAAAAGACCCCAAATAGCCAAAGCAATCTTGAGAACGAAAAATGGAGCTGGAGAAATCAGAGTCCTTGACTTCAGACTATACTACAAAGCTACAGTAATGAAGACAGTATGGTACTTGCACAGAAACAGAAAAATAGATTAATGGAAAAGGATAGAAAGCCCAGAGATAAACCCACGCACATATGGTCACCTTATCTTTGATAAAGGAGGCAGGAATGTACAGTGGAGAAAGGACAGCCTCTTCAAGAAGTGGTGCTAGGAAAACTGGACAGGTACATGTAAAAGTATGAGATTAGATCACTCCCTAACACCATACACAAAAATAAGCTCAAAATGGATTAAAGACCTAAATGTAAGGCCAGACACCATCAAACTCTTAGAGGAAAACATAGAGCACTCTATGACATAAATCACAGCAAGATCCTTTTTGACCCACCTCCTAGAGAAAATGAAATAAAAACAAAAATAAACAAATGGGACCTAATGAAACTTCAAAGCTTTTGCACAGCAAAGGAAACCATAAACAAGACGAAAAGACAGCCCTCAGAATGGGAGAAAATATTTGCAAATGAAACAAATGACAAAGGATTAATCTTCAAAATTTATAAGCGGCTCATGCAGCTCAATAACAAAAAAACAAATAACCCAACCCAAAAATGGGCAGAAGACCTAAATAGACATTTCTCCAAAGAAGATATACAGACTGCCAACAAACACATGAAAGAATGCTCAACATCATTAATCATTAGAGAAATGCAAATCAAAAGTACAATGAGATATCATCTCACACCAGTTAGAATGGCCATCATCAAAAAATCTAGAAACAATAAATGTTGGAGAGGGTGTGGAGAAAAGGGAACACTCTTGCACTGCTGGTGGGAATGTGAATTGGTACAGCCACTGTGGAGAACAGTATGGAGGTTTCTTAAAAGACTACAAATAGAACTACCATAGGACCCAGCAATCCCGCTACTGGGCATATACCCTGAGAAAACCGTAATTCAAAAAGAGTCATGTACCAAAATGTTCATTGCAGCTCTATATTTACAATGGCCCAGAGATGGAAACAACCTAAGTGTCCATCATCGGATGAATGGTTAAAGAAGATGTGGCACATATATACAGTGGAATATTACTCAGCTATAAAAAGAAACGAAATTGAGCTATTTGTAATGAGGTGGATGTACCTAGAGTCTGCCATACAGAGTGAAGTAAGTCAGAAAGAGAAAGTCAAATACCGTATGCTAACACATATATACGGAATTTAAGAAAAAAAAATGTCATGAAGAACCTAGGGGTAAGACAGGAATAAAGACACAGACCTACTAGAGCATGGACTTGAGGATATGGGGAGGGGGAAGGGTAAGCTGTGACAAAATGAGAGAATGGCATGGACATATATACACTACCAAACGTAAAATAGATAGCTAGTGGGAAGCAGCCGCATAGCACAGGGAGATCAGCTAGGTGGTTTGTGACCACCTAGAGGGGTGGGATAGGGAGGTTGGGAGGGAGGGAGACGCAAGAGGGAAGAGATATGGGAACATATGTATATGTATAACTTATTCACTTTGTTATAAAGCAGAAAGTAACACAGCATTGTAAAGCAATTATACTCTAATAAAGATGTAAAAAAAAAATAATAAGCTCTAAATACTAAACTAAGATAATCATAAAGCCAGAAACAGATAGATGCAAAAAGCAAACCCCAAGTCTACGGTTGCTCCCAAAGTCCACCTCCTCAATTCTGGGATGATTCGTTGTCTGTTCAGGTATTCCACTGATGCAGGGTACACCAAGTTGATTGTGGAGATTTAATGTGCTGTTCTTGAGGTTGCTTGGAGAAATTTCCCTTTCTCTTCTTTATTCGCACAGCCCCTGGGGTTCAGCTTTGGATTTGTACCCGCCTCTGCGTGTAGGTCGCCTGTGGGGGCTCTGGCTCACTCTGGCCCAGGGGAGGGAGGAGTATGGAATGTGGGGCAAGCCTCTGGTGGCAGAGTCTGGGGTGACATTGCAACATCCGAGCCACACCTTGGGTTCTCCCAGGGAAATTGTCCCTGGATCACGGGACCCTGACAGTGGCAAGCTGCACAGGCTCTCGGGAGGGGAGGTGTGGATAGTGACCTGTGCTTGCACACAGGCTTCTTGGTGGCTGCAGCAGCAGCCTTAGCGTTTAATGTCCGTCTCTAGTGCCCGAGCTGATAGCCGTGGCTTGCACCCATAGTTGTAGCTTGTTTAGGCGGTGCTCTGAATCCCCTCTCCCCATGCACCCTGAAACAATGGTCTCTTGCCTCTCAGGCAGGTGCAGACTTTTTCCCGGACTCCCTCCCGGCTAGCTGTGGTGCGCCAGCCCCCTTCAGGCTGTGTTCACGCAACCAATCCCAGTCCTCTCCCTGGGATCTGACCTCTGAAGTCCGAGCCTCAGCTCCCAGACCACCCTGGTGGGTGAGCAGAGAAGCCTCTCAGGCTGGTGAGTGCTTGTCGGCACCAATCCTCTCTGCGGGAATCTCTCCGCTTTGCCCTCCGCACCCCTGTTGCTGCGCTCTCCTCTGTGGCTCCGAAGTTTCTCCCCCACCCACCCCCTGTCTTCGCCAGTGAAGGGGCTTCCTAGTGTGTGGAAACTTTTCCTCCTTCACAGCTCCCTCCCAGAGGTGCAGGTCCCATCTCTATTCTTTTGTTTCTGTTTTTCTTTTTTCTTTTGCTTTACCCAGGTACGTGGCAGAGTTTCTTGCCTTTGGGGAATTCTGAGGTCTTCTGCCAGCGTTCAGTAGGTGTTCTGTAGTTGTTGTTTCACATGTAGATGTATTTGTGGGGAGGAAGGTGATCTCCACGTCTTACTCCTGTGCCATCTTGAAGGTCCCCCCTACCTTATATTTCTGTTAAATCCATCAGACCATTCAGAGGGATTTCTTGTTATTTAATATTATTTAATCTTAAATCTGAATTTGCCCCTATAACGGTTTCTTCACATCCTATATAAACTTCTGTAGACATCATATAATTTATTGCTTGTTGTATTGCTGTGTCTTAAACTAAAAAACAAAAAAAGTATTGGTGAATTTTAATGAGCAAGAGGTAGATTTTTATTCTGAAAGGACCTCCTAGAGGAAATAGTGGCATTTTAAATGATGGAATAGATGAACTTGGTTTTTTATAGAAAAAGAGATGTTGACATATTGCTAATCTGATATAGAATTTTGAGGTTTATACTTCAGAGTCTTAAAGTTTCTGCATGTTTGAAATCTTGGCAAAGAACTCAAAGAAGAAATTAAGAAGAAAAGTGCAAATGCAGAAGAGAAATTAATATATTAGAGTTCCTAAAAAGGAGGGACAACTTTTTATTAGTTTGTGAGATTGTGTGGGTAGATAATGGCAGTAGGACAATGACAGTGAAAGTAATCATCTGTATTCTGATTAGAATTCTGTAGTTCTTTGGTAGAAAATGTAGCAACCTTAAGGAGGAAGGCGATTAAGTTTACTCTAAGTTGTAAGTATATGTATTCAGTTAATGAGAACATTTTCTTTTTGAGTATCACACAAATCTATTATATATTTAATTAATATGGCTTAATACTATCTTTTAAAGCTGTTCTAATGGAATAAGTAAAAAATGGGAGAGATGAATGGATAGAGATTGGTAGGTCAGAAATAACAGGGGCCTGAGTCAGAGCTGTCAAGAATATGTTGAGCCTCCTTCCTTTGGAGTTGAGTGTCTAGAGGGCAATACTTGGAAGAGCAAGGGATCTGCAACTCTACAGCAGCTGTTAAGTTTATATGAAATATATTGAAGTATGTTGGATGAGGAGTTGAGTAGGAGAAATGGGCTAATAGAGGCTATAGCTAAGAAATGAGTAAATTTTTAAAAATTTATGTACTTTTAGCATTTACCTTAAGGATTGAAATTTTTTTCAGTTACATTTAATGTATGTAGAGTCCTTTGTTTTAAAAGTCAATTGAATATCAGAGCTCTTTGATGCTCTTTAGAATGAAATATGATTCCATAGTATAAGAGAAAATGTTTTCTGTCTGTAAAGCAAATGCTCAGTAAATACTCTGAAGCAAGAATTGGCGAACTTTTTTGTAAAGGGCTAGATAGTCAATATTTTAGGCTTTGTGGGCCACATGGGGTTTCAGTCTCCTATGATTCTTTGTGCTGTATGTTTTGTTTTGTGTTGTTTTGGCCATGCTGCATGGCATCCGGGATCTTAGTTCCCAGGGATCGAACCCGTGCCTCCTGCAGTGGAAGTATGGAGCCCTAACCACTGGACTGACAGCGAATTCCTGTGCTGTATGTTTTTAAGCAACTGTTTAAATATGTAAAAAGCATTCTTAGCTTGTGGGCCATATAAAAGCAGGCTACAGGCCAGTTTTGGCATGTGGGCTATAGTTTGTAGGCTCTTGCTCCAAAATACTGGTTTTCAAATGTTAGGTACTTAAATTTTATTATTATTATGCTTTATTAAAAACATTATTATGTTTTTAGAGGGAGTTACAATGTTCTCAAGATACCTTGAGGTCATATTTATTTTTGCATTTGGAGCAAAAATACTAGGTTGGGAGAATTTGGAGAGAAGGTGGGGTTGAGGAAGCAAAGAAATGGAGGTTCAGTCAGGTCAAAGATGAGATCACATGTATATTGGAATGGTAGGTGTCAAGAGTTGTTGTTAAGGGTTGTCTGGTAGAGTGGATAAGGACCAGTAGATATTAGATATCTGAGGTATTCAATTTCTTTCTTCATCAGTATCTTTTTCCTATCTCCGAGGTAGGAAACCTACCAATTTTCAGCCTCCTAGTGCTCTAGCTCTTTTCTCCATTTTAATAGAGATGAATACTGAGTATTGGGAGGGAGAGGGTGGGGGAATCTAGATTTTACTCTGGTCCTCCTGCTGACTTGTGTGATATTTGACTTATTTGAATTTCAGTTTTCTTACCTGTAAAATGATAGGACTGATTAGATGATTTATGAGCTGTCTTCCATTTTGAATTTTTATTCTCACAATTGTGAGATTCTCACAAATGAACTTGATTTATATTTGCTTTTTTCTTCTCTCTATTCTGCTGGCTCTGCTGTTTACCGCAGTCTGCGCCCTACTCACCTCAACCCTCTATCACTCTGATGTAACTGAACTATTTCCAGATTACTTTCATTTTGAATCTGAGGATGGAAATTCCACTGACTCTACCAGCTATGTATCAGGAAGAAATAATTCAACAAAACAAAGTAATAACCCATTCTCCCAATGGCAAATGTTTTGAAAAACAAGATAGAGTTGATTATGAATATTTAGTATCAGAAACTTTTTATACTAAAAAGACCATATAGTATTAGGTAGTTACTAATCTATACCACACTCACTGTATCTGTAAGACAGTGTTAGGATAGGTTCTTGATGTGGGTTACCTTAGGTATTTTAAGGGTGTTAAATTTTAAAGAAATTCCACCTCTCGCTTTGTTGCTGTTATCCTATCAATTCTTTGGAAGCATATTATTTAAAAGATAAATGAAATTTTTAATCTTCAAGCCGAGAGTAAGAGTTAAATTAATGTTAAATATTTTTCAAGAATATGTAGTTGTCAGAGCAGACATTTAATTTTTACTGAATACTTGTATAAGCAAAGCACACAGAGCTGCTGTTAAGTCAGTATAGCATAGTATAGCTATTTACTGTGTCCATAATTTTGTGTCCATTTCTGGTAAGGTAAAAAAAGATTTATAGAACATTATTCAAGCTAAAATTCTTATAAACTTGTAAATTAAAATTCTTCTCTTAACTACTAAAAACAGTCAATACTGTCAGTATTCGGCTCAACATGGCTTAGAAGAAGATCAAGAGAGGGCAAAAGGCAACATAAAGAACTTACAAAGCAGTGTTTCTCCCACCCTCCCAAGAGCTAACTAGAACTTACTGGGCCAGGTGTTGAAGTAGTTAGCACATAACAAGTAGAGGAGATAGAAAGGAATGACTGTAAAATAATATAGGAATGGAAGTGATTCTTCTTAAGGGTTTAGGGACTACTAAAAGGCAATGGAAGATCTAAACCCTGAGGAACTCATCATGTAGGGTAATTTTTTGTTTAAAAAACTTTATGTAGGACTTCCCTGGTGGCGCAGTGGTTAAGAATCCACCTGCCAATGCAGGGGACACGGGTTCGAGCCCTGGTCCGGGAAGATCCCACATGCCGCAAAGCAACTAAGCCCGTGTGCCACAACTACTGAGCCTGCACTCTAGAGCCTGTGAGCCACAACTACTGAGCCTGCGTGCCACAACTACTGAAGCCCGCGTGCCTAGAGCCCGGGCTCCGCAATGAGAAGCCCGCGCAATGAGAAGCCCGCGCACCACAATGAAGAGTAGCCCCCGCTCGCCGCAACTAGGGAAAGCCCTCATGCAGCAACAAAGACCCAATGCAGCCAAAAATAAATAAATAATAAATTTAAAAAACTTTATGTATATAGATTTGTTTAAAAATTCCCAATTTTAAATTAAGGAAATCCCACTAATGGTTATCAGTGTGTAATTATGTATAGAAAGTAGGATTTATACAGTTCCTAATTAAGTTTATATCATTTTATAAACAATAAATAACTGAAAATTACCTATTCAGTTTGTGAATAACTAATTTGTTTTATGAAAGATGAATAGTATAAAGCATATTTGTGATTAAAATAAGTAAATGCTTATTTGAAACATTAACTTACTAATGTAAAAAAATGGAGACACATTTTAAAACACCCAACTTAGTTGAGTTAACCCACTGTAACTGTTTGACTGTGGATGTTTTCCCACACTGATGGGCAGCTGACTGAGGTAGTGCTGTCCAGTACAGTCTACTTTCAATTATCTGTGGTAATGGGACAATGCATGGATAACCCTAAAGCAAAATACTTTATACATACCTTCCTGTCATCTGCTGTGGCCTGAGCATGTGCTTGGGTCCATGATGGAGGTGTGGGAGGGGGGCTCAGGCTTGCAGAGGAGCTGAAAGTCAAGGCCATGAGAGGTATTCTAGAGGAGCCTGGGTTTGGCACTGCGTGGTTGAAATATCATGGGGGGAGCCTGCAGCATGTGAGACCAGCTTGGCAATAGCTGTTAGAGGATGGAGAAACAAATTGTTAAGGAACTGTGGGAGAAAAGATATTTAACTCTTGCACAGTTGCAGCAATACTACTTGGCGTGTTTTTTGGTTAACAGGTAGCAAACAATAATAGTATTAATAGCAGTGTACTTGCATTAGTTTTGGTCTTCTTTGCTAGTTAAACACATTTTCCACTTGCCATAGGTGAGTGCTATTATTGAGGCCTCTTCTAAATGAGAGTAAGTTTATTGGCATATAACTAGTAACTTTAGAAATTCAGGATAAGTGGGAAATACTTTTCTTATTATTAAAATTCTGACTAGCTATCAGTGTTGAATTCGTACTTCCAAAATTTAACAATTCATTTCAGCATTGTAATATCAAAGTATATAGTGAAGGCAAAGGCAATGGTGATTACTGAAAGCTACGAGTTTGATTTAGGAAAAACATACAAGCCATATTTAAAAATATGTTTTAGGAGCTTTACCAAAGTTCTTTTAAAACTGACAATTGGCTGTGAGTTGATGAATGTTGAAGCTGGATGTTAAGTATATGGAGGGTATTCATTAAATTACTCTAATTTGAAAATGATTGTATTTTCTACCAGAGAAATCTTTGAAAAATGTGAATTAGGTAATTGCTGAAAACTTCAGAATCTTCTGGACCAAACTTTCTCCTCCTTATTTATGTAATAGATTTATTGTTCTCCATTAAAAGTTGTAATTCAGACTTAAGATAAAATCATAGCCATGTTCTGAAGGTATATTTGATTCTGTCTATGGGAACTCCTACAGTTCAACTCAGTGTGGTATTAGGATGGCAATTCACAAATTATACCTTTGGGTTTTCTTAACCATATATTACTTTTATTATTTTAGATGATTTTTAAAAGTTAATGACATCAAATATTGATATTTGGCAGTCACTAGAGGCATTAATCATAAATCAACTCTTGTACAAAGTTTGGAAACAATTGACATTTGAGAATGAATAATGTATGAGACAAATGAATTAGTCCTTCTTCTACATCACTGGTTCTCTGTCAGAGCAGTTTTACCCCCAAGGGAACAATTGGCAACGTCAGATATTTTTGGTTGTTACAGCTTGGGGTGGGGAGTGCTATAGATATCAACTGGGAGGCTTCACTACAACCTACAATGCTCAGGACAGCCCTTCCACAACAAAGAATTATCTGGCCCAAAATGCTGGTAGTGTTGCTGTTGAGAAGCCCTGCTCTAGTATTCTTTTAGAGTAGACAACTAGAAACGTATAACCAAACTAGATTATTTTGGCTTCATATAGACATATGCTGTTAAGAATTACGTTTTAAAATATGCCTTCAGTTTTAATGAGAATTAATATAAGAAGCAAAAAAGAACATTTTTCTCATAATTCCTTCAACCAGTTCCTTTAAGAGTTTAGTGCTGGGCACATGGTCACTTTTCCAATGAAGGGGTGTATGTTTTCTTGTAACTCATTATTTATACTTTGCCTTCTCTAATTTTATGCCCTATTGTAGCAACTATCCCTTATTTCGGCTTATATATAAAAGTTCTGTGATCGTTTCTTTTGCTGTGTTGGTCTTTCTTTTATGCTTACTGTAATGGCTTATACAGGTTTGGGCTGTGTGTTTATGTGTACATAAAGAAAATATATAAGTAATATGTAAGTGCCCCCAATCCCCAGGTATGATCTAATTGTTTTAATGGTTTTAAAAAAGTCTCAGTTTTTTCAAACAATTTAAAATATGTGCTTGTTATAAAATATAACTGTATATTAGTGCAAATAATAATGAAAAGTTACCCCTCTTTTCATTCTCCAGAGATTTATTAATATTTCTAGCAGGAAAATTTGAAGTTCCAGTTTGCCCTAAGTTTAGAATTCTGTTATTGTTGATTAGGTTTACATTCTTTTGTTTTCATTTCTGAATAAGATAATTATATTTCTAACTAAGCAGAATGAAAACAATGTTGAAAGAGGATTACATTCTCTAATAAATTTTCTTTTATTGGTATAACAAAGACCAGTTATATATAAAAAATAAGTGTCATATTTTGGGGTTTTTTGGTTATTTTGAAGTATAATTGGTAAGTATGAAATCTTCCTAGCTCACTTTTTGTTTGTTTGTTTGTTTTGTTTTGTTTTGCGGTACGTGGGCCTCTCACTGTTGTGGCCTCTCTCGTCGCGGAGCACAGGCTCCGGACGCGCAGGCTCAGCGGCCATGGCTCACGGTCCCAGCCGCTCCGCAGCATGTGGGATCTTCCTGGACCGGGGCACGAACCCGTGTCCCCTGAATCGGCAGGCGGACTCTCAACCACTGTGCCACCAGGGAAGCCCCTAGCTCATATTTTTAATAATTCAGAAAGACTCATTAAAAATTATTCAAAAGTAAAATATGATTAATTTCCATTTCTCTGAAGTTAAAAATAAGTAAATTCCAATATTGTCACTAATGTGCAACCTTTTTTTTTCTGTTATAGCTCCCTCAAGCAGTTGAAAAGGAAAGCAGATTTTGTAATTTTTCTAATATGCACCGAAAAAGTTCAAAACCTATTTTTGTCTTAAAAAGAAATAGTTAAAATGATAAGGTCACTACGTTGGCCAGTATTGGATTTGTTGCTTCATTTAGATATTTATTAGTTATGAACTTACAGATTCTGTTTCTTTTAAGATCTGTTGGTTGAAATGGGAGGCTTCAAATTTGTTTCAGGTTTCCTTCACACTTTAGGTAGTTTAGAAGGATAAATAATCAGTGTTCAGATTTCTTAAAGTTGTATTTAATAATGTCATGATGGTTATCTTTCATTTCCATTTCTGTGTTACTACCTGGTTATTCTTTAGACAGGGTACATTGAAGTAGGTTTGGGGAGGAAATAGCAAAAGTATCTGTTAATTGCTGCTTGAGCCAGGAATGGTGGCAAGAGATGTGAACAAAATTTTAGTGAAGTATTTTTCAAACTTTTTAAACTGCAACTCACAGTTAAAAATATATTTTATATTCCATCCAGTACACAATTTAATGTATGTATTTATATACATAACATATTTTAAGAAAAAATACCTTACTATGTGTATGTTGTCTGATATTTCTGTTCTTTTTCATTTAAAATAATTGCTGCTCACATCTCACTAAATTGCACCTTGCAGTTTGAAAAATGCTGCTTTAGTGTATTGATTACCCGTGCTTAAATTCGCCCTCTCTCAGCAAATAGAAAACTGAGTAAAAACACATTGTTGTTATGTACTAAATTATATCCTATTTTGAACATTTAATAAATAAAATAATGAAATATTTTACAAGCATTTTGTTATGATAAAATATAAGCAGCATTGCCTCAGTAAACAAGTTTCTCTGTAAAAAATGATTCTTATTTTAACATTGTATTTATAGTTTAGGGCTCTCTTTTTTTAATAAAAATTATTTAAACACTAATAGAATTTATACTAATAGGTTATTTTTAAATGGAACCAGATTAATCACTGGGACTTTCTTTTTTTTGAGGATTTTTCTTTTTTTTTGGCTGCACTGCACGGCTTGTGGGATCTTAGTTCCCCAACCAGGGATTGAACCCAGGTCCTCAGCAGTGAAAGCATGGAGTCCTAACCAGTGGACCACCAGGGAATTCCTTCACTGGGGCTTTCTTAATAAGGTTAAGTCTTAATGGAGAGGGGAAAAATTAGCATGTTTAGTCCAGAGGTTGGCAAACTTTTTCTGTAAAGGGCCAGCTAATAAATATTTTATGCTTTGCAGGCCATAAGATCTCTGTTAGTACTACTCATCTCTGCCATTATATTGTGAAAATATGTAAGCAAGTAGAATGACTGTGTTCCAATAAAACTTTGTTTATGGAAACTGAAATTTGAATTCCATATAATTTTCACATGTCAAGACCTATTTTTCTTCTGACTTTTTTCAACCATTAAAAAAATGTAAACACCTCTCTTAGCTTTTGGGCTGTAAAAAATAGGTGGTGGGCCAAATTTGGTCTGCCAGCCATGGTTTCCCATCCCTTGCTTTAGCCTAGAAAGGGAGAAAGTCAGTATTGGTCCCAAAAGGAGAAGTTAGCAGTTGTGGTTAAGAATATGGATAATGATATTAAACCTCTAAGTATTTATATTTTTATTTTTCTGGATATAAGAGCTATACATTTTTGTGTTGTGTTTATATTATATTTTGTAGACCGTTGATATTCATAAAGAGAAAGTTGCAAGAAGAGAAATTGGTATTTTGACTACCAATAAAAACACTTCAAGGACACATAAGATTATTGCTCCAGCCAACCTTGAACGACCAGTTCGTTATATTAGAAAACCTATTGACTATACAATTCTAGATGATATTGGACATGGAGTAAAGGTAAGTATAATTTTTGTCCAGCTTAAAAACAACAGCCCATAATGGAACTAACTCTTTAGAAAATTAAGTGTTTATCTTTTCTTTCCAGAGGATCAAGTCTTGGCCTACTTGTAGTTCTGAAGATTTCCTACCACTATGTTATCCTTCTTTCTTCTTAGTATTATGTTTTCAAGTTTTAAACAGTCATCTTTGACTGAATTGCTTTTGCTTAATCAGTTATGAAAATACCTCATATAGATCTGGAAATAAATGTGGTATTATATTTCTAATCTTTTAATGATTTAGTATGACTAATTAAAAATTATTCAGTATGTTATTAAAGTATTTGCTTTATCTCAAAAATATCAACAAACTTTTGGCATTAGTTTTCAGAAAGAACATATATAAACAAACATGTACTTTGAATTTTTCTAAAACAAATTTATCTCAACATTTTGGGTGAGAATAATGTAGATAAAACTAATATGTGAACTAGTATTTCCACTGCTTTTGAGTAGATAGTCATTATATATTTTGGCTATCTTTTAAAATGTATTTAAGTGCCTGCTATGTATGTAAAGTACCATAATCACAACTGAGGAGCATATAACTTTCATTTAAATTGGTGTTCGTTCTTAAGAAACTATTCAGAGCTTCAGCTGAGTATTAGGTTATTTAAAGTTTGCATCTCAGCAGTGATTTGAAAGACAGTGACTTTTCAAATGTGATGCTGAATAAATACGTATATGCCTATAAGTGAAACTGTACAGTTCATGCAGTTGATTTGTGTCTAATATAAGCAAATTTAAATTTAAAAAAATATACCTCACACAAGTATGGCTAGAAATCGGTTAAATCTAACTTTAATGTAGATCTAGGTAAAAGAATATGTACGGTGTAAATTTTTTTTTAAAATCTTTTTCTTTCTTACAATTTTGATATAAGCACTATTATCTGAAATTTGATATTTAATTTTATAATGAACGCCTAATGCATTTAGTTTACAGTACTAATTAGAGCATGTTAAAATAGGATGTACAATTGGATGGATAATTAATAACTGAAATTTATTCTAACTTGGGAAAATCTTTTGAGATTTATTTGAGGCTAACAACTGCTAATGGAAAATTTTAGGATCCTGAACGAATTTAATGATAAAAAGGCACTTAGAATATAAAACATCATATTTGTACTTCCCCACTTATATAATAAAAAGGTGATCCCCCAATTCTTATTTAATCCTCAAGTAAATGTTCTTTAGGGAATCTGTAGTCCCTTTCATTTTTTTGTACATTTTAGTGTTTAGGGGTCATTAATTTGAAGAAATCTTTTATAAAGTTGTTTTTAAATAAAAGTGTCATATAATTTCATCACAAAACTCCTGTTCATGACACATTCTGCTTTAACCACTCTTTCTATGATCTACTGAAACATTATTTTTTAATGCTGAATGCTTAACTTGTTTTTTCTTTGTTTTTTTCCTTTCTCTTCACATCCTGAAGTTCCAACTAACTTTTCAATGCTTTTTTCCCTTACCTCTTTTATTTGCTCCATTTATGCATTAAGTGGTTGCTTAGATTTAAGGTAAGAGATTCCAGGGCTGGATTTCCATTCTTTGTTCTTATGTAGAATATTACATATGGGGAGTGAAGAGATATTTGGTACTTGGCCTTTTAAAACCAACAAATAGTTACTCTTTTTTATTTTATTTTGTTTTTTTCATGAAACTTTGTGTGTCTTCATGTTCCATGAGGGCAGATGTTTTTGACTGTTTTGTTCATTGCCCTATCCTGTGTGCCTAGAACAGTGCTTGACACACATTAGACACTTAGTAAATATTTGTTGACTAAATGGTTATTTTGCAATGTCAATATATTTTGTGAAACTGAAATGTAAGTTACCCTATCACAAAATGTCATTATGAAATAAAATTAGCTGGACTTTGTAAATGTAGAAATTTTGTTTTGGATTGGAGGGCTGCTAATGTGCTTCATTTAACCCTCCCCCTGTGTAATAACCTTTTTATTCTATAAATGGTGTGCTTTATTATATACCTTGTGGCCACTATGTCATTATCTCTTGACTCTTAATCACTCTTTAAAAAATTGAAAATTGGAAAATATTCAGTGTTTTGGGTGTTTTTTAAGTTGCAGTATCATGTATTTTGCAAAAAACAAAATTAATCTTTTTATTCAAATTGCTATATAAATTATATATTTCAGTATAAACTCACTTTAAGAGGTTTTCAAGCCGAGTATTATATGCAAAGCATCAAAAGCTCATGATAGTGTTTAACAAAATACAAGTTAAGAATTAAAGATATTTACTTTTCTTACTTGTTTCAGTAACATTTTAGTATTTTGGAGGGAAAAATGGGAAAAGGCATTCAAGAATAATCAAGAAGCCTGTCAGATAGAATGGTACTAAAATTATTGTCACCAAATCGATCATGCATTTCATTTTTGTTCTTTTTTTCTTAGCTGAATTCTATAATTCCTTTTCAAATATGTATTCTTACCATATACCCTGTTGTTTGCCATGTCTTCAGTGTAGAAAGTGATAACAAGAAGACAAGATGACTGAGATCTGAATCATTAACTAGCTACTAACCACGGCCACAGAAAGTTAACAGATCATGGTAGAGAGATGTGACTGGAGGAGCCCAGGCAGATGTACTTCATGTGTACATAAAAGTATATTGGAGTGTTGACTCCAAGCCCTCAGTCTCGGTGAGTGAGGAGATTCTTTCGCATAAAATAGGTAGAATTAGACCAGAAGCTGTCTTTGTGGCTACCTTGGCTTTTTTCCCTTAAAGTCTGTATTCAGATTTTGGCTATTGATACATTAACCTCCAAAGTGATAGAAGTGCACAGAAAGATTAACTAAAGGAAAGACAACAACAAAAAAATGGACCAGTTCTTTCCCCTTAAAGTTTAGACCAGCTTGCCTGAGGAACTATCCCTAGCTCATTTCTTCCAGACCCTACGAGGATTCCTTCTTGATCTTTCTGGGTTCAGGATCTGTTCTGTGTGAGAGGCCAGAGTGAGTGGGAGATGAGAGCTTCCAAGAAAGAAAGATCTAATAAGGGAACATCACACTTGGATAAGATTCCTTAACACCTTTGCTCTTTGCACCAAAAAAGCTCCACTCCTTAGTACTGTGGCTCTATGTAGTTGTTTCTACTATACTGGGATGGGGTTGACAGGGTGAGAAGTATGTACCGTGAGGTCATCCTAGAAGCTAGAATGTGCCAGTCCTCTGTCTCTTTCTTCTTATCTTTCTTTCTGAGTGTGTCTGTTGTCTCTATAAACTTGTGGCACATAGTTAATAATTTTGGGTGAACCAAAACAAAATAGAGTGGAAAAAATATTCAGCATATAGCAAATCATTACTCTTTTTAATGTTGAAAAATGAATTGCTTTAGAAGGTTGATTAATGGAATAATTGAGTATATTAAGATAGAAAATAGAATTTAAAAATGTTAAAGTTGGAAGGGACCGCAGATAGTAAACTAGTCCACTGGTTTTCCAGCTGAGATTTTTGGAGACCTGTGGATTATGTCAGGTGCCCTGGAAGTCTCCTGATAATTTGATTTGCTCCTCAGCTCATTATGAGCTCTGTCTTTGCTCCCATTGTTGTCAGACTTGATGCCTTTCAGATATACTCTAAACAAATATCATACTTTGGGACAAGACACATGGGATTTGACTCAGAAGAGACCTCCATGCTTAAAAGTTGAATTTTTAACCTTTTATACAGCATGTCCTGGTTGTGTTTAATGGTTCTTTTCATCTAAAATTTGGGTTAACTTTTTTCAGTCGAATGAGGAGTTGTAGAGTTTAATTCATAAGACCTTTGAAAACAACGTGGTGATATTTTTAAAGAAAAAGGTATAAAAAGCTGATGGATAGAATGCCATATTGGAGGGGTTTTAATATGTACCTGAGGCCAAAAGTGGAATGTACTTTGAACTGGGGTACCCTTTCCCCACTCTTTATTTTAATAAAAGAGTTTTAAGACCTTGTTACTGATGTGTTTGAAACAGATATTTCTGTTGAACGTTTAAAGTTGTCACTAATGAAGCTAAGCTTAAGTACTTTTAAAATAAGTGTATTTACTTTAATGCAAAAAAAAATAAAGACTTCTGATCTGTTTTTGTAGTATTTATTTCAGATGAACATTGTACAAGCAGATTCTTAATAATTAATGAGGAGGGGTTAGGAGTTTCTTTTACAGGTAACACATTAAGAATACAACACTTCTGAAAATTTTGCTTGGGATCTTGAAGATCCATAACTTTATGTAAAAAATGGGCTAACCTTTTCACTTTGCATGTGATCTTGTGTGTGTCATTCCCTACAGTACAGAAGGATGATAAATTGCCTCTCACATTTCTAGCTCTCGGGTACAGCTGAGGGTTCATTGTTAAGCATTTATTTGATACAACACTTGGAAGAAAAACTCCACAATAACAGCAACTTTTGGAAGACTCATCTGGGTTTGCCTATCCGTTCCAGACTTGAGCCACCAATTCTATCTTGTCAAAACCCAGTTGTTAGAAACTGTTTTCAGAATCAAGCAGAAGTTTGTCCATCTTTATTCCTCTTTTCTTCTTCTTACTTTCTTTATTTGTTTTCCCCCCTTAATCCTAATCTCTTATTCCCTTATCTCTGTATTAGATTCTTTTAGGACTCTTGGCACCTTAGGCTTTTTGTCTTTCTCTCTTACTAAAAATTTTACATCTCTCCTGAAGTCATACTCGAATTCCTGATTTCAGCTTTGATCTCCTTCAGAGGATCTCCTGGTTCTTTTCCTGCTGGCTCTGAGAATTGAAGTAGGAACATATATCCTCTGAGGAGAGGGATAAAGATCTCTAGGAAGCCAGAAAATTATGCACTGGATGGAACTAATGGGGAACGATACTGGGCATTGAACGAAAGCCTAGAGATGCTTGACCACAGCTGCTGCCCATTCTCACTACGCCACATCCAGACACAACCTATACATACTACTCCTCTTCTCTTAGTATATTTAAATCTTGCTCTTTTTAAGACTTGTTAACACTCCAGCTCAGATTTTTCTCTATGAAACCTTCTGTAGCCATTTTGGCTTACATTGATATTTCTTTTTTGGAGATTTCTATATAATTTGTAGATACTAATTTTTGTTTTAAACATGTGGGTCTTAGTTCTAAAATAAGTTCCTTAAAAGCAGAGAAATCATTTTACAGACCTTTGTCTTCTTTTATTTTTCATATTCTTTTACCCTTGTGCCTAGTAGTCTGGTGGTAGGTAGTTCAAATGAGGGATATACCACAGATATCATTTTAGAGTGTGTCTGTCACTGTTAAGTTGCAACAGGTCATCTTTTCGTGGGAGATTTCTTCATAGCAGAGGTGATGTACTCTATGAACTAGAGATACCTGGCTGGCCAGCTTTATAAAAAATACTGGAGTTCACAGGGTACTGGAAATCACTAAGATTTGTAATGAGTGTTATATATGAAATACATGATACTATATATATATCAGGGTTCAAGGAGGGTATTGCATTTACCAAAAAAGGATAGAGCAGGAAAGATAGGAGCACTTTAGAAGCAGTAATAAGGTATAATAATTGGCCTGATGGTTGGTTCTAGTTGTAGTGATCTCCAGAGTCTGGGAGAGCAGACCACTCTGGTCATAAAGGAATTGCTCTTACTCTTGGTATTATCTGCATTTCTTAGTCCAGGCCAGTGGGAAACTATTTGAGTTGTGATCATGCATTAACCTTCATCACCTAAATGAAGTATTTCTTCTGTTTTGAGAGTTTGATTCTGGCAGGAAAAAAAGGGGACCTTTCCTGCTCTTTCTCCGTGTGCCTAACACCTGCTTCACTCAGCTCTCAATGATGACTTTTCCTTTGTGGCATCAAAAAATAACCACATTAATTGAATTATTGTTGGAATCAGCCACCAAAGTGTCATTCCAGTTCCCAAGTAAAACTTTGAAAAGTATCATGAGCACTCCTATTCATGATTCAGGACCGCTAACTACACGTTTATGTGCCAGATGATAGTTTTGCCTGTGTGTGTTACATTTTCTAAAGCTTCATGTGGAATTGCTATTATGGAGTGGGTGCAGTGTTGCTTTATCCTGAGTTTGTGGTATGTCCTCTCTCTCTAGTTACGTTCCCCTTCACCACACTCACAATTCAGTCATGTGTTTTGCTCCTTTTCAGGAAGCATTGCGTCCCCCTGTAACTTCCCTCAAAGTAGTTTTTAGAACCATGATGAGTATCCAGTAAGTAATTTTTTACCAAATTATTTTAGGTGTGAAATACAGTTTATTAACTTTTATCATAGGTGAGATCTATATTATAATAAGTTTTGTTTGGCAATTATTCCTGTTCTTTTCCCTTTTCCTCGAATTAGATGGCAGTATGTATATTCTGCATAGCATATTCATTGTTTTACTTAGCGTAGAAACATTTTTCACAAGGAAAGCTACCTTGAAGAAATATTGAATACTCTTTTAGCTTAATACAGAGGTAGCACAGCATCAGTGAAGTATAAAATCATAGATTAGTTGGACATTCCACAGGGACTCTTTGGTTTCTTAAGTGAATTAAGTTACTCATGCAAACCCCATTAACCAAACAAATAGAACCATTTGATGATTCTACAGATCATAAAATGTATCAAGTTTTATGTATAGAAATGTCCACCAGATTTTAATTTATAGATTGTTTATTTTATGTTTTGGGTAGATTAAAAGACTTATAGAGAAGATACTGCAATTTAAACAAAACACCTTATATACCCAAACCTTAAACAAATCAAAGTTGGAAAGCTGTTTTCAAGTATTTTAGCTATTCCATGTACAGAATAAAATTCTGTTTTACTCTTTTTCTGTCCCTGCTCCTTTTCCTTCCTGTTTCTAGCAAATTGATGTAGTTTAGTGTTTGGCTCACCTACTTCTCCTTCATCACTTAAAGTGACTTTGGGTTTTATGTTGTTTAAGGTTGAGCTTAAAGGACTTTGGTTACTACTTTTAAAAATCTTCTGGTATCATAAATTAAGATATACAGTTTTAAAAGCTATTCGTTATTTGTCATATTACTCCTAAAATTTTCCCCAAATGTGGATTAATTTTTTAAAACTTCTAACATTTTCATTTTAAGATACAATTATACCCTCTGCTTATTAATGAGAGGGAGAGCAAGGATAAGTTAATCTTTATTCTTCCTTGATAACCAGTTTGTTTTGTATTTGTTGTTTAAAATCAATGACAAAAGGATTACAGATGAATGCTTAACTTTAAAAATATTGATATTTCAAAGGTATCATTTGTCATTAAAGATTGTTTTAACATCACACACAACTTGTTCACTGGGCTATTCATTTGAAGAGTTTGTTTCTTGATATATTATTTCTTGCCTATTCAGATAACAAGTAGTATTTTAGGATTTTTAAATATTCCCTTTAAGCCAGAGTTAATTTTGTCAGCCTCAATACTCTGTATATAATTATGATTTGTTTTCTTAAAGTTTATATTTTAAAATTACAATTATAAGTGTATTCTGATTTCAGAAGTCTTGCAGTTTCATTTCATAAGTATAATTTGAATACTCTGGATGTATTCTTATTAGAAAAGTTAAGATCCTTTTTTGAAGTGTTTGGCAACCCAGAATATTAGGGGCTTAAAATAGGGTCAGGTATGAACATACGTGGTGAACATTATTAACTCTAACCAATTGGTAATCTCAAATAACTTGAGACTGCATTTGATCTATATTTGTGCATGACTTCTCTTAACTCTTTAAGGTACCCAGATTTCTAGGGCTTTCTGTGTAAGTGCTGACTTTCTCCTTTGGTGGCATCCATGGTTCCCAAATCACCCAACTTTCCCACACTTGCACTTTCAGTTGGGGATAGAATAGTGAGGAATCACGGCTTAGCTCTGATTTAGGACTATGTTACATCTTTTCTATGCCTAAATTAATCTTCATTTTGGGCCTGAGTGGGTTTAATTCCCATTGGAACTAGGACATTGCCAGTGGCCATTGTACCGCTCACAGTTGAGTGGGATACCTCAGCCCTACCTTTCTGGTTCAAATGTTTAGGAACATGCCTTAACTTCTGGCAGTTTTCAGGTAGGTGATTCCTTCATAAGAGAACATTAAAGAAATCTGAATTGTAAGGCTGATCCACAATTTTAAAAAATGGAATTTTCTCTGTATATGATATAACTTTATATTCTCTACTTACAATGGATCAAAACTTAAGTTGCATTTTTTGGGAGGGAAACATGTCTTTTGTTTTTTATGATAAACTTGCTATCTAAAAAACAAGGAATTGCTTAAAGGCATTATTGTCTGATTGAGTTACTCTATAAAAACTAAAGTTTTTATAGTTATCCTATTTGATTTCAATTGAATGTAATATCTTATAGTCTAACCAGTGATCTGTTGGTGTGATGGCCTAATGGCAAATAAAGTCTTTGCATACAACTTTATAATCATTTGAAAATCTCACATTAGGAAGAGTCCTTTGAGTACAACTGTAGAATGATAGTAGAGTAGAAATTGCATATGAAATGCATGGCCTCTAATTTTTTTTCCTATTTAAACCTTCCCCTCCTTTGTTAAATAGCATAATGTTATTTCCTGAAAGTGCCACTTTGTTTCACTGCATACAGGTTAAATTGATTTTTCCTCAAAATTTTTTTAGGTGAGTACCCAGAACATGAAGATGGGTGGGCTCCCGCGTACAACACCTCCAACTCAGAAACCCCCCAGTCCCCCTATGTCAGGGAAAGGGACGCTTGGGTGAGTATGTAACTAAGTAATAATTGAAAACCATTTCATGTAGTGCTGTGTGGAAACTAAACAATATATATGTTTAAACTATTTTTAAATATTTGAAAAGAGAACATTTTCTTCCTAGGATTATCTTTTTTGTGTGTAACTTTTCCAAAAGGAAAACATCTTTTATACTTTATACCTGGGAAACATCTTTATACTTTAAAAATATTTTGTTTAGAAATTATTTTTCTAATGCATTTTAAATTTTAGGTAAATCCTAACCTGAGTTCATGGCTTATTATAAATTACACTCTTAATTCCTATTTTCAGAAAATTTTTAGTCTTTTGTATTATAGTTGATTTTTCTTATTCAAACTAGTCTTCTGAAGAAAATACTGTGCCTAATACAGAAGTCTGTATATCTTGTGTTTTTATGAGAATACTGAGCTTTCATTCAGTCTACAGACTTGGGCTTCGGATTTGACTTTGGGAGAAATGGTCAATTGATGGAAAAGCTTGACTTTTTTCCTCTATAGCATCTTAGTATAAAAACTTGGTTTATCATGATCAAGATTTGTGATCAGGTGGGCATAATATCACCCAGAAGTGAGGTGACTAAAATCGTGGTCCAGCTCTGCTCCTGCTGTGTCGTGTTGCATAGTAAGCCTCTTAGCAGTTCAGTTTTTTCATCTGTAAAAGGGGGTAATTTGTCCTTTGTCAACTTTTCAGAGTCACTGTACCATGAATTGGATATTTTTTAAATGTGTAAGACAAAATGCTTTGACTACCATTGGCTTTGTGATATATGCTTAAAAGTTTTTAATTGGCAATCTTGATTTTTGGCCCCCTCACCAAAAAAAAAAAAAAAAAAAAAAAGCAAAAAACAAAAAACCAACCAAACAAAAGAAACAAACAAAAAACCCTAGCAACCTAATCAAGCAAAGAAAGATGATGTTGGAGGAGGAATTATAGTTAGGAGAGTGTGAAACAAAAGAATAAAAATGATTTCCAGCCAGGAATAGGATGATTTTATTCAGGGTAGACAAAAAATTCTGCTTAGATTAGAGAGGAAAGAATCCAGTAGCTTAAATAAGGTTTAAACTTCAGGGTAGAATGTAGATGATGTGTGGTAGGTTATAACTGTACAGGGTAAGAGTGGAGAATCAGGTCAAGAGGAAATATTTATTTTCCTGTGGAATGTCTGTATTTCTATCATGTATAGTATCTAATGGATTTTATTAGGTTTTGAATCAAGATTGTTAGCAAGATAACCCTAGTAAAATAAAATTTTCTGTTACTCCCCAATTTTAAAGATTTACTCATACACTAGTATTTGTTTTCCTTGTGTATTAGCAAGGGCTCTGCAGTGTCTTCGGAGACCAGAGTGGCTGGGCACCACCAGCCGTTTGATGGTCACAGCCTGGCTTTTTTGCGGTCTTTGCCCAGCTACCATGTTTTGTCCTCTGCCCCTAGTTTTTTACCTTTTTTTTTTTTTTTTTTATCATTGTCTTCATTGTATGGTTCTCAGCAAAGGTTTTTTTTTTCTTGCATGAAACAGAACATTTTTATTGTCTGGGAAAAATTGGAAATCAATCATTTTCGTATTTTATGGTGTTTTATGTTTACATCATAACTTCAGAGATGCCCAAACTTTGTTGTCTTTTATTTTATTTATGTTTTAAAATAAATTTATTATTTATTTTTGGCTGTGTTGGGTCTTTGTTGCTGCATGCGGGCTTTCTCTAGTTGCAGCCAGCGGGGGCTACTCTTCGTTGCAGTGTGCGGGCTTCTCATTGCGGTGGCTTCTCTTGGTGCGGTGCACAGGCTCTAGGCGTGTGGGCTTCAGTAGCTGTGGCACACGGGCTCAGTAGTTGTGGTGCACGGGCTTAGTTGCTCTGCGGCATGTGGGATCTTCCCGGATCAGGGCTCGAACCTGTGTCCCCTGCATTGGCAGACAGATTCTTAACCACTGCACCACCAGGGAAGCCCCTTTTTTGTATTTTAAATCCTTGACCCAGTATCTTGTCTAGTGCCTGTTATTTATTTTTAATAATGTGTATTAGAGAGGAATTGTTTATGCAAGAAGATTTTGAGCGTAGTAGACTGGGTCATTGCAGAGTAATCTCATCCAGAATCAATGAGCCAAAACTCGAGTGGTCCAGGAGAACAGAATTTAAAGGAACCTTGGGAGCTTTTTGGGAAGTGAATTATTGAGAAATACATAAGTCAGGTGAGCAACATCATTTTAGGAAAAGAAAGCTCTTTAATTTTCACATCTTGAGATCCAGTTAAAGACCAGAATCTCATCTACACAATACCAGTTTCGTGTCAGTTGAGTATTTATCATTGTCATGAAGTTACTTGGAAACTTAAAGATGAGAACTAACCCAATAATTACTAGTGTTCCAGTGTGCATCCTATTTGCTATCATATTTCCTTTCTTGCTCTTCTCATTCTTTTCTTTTAAAAGGAAATTTTGAAAAAAAGAGGGAGATATGCTAATGAAATCCAGTCTGTTTTGTACTTCAAATAAGGTAGAAAGACTTAGGTGATCTCTTTTTCCTTCTCTTCCTTTTAAATGTTGAACTGTGAAGAGGGTAAGAGGTAAGAGCAATCAAGGTGAAAGCTGAAGGAGGATGTGAAGTGAGAATGGAAGGAGATGAGATTAAATTATATATTTCTGTGTGTGGACGTGGTTTTATTTCTGTACCTTATAGAATGGGAAGTGACTTGTTAGGGTTGCTATTGATCATCAGTGTGGGGGTTGTGGAGCCATGTTCTAGACTGATTTACCCTGTCTGAGTTTTTGGTTAGGGAGAGAGAGGTGAGGAGGATAATTAGTGCATTTATGCAGTGCAGTTGGGGGAATTTGACATGGCACTAAAATAATTTGAACTCATCTAAGAAGAGAGTCTGGGAAACATTGGCTTATCTGGTAGTAGAATCTTCATGCTCTCAGAATGAATGAACAAAATCGCATTAGCAGAGGGAAATGAAGTTGGAGACTAAAATACAACAATATGTATCAAAACCCTAATGGAGAAGTGATACTTAAGGGAAGACTGAAATTGGTAGCTGGGTTTTATTAAAACATGTTCTACTACCTCCGAGTACAAACTGTATTTCACTACTGGCAGCTCTGAATTGATTGTGCCGAAACTTGCTAATCACACAATACATACGCTCTTCTTTTTGTAGGCGGCACTCCCCCTATCGCACACTGGAGCCAGTGCGCCCTCCAGTGGTACCAAATGATTACGTACCTAGCCCAGCCCGTACTATGGCTCCCTCGCAGCAGAGCCCTGTGAGGACAGCTTCTGTGAATCAAAGAAATCGAACTTACAGGTATTTTCTCTACCTTAGCGCAAAATGTGATGGTCATAGTACCATAATTTGTTCAGATAACTTCAGTTAAATCTCTCTCATTTTCCAAGCACTAAGTTCTTTTCCTCACTCTGCTCCCCCAAACCTCATCTGATTCTACCTCTCTCTTCTCATGTTCTGATGCAACTTTGAGCAGCCAGGAAGTTGAAAGAGAACAGTCATCTCAAAGTGCAGATTTCTCTGCAAGATTAATAGTTATTGTTGACCTGAAAAAAATAATTGACCAGATGTGGGAAATTTCAAGTTGTTTTTTGGTGGAACTTTACAGATGAAAAACTATATGCAATAAAACATTAATATGGGATAGTATATCATGATATCATTACAAATAAAATTAATCAAATAATTTGTTCAGGAAAACTGTTTTTATTATAAAAGAGGTTTCTTCAGACAGCCATTAAACTGGAATAAGAGAAAGTAATATTATTTTTACGTGTCAAACCCCATGATTTATCACTATGTTTATGGAGAATTTTTTTTCTTTCTCAGTTTCTTTAATACATGCTTATTAAAAGGTAGCCAAAACAAGTTTCTTGAACTCAGCTCTTTTCCTTACTTTATTAAGAAATTCATCTTTTAAGTGGAGGGCTTTTGAATTATCATTTTGTAGCTATATTCATTTCAGAAAATTCTGGAAAATGCTGGCGGTATCTTGCTGTATATCAATACTCATGTTTTGGTGGCTCCTGTTTCTTTAGCAGCAGCGGGAGTAGCGGAGGAAGCCACCCTAGTAGTCGGAGCAGCAGTCGGGAGAACAGTGGAAGTGGGAGTGTGGGAGTCCCCATTGCTGTTCCTACGCCTTCTCCTCCCAGTGTCTTTCCAGGTAAAACATGAATTGTGCTTCATCTTCACCTTGCTGAGTTTGGATTCAATTTCTGATTTAATTACACTGGGCTTTCTTCATAATCAGGGTTTTTTTCCCTCGAAGACTCTGTAAATGCTGAAAAATCTTTATGCGTTTGTTATTTTTAACCAAATGATTTGTGAGTTTATGTTCACATACTTCTCTGTTATTTGGTTTTGTGTCTTTGGTGCTGTGGTGTAGTTGGTGCTTTGAGTTGAGGTTTCACCGGAATGAGTTACATGTTTAATTCCAGCTGGTGTTATGACAGTGCATGCCTTTGGGCACAGTGGGGTCTCAGTGTGAGAACCATATTGGTAGCAAAGGATTGAGCAGATATAATTTTGACAGTTCAATCTCATGGACTCTGAGAACTTGATAGTCACTGAAATGCTACGCTCTTTTGTCTGAAACAGAAAAATGTACTTGTTTAATCTGAGGACACAAAGTTAAAATTTAGTTTTAAAAACATGACAGAAAAGACGTAAGGATAGAATATTACATATTTAACTTACTTAAAATAACAAATAGATAATACCTTTTTAAAAATCATGAAAAAGTTATTTTTCTAAATTCTTTTTTACTTGATAAGATATTTATGTCTGAAATATTTTTATTTTCTGATTTGTATACTTCAAAATGGAATACTGTCATTTTGTAGTGTGTTGTGTTTCATTTTGTATACTATCAATATTTACAGAATGTTAAAAATAACAATATAAAGGGAGCACTTTTCTTCTAGAGTAGTGGCTGTCAGGTAAAAAGGAATGCTTTTAATGAATTTAAAATCCTGTACATTACCCTTAGCATCTTGAATTATTTGCTGCAAACCTTAATAATCCTTTAACATAATAAGCTCATTCTTTTTCTTTTTTTTAACACTCTCTTCTATTCTTTGGTTATTGATAAGCACCGAGTATCTAACATTAAGTTCTCTAATGCCGTTTCTAATCCTGCCTGATGGAACTGCCTCATTAATGCTGCCTCTTACTCCTCTTTCCCCTCAGCCCCTGCTGGCTCTGCTGGTACTCCTCCCCTTCCTGCTACTTCTGCATCTGCCCCTGCCCCTCTTCCTGCTACTGTCCCTCCCTCCACTGCCCCAGACACTGCTGCTGGGGGTGCCCAGACCCTTGCTGATGGCTTCACTTCTCCAACTCCCCCTGTTGTTTCTTCCACTCCCCCTACAGGTGAGTATTGGTTTATTCTTTGGCAGGCAGATCCAATTGTCTGGCTCTTCTCTTACTTGGAACTCTGGCTTTATGATTTTTGTTTGTTTGTGGTTTGTATTAAAAAAAAATCTGAAGAATAATGTGCTAACTAGAAAATGGCATGTGACCGAAGAATAGAATTTCCTGAGGGAATCAGGGTAAGGTTTCTCATTTTTCTAGTAGAATAGCACAAATACACATTTTTTATTGCTTGAATTTTATTTACTAGAGATCTGCAAATTTAGTATGGAGCTGTCTTCTCTACAGTTATTTTATTTTATTTTTTTTTGGCTGTGCCGTTGGGCACGTGGGATCTTAGTTCTCTGATCAAGGATTGAACCGATGCCTCCTGCATTGGGAGCACAGAGTCTTAACCACTGAACCTCCGGGAAGTCCCTGCTATACAGTTTTGAGAAGTTGTTATTAGAAGTATTCTTTGTTACAGGTTATGTCATTAATAAAAAGAAAAGTATGACAGTAGTTTTAAGGTATATTTTATAGGAAATATTTGATATAACAGTTTGAAAGTACAAGTCTATTATAACAGAATTTGTTGCTTATTATAGCAGCACTGGAAACACATAGTTAGGGGGCTTTTTAAGGATTTCAAGTTTATTTGTAATTTAAGATTGACTGGTGTTTTACTGTTTTAAAATTGCAACCTAAAGTTTGTTTTCATGGCTAAGGAGAAAAAGGCTCAATTGCTACAAAGTATATTTTCAAAGTTAATAGTGATGCTGGTTTAGTAAACAAGTTCTTATCTACTATAAAAATGTATGTGTTTGGACACACATCACCTTAGCTGGTTAATAAACTACTTCATAGAATATATATGCAGTGCTGCTGCTGTATCTAGGTGTTTAAGTGTTTTAAAAGACATCTTAAAAATCCATGTTAATCCATTCATTTTGGATGGTGTTTTATGGCATAGCTTCTGTAACAGTACTTTTTAAGAAAAGCTTTCTGCAGTGGGTGTATGTAAACATGAGCTGTCCTTTGATCTACATACCACTCTGTTAGGCCACTCTAGCTAGTTAAATATAGAAATCTTGTTATGCTCCTGCATCAGTAGAGTAAGGAATACATCTTGAAATCAGTTGTAGGCCCAGAAAGGACAAATCACCCTCACATAGAGTCAACATTTTAGTAATTAAATTATAATTTAATAACAGGTGCTGGTTCCTAGTCTGCACTGAATCAACATTTGTTGTATGAGTGAATAATTACAGTTTTTTAACAAAAAGCAAAGTAAATGCCTTATTAACAACATATCAATATAATCTCTTTTATGTAGTATCTTTGAATCACCCACCAAATACTTTTTTTTCTTTTCTTTTTATTAAGGTATAATTTATATACAGTAAAATTCACCCTTTCTAGTATGGACTAATGTGAGTTTTGACAAATGTATGCAGTGATATAACCACAGCTACAGTCAAGGTATAGAACAGTCCTATCATCCCCAGATTTCCTCCATGCCCTCTTTGTAGGCAGTCCTTCCATTTCACTCATTTCACTCTTAGCCCCTGGCAACCTCTTGATCTGTTTTTTTTTTTTTTCTCTCTAAAGTTTGCCCTTGTAAAAATACCATAAATGGAAGCATATGTAACGTAACCTTTTGGGTCTGGCTTTTTGGCACAGTGCATTTGAGATTTATGCATTATTACATGTTTTGTTATTTTGTTCCTTTTTATTACTGAGTAGTGCTCTATTGAATGGATTTACCACAGTTTGTTTATCCCTTTCCCAATTGAGGGACATTTGGATTTATTTCCAATTTTGGGTGATTATGAAAAAACTGCCAAATACATTCACACACAGACTTTTGTGTGAGCATAGGCTTTCATTTCATTTGGGTAAATACCTAGGGAGTAGGATTGCTGGGTTGTCTGGTAAGTGAATGCTTAACTTTATAAGAAATTGCATAATTGTTTTCCAAAGTGCTTGTACAATTTTGCATGCCCACCAGCAGTGTGTGAGACTTCCAGTTGCTCTGCATACTTGTTAGCACATGGTATTGTCATTATATACATATATACACACATGCACACATATATATATGTATATTTAATTTAGCCGTTCTCATAGGTGTATAATAGTTTCTCATGTGGTTTTGACTGACATTTCGCCAATGAATAATGATGTAGAACATCTTTTTCATGTATTCATTTGCCATCTTCTTTGGTGAAATGTCTGTTCAAATGTTTTTGCTTCCCCTCACACACCTTTTTAATTGGGTTTTTTGTTTTCTTATTGAGTCCTTTTATATTCTGAATATGCCTTTTATTAATTGTGTGATTTGCAAATATTTTCTTCCATTTTGTGACTTACCTTTTCATTCTCTTAATGGTATCTTTTAAAGAGCAGAAGTTCTTTATTTTGATGGTCTCGTTCATTGCTCTTTTTTTTTTCTTTTTTCTTTTGGGGATTGTGCTTTTAGTGTTGTGTTTATAAACTCTTTATCTTACACAAGGTCACAAAAGATTTTTGTCTTGTTTTCTTCTAGAAGTTTTTAGTTTCAGGTTTTTATAGTTAGGTCTATGGTAATTAAACTATAGTTTTGTTTTTCAGCTCAAAGCAAAATAAATGCCTCATTAATGGTTTGAATAGAGTCTTTATTATGTAGTGTCTTTGGATCGTTGATGGCTTATAACATGGGAGGTTTTAGACTAGATCTAACTATATAAAATTCATAATGGTGTTAAATATCAGAGTTTTTAACTTATTCTAGGTTTGTATTAGGGTGTTACAGATTAGTGCCTAAAATGCCAGTAATGTGTGATTCAAATGACAAAATATAGCTTATTAGTTTACATGCTTTTACATTTTTATCATGGCTATATAAATTGACAGTGGATTATGCTTGAGCTTGACTACTCAAGATTTTTATACAACAGAATTGAGTTTTAGGTTTTGATACTGTCGTATGTATGAAGAGTAAATCCTATAGCAGCTCTTGAGTGCTTCTATAATATTCTTTATATGAGTATCCATATGAATCCAAGTTTGATAAATTTAACAGTTCCTGAAGATCAGTTTTAGTCACGTAAAACCATTTTACAATCATGGAAAAGAAGAAAACTTGTTGTGTTTTTCTCTTTTCGCCTCTTCCCTTCCCTTCTTCCCTTGTCCTTTCTCCTCTCCTTTCCCCTCCCCTCCTCCTTTTCTTCCGCTCACCTTTCTCTTCGTCCTCTTCTCTCCCTCACTCTTCCCCTTCCCCCATTCCTCCCCCTTCTTCTCTTGCCTGCTCTCTCATGGGTGCTCTAGTACTTGGTCTGTCTGTACAGTAGGCCCTTAGCTAATGACTTTAAGTAGAAGTGGAGTCAAGATAAAATTTAGGAACTGGATTGAACTAGGCAATTGGATGGATTAGGAAAGAGTGTCTTCTGTTGGCATTAGTTGTTGAAGTGCTCTCAGAGAGCAAAATGTATGAAATTGCTGATAAATATGAACACGTTCAGGATGATACTAAAAATTAGATATTTTTGATAACACTTTTTGTATCTTAACTTTTTTTCATAATTGTAAATTTGTTAAACTCTAATTTTAAGACAAAATAATCTAACTTTAGAGAAGGATATTTTTGATTGAAAAATGTGATTTGGAATTATGGCACTTGACCTTTTGCTGAAATATTTTATGATTTCCTTTAAACAAATTGGCTTGCTACCTTAAATTTATTACTATTATTATTATTTTGGAATAAGACTGTGTGTCAAACATTTTTTCTTTTTCTTTTCTAAACGTTTTTCTCATCTTGTTGAGTTTAGTTTTCAGTGTTTAATTGCTGGTGTTTTTTGGGAGGAAGTGAGCCATAAATTTTATTTTATTTTATTATTTTTTTTCAAATTTATTTATTTGTTTTTATTTTTGACTGTGTTTGGCCTTCGTTGCTGTGCGCGGGCTTTCTCTAGTTGCAGCAAGCGGGGGCTGCTCTACCTTGCAGTGCATGGGCTTCTCATTGTTGTGGCTTCTCTTGTTGCAGAGCCACGGGCTCTAGGCACACGGGCTTCAGTAGTTGTGGTATGTGGGCTCAGTAGTTGTGGCTCGCGGGCTCTAGAGCGCAGGCTCAGTAGTTGTGGTGCATGGGCTTAGTTGCTCCATGGCATGTATGTGGGATCTTCCTGGACCAGGGCTTGAACCCCTGTCGCCTGCACTGGCAGGAGGATTCTTAACTACTGTGCCACCAGGGAAGCCCCCCATAAATTTTAATTGTGATGATTTTGAAACCCTATCAAATTACTAATTTAATAAAATCATAATATTAATTAGTAATCTATTTAGATATAGTTTTTCCAAACCTAATCATAATTTTATTTACCTACTTTCCTGCTTTTGCACTTGGATATACTGTCAACTGAGCAATAACTGTCACCTTGCATTAATATTTGTCAGATGGCAATTAAATTAGCTAAATATTGTTATTTTTAATAATCTTATTAAGATTCAGGCATTGTACCTAAAGTATCTGAGATAATTTTCTTTTAGTGACAAATTTATGTTCTGTCCCTTTTCCAGGTCATCCTGTTCAGTTCTACAGCATGAATAGACCTGCCACTCGCCATACTCCCCCAACAATAGGGGGCTCTTTGCCCTATAGGCGCCCTCCTTCCATAACTTCACAAACAAGCCTTCAGAATCAGATGAACGGAGGACCTTTTTATAGCCAGAACCCAGGTTAGATTTTCTTTTGCAGTCTGTGGAATATATCTAATTAAAAATCTTCAATTACACAGAAAAAAAACTTTAATTGCAAATGACTAGTACATGGTAGGTGGTTAGTACTATTTGTTGAATGAGTGGAAGAATGAATACAAGGTTGCTAATACTGTATTTTCCAGTTCTTTTTTTAAAAATCAACATGGTTTCCATATAAAGTTGCAGAACTTAATTTTTTTTTTTAACAGTTTTAAATTTACTTATTTAATTTTGGCTGTGTTGGGTCTTCGTTTCTGTGCGAGGGCTTTCTCTAGTTGCGGCAAGCGGGGGCCACTCTTCATCACGGTGCACGGTCCTCTCACTATCACGGCCTCTCTTGTTGCGGAGCACAGGCTCCAGACGCGCAGGCTCAGTAGTTGTGGCTCACGGGCCTAGTTGCTCTGTGGCATGTGGGATCCTCCCAGACCAGGGCTCGAACCCGTGTCCCCTGCATTGGCAGGTAGACTCTCAACCACTGCGCCACCAGGGAAGCCCAGAACTTAATTTTTTTGAACGGAATCTTTTTTAATGTGTTAGTGATTATTTGTTTTTTAAAATAATATTGTGCTGAACAGTATTTCCTTCTTATTTAATCAGATACCCTTGCTCTATGAATAGCAAATAATGAAAGTTGAACATACATGAACAGAGTTTTTAAGTGGCAAAGGAAAAGGGAAATGACATTTTTGAAGCTGCTTTATGGTGGGCAGTTATACTATCTTTTCCAATTCTCCTACCAAACCTATAATGGAAAAACTGGGACTTGGACAGATTGATGCAGATATAACAGTCACCTTTCAGTTGCGTCATGCACACAGAAGAACTAATCTGGCATATATTTAATACTAAACATAATCATTTGTTTTGCTTCTTCCCCAGAGAGGGTAAGAGCAGATATTATACTCCGTGACTACTGTGGACATGTTATGTGAACTTACTGTGTTTTTCTGGATTTTTGCCAAGAGGCCAGTAAGCCCATGTGTGATCACCTGTAATATTAGGGGACAGCCCATTCCATCTTGGATGAGCCCTGAATTGTATGGAGCTGAAATCTGTCTACCTTTTAGTGAAACCTTGTTATATCCTTTGAAATCTTGCAGAAGAAATTTGATCCTCCTCTTACATAAACAGAGCTTAAAGAATGCTTTTATATTTTTATATCATTTGATTCTTATAATCATGTGATCGTTTTCATCTGTATTTTTCAGGTGAGGAAACAGGCTGAGGTGATAATCAAGTTAAGATTTGAATTTAGGTCATCTGACTCAAAATTCCATGTTATTTCCATTGTACTATCCTATCCTACCTACCTTCATATTAAAAAAAGTCTTTCTCTTACCCTCCCAAGGGTAGGAGGGTGGGATGGAGGATGCCAACATTGTAATGTAAAGTGCATGAGAACCTGAGACCTTGTCAGTTTTTTAATCTGTTATATCCTGGGAATAGTGCTCAGTAACTACTTGTTGAATGTGAAATGAATCTCTTGTTAACTTTATTCAGATCCCCTCATTGTTTTGGGTCCCTCTTGTAAATTAAATACCATAAATGACTATATAGTCTAACCAGTGCACACTGTAGTGTGATTACCATCTGCCTATATGGAAATAGACTTCTTTTTTAAAAAATTTACATTAGATTATTTAATTTGAGAAATATACATGTGCATTGTTTTACCCAGCGATCACATTATGAGTCTTAAAAAGGAGTAGTTTTTCTTTTCCTAGTAGTTAACTATGACCAAATTAAAATCTATAACCTTAAAATTTGGGGGGTTATTCTTCTCTTATTTGTTTTTAAATTTTGTTTTACTGAAGTATAGTTGATTTACAATGTTGTATTGGTTTCAGATGTACACTAAAGTGATTCAGTTATACATATATCTGTCTATCTCACTGCTGTCTTTGACCACACTTAATGATTTTGGGTGTGCCATTCTTTTTAACTCATTTTGAGCTCCATTTTGACAAATACGCCTGTCTTTTCTCACGTTCTACTTTTAAATCATGTGTTCCAAACCCATATTTGTACAGGTGCTATTTTGTACTTAAATGAATATTTTATTTTTAAATTTTAATTTGTTAGATATGGCCTGTTCATAGCTCTGCTGAAGATAAGCTCTCTCCCTGACCCTCTTGGAAGTCTTGACAATTATTTCTTATGACCCTTATGCCCTTCCTTACCCTTAAATAGAGTTTTGAAAGAATGGTGTCAGTCCAAAATGGGGCAATTCTGTAATGGAGCTGAGAGATGCTTTACTGTTACAGCTTGGGACCAAGTGTACATGATATTCAGAAAGTATATACAAGGGTATTTCATACCAAAATACTGGTCTTATGAGAACCCTGATTAAAAATTCCACCTCTTGGTGGAATTTATTTGAAGGCTATTTATTTAAATGTGTTTTAAGTACATATTTTAATACTTCTTTGTAAGTCTGATTTTAACATACGTGAAAGTATATGTTAAAGTAGAAAAATAACCTACTCTAAGGAATGATGTTAATGAAAGTATTTTTCACACTCATGGGAAGTATAAAGTGAATTGAGTTTTTTTTTTAACATCTTTATTGGAGTATAATTGCTTTACAATGGTGTCTTAGTTTCTGCTTTATAACAAAGTGAATCAGTTATACATATACATATGTTCCCATATCTCTTCCCTCTTGCGTCTCCCTCCCTCCCGCCCTCCCTATCCCACCCCTCCAGGAGGTCACAAAGCACCGAGCAGATCTCCCTGTGCTATGCGGCTGCTTCCCACTAGCTATCTATTTTACGTTTGGTAGTGTATGTATGTCCATGCCTCTCTCTCGCTTTGTCACAGCTTACCCTTCCCCCTCCCCATATCCTCAAGTCCATTCTTTAGTAGGTCTGTGTCTTTATTCCTGTCTTACCCCTAGGTTCTTCATGACATTTTTTTTTTCTTAAATTCCATATATATGTGTTAGCATACGGTATTTGTCTTTCTCTTTCTGACTTACTTCACTCTGTATGACAGACTCTAGGGCCATCCACCTCATTACAAATAGCTCAATTTCATTTCTTTTTATGGCTGAGTAATATTCCATTGTTGAGCTTTCAGCATAATGTGTGAGGCAATTTAGTTAGTTTGTTTTCATGTACTTCTCTCAATTAAGTTCTGCCTTTCTTCTCCGGGGATTTGGTAACTGTTTAAAGAGGCTGGCTACAACTTAGTTGAATAATCAGAGTGCTTTTTTCTAAACTAAAAAAAAATTTTAACTAAATTATGTTCTTTGAAAAGTTCTTCTTGCAACACTTAATGCTTTGTAAGCCAGTATTCGAAGGCTGTTAGATGCACTTTCATTTTATTTGCATTAGATTATTATGTAAGTCTTGTATTATTACCACTGGTCTTACAGTGGTCCTTGTTTTTTCATATTTAAAATGAGAAAATTTGTTGTGCTTTCTCAAGTAGCTAATTCCCTGGTTTAACAGTGATCCCAGATTTGTGTTTTATGAGCATATTTTTTGCAGCTGGAGGCTTGACATGGATTTGTGCTTCTGAGGAAGTGAGCTGACAGGCTGGGATTCATGTGACTGTAAATTCAGTGAGGTTTTCTGTGAGATGTAAATCTAACAGCACTGCTACTATATTTGGTTTGAGTTTGAAATGACGTTATAACATAGGAATTAAAATATGGAGCACCCGGTGCGTAGTGCCAAGTCCTAAGAGCACAATAATTGTTTTCTAATGAGATTATTTCAAAAGCAAGTTAATGAAAGGAACACTTCATTCAGAACATAAAATGAATCCTATTTGGTTCTCATTGTTTCTTAATCTAATCCAGCCAAAGAAATAGGAATACTAGTTTATCATTCATCTTGTCATCAGCAAGGAGTGTCATTGAAACAAATAGGGCTAATCACAAGTTTTAACAGTTTTTACTTTCAATATAAATATGAAGCACCTTGGTGGTAAGGAAGAATATACATATGTATTTGTACATGTACATTTACATACATTAACCTAGTTTGGTAAGTGTTTTAGTTTGGGCTGCTATAACAAAGTACCATAGACTGGGTAGCTTATAAACAGTAGAGATTTATTTCTCACAGTTCTGGAGGCTGAAAGTCAGAGATCAGCGTGCCAGCATGGTTGAGTTCTGGTGAGAACCCTCCTGAGGTTGTAGACTGCTGTCTTCTTGTATCCTCACATGGTGGAAAAAGAGAGAAAACTCTCCATGGTTTGTTTGTTTGTTTGGCAATGCCTTTTAAAAAAATTTTAAATATAATTTTTAAAGGTTACTTTCCATTTTACAATTATTACAAAATATTGGCTCTGTTCCCCATGTCGCATAATATTGTGCATCCTTGAGCCTGTCTTTCACCCAGTAGTTTATGCCTCCTACTCCCCCCGCCCCATATTGCCCCCCTTCACTGGTAACCACTAGTTTGTTCTCTATACGTATACTGTGAGCCTGCTTCTTTTCTGTTATATTCACTAGTTTGTTGTATTTTTTAGGTTCCACATATAAGTGATATCATACAGTATTTGTCTTTCTCTGTGTGACTTATTTCACTTAGCATCATGCCCTCCAAGTACATCCATGTTGCTGCAAATGGCAAAATTTCATTCTTTTTTATGACTGAGTAGTATTACAGTGTGTGTGTGTACATCCTCTTAATCCATTCATCTGTTGATGAACACTTAGGTTGTTTCCATATCTTGGCAATTGTAAATAATGCTGCTGTGAACATTGGGGTGCATGTATCTTTTCAAATTGTTGGGGGGTTTTTCAGATATATACCCATGAGTGGAATTGCTGGGTCATATGGTGGTTCTGTTTTTAGTTTCTTGAGAAACCGCAGTACTGTTTTCCACAGTGGCTGCACCAATTTACATCCCCACCAACAGTGTGCAAGTGTTCCCTTTTCTCCACATGCTCACCAGCATTTGTTATTTGTGTTCTTTTTGATGGTGGCCATTCTGACAGGTGTGAGGTGATATCTCATTGTGGTTTTGATTTTTATTTCCCTGATGATTAGCAATGTTGAGCATCATTTCATGTGTCTGTTGGCCATCTTCATTTCCTCTTCCGAAAAATGTCCTTTCAGTTCTTCTGTCCATTTTTTAATCGGGTTGTTTTTTTGATGTCGAGTTGTATGAGCTGTTTATATGTGTTGGATATTAATTCCTTATTGGTCATATCATTTGCAAATATTTTCTCCCACTTAGTAGGTTGTCTTTTTGTTTTGTTTATGGTTTCCTTTGCTGTGCAAGAGCTTTTAAGTTTAATTCGGTCTCTGAAGTTCTTTTATAAGGGCACTAATTCCATTCATTCGGGCTCCACCCTCATGAGCTAATCACCTCCCAAAGGCCCCACCGTCTAATACCATCACATTGGAGGTTAGGATTTCATATGAATTTTGGGGGGATACAAACATTCAGTCCTTAACAGTAAGGAATCAGTAATGTGGTGTTTAAGTACTAAGGCCTTTGGTAAAAGATATCTTACATTTTACTACTCATATTTTCTTTTTCTTTTTTTTTTTTTAATTTATTTATTTTATTTATTTATCCCTGGCTGCATTGGGTCTTCGCCACCACGCGGTCCTTCTCTAGTTGCGGGGAGCGGGGGCCACTCCCTGTTGCGGTGCGCGGGCCTCTGACCGCGGTGGCCCCCCTCGCTGCAGAGCATGGGCTCCAGGCGCACAGGCCCAGTAGTTGTGGCCCACGGGCTCCAGAGCACAGGCTCGGCAGCTGTGGCGCACGAGCCCAGCCACTCCGCGGCATGTGGGATCCTCCCGGACCAGGGCCCAAACCCGCGCCCCCCTCATCAGCAGGCGGACTCCCAACCACTGCACCACCAGGGAAGCCCCCTACTACTCATATTTTCTTACAACAAAGACTAAAAAAATCTAATTCATAAAGTGGAATGTTGGTTCCAAGCAGTGTGAGTGTATATAGTTGTATGAGAAAGAGGAATTTCTGAATGAGTATGGTGTTTTACACAGGGAAGATATTGGGCTTCCCTGAATGATATTAAAAACAACTAAAAAGAAACAGTGAGAAAACAATGTTGGGTTGGTGATATTGTAAAAGAAAAGCCATAACGCATATTCTTTAAATGATAGTTAACTTACAACGTTACCATAAATCTCCAGAAGAATACAGATGTGGTGGGGCTTTAGCAAAGTGTAAATAGAGAGCAATCAAGAAGCTATTTTCGAGTCCTCATTTTAGGCAGTCTTTAGCTTTTGTTAGTGAATGTTTACTCTAGGGAGAACAAAAAAGCTAGAAAAACCCGAAAAGTTTAAGTATATTCTCAGATGACCAAGTAAACCAAATAGACCCTTTACATCGATTATTAAACACAAGTTATGTTTTTAAACTGTGTGGATTAACTTGCTACTTTTTCTCGGCATAATGTCAAACGATGTTTTTTTTTTCACTTGAAAAGGAATAAGAAAAATGGCCCAATTCTTTTAACCCTTCTGAGACTACAGGAGTGATAATTATTTGGTAACCCTATTCTTTTCCATCAAAAAAGCTTCCCTTACTGAGTATGATTAGTTAGGTTCACTTTTAAATACTCCTTGTTCTAAGTTACTATCCATGTTTAGAAAATATTTCACTCTTAAAATAAATTGCTTAAATTATTTCCCTCACTGGAATGTAAAATATTTGCAACTAAACTTGAATGGGCTGTCAAATGTATGGCCTCTAAAGGTGGTATCTTTAATGGTTTTAGAAATAGTATTTAGGGTGGTTATTTTGTCTAATTTTCTTAGAGTATTTATAAAGCAGTAAAAAAAAAAAAAAGCCTAATTTTTCTTCAAAACTCTTTGTACATTTTAACCTCAAAGAAGATGCTCCAGGATTTTGTAAATAACCAGGAAGGTCATACTTAGGAAGTCTGTATATTTCATCAGCACAGACTCATCCTCTAAGTTTGGTTTGCTTGCAGAGCCTTTTACAGTTTGTATACCTCCGTGTTGCTGAGTGAATGTAAGCTATAGTCCTTATAGTTCTACTTAAGATCTCTCTATAAACTCCAGTCTCTTCTTGAGCCTTTCTCTTCACGTTAACTTCATTATTGTGTAGTTTGAACATAATATTACTGAATCTCAGTTTGGAGACGTTTCGGTGATTATAGGGAAAGGGTTTTGTCTTGTGAGGAATCATCTTAGCTAAATAGCATGGAAACAAATTGATAGTTACTTTCTGCTCTTGCCTGTTCATGAGATACCTCAGACTAGAACTGATTATTGCAAACAGTTCGTCACATCACAGTCCTGCTTAAATTCTCCTAAAATAGTTCATTTTCAGTTCAACTCTGAGGAAGATAAATCTAGTCTAAAGTAGGATCTTCTGGTTCACAGGTTTTCTGATGAAATCTCCATGACCAGAAAGAAAATGCTGTGGTAACTAAATTAATTTGGACCGTGATGTAAAAAGTTTGCCCAGGGCAAAAAAAAGTAGAATTTGGGGCGACCTTTGTAAACTCCATTTGGAACTGAATTTTTTAACATGCGTTGGATTGGCTTTGAAAAAAATCTAACTTGTTTTGTTATGATGTAATTCTGTTTAAGGAAGATCTGGGACTGGTTTTTACCTGGGCTGCTGTTAGGCTTCTTAAAAAACCACTAGAGTTTCAGACCTTCACTTTCAAAACAAGAAAAGAAAAAAATATATATATTCATTAAAAAAATAATAAACTGAACCTACCTACAAAACCCCTGTTCTAAGTTAAGTACCTTACCATTCTTTTTTAGCTGAGTACTAGAAGGTCTTTTTTTTTTTTTTTTTTTTTTTGATGAGAAACAATGACTGAAGTGGGAAATTTCCTGCTTTTCTGTTACAGGGGAGGTTGGGATGGGTGCTAACAGAAGAGGGACATTTCATCATCTTATATTCCACTTTTCTAGTGCAGTTGCTGTCTGCTGCTGTCTCTCAGTTTTATTTACTTTGTTTCTGTTGCCTTCTCTGTTCATTGTGTCTTCTTACCCCAAGTTTGGGAACACAGGGTGTTGTGAACATATCAACAATTGTTCCAAGCCTCTGAGAGTGGGACACAGACACACAGCTTAAGGGTTTACTACCAAGAAGTATGACTTCAGGGAAAAACATAACCACAAGGTATCTTTTAAAGAAAGGTACCAATTTCTAGGGTTATGTGACTCTGTCCCTTAAATCTGAGATATTCTTCAGGATTATCTGCTTAACTCTTGTCTGCCCATTATAAGTACATGTTCTGCCTGCACTTACCCATGGCACAACCGTTATCTTTACTGATTACTGCCACCTCTGTACCTCTTGATTTTTCCCACAGATTCAACCCAGACTTTCCAGTTGCCTTCCATATTTATGTTTTAAGTTACTTTCCTACATCTCATTATTTCTCCCTGACTTTTCTATTCACCAACCCATTTCATTCCCTGTACTACCCACCAAGGTTAATGTGGTTAATGGCACTACTACCTTCATAGTTAGGAAGGATAAAAATCTAAGACCATCTTGAGCTGTTTCTCTCCTTCATAGGCTTACTGAATCCTTAGATACCAAATACTCTTTTTGTCCACACTGTACTAAGTTCTCTCCTTTTCTTTCCACTTGTATTGCCTTGATTTTTGTGTGTCAGGCCCTGGGTTAGACTTTCTGCATACATGTTTGGTTTTTTTTAAATCTTTGCAGTTAACTCTGTAAAGTAGGTTGCATTACCTCTTTCATTTCACATTTATGGATTAAGCTCAAAAAATAACTTGCTGTTCCAATAGCAGCGAAATAGCAAATCAGGGATTTGATGCTAGGTGACTTTAGGTCCAAGGTGTTCCCACTAAGCGCTCTTTCACCTAACATATAAGATTCTTACCTATTGCATATCTACCTGCTCATCTTTCCAGGTTTTGTACTTTCTCTCTGGGGCATCTTATGCCAACCATATGGAAATGTTTCTGGTTCTGTGAGCTGGTCATGCTATTTTATACCTCAGAACCTTTGCCTCACTTGGTTCTCGGCTTGTCTTTCTCGACGCCTGTCTGCTTGTCGAACTCCTTTTCTTCAAGCACCTGCTCAGAGGTTACTTCTGGGTAGCCCCACCCCTACTCAAACCCTGACCGCCCTCTCCGTCACCACCATGACGCCACACCATCACCAGTGCCTCTTCCACTACCCATCACCACCACCACCTGCAGGGAAGTGCTACAGATGTTGTTGGGTTAGGGTTATTATTTTGTCTTCCATTCCTAACTAGAATGACTCTTACTCATCTTTTTAGTTTTATTAGTCTTCACTGTGATTTGAAGCTAATAAAGATGTTCTGTCTTTATAAGAAGATGCACACCATACTGTATATCCATTCCGAAGGAAACCATAACTGTAGAGTTAATCTTGGGAAGTTGTGTGGCATGTACCTGGCTTATTTATGTATTTATCTACGTCAGACGTTTGTTGAAGGCTCACTAGTGCTAGGTGCTGTACCAGGTGTTTAAAAGGGAAAGACAGCTTTGGGGGGAGAGGAGTGATTTGAATGAGGCTGGCGTTTTTCTGTAGCTTCAGGGAGAAAATGTACCTGGAATAGGTGGTATGAATTGGGACTGTGAGAAATTGTAAAGACACAGACCTGACTCGAAGAGAACGGTTTCGATATTGGTCTCTTAGCAGAGTGCTTGCACCTTAGTGGGAAGTCAGTGAATATTTGTTTAATCAATGGCTGAAAACCAATTAATTTTGCCTGTTTAATGAAGTAATGAAAAGTATAAAATTAGGATGTTGGCATGTAATGGTTTTTTACCTTGTGTTGATGAACATTTAAACTTATAACCTTCAAGGTAAAATTCAGAAAACCAAGTTATTCATGGTAATCTGAAGAAATTCTTTTTTTGAGAAGACATGCTATTGACATGAAAAGATAATTTGCCATTGTATGTAAGAATAGATCTGTATATGATAAATGCTTCCTGTTGTAAGTTTTTAAAACTTCCCTAATACTTTGTTTTGTGTGTTAATGAGTTATCCCTCAAAAGAGGATCCTTAAGATAGCTTGTAAAATGTTTATGCATAGCGGTTTCCCTCCTTATATGTTTGTTTTATTGTGTTACCCTTTCCGTTTAATGTAACTTGCCCTTACCCCTTACCCTCCGCACCTTTTTGTTTTTGCAGTATCTCTTGCTCCTCCTCCCTCCATCCTACAGGTAACTCCTCAGTTACCTTTAATGGGATTTGTGGCCAGAGTCCAAGAAAATAGTAAGTTTATGTCTTCTTTATGCTGTAGATCAGATTCTAGGCATAAAATGTCATTTACATATGATTGGCTGAATAGTCATTCATTCACTGATACTTCAGATATTTGAATATTATGAACAGTCATTGTATGAGCAGCTAGTGTGGATGGTAAAATAGTTACGATGAAATTCTCTACTTTCAAACAACTTAAAATCTGGTAGTGAAGATAAGACAAATAAATATAAAATAAGGCACATGTAAAAAGAAAGATCACATCTAATTGAGGAGGTGCTCTTTAATCACTGGATATCCCACCCTTTTCTCTGGGTTGCTCAGACAATTAGTGGTCTGTCACTGGAGTTTTAGGGTTTTGTGGCCGGCCTGAGAATCTTCTTCCAATCCTGTGATTCCAGGTGTAAAAATGGCCATGCCATGGTGGGTCCCAGGGGACCAAATTGTCAGCCTGTCTCCCATGAGGCCTCATAGATTGGCAGTGAATTTAAGCTGGCCTGTGGTCTGGTGTTGAATCATGCAGGATCAGATAACTAATTGTATTGACAGGTCGAGTTTGCTCCTAGGGAAGCATTAAGGAAGCTGAGGAGACTGACGTCTGCAGAGCAGGAGGGCCTGTATCTGTATTTAGTGAGGAATTGCTAAAGCAGTGAACATAGTCTGTATGATAGATGAGTTCTCTTCTTGTGAGCAGTCTACATAGGAACCATGTCACAACCATAAGGCTGTACGGGTGTGGAATCTGAACTAGGGGGATTACACTAATGAAGGAGATAATGCCATCAGGCTGATTAGCCTAATGCATGCATCTCATAACAGGGATGGCCTCAACCGTGGGATAGAAATATTTGCATTCTGTTGCTTAGGACTCCTGCTCCTTTGGAAATGGGCATTGCCAATACTAGAATGTAAGCTCTATGAGAGCAGGGATTTTTGTTTGTTTTTCACTGGCTATTTCTCCAGCACTTAGTAAAGCATCTGACACAGAGCAGACACTTTTGAGTCCCTCCCTTTTTGTGTGCTTCCATAGCTGACTAAATGCTCCCTTTGTATCGACACATTTCTTTCTTGTATTTTAACTGGTTATAATCCAGTCTTATTGGCCTGAGGGCTCAGTGTCTCTTTCAGGTGCCTTTGCATCTCTGTTTGCTAATTTCTGAAAATAGTCCATTTTACCTCTGTTTATTGGAAGGTACCCCAATGAGCACCTCCAATATTTACCACAGTGTGCAATATTTACCTTTTAGGATGATCTTTTCTCATTTCTTTCCATAGTCATATACATTTTCTCACCTACAAAATGTATAAAAATAAGAAACTTTGTATATGAGGTGAGCCGTGGCTGATTTTACAGGCATAGCAGGACTTATACATTCAAATGAATGTTGTCCTCTTCAAAACACTCACCTTGGAAAGAGATATACCTCTCTTTTGGAATGGTCTTTATAGCTTTCAAGGACATTACTTTGAAGATAACTCTGTGGTAGCAGATATTTGCTCTATATTAAGTTTGATGTTTGGAAGAAGTCTGGAATTATTTGGAACCAGTTATACCGGGCTAAGTAATGCAGCTGTGATTCTGTTATTCTTCTTAAACCCTTCTCTGGCTTCGCATTGCTCTTTGGATAGAGTTCAAACTGTTACAAGGCCCTTTCTGCTTAGTGCTGTTCAGCTTCCTCATGCCTCTTTCTACTGAACTTTGCTCAGCTCTTTCAAGGGCTCCTGCTTTGTATTTGTTATTCTCCTTTACATCTGACATGAAATATCTACCCCCACCCCGGGCCATTAACTCTTACTCATCCTTCAGGTTCCAGGAAGCCTTTCCTGACCCACATAAGAGATGTGGTCTACTGCTCTGTTTTCCATGATGACTTAAAGCACTTACTGCACTTAATTGTAAATGCAAGTTTGGTTGTCCATGTCTCCATGACTTTTGCTCACTGCTGTGTTCCCAGTGCTGAGCATCATAGCTGGCCATGGTAGGCTTTCAGTTGATGCTTTTGAATGAATAATGAAACATGACTTTAAAGTTGTTGAATTGATCTCATTCCATAATAGTGTAGCTTTTAAGATAAGAGGCATTGGAGTTCAAATTCCTGCTCTTCCACTTACTGTTGGAGTACTTAATCTTGGAAAGCCAGTTTACACATCCATAAATGAGGATTAAAAACACCACCCCCCAAGGTAAAGATTAAATGAAATAATGTATTATAAAGTGCTGAGTAATTGGAACATTTTAAGTAAAAAATAGTAATCATTTTGGCTAAACTTTATTCAGCATCCATCAGCACTAACCCAAAGGGAGGAGAAAGTCAAGCTTGGGGATTTGAAACAGTATATGGGAACACTTCTCTTGCCTACTTATTTGTTGAAAGATTATTATTTTCAAGTCTAGGTTTATACTCCATGAACATAGAAGCTTGGATAGGAAACACTGAACTTTGCATAATGTGTAGTTTTGTTATCAGCTTGATACATTCTTAGTTTCAGATGCACCACCTCCACCACCACCTGTGGAAGAACCAGTCTTTGATGAGTCCCCACCACCACCTCCTCCTCCAGAAGATTACGAAGAGGAAGAGGCAGCCGTGGTTGAGTATAGTGATCCTTATGCTGAAGAGGACCCACCGTGGGCTCCAAGGTCTTACTTGGAAAAGGGTAAGTTTCAGAGGGATATCTGGAAGGATGGGAAGAAACCTCTATGTACGTAGAAATGAAATTTGCTGGTACTGAAGAGAATCTTATTTATTTTTTACTTATAAGTAAAGTTTGGCCTGTATTAGCCTGTATATTTTAATTAATTTAGTTTACAAGGTTCATGATTTTGGAAGTCACACTGGTAAAATCCTGTGACTGATTTTTATTGATGATTATATGTTGTTCCCGTTGAACATGCTTTTTATGAATGGTTTCTATAAGGCAAAAATTTTGAAAAGATAGGTTTTTTTCTGGAATGACTCAGGAAGAGGATGATCTTTCCAAATTATGTTATTCCTACTCCCATGCTGTGAAGCATTTTTTTAAAAATATTTATTCACGTTGGCTGCATCGGGTCTTAGTTGTGGTATGCAGGATATTCGTTGTGGTGTGCAGGATCTTTCATTGAGGCACACGGGCTCTTTGTTGTGGTGCGCGGGCTTCTCTTTAGTTGTGGCGTGCAGGCTCCAGAGCATGTGGGCTCAGTAGTTGTGGCACACGGGCTCTCTGGTTGTGGCGTGCAGGCTCAGTAGTTGCGGCACGTGGGCTCTCTAGTTGTGGTGTGTGGGCTCTAGAGCACGTGGGCTTAGTTGCCCTGCGGCATGTGAGATCTTAGTTCTCCAACCAGGGATCGAACCTGTGTCCCCTGCACTGGAAGGCGGATTCTTAACCACTGGACTACCAGGGAAGTCCTTAAAGCATTCTTTTGTGGCATCTTATATCAGATATTCCAGTTTAAGTATCTCCATATGAAATTTTCTTCCAAAGAATATGGTTTCTCAGTTTCTTTGCAGAGTAGGTGTTTGGCATTTCTTTTGGTGAAAAGTTTCTCTGAATATATTAGCTAACCATCATATGACACTTTTGGGACACAGGCTTACAAACGTCATCAGGACTAGTCAGCTCAGAAGAAATGTGTGCTGTCTTGAAGGAAATTTTCTGTTAAGAAAGTTAAAGCTACTAACTCACTGGGTTTCAAAACTGACTGCACATTAGAATCACCTGGGGAGCTTACATCAACGAATAGTGGACTTCCACTTCTGGCTAAGATAGAGCAACAGTAATCAGATTTACCCTCTCTCCTAAAACAATTATGAATGAATCCAGGAAAAAATATAAAAGATAATGGTTTTCAGACATTAGGTAACAAGCATTGGTGGACTATGGTCCCAGAAAGAAGGAACTCAAACACGGTGAGCCCTTAATTGTCCTAGCTTTGCTATCTAGAGGCAGTTTCCAGGCCACAGTGCAAGGAGGTGGAACCCAAATAAGCCTGGAAGTCTCACTGAGTAGAGAAGGTAAGAGATCACAGAGTTTTGGGAGACCATGGAGAACAGGTAAACTACTCAAAGACAAAGGACAGAGCTCTGGATATCTGCAGAAGGGTCTCCTTGAATCTTTGACAGAGTACTGATCTGTACACGTATGTGAAGAAACTACCTGAGATTAGAGAAAGAACAATCAGAAAGGAGTAGGCAGAAAAAGTCTTGGAAATTACAGGCCTGGGAATAGTTCATGTTCCCGAACGAGCAAGAACAGAGAGACCCTGTAATACACAAGGCATTGAGAAGAGGCCTCAAAAGTGTGTCCCCTCAGTTGTGGGGCAAAATTAGCCCTAGATTATAGGTTGCCCTGAACTGCCCTAACAAATGTTAAAATGCAAACTTTGAAAACATCCAACTGATTTAAAGTAACTTAACTGAGTTCCAGGACAAAACCCAACATTGTGCAAAGGAGTCAACAAAATCCAGTACACCAAAAAGTAAAATTCATAGTGACCAGCATCCAATCAAAAATTACAAGGCATGTAAAAAGTCAGGAAAATATAACTCATACCTAAAAGCAAAGCCAGTCAGTAGGAACAGACCCAGAAGTGACCAAGATGATGGAATTACCAGACACGGGTATAGCTAGTATAAATGCCACATATATCCAAGAAGGCAAAGGAAAACATGCACATGAGAGAGAAGCAGAATATATTTTCTTAAAAAAGAGAAAGAGAAACATAGAATTTCTGGAGATTGAAAAATATAGTATCTGAAGTGACACTTAGAAGAAAAGATCAGCAACCTTGACAATATGACATTAGAAACTATCCAAAACGAGGCACAGAGAAAAAAACCAAGACCAAAAACACAGCAACAGATATGTGGAACAATATCAAATAATATTTATTTGCAGAAGATATTATCTTGTATGTAGAAAATCCTAAGGAATCTACAAAAAAGCTGCTAGAACTAAAAAGCGAATTTAGCAAGATGGTAGGCTACAAAGTTGATTTGCAAAATTAATCGCATTTTTATATACTAGCAACAAACAATTAGAGATTGAAATTTACAAAATAATACCTTTTGTAATAACATCAAAAATATGAAAACTTAGGGATCAATTTTTTTTTTTTTGGCCGTGGTGCGTGGCTTGTGTGATCTTAGTTCCCCAACCAGGGATCAAACCTGGGCCCTTGGCAATGAGAGCTCAGAGTCCTAACCACTGGACCGTCAGGGAATTCCCAGGGATAAATTTAATAAAATATATGCAGGACCTGTATGATGAAAACTATAAAACTTAAGAGAAATTAATAAAGGCCTTAAATAAATTGAAATAATGTTTTTTGATCATTATTGTTAAGAGACAGTTTTTCCTAAATTGATCTATAAATTGAATGCAATCTCAATAAAAATTCCAGCAGTCATTCTTACAGAAAATGACAAGGGGATTCTAAAAGTTAAATGGAAATGCAGAAGACCTAGTTTAGTCAACACAATTTTGAAAAACAAGACTAATGTTGGAGGATTTAAACTACCTGATTTCAGAGTTCTGGTATAAAGCTACAGTAATCAGGACAGTGTGGTATAAGCATAGAAATATACATCAGAATCCAGAAAAAAAAAAGAATCCAGAAAAAGATCCACACATACTTTTTGACGAAAGTGCAAGGTAATTCAATGGGGAAAGGATAGTGTTTTCAAAAATAGTGCTGTTAACAATTGGATATCCATATGCAAAACATGAACTTCTACCCTTATTACCTCACCATACACAAAAATTAACTCGAAATGTATTTGGATGTGAATGTAAAACTGTGAAACTTCTAGAGAAAAATATAGGAGAAAATCTGTGTGTTCTGGGGTTAGGGGAAACTTTTTGTAGAGAACACATTAAAAAACATGAAGCTTAAAAGAAAAAATGATAAATTGAATTTCATTCAATTAAACTTTTCTTTTTTAACGATGGTGTTAAGAAAATGACAAGGCAAGCCATATAGACTGGGAAGAATATTTGCAAAATAACTCAGGAGACGACAAACAACTTATAGAAAAAAACAGTTTGGAAACACTTCATCAAAAAAGATGTATGAATTGCAAATAAGCACATGGAAAGATACTCAACATTATTAGTCAGGGAAATGCAAAGTGAAGCTGCAATGAACCGAACTACTTATCACTACACACCCTCTGGAATGGCTACAATTAAAAACACTGATAATACCAAGTGTCAGAGAAACTGTGGTGAAACAGGAGCTGGTACAGTGTACATTGCTGGTAAGAATGCAACGTTTCAGCCACTTTGGAAAACAGTTGGCAGTTTCTTATGAAGTTAGATATACACTTACCAGGTGGTCTGGCAGTCCCTTCTTAGATGTTTATTTACGAGGAATGAAGATGTATGTTCACACAAAGACTTGAACTTGATTGTTCATAGCTGCTTTATTCATAATAGCCAAGAATGGAAGCAACCTATACATCTTTCAACTGGTGAATGGATAAGCTAATTGTGGGCTATCCATCCATTCAATGGAATACTGTTCAGCAATGGAAAGGAATAAACTACTGGTACGTACAGCGATATCGATGGATCTCAAGCATTATGCTAATGAAAGAATCTAGACACAAAAGACTCATACTTTATGATTCCATCTAAATGAAATTTAGAAGATGAGTGGTTTGGGGGGACCAATAGTGGCTACATCGGGGCATAAGGAAACTTTGGGATAATGGCCATTGTAACAATTGTGGTAGAAGTTGTTCATTTGTCATGTATACAGGTGCATACATATGTGAAAACTCACTGAATATAAACTTAAGTGACTGTGTTTTGTGTCTAAATTACTTCTTAATAAAGCTGCTTTAAGAAAAGAAAAAAAAAGAGCCCAAGGTACACTAGGGTACCAATGTCCAGTGGCCTTGGACATTGACATGTTTTACAGATTCCATGACATGTTTTACAGATTCCTTAGCTGATTTTAACACTGTCCTGGACAAAGTGATGACAGTTTTCAGCTCTGAAAAACCAGCTCAGTGAGTCCTTAAGAGAAAAGCATAATGAAGAGATTTGCTTGTTAAAAATCTCCTCTTCGGTGAACATGTTAAAATCTGGAGAGATTTGTAAGAGAGGAAAGTAAGTTTATTTTCAGTCCAAATAACTCTTTAAAGCTTAAAAGAAAATGCCTGAGTTGTTTCCTAAGATATTTTTCAAAGTTAATCTCTGTTAAGCTCAAATCTTTTAAAACATGAAAATCAAATAACCTCCTCCTTACTCTTTCTGGAGAAACAGAAATAACCGTGTTCAGCTTATGACTGATTGCTTTTTGTTGGAGTGCATAAATGTTGAGCCTGTTGCCTAATGTCTTATTTTGCTCTCTTAGTCTTAGGACCTCGTTCTCAACTGTGTCTGCATATTAGGGTCACCTAGGGAATGTTTAATATGTCTGCACTTCCAGATCTATTAAATCAGAATCTGTGGACATGGGACGCAGGCATCAGAATTTTTTAAAGTTCCAAGGTTGAGAACCACTGCATAGGTTTATCTTAACCCTTGATTATTAGCCAAATGGAGATAATTTGTATATGTAAGTATCTTTATTTAACTTGGGTAGAGAAAAGATATTTTCTTTTATTTATCATGTGCCTGGCATGATGCAAAACTTATTACATATGTAAGGCAGTTAGTTTCCCCATTTTACAAACTAGGAAATTGAGGTTCAAAATAATTTATGTTACAGAATATGACAGAAGATGTTTGTGTTACAGGAGTATATGTATATCATATATATATCATAATAATGGTAATAAAAGCAGCTAACATTTATATAGAATGTTTACACACGGCCCTGTATCGTGTGTACATTGCCTCATTTAATATAACGATGCTTTGAGGTATTGGCACTATTATAATACCCATTATACAGCTGAGTAAAAAGCAGCTTAGGAAAGTTAAGTATGTTCTGTAAAGTAATAAGTGGTACAGCTGGGATCTGAACTAGGTGGCATAACTCCTGAGCCTACATTCTTGACATTGTCTTAAGCTTGTACTCTGACAGACCTGGAATTGAGTCTTGGCTGTAACGTTTACTAGCGTTAAATTATTTGTGACAAATTGACTTGTCAGTGCCTGTTTTATTTCCCTTTCTTCTATCAAGCCATCTGTTCTTGTGTTTTTCTAGCTCAATGACATAACTTCTTGGTAGAAGCATAAACAGTGTATGGTAACTTATCAGATAACACTTCTGTCCTCACAAGACTGTGACGGTCCCTTCTCTTATTCATCTTTGTATCTCTAAAAATCAGAATGGATGCTCCATTAATGATTGTCAGAAAATGAATAGTGCCATTAATTCTGTCTGGGGAGTCCAGAAAGCTTCTCAGAGGACGTGGTATATGGGATGTGCTTTGAATGATGAGTATGAGTTTCTCAGGCAGAGGAGAGAGAGAGGAAGGGCTATCCAGTCAGAGGGAATCCTCTGAGTCAAAAGGGCATGGTGAGTAATGTCCTGTGCCGGGGGTGGGGGTGGGGGGGACCTGGGTGGGTTGTAGGTAGGGAGTGGGCAAGCTAAGAGTGTAGGAAGGGAAGTAAGTTGTAAATAATGATGGGAGGCCTTGAATACCAGGCTGAGGTGTTTTGAATTTTTTTCTTTTAAAAAAATCTGATGGTAGAGGGAAATTGTGGAAGATTTTAAATAGGTTAATGTTAAGTTCCCATGTATTTGGATTTTAATTTTTGAAAAAAGATACTTGATAATAGTGTAGTGTGCATTAGAAAGAAAGAAAAATAGGAGTTGGGAAGACCAGGTTGGGTATCTTTCTAAGCAAGGGAATTAGGGCCTCAACTGAGGCAGTGGTGCTGAAAACCTTGTTCACATAAATAAGTAGATGCAAATGGAATTATTTTTCATGCAGCACTGTCAGTTCTTTTAAATCCTTCAGAGTTATTTGCCAAAAATCAAATAATGTTCTATCTTTAAAAATCATGTTTTATATGATGTGTCATCTGATAACCCCATTAAAGTCCACCTTAACTTTTGTTAAAAGCAAAAGAATGGGAGCCACCTAAGTTGCAAAAAGGTTGGGATAGTCAGTGGAGTGATTCTCTTTCTTAACCCCACACTGGTATTTTGAATTGTCCCTTTGGCACTCAGGGTGTTTTATACTTAAGCATAGTACATCACTGTATTTTTGTTAAGTAGGAGAAAGATAAACAGGAAATGAGAACTTTTATGACTGATGCTTGACAGAGGGTATCATCTCAAGCAGATCAGATTTAGATGCAGGATTTATAAAAGTTGAGGATCTAGAAAGAAACTCTGTAAAGTCATCTGTCACTCATGCTACTTAGAAAATCTTCAGGTACTCCCCAGTGATACGTGTCTTCCAGCTTAAAGACTGCTGCGCTGATTAGGGCGGCGAGTGTGATGATGGAGAAAAGTGTTTGGGTTTGAGAGATTCAGAAGGTGTAGAATTAACAGGACTTGTGGATATTTTCCTCTGAATTACTTTTCAGTGGGTTTGCATTTCTATAAGCATCAAGAATGTTATCAACCCCCCCCAAAAAAGCTAAAAAATACATTGACTAGAAATACTAAGTATTCTACATATCTTGTGTTCTCTTTAAACTTATATGTCATTTAATTGTATCTGTTTAGATGTTAGAAATACACACTAAACTCTTTCTAGGTCCCTCTAAAGTGTTTTCTGGCATCCTAGATCACTGTAATGGCAAATATTCAGAGTTTAAGAAAGCTGTTGAATTTTACTTAAAGCAGGCCTGGAACAAATTGCACTGTATCAAAAGTCCCTGTTTTAGTTTCTGTTTCTTAATTATTTATTTAGGATTAAGGTTGCGTAGAAAACAAAGTCAATATATGCTTCTTAAAATGGAGAGATGGAGATTTATTGAGTGAAATTCTGAGTGGTATAATAAACATAGAGGATCTTTCTATAAAAAAGATAAATCTTCAAGTGGATCTGAGCAAGTTATAGGGTATCCCAATTTAACTAAACTGTTGAGGAAAATGTAATACTTAGGAACCAGAGATTGTCCCAGATATCATTTAAAGGCCCCATTTACCAAGTTATTTAAGTAATGAAAATCATAGGAGAGCTTACAGGTATCTTGGTTTTCTTAACACTTTTAGTCTGTTACTGTGGATATGTTAAATTGGTGGCATAATGCAGCATGTGTTTTGAAAGAATATATATAGTAGACGCCCGTCATTCACACACATAACCTGTGGGAATTCGACCACTATTCTCAGTGAATGGGCATAGGCTCTAGAAAGTGTGAGAAAGCAGATGGAAGTCTGCTCTTCCCTCAGTCTCTCTCATTTTTTCACTGGCCTCTCCTAGTGTATCTCACTGCACTAGTCTAATTCTAATGTTTAAAGGTACGTGTTTTTACATAATATGGTGCTTTAACACAAGCTCAACTGAAGAAACAGCCATCTTTCCCTATTCTGGGATTGTATCTCTTCAGAGAGATTGTTGAACAGTAAGTGTGACTAAATACTATTTTTGGCCATTGATACAGTTTTGAACCTAACCTCAAGATGGGATTCCACTGTGCAGGACTGGGTATTAGAAAACAGAATTCGCAGGGAGGGTCCTGTGTTTAGAAAGTCACTGTGTTTGAAGTGCTGCAGAAGTTCGGAAAGGATAGATATTCATTTATTTGGTTCTACCTTTCTAGGAACGTTATTCTTTTTCATATCCTTTTTCTCCCCCCTCTAGTTGTGGCAATTTATGATTATACAAAAGACAAGGAAGATGAGCTGTCCTTTCAGGAAGGAGCCATTATTTATGTCATCAAGAAGAATGACGATGGTTGGTATGAAGGAGTTATGAATGGAGTGACTGGGCTCTTTCCTGGGAATTATGTCGAGTCTATCATGCATTATTCTGAGTAAAGCTCAGCAAGGCTGTGTTTCCCTCACAGGAATAGTCAGGTCTTCCCAGATTATCAAAAGGCCCTGGGGATTCCCCTCCAGTGAAATGAATGAAGGATTCAAATGACAAAAACTACTTATGTTTTGTTTTTTTTGGTTTATCCCTCAGTATTAAAACAAAAAAGCAAGCTGAGTTTGAACAAATGGCTCTTTCTGCCATCACTTATACTATGCTGAGCTGTTTGGACTGAAATAAAGTGACGGTTTCTGAATATATCAGAGGTATAACAGCATAACTATGTGAAACAAATCAGGTTAAAACTGATTCAGAAAAGAAATCTGGGATCTTTCTCAGGAATACCGTACATGCGTGGGAGTTCTCCTCCTGCGGAATCTGTGGCATTGGATGATCTGCAGTGCCTGTGGTTAGCCTCATGGCCCAGGGTGTGCCCCAGCCCCACTTCCTTCCACTTGGATGAGGAGGGGGAACCAATATTTAAATACCATACATAACCATTTTTATAATTGTTTCACATGGCTTATTTCCTCTTCAACACTGTAAATCCTGCATTCTCTCAGCACTTGAGTGCACCAGGTGAGTTAGTGTTGAGCTGACTTGCATCCCTTCATGTTTCTTAGTTCGTAGATTTTAAGAATGATTTGAGTCTCCAAACATTCTGAAGGTGGTTTTGTTCTACTGCGCTGCTGCTGCGTGAGACTGCATTGCCACTGCTGGCAGTGCACCCAGAGGTGTGACGGGTGCAGCCTGGTCCGTGCGCTCAAGTGGGCGTGCAGAGGTAGACACGAGGGTCTCTAAGGTTCTAGAGAGGTTGAACTGCAAAGTGCATCCTAAACCCTTGCCTTAGGTGCTGTTTTGAGGAGTAGGACCTTAGAGGTCAGACCAACTATTTCTTTACTTCTTTCACTATTTAGATAAATAGTTTGTTTTTTTTTTTAATAGCAGTTATTTTCAAGTCTCGACAGTCACTGGGAATAAAAGGCTTGCTGCTGTGCTCTCTGAATGTTATGGCAGGTGTTAGCTACTGCTGAATTTACTCACTTAGAAAAGGTAAATATTCCCCTGATTTTGTGTGTTTGGCTTTTGAAGTAGCTGCTGTTGGTAAGGATTTGAACCTTATCTCTCAGACTGAGAATAGTGGGATAAGTGGTATAAGGCCAAATACTTATTCAAGTTTGTTTTTTTTTTCACCTGCACAATTACAACTTCAGATTCAGTGGAGTTTGGAAGGCAGATGGCTTTAATCCTCTCTTCTGTAATCAGTATAAGAAATATTGAAAAACATCCAGGAGGCCTTGCTGCTCAGCAGCTGAATACTGTGATGATAAACCAGCTCACAGGCCAAAGCCACCATGGGTCCTTTCCAGTCCCAGTGACTTGGCCAGAAGAGAGCTTTGCCAGGTGACTTCCCAGTGCTGGGGGAAAGGTGAGAGGCGGTAGGCTGCATATATTGCAAACATGGGCCTTGAACATAATAGGTAGTGCAGAGAGAGGAACTTGATTGAAAAATGAACAAGGGTGGTAGGTGTGAGGGAGTTCAGATCGTGTAGACAGAGTTAATATTCCACCTGTGACTCTGTTATCAGAGCAGAAAACTTACCACCATTTAACTGAGACCCAGGTACAGTGTTTCCTATGAAGATTTTTGTTTTACGGTTGCAGGTTTTTTTCTCACACACTGCAAGTTAGCTCTTTTTAGATTTCTCCAGCACTTTGAATTTAGTTTTCATTAACTTGCCTTCAGTACACATTACACTTCATGCTTTGTTAGGTCACCTTGACGCCCTTTATTCCCTGTCTTCCTTCAAAGTAATGGCCCTTGAGTGTCCTCTGAGCCTTCAGCTTCATTATGGCTGCAACCAAGACTATACTTGGAGAGGTTAAACTCTTCTTAGTGTTGGTGTGTAACTAGGAAAACTGTTTTGAAATTAGATGTTCAGAGTTATTTAAATAGCTTTTCGCTGAGAAAACTTACTGGACTAATAAGGCAGAGGGTATTTTGAAATCCAATAAATAGTGCCCACAGCTCACACCTACAGAAGCCCAGAAGACAACTGTGCAAAAGGAGTTGGTGGTGGTCGGCTTGCCTGTTGGACCCCTGCTGGATTGGGGAACCGAGAAGACGTCAGTGAAGTCCTTCAGGCTGAAGACCTGCCGCAGAGGGATCCATGGGTCAGCTGATTTTTCCTTTATTTTTTAGTACTAACGCGTGTGATTTTTTTGTTTTAAAAATAACACCTGTTGGATTTTCTGCATATTTTAAATTTTTGTATAGTTTTGAATTCTATATATCGTTTTGGAAGGATACTGTGTAATGATGGGCCAGGCCTAAAGTCATTGGAGACTTTTAATGTATGTAACATTTCATAGATTGCATGCTATTAATAGTATGTGAGGGTAGTATTTGTTTTATCGTAAGTTTCCCCCATTTATCTTTTTATACACTACAAGATGGTTGGTAGTAGTAATTCTAAATGAGTGCAGAAATCTTACATGCTACATAATATTGTGGCAAAGATGATCCAAGTCTAAAATCTGACCAGTAAGCAACCATTTTATCAGGCTAGAGGGAATCTTTTTCCTCTTGAAGTGTTTTTGACTTGTGTCCACTCCCCTTTTCCTTAAAAAAAAAGGGGGGGGGGAGGGTTGAGTTAAGAGTTTGTTCCCTTTTTTAAAGTATTACTATTTGAAAGGCCATAGGGATGTAAATGAAAATATACTTCCTTGTTGACGTTATGGCCTAGGCAATAAATTGAAAACCAAAAGTGTCAGTGTGTCAAAATCTAGACTTGAGAGATTCAGCCTGCTGTGTTTGAAATACATATGAAACCTTTAAGATGTCTTGTTCATTGTTTCCCATCTTTTGGCTACTTGCTTTCTATCTTCTCCAGGGGCACCTCCTGTTGCTACAGTAGGGTTAAGGGCCTGCTACTCTTGCTGCATTCCTAACAGTCACTGGGTGAGACATTTTCATCCCTCCCTTTCTTTTTCCCCTCCTGCCGCTGTTTACTACCCAGCTAGAGAGGCTGTTTTATGTGTCTTCACAGCGGTCTCTGTAATGTAGCCGTGCTCCTGCGCAGTCTCTTGATATTACTGAAGACTTTCCTGTTTGAGAGGCATCAAAATGACAGTAGTTTGCCTTTATCCTCTTATGCTCATTTGCTTTTAGCAGGTGACCTTTCTGCATTAAGAACTGGTACTTTGGTACTTTCTTACCACCTTTTCTCCTCAGTGGAGACAGCATGGCATGTCCTGAAGGCCACCTCTCCCTTTGAAAAGTGTTTGATGGAGGAACTGGCAGGTGGTTGCTACGTCTTGGAAAAGAATGGGGATCTGCATCACTTCCCATCTGTTCCCTTCTGAACTTCTTTGGCCAGGAACTCCTGATCAGTGTTAAGGTGATGATTTCCCTCACATGATTTACTTAGAGTCATAGAATTTTAGAGCTGGATGAGATTTCAGAAATTTTAGTTCAATACCATTTTACTGATGAGGTTTAGATGTTTCCTTTTCAAATAACAGCTAGTTAACAAAGGTAGAATTCCTGACTCAGCGCCTGGTACTCTTTCTTCAACTGTCTTAATTGTGTTGTATGTTTCTTTTAAAGTTCTACTGGATGTCTTAAGGAAGATACTTGAAAAGATACGCTGTGTCTCCATAAATACCATTCAGAGTGTTGTTTAAAGGAGTGTATTGAGTGTAGCCTTCATTAGTGAAAGTAATCTTCATTTTAACCCTTTTATAACTACACTCAGTACAAATGGTCTTTTCCATAAGGTGTATGTAGCTAAAATGTTACAGTGTCTGGGCACTGGAAAGAGCACAGCACAGCCTTATTTGAGAGAGCCTTAGAAAACACTTCTAAAACAGGCATTGCGCTCATTACCTTATGTTTATTTTATGCTGATCTTTGTTCCTATTTCTTGAGAATCTCATAATTCTTCAAAAAAAGGAGGAAATCGACAAATGACAGGGCCTAGCTGTGTATAAATGATCCTTGCTAAATATCGAGGTTTTTTGTAAAAAATCAAACAAAAGACAAAAAGCTTATTTTCACATTAAAATGGAAACGTCTTTTGCAACTTCAGAATTCTATGGAAACGCAGTTTTTATCATATTTGTGTCCATGCATCTTTTTCTTAACGAGATGATGGTTTACAAAAAAGAATGTAAACAATTTGTGATCTGGTCAGTTATACTTTTAGCTCCCGGAGGGAGGGTTGGTGTTATGAGTTGAGTAAAAACCCATGTAGGAAAATTTGAGGGAGCAGTTTGTTGCCAGTAACGTTTCTTGTGTGTGCCATTAAACCACCTCCAGATGAGTTGCGGGAACATTCACTTTTTAATTTTGAAATTGTATTTCGAATTAATTGTTGCTGTGTACTAAGAACTTGGCCTAAATAAAATCCTACAAAGTATATCCAAATGTCTTGTGAATGTATTTCTGCAAGTAACTTTTCTCCTTTCTTTCTTTTTTTTTTTTTTGGCTGTGCTGTGTGGCTTACGGGATCTCAGGTCCCCGACCAGGGACTGAACCCGGGCCACACCAGTGAAAGCCCAGAATCCTAACCACTATCACCAGGGAACTCCTGTAACCTCTTTTCTAAGGTGGTAAGTTTAAGTGTGTCAGAGAGAATCCGTCCCTGTTGCACTAATTACTTTCTGTCCCTATTTTTGCTGTAAGTGAACCTGAGGTTTTGATCACTTTCCACGAAATACATACAGTTCTTTTCTTTTAATATAAAAAAGGAGACCTTCTGTTCTTTTTGCCCCAGTTGTTTGGTAAATGATAACATGATTTGTAAATACATTCGAATCCACGTTTATACATACCTTGACAGACATGGCAGTCCAAGACATGATTGTGATAACAAGGCTTTGAAACAAAAAGCACCTCTTTTTGTACTAGTTCATACCTAGTTGTATTTTGTTTGTTTGTTTAAAGAAAAAAATCTTAAAAGTTATTTTCTTACAGGCTAATCAGTTGAACACATCAAATTATAGTTTGTTTACCTTCACACTTTATGTGCGTGTTGCAGCCTCTCTATTTTGGGTACCTTGACATAAACAGCAAAACCAGGCTCTTACTGGTGCCGATCCACAAACAAACAGTCAAGTACAGTTCTAACGTTTAAATGAAATCTATGTATTTTTATTAAGGATTGGATAAGCTGACATAAGGAAAACACGTAGCTGAAAAATTACACTGACTGTATGACTACTGTCCTAAGCCATTACAATAGTTAGTTTACTGACAGTAACTGGCAAGAGTAACTTGGAAAATAACTTAATCCAGCAGTAGAACAAAAACATGGTCAGTAGTACTGAATATATCTCTTATATATATCTATATATATATAGGTTTGCACAATCAGGGAGCAAGGCACATAATTAAATGAGAGCATACATTTAAGCAGAAGAAAATAATAGCTACAAAGCTGAAAGAAAAACTGTAACTTCATCTTTACTGAGCTGTGCATAATCATCTGAATAACGTCTTCTATCCAGTACTTTTAACGCAGTTCCTTTTGCCTTTTTCATGCTTTAGTAAGGTATATTCCTACATTGTATCTATTTATGGCAAAGCTCCCACAGCTTAGATGTCAGCAACTGGGAGCAATCCCAGTTAAATATAATGTGCAATTTTTCTTTAAAACAGTAAACAATGTTTTTATGACATTTAGCACAAGCTAATATTTTAAATGTACATTTCTATAAAAGGAGTTCACTAGTGGCTGATAATAAAATTAAGCAAAATCATTTGAAACATTCCAGTTAATGCTTATTTTCTAGGAGGAATTATTTACAAGTAGAGAGAAAAATATAGGAGGTGGTAATCATGAAAAATGGCAGTTTTTGGTATTAGGTTACAATAAACTTAACAATGGACAATTTCCAAAATGCAGATTTTTTTTTTTTTTTTTTTTTAAGTGCCACAAGCATGTTCTGCCTAAGAAGAGGTTGAGGCTTCGATGATGAGCTTGGTATTAATAGCCATCCATGATCAACATTCACTTCTGAACTTGGCCATCTTTTAAATATGTAGTATTCACAGTCACCCTGACTCGACTCGCTTCTCTAAATGTCTTTGGTAGAAAGCAGCCAGACCCCGTTTAGGTAGATGAAGCCATCTCTTGTGAGACCATCACTTTTCCTGTTTCTGCACAAACTAGAAACACTTCCCTTCTCTTTCATTAGCACCTCAAAGTTTGCCTGTTGGATTTTTTTTTTTTTTAATGCTAATCCTCCAAAAGAGTTCAAGGCACTGGGGGTTATAGCAGATGCTTCCTCTTCTAAATGGTTTACTACTTCAACAAGCAAAGAGCAAACCAACTGGAGATTATTTCCTTCGAGTGTTTATCAAGTATATTGTGTTTAGCTTATTTTTACTTAGCAAGTTTATAGTACAGCTAAATTTCAGATTTCTTTTACATATAGATCTTCCAAGGGCACAATTAAGAACCGAGCACTTGTTTAGTTTGAGGGAGTCTGGCAAAGGGGTTAACAATGATCTTCTATTCAATTTTTAAATGAAAATAAATCGTAAAAGATATTGGATACTTAATTCTGCACTACTTGCATGTCTCCGTGGATCAAATCTCAACTCTGTGAGTGGTCGCATATTCCTATAGGGTTAGGAATAACTTGCTTTATGCAATGACATAAAGTGTATAAAACAAAATTCCAGGTTGGCAAAAGGTACTTGCAACCTAAAGTGATTTTTTTAGAAAGAGACGTCCTCTTATCAAGTGTATAAATCCAAATTATGAAGCCTATGTTATTGAAAGCAAGTCATTACACCTATAATCACACAGAGTCATACAGTTTTAACTGGTCTGAACTTATATCTGTGAGATAAGTTATACCTATGTGGAAACTGTATAAAAAATTTGGTAATACATAAAACGAGGAAAAGGTTAGTTTGCTTGTTTAAAATCACCTTGTGTTTGTAACATAAAACTGCTTTTAGCTGAGGGAAAAAAGGTGACAAAGGGTTCTGTTGGTGGCCTGATGGTCAAATCAAACCAATCCTACCATTACCTGAAGTTTTTTTCAGGCTAATCGTAGCCTTACATCCTTGACATGAACTTATTAGCAGTTGTATTCTCCCAGAATAGCAGCTTATGAAACTCTAATTAGATGCACAGCTATCAATAACCTTGACCTCAGAGTTGTTACCCTATTGGAATTATTCTTCATGATCCCCCAATTTTGTTTAGATTAACTTTCTTGATAAACTCGGGACTGCTTTCAGTGGCAAGTAAACTTACATAGAGAGGGGACTTCCAAGAGAGTTCACAGCCCTTCCTTAACAGGATGTGCGTCAGTGGGCAGGAGCACCTTGATGTCAGGACTGCGAGACATTACCTTGTCTATTACTGTGAGACGTTCTGATGAAAATTGTTTCCTAGAACTTTTCTGAAGTCAGCAGTCTTATCTTAAAAAGCCCCAGAAATTAAAAAAATAATCCAATTTACAGTTAAGTGGGTACCTGTAAACCTTTACAGTAGTAGTTACTTTTTCCAAGAGTATGATTCTGTAGCAGCTAAGGAAAAAAAAAATGCATTTGAGTAGTAAAAGCTTCAGTACAGAATAATCTAACCAGAACAGGCTTTGCTACCCTTCAGAGTTGGTGCCAAAACTTTAAGCATAGGTTGGATCCAATTTTGAAATTACGTGGTAGAAGTTAAGGGTGTCACTAATTAATCCAGTCACTAGCTCTAATGGGCACCTGTTTGCACTGCCCTCCACAGCAGGGTGAGTTCATCTATGCTGTTCATCTTTCGGTACAGCCAAGACAGCCGCCAAGATCTTCTTCCTTGACCTGAAGAAGCTTTGCTGAGTTAGAGCTGCTGAGCAGAAGGCAGTGAAAGAAGGCACAGTACTAGTGTCATCTGGCAGTATGTTTTTTTCCTTGAACACACCAGGGAAGAAGAACAGTACAAAAATAACAGTAATCTCCAAAGCCCCGACCACCCCCCCATGAAACCACATCCTAACAAATATCCAAATTCAAAAATTAAAAAAAAAAACACTAGGGAGTAAAACACTAGAAGTGTATCTAAAGTATCATTTTGGTTTTTTTGTTTTTGTTTTTTTTTTTTGATTCAGTTGTTTCACACACAGAGGAAAAAGTGTTGATTAAATAGCCTTTTCTGTCTTTGGAGAAATACAAGGGGAAACGGCCTGTTGTCAGATAGTCAACAAGCCACTGACTGGGGTAAAAATGATACAGCTCCTCCTCTGGCCCTGTTCTCTTTAGTGTCCCTAGTGTTCTAAAGGATGTCTGCTCTTTCAGAAAAACGATACATCAGAAGCATCAGTTCAGATGGCTACCATCCAGACCGACACAAGCAAGAAGGCCCGGGAAATCCCCCACTGAAAAAAAAAGGCTGGATCTTAGGGCTCAAATGGGGAGGGAATGAAGATTGAGGGCACATGATTTGTTTCCCTCAAGGAGAGCTGAAGTTGCCCACCTTCATATAAAAAAAGACCACCACCACCACAAAAAACCCTAGTGATGAACATTTATATCATTGGATTCCTATTCTTAGAAACTCTTTATCCCACAAATAAGGGCGATCCTTAGAATATAAAGCTGCAGGCAGAAGACAATGGGAAATCACTTCACTCATGAGTCACAGTGGAGCTTGGCAGTCTTTCTCAAATGTTTTTCAAATTGCTGTGCATGCTTAAATTAACAACGCAGATGTGTTAAAGGTCACTTCATAAGCATAACAATATCAAGCACACAAAACTCTGTGAACGGAAAAGATCTAAAAAGTGTCTTTTAAAGAAGCAGGGCTGTAACAAATGCACAATGGTGTATATTCTTATTGCTCTATAAACACATGAGTGTACTGTCACATCTGTGACAGTTGGGGGGTGCCTCTTACTCTCTCTTTATGATGAAGTACTTTGTTGGAGAATGGGTTTACAGGGAAATCCTGTTTACATAGCACAACTCTGCTTATTCTTGAATTATTTAGTATCTCTGCCCCACTATATTGGCATCGCTTTTTCCTTATGGGATAGTGTCAGAGATTTTTGCAGTTTGCACTGGTGATCCCTATTCATAACAGGCACAGACTTTCATTACAAGGTGTGCTCATTTATCACTGCTGGGGAGGCTAGTTTTTATTCTCTGGTTTAGGAGCAGCTCTGAGATTGACCTGACGGTCCATTTATCATCACAAATTGATGAGCCAATACACATTTCTCTCATATACCGAGGAAAATTCACAGGGGAAAAACATCTAGAAGTATAGTGTGAAGCATACAGAATTATAGTGTGTCCTTAGAGCAATGATTCTATGTTATAGCAAACTGCATATGCATAATATGTGATGTCACTTACTGTACTTGGACTATACAACTCCCATCAGAACACCTGGTAACCCGGACAAATCTCTACAACCAGGCTACAACAAGCAAGGACCCTAGTGTGCTCCAGTCGCTATGGGTGAAACTGTCAAAAAATTCATTTTCCCCCTCCCTCTATGATAGTCCCACGCGTAAATGAATTCTTTGTATTTCACATTACTAGCCACGAAAAACCTGATTAATGACAGCTGCACAGGGGCCAGTTTTGTTCTCTTTTCTAATCATCCATCCTTCTAGAGAGCAATATACAAAAAAGGTGCATTTCAGAAGGTGATTTTGTTTTTCATCATGATGCAACATACTGGACTGGACAAAGGACTGAGTACACCTGATATAGCAATTGTCTACAGACACCTAGTATCAGCATCTACCTACAGCACACACCATAAGGAGGTAACTGGTGACCGAAAGACACACTGGGACAGAGCATTCCAAGGGTGTCGTGTTGGATATCCTCTTACAATAAGTCAAAGCAAGAATCATGAAGCCAAACTTGAAGCTTCACAAGCTCATGAAAAGGATCCCAACAGTACAAAAAGAACTATGCAGGATTATAGTACTAAATTATCCATGTATTACAGGCGAAGGGCTTACCTGTGACAGAATACATCCTAGATTCCTGTGGGATCATGGCAACAGTTTTGCAACTAGAATGGTTTAGTTACACCATGTATTTACTTTTTTCTATGCACGACCGACCACATACAGATAAGTGTCTGAAAATTTCCCCACACTGCACTATTACCCGTTCTATGAAGCTGAGAGGTTTTCCTGATTAAAGTGCCCCTTTATGTATAGTAATGAAATGTCAGTCAAGCAGTTCTAACTTCAGCCAACTGGGGAAAAAACAAACACAAAAGCCCCATAGATACACCAAACATTCTGGTTGTCTTCTCAAACTGAGAAGCAGCACATTATACATCTATCCTTAATATATAATATACAACATGCACAGATAGGCCGCGCATGGACATTTATAAAATACCTTCTAAATAAGTCAGAAGTTTTTGGTCCAATCCACATGACAGATAATAGAAATCATAAGGGACCGGCAGGACACACATCCCCTTCCATGCCGCTGCCACCCAAAATACACAAAACCCATTTTCAGATTAGGAGAGAAAAAGAATAAATAGAATCACTTTCAGCTATATATATACATATACATATATGTATACATATATATACATACACACACTACCTATGTATAGCTATGTGTGTACCTGCACACGTACACACACATATAGCTGAACACTACCTGAATAACAGCAACATCATACCAAGAGGCTCTGAACGCCTGAATTCATAGATGATCAGGTGAGCTGACTGTAGAACTGATTACAGATCCCACGAAAATAAAGTCCTACGGTAGCTACCAATCTCTTGAGAGCTTGGTGTTCTGGTCTCTTTTGGGGGGAGCGGGAGGCGGCCCTCTCCGCAACGTTGCATAGCCTGATATATGACTGCCTCCATAACGGGCTTTCTGTTGCTCAGAGAGCAGCTCGGGGGGTGGCGGGGGCAATACCATATCATCCATGGTGGCTGTGGGTTCTGCTCTAGACACGCGCGAGGAGGAGAGCGAGCCATGCCGCGTGATGGACTTCCGCTGCAGTGTCCTGTTGAGGTCAGCCAGGAATCCAGGCTGGACACTAAGGCTGGATTTGGGAGAGGTGGGCACTTGTGGCACGACTGTGGCCATTGGCGGCTGCTCGGAGGTCTCGGCTTGCGTGAGGCGGGTGCTGTCGTTCCGTTTGGGTCGCGTGGGCGGAGGGGCCTTCCTGACCGACTTGGCCCACGGCTGTGGCTGCGGATTAACCACTGCCACTTTTGGAGACGTGCTTCCCGAGAACACTGCTGGAATGTCTACTGGGGGCAGAGGAAGCTCTATTTCCGGCGGAGGGGGTGGAAAGTCAGAATCGGATGGAGGAGAAGGGAATTCTGCCACGGAGTCCTTGCCGCGCCCACTCAGAACAGATGCTTTTGCCGACACACCCCCTTGCTGGAGAACTCCGGGAAGACTGAGTTTTCCAGGTTTGGGGGGCGCTGCGGGAGGTGGCGGCGTCTCCTTGCCGGGAGACGCCGAGGGCTCCGGCGCTGCGAACTTGCTGACTAGACTGTCTACTGAGGGTCTCTTGGGCTCAGGGTGCTCCGCACAGCTGCCGGACTTAATGCTGGAGTTGCGCTGCGGGGTCGGGGGAGGTTTCTTTCCCCCCGGACTGGACGTCTTACTGGTCTTTTTGCCCGGAGATCCGCCTTTGTCAGGGGCAGGGGCAGCAGTGGGTGCGGCTGGCGGAGGCGGAGGAAACACCAGGCTGCTCTCGGGGGGAGGAGGAGGGAAGTCGGGAGAAGGGACAGGGGTAGAGCTGGGCTGCCACTTGGGCTTTGCTTTCACAGCAGGCGGGGACTGAGGGGCGACGTTTGCTGCGGCTGAAGCGGGCTTCAAGGACGCCGCCTCCGTGGGGGCGGCGGTTGGAGGCGGGGGGAACTGGCTGGCTATTTGCTTCACCACGGAGGGCGCCGGAGACAGCGGAGAGGGAGGGGGCCTCACACAGAAGCTCTGCTGCTTGGGTAGCGTGGGCGGGGGGACCGGGCCAGGAGGAGCAGGGGGAGAGGGTGGAACGTGAGACACAGGAAGCGCTGGCTGCTTTTTCACTGGGGGGACGGGAGGAGGAGGTGTAGGTGACAGAGCCTGTGGCATAGCGGGTGGCACGGTCACAGGGGGTTTGGGGGGGGCCTGAGGAGGGAGGGGTGCAGGGATGGGAGGAGGTGGGGGCGGCGCCGGAGGGGCTGCTGGAGCGGCGTGCTGCACGTGATGAATCTTCAGCGGGGGCGGGGGCGGGGGCGGGGGCGGGCTGAACTGCGGCAAGGCCTGGGCGCAGGGGGCGGGCTTCAGCTGGGCCATAGCCGAGCCGGGGGTGGGGGGAGGCGGCGGGGGCGGCGGCGGGGGAACGGCTCCGCTGGGCGGCACCAGGATATGAGGCTTCCCTGCCTGTGAGGTCGAGGAGGGAGGCTGCATCCCTGGTGGCGGGGGAGGCTTAAACAGCGCTCCCGCATGCTGAGAGGCGTTCTGTAGCCTGGTTATTGTGCTGTACTTGACAAACATCGCGGCTGCCGAGCCCCCAGAAGGGGCCGACTGGCTGGGCAGGGGCGGGGGCGGGGGCGGCGGCGGCGGCGGGGGAGGCGGCGGGGGCGGGGGCGGCGGCGGCAGGGGCGGCGAGGGCTGTGAGGCAGAGCAGGGGGTGAGCGGCTTAGGCTGCGGGGACAAAGGGGGCATGAGAGAAGTGTAGGCTCGATTCACAGACTCCATTCTGGCCTAAAAGGAGGACAAAAGGGAGGTTGGGAGAGAGAAAACACAACAAACACAACAGTTACAGAGGTAAGCTTTGACTGTCAAACTAAAGAGCAAGGAAACAGAGACATGCATGGAAGGATGCAGCAAATGATCGTAAAGATGGACAATGTCGGGGAGGCTAAAATCTAACTCCCTGGGCAGCAAGGGCGCGGAGGAAATGTGTTTACCCAACCATCTTCTCAAACAGCCAGGCTGCCTAACAACCTGGGGAAAACTTCCTGCTGCACAAGCTGTCTGGATGGTGCTGGGCCCTCTGGTTTCTGCCTCTGGCTTTCACACACCCTGCCCCGAGTTAGAGCACGGAACCGCACCCCGCGCCTCCCCGGACTCTGGCAAAGGGAGACGTGATGGCTGGAGTTCACCTTTCAGTCCAGGACGGCATCTACATCAAGCAGATGCCATAACTGGGTTTAGGAGTGCCGGTGGAGGGCCTCCCGAAGGATGAGGACGGCTTTTTGATGCTAGTGAGCAGACACGTGAGAGTATGAGTATGTTCAGCAGGCGTGCACAGTCATACAGGAATGAATGAGCTTGACACACACACTCGTGTTCGTGTGAGACACTTGCATCCAACATGCACAGAAGTCCAGCAATGCAGGTAAAGGGGGGGTATTCTTTACATTTGTTTTACTGGAAAATACATAAAGAAATGCTTCATAAACATTATGGCAAAAGATCATAAAAATATCATACAGAAAAAGCCAGAAGAAAATAAGAGGAAACTTTGGAAGGCTAGAGTAAAGGAAATGTACCTAGAAATAGGAGCTAGAGTTTGCCAACAACTTGCTGACCAGCCCATGTGGGCCCCTCTTGGCACTGCCCAAATTACCACATCTGGTCATTTATTTCATGGAGCTACTCATGCATGAATGTGGTTCAAGTACTTCTGAAAGAGCAGAGGAAGAACTCTTGGCTTAATAACTTTGGGTACATCTTTTAGGCTCTTTGAACAAACTATGAGCATCCAAGATAAACCATTTGTTTCCAATTCTGAATGACATCTAATTAGCGTCAAGAATGCTTAGGTTAGTAGAGTAGAAGGCTCATTACGGGGCTGAGTTCTAATGCCCGTCAGGACATTCACATGTTCCTTTAATAATTGCACATCAAAATAAAAGCATTAGTCGCAAGATCTGGTTACAGGAGTCACCCAGGTTAATGTGTTTCCAAAGAACAACCCCCAACCTTAACTTGACCCTGTCTTGGCTGCTGCAGGGGTGTAGTAGACCTTAGCTGTGCTGGCCTTCTCATTTGGCACCTGAGACTGAGGTAACAGGAGAAGAAACACACAGGGGGTCAAGACTCAAAACACACTGTCACTGCTGCATGGCAGGGTTCGTGGACTTTCTGACACTACGTGCCATGACGGACTACACTGCTTCGTCACAGACCATGTGGACCTTTGCTTTCCTTGGCCTTTCTCATGACAACTGGGTAGTTCTACAATTTAAAATGCACATGGATAACACCATTAAAAGTTTAGGAAGGTAAAGGACTTTTCTTTAGGTATGTGAATTGTGTAAACCCAGCTTGTCTACGACACATGTGGACCACCAGCACCAAATAGTGCTGTTCCACTCAAATTGATGAAGTACGAGAAGGAAAAAGAAGTATTTCTTAAAAGTGGGAGCCTCCGATTAGGGAGTTAAACTGCCAGTGTCTTGAGAATTTAGGTCATTAGAACCAATTCTCAAATATTTATTTTTCTAAGAGAAAGTGTTCCACCCCATTGGGCTACATACGCCTCCCTCCACCCTCTCCATGTCCCGTGGATCAACCACATATGCAAATAAAGGAATAAACTGAGGGGAAATAGCCACTTAATTCTCACTGATGAACGTACTGATGTAAGTGATTCAGACAAGACTGACAATGATGAAAAATCAAAATGATTGCTGGGTGAAAACAAAATGGCCAGGCCGGGTGTCCTACTGGCTCCTTGCGATGGTGTGTGCCCTCGCCTGCTGAGAGGTGAGCACTGCTGGGACACGGTCACCCACAGGACTTCAGAGGCAGTTTGATACGGTATCTTTCAACCAGGCTAAAGAACCTCTCTATTTTTCTAAACAGTCTTGCAATAATTATACTTGTGTCCTTCAGGGTCAATGAACAACCTTCTATGCAAGACTCAGGGATCCTAAATTTTAAGGGGATTAATTGGAATTTAGTCTTCCACATAAACTATAAATTGAGAAAATTCATCAGTGTGCAGAGAAATGCCAAGAAGCATAAAAGAAAGGAAGATAGAGGAATGAGTCTGAATAAACTAAATAACAAATAAAGAAATAATCAACACTTAGCAGCTTTTTTGGAAAATTAAGGCATTGGCACTGGAGGGTGTTGTTGCTCCATCCAAACTGATTTAAGAGTGGAAAGTGTTATTTCTTAAAATCCTGAGCCACTGATAAAACTGCTAGGTTTTTTTTTTTTTTTTTTGAGATCTTAGATCATCAGAGCCAATTCACAAATGTCCATTTCTGAGGAGAAGCAAAGAAAGAATACTGAAATAAGGCCAAGAAAGATTCCTAATAAGGGAACAACAAGCTACACCCCTGGAACACTACAGATTTCCCCCCTACCCTGACCCGAGCGTGTTACCTTGCTAGACTCTTCCAGCTGCGTGCCTCGCTTCCAGGCCTCGGAGAAGATGGAGCTCACGATGCTCTGGGAACGGACGTGTCCTGCCGGTGGCGTATCAGACACTCCGCTATCAGACTGATTGGAGTGATTGGACTGAGACTCTGTTTGAAACAGATTTTCAAAAATCAGATTAAATAAGTCAGTATTGTGACGTATAAATATGTATGTTTGGATAACTCTTTCACTCAAGATCAGATGCGATGCAGAACGGCAACAAGTTACTTTTACCTGACTCATTTCACACAAACATAGCCCGTGTTTTCCACTAGAAAACTTCTCTTGTCCTAGGGTGAATAGGAAATCTCCATTCTTTTTAAATAGTTCACCACAAGAAACCGATAATTGCAATAAAAGGTTCAAGTAACATTATTGGTATCCTGACAGCCTGTCTTGTAAGAACTCCTAGCAAATAAGAGAATTAATGAGGGCTTCCCTGGTGGTGCAGTGGTTAAGAAGCTGCCTGCCAATGCAGGGGACATGGGTTCGAGCCCTGGTCCGGGAAGATCCCACATGCGGCAGAGCAACTAAGCCTGTGTGTCACAGCTACTGAAGCCCGCGCGCCTAGAGCCCGTGCTCCACGAGAGAAGCCACTGCAATGAGAAGCCCGCGCACCACAACCGAGAGTAGCCCCCGCTCGCTGCAATTAGAGAAAGCCCACGTGCAGCAACGAAGACCCAACGCAACCAAAAATAAATAAATAAATAAATTTTAAAAGGAGAGAGAATTAATGAACCATGAATAGAGTAGTGAATTTTTTTGTTCAGTCATATCTTCATTACATGGAGAATCAATCTTTTTATATACCCCTGCTCCAGGCCATCTCAGAGATTTCTCACTTATGAATTCAGATCTATACATGATGATTACTTCCTTTATCCCAGTAATGAACAATACTGAGAATCTGATCCCCAGTAAGAAGTGTGTTTCCTAGGGATTCAGGTATTGAGATCACAAGACAGCAGCTGTACCATAGCCTGGCTTCCTGAAGGGCACGAAGACATCTTCAAGGGACCTGGGAATGGCTGAGGATACAGTGTAATTTGACTGACATCCAGGGTGAGGGAACTGGAAAGATTATTTCACTGGACTCCAAGTCAGGTGAGATAACCTTGCAGAAGCACGCACCTAGCCCAATGTCTGGCATCTGGTGGAGACTCAAATGTTAAAGCTAGTCCCATCCAGTCACTCTGTGAGACGTGGGCATTATTAGATTGCAGTATTAATAAGCAAGTCCAGCCAAGTTCATCAAAGTACTGCAAAGATAACAGCCACAAACTCCTTTAGATAAAGTTAAGACAGTATCCTCAGGGTAAAAATATAAGCAATATAGGATAAAAACTACTTTATTTTCTTCATCCCTATCTAATATCTAGGATAACAGCCTATAAGAGGCTGGAACATGTGACTTCTTGAGCTCTCTTCAGCATGAATATGTATGATTTTACAGTTTACCTGAAAAAGTCTACCTAATACTTAACACGATGTATACAAATAGATGATGCTGGAGTGGGAAAAGGCACCATACCACTTCATAAAGTAACATGTGGAAGCACTTGAATTGTTAAGTGCTATATAAATTTTTATAAAATAGTATACATCATTTTTTCCCTCCATCTTTCCCTTAATTCCATTTTCTACAACCCTACTTGTGACATGCTCTTCTTACCGTGCCTTTCCTAATCCATTGCCACAAAGGTTTCTCCCCCCCAAGTTTAATAAACATTTTATTTTAGAATAGTTTCAGATTGCAGAAAAGTTGCAAAACTAGCACAGAGTTCCTACATACCTAGCACCCAGTTTACCTCGTTATTAACATGTTACAGTACTCTGGTCCATGTGTCACGAATAATGAACCTACACTCATGTTAATATTAACTAACTCTGGGACTTCCCTGGTGGTCCAGTGGTTAAGAATCCATCTTGCAATGCAGGGGATGCCAGTTCGATCCCTGGTCAGGGAACTAAGATCCCACATGCCGCGGGGCAACTAAGCCCATGCGCCACAACTAGAGAGAAACCCATGTGCCGCAACAAAAGATCCTGCACGCCACAACTGAGACCCGATGCAGCCAAAAAATAAATTAAAAAAAAAAAAAAAGAATATAAAACAATACTTAAAAAAAAAGCTAACTAAACTCCAAACTTTATTTGGATTTCACGAGTTTTTCCGTAATGTCCATTTTCTGATCAGAATCCCATCCAGGTTACCATATTACAGATAGTTGTCATGTCTCCCATGACAGTTTCTCAGACTCTCCTTGTTTTTGAACACCTTGACAGTTTTGAGGAGTACTGATTAGGTATTTTGTCGCATGTCTCTCAATTTTGATTTGTCTGATGCCTTTTCTCTGAGGTTAAGGGATTTGGGGAGGAAGACCAAGAGAGGGAAAATGCCAGTCTCATCACACTGCATCAAGGGCACATGCTATCAATATGACTTATTACCGTGATCACCTGGCCGAGGTATGGTTTGTCAGCTTTCTCCGATATAAGGTTACACCTCCCCGCTCCGTGCTCTTTGGAAGCAAGTCACTTTACACAGCCCACACTTAACAAGAGGGGAGTTAAGTGCCACCTCCTTGAGGGCAGAGCATCTGTATAAATCTATTTAGAAATCTGTACAGGAGATTTTTCTCTTCTTCTCCATTTATTTATTTAATTCAATAACTTATTTATATCCCCATGGACTGATGGCTATTTACTTTATAATTTGGATTACAGTCCGGTACTATGTTATTTTCTTGTTCAAATTGTTCCAGCTTTGGCCACTGAGCACTCTCTTAGGTTGGGTCCTGGGTCCCTTTTATAGACTCCCCATCGCTGTGTTTTTTTTGAGTACTTCCTTTGTCACATGATGCTCCAGGCTCATCTTATATATTCTCTGCCACAGCCCTAGAATCAGCCACTCCAGAGCCCTGGGATCCTTTGTTTTGGAAAATGGCACTGAGAAACCGAGGTCTAGGTTCTTAGTGTTCTCACTGCTACTAGCCCTCTCAGTGGACAGAAGAGAGAATATATGTGTGTACACTGGCCCATGTATATACACATTCTCGATGTGTTTTTATTTACTTATTTAGGGATGAGATCTAGTCATACAGCTTTTAAATCAAATACTTCTTAAAGTAATTATTTCATAACATGGGCTGTTAGAACAAAGAAAAAAATTATGATTTTAGATGACACAGATATCATTTACGGAACTTTTGAAGGGAAAGAAGCATTTATCTTAAGATATGATCACAGCATCCTTGTTAAAAGGATGTGGGAATCTGAAAATAAGCACCTTTTGAGTATCACTATTTCCTCTGAAAACTTTACAAAATTTGATGACTTAAATAGCTTCCTTAACTGTGATACTGAACTAATTCCAGTTGTTTCCACTCTGCTGAAATGTCAGGAAACCTGTGGGGAAGGAGTGCAGTTTCATCATGATTTGGAGTGCTCTTCTCCAAGCAACTTTCTACCCCCAATTATGCATCAACAGTTGTTTTCAGCAATATGACTGAGTTTCAAATTAACTTTATAAATATATAACAAAACTCCCGGCTTTACCACTTTACTGGTTTTCCATTTCAAACACATTTGGGAACTAGTCCATGATATTATCCCCTCTAAAAATAAAAAAATATATGAATAAAAGCACATGTACCTATTGATTATAATTTAGAAATCAGGCATGGCTCTAGTTTTAAAAAATCACTCTGAGATAACCAGGTCTTCTATCAGTCTCTATAGAGACACCTTCCTGTTGGTAGTAAAGAGTTCTTTGGACATTTTCTTTGGACATTTTAAACTACCTGGGATGCTGGAAGAGCTGGATCCTGATTTAATGCTGGAGCTGGATAAGGAAGTCCAGTCATACGCCGATTCTGTCCTCTTCAAGGCCTCTTGATAGTTCATGTAGAGCTGCTTCCCGTACTAAACAGAAGGCAGTAAATGATGACATCTGTACTTTACTGGGTATGGTATGGATGCGTGGGATAGGAAAAGGGGACACATTTCTGTTTACTGACTCATAGTCTCTATTAAAATACCTATAATACTTCAAAAATTCTTTTCATACCAGTAAATTATAATCCACTCTTATTTGTCCTCATTTTGAGAAAGGCAGCAAGAAGTCAACACTTGATTCTGATTATGTTCATTAACAATATAAAGAGTTTTTTTCAGTTACTTTTAAAGCAACTTTGATTTTATGTCTGTAATAAATTTTATTTTTAGTTACATTAACTTAAAAGTAACTGAATAAATACCCTTTCAAGCATTATGTATAATCACCCTTAAGATGTCCTTTAAAAAAACTTTAAGACTTTCTTTTTTAAGAGCAGTTTTAGGTTCACAGCAAAACTGAGAGAAAGGTACAGAGATTTCCCATATACATGCACAGCCCCTAAACACGCATAGTTTCTCCCATTATCAATATCCCCCACTACAGTGGTACATTTGTCACCATCAATGAACCTACATGGACATGTAATAATCACTCAAAGTCCATAGGTCACCTTAGGTTCACTCTTGGTGTTTACATTCTATGGGTTTGGACAAATGTATAGGACATGTACCCACCACTGTATCATACAGAGTATGAGTATTTTCACCACCCTAAAAATCCTCCATGCTCCACCTATTCATTCTTCCCCCAACCCCAAGGCAGTTTAATTTTCAAAAAATTTCTTTTGTTTAGGCTAAACTCTGCTATATAAGAATCATACAGTGCATTCTCCAAAGCCCAAATAAATCACTTGGATGCTACATAAGCTTTTACCAGCAGTATTATTCCTTGGATACCAAGTGTTAAAAGCTTATCCCCATCACCAAGAAAAAAAGACATTTAAAACATGAAACTTAGGCCTGAGAAAACCAGACACTGGCAAAATCATGAACATGAAACAAACAGGATAATTATCATGACAACAAAAACCATATCATTAAGCACCCATCATTCCATTATCAAACCAAAAGAAAACCTACCTTTGCGATGCGGATACCATTGACCCACTGGTGCAGGGTCCTCACATCATCACAACAAAGGTATTTGATGTACTGAGATTTCTTCTGGATCTGTGGGTGCTGCAAGATTAAAGGCAAAATCCAACTAAGTCCCCCGGAGAACTAAGAAATAAACAAAGTCTATCAAAGCTTAAACATATCCTGACAAATTACAGGTCTTTGGAATAATGGCCAAATAATTTATACCTCTTAAACATCCATAAGGCCAAATAAAATGGCCCTAAGTATTTTTACAAAATAAACAAGAAAGAAACTTGTGTTAAATTTTAGGTCAAGATGTTTCAGTTAAAAAACAAAAAAACCTTCACATCATGGGAAACTCCACAGTACCCCTTCTACATTTCAAAGAAACAAAGTCTACCAAGCTTAACAAAGTCAGTGGAAGTTTTAATCTACCAATATAAGAGTATAAAAAGGGAGGAGAATGTTTATTTCACTTTGAATTAACTGAACTCATGGAATCAGAAGACTCCATATAAGAGAGTCTTTGGTGAAGCTTCCAGTGCTTCTCTGGAGGTGAACACCTGGGTGGGGGGAAGAAGCACAGGGCACAGCACCTGGGATGCAATGGGTGCTGCTCCCTGCTGTGGACTGAGCACTGCTCTGCAGGCCCCTCTGCCCACAGCATGTGCCCTCTGGGCAATAAGCAGCTTTTCAACTGCGTCATCAGATTTAGTCTTCACAGCCCAATGTACTTTTCAGTTGAGTCTTGGATGGGAGGTGAGTGACTTGACCTTGGCTACAAAATGCAAGTGCTAGAACAGACTCAGGGTATTTTAACTCCACTGGGCCACAACCACTAGTTCCCTGGGAAGAAAAAACCCTTCCTGCCAAAAAAATTAGACTGAGACATAATTCCTAATCTGTAACTAAAAGTGATACTCTAAAATCTTAGTCCAAGTACCAAAAGAAACTACTGAATATATACAACGCATTTATTACTTTGGAAACAATATAGGCCTGAAAATCAATTCTCTCAACTAATATGCAAGAAGCTAAAAAATAAGACTATAACACTCCACCCTGTTACTTCCATGATTATCATGTATAACATCCTTCTATTAATAAGTGTTTGAGAAGTTCATGTTCATACTCCATCCCTAAATCCTAACCATTTTTTTCCTTCCCACCTAACATATTAAATTACTTTGCCTCACTTCTCAAGGGATGAAAATTTAGACCTGGCTAAGCTGAGCTCTATTCCAACAATTGTTGCAGTATATATTTTTTTAAAACACAGGTTTCCTTTAAGATACTTAATTATACACGCATACGTATGTGTCCCAAGTGTGTACCTCTTTCAGATAATACATCGACATATATCTTATTTATTTCTACATTGTCAAATTTCATGAATAAGCTCTTCCCTTATTTTTATTATCTTAAAAAAAAACCTAATTACCAAATGGTGTGTTTTATTACCTCCTGCAAGTGTGTATATATTTCCTGTATCCTGCATGTCACTGGAAGGACTCAGACTCAGTCATTAAAGCTCAAAGCTGATGAAAGGGATCAGGCCCTACAAATATTTGTGTAGACCCTGTGTGGCAGCACTTTTTGGTTTGTTTATCAGAACTCAAACGCTCAAGAATAAAACACTTACACAGGCAAAATCTAGTGTAGACTTATAAGAAAGAAAGACATATCTTAAATACTAATAGTTGAGTGGTCTCAGGCAAATTGATCCCTTAAACCTCAGTTTCCACATCTGGAAAATGGGGACTCTAGACCAGACTTGTGAGATGGACATGTCCAGTGCTTCTAGTGCAGCACCTTCCACCCTGGAGTTCTTCAGTAAATGGTGGCCATTATTTTTACTATTATTTGCACCCAGTGGTATGGTGTTTTTTTCAGTTCAATACATTAAAATTTCTAGATATAAATAGGTAGGCAATATAAATACATAAATTTAGCTTAACCAACTTTACTAAAAGCAAATACGAAGCATACAAATCATTATTATAAAAACAAACAAGAAAACCCTTAGAACAAAAATATTCTTAACCTAAGAATTCTATGAGCTGCAAAAAGGATTAAAGTACTAGCCAGTGGTCCTACTTACTTCTGGCCCTAACAGACACTGTTGATTGCCTTCCCCACAGCTATCTCCTCCTCTCTACCCCTTTTCTGATAGAACCCCAATTGTTTGGATGTCTACCCCTCACCTCAGAGAGCAAATTCTGACTAGTGTAAACCAAAAATGGTGGCTTTGTTCCCTGCCAGTGATTGGTGTAAGAGTGAGCATGTACTCCGGGCCAACGGCCCTCAGAGGGAGGGCTGTTAGAAGAACTCCTGGGAAATGTTTCTTTCCTCTTAAAAAAAAGACATACAGGGAAAAACAGTCCGTCTTCTTCTGCTGGATTTTGTTGGGTCAAATGGCAGTGGCCATTTGTGACAGGTAAGTCGGTCTGAGAATAAGCTGATATGCAGCTTATTAAGTTCCATACGCAGAAGATGGAACAGGGAAAGACGGAAAGAATGTAGGTTCTCACTGACAACTTTGAGCCACTGAAATAAATTCTTACTGTCTCCATGTTATGAGACCCCCAAATAACTTTTATTTATATTGATATTTACCTTATAAGAAATTAAAGCTGAGAAAAAGTTAAATATAAGAGTATACAAATACACATTCCACTACCCAGGGGAGCAAAGATATCATCACATGTCATGTAACCTTTTAGAAAACTCCATTATACACTTGTGAGAGAATGAGAGTATAAAAGGCAAAAAACATCTTAGCATTATTAGAAGAATAACATTGACATCACAGGTCCCTTTACAGGGTCTCAGGGACTCCAGGGGACCCTAGACCTCATTTTGAAAACTGCTGGAGTAAGCTACTTTATACTGACTTTTAAAAAATTATTTGCTACTGTAACTAAGCGATATAGGGTATTCTCCAAAAATGATCACTTAATAAAGGGCTACCATTATAATACACCTAACTTTATCAAAGCAATCAAAACTCTACCCCAAAATCCTAAACCACCTCTTCAAACCCAACTGACAATTCTCAGACAAAAGCAAAATCAAATGATGATATAAACATGTAGACCTAAGTAGCTACCACGGGGCTACTGAGAAAATGAGAAAACGTAATGAGAAAAACGTAATCATCTCCATAATTATCCTGAACTTTTTAATGTTACCTTTTCCTAATGTTCCAATAGATCACTAAAAATGTCAGTTCTCAAAAGTACAGATATGATGAGTATGCGAAACTCAAAAGTTTGGATATAGGGGGAAAAAAATCACTAAAAACAGCTTAGATGGATCATAATACATGCGTGGGCTATCAGAGCCATAGTTCAGGAGAAAAGGGAGACGAGAATTATTTCTGGACCAGATGAGAACCAGCCCACTTTGAACTCGGGCTGTTGGTTCTGCTGAGTTAGTACCGGAAAAGAACCCTTCCCCCCACATGTGGCTCTGATCTAAGTCTTCCTAAACTAAGCCAGCTATTAAATGAGAGTCTCAGATTTATAATCTAATCCATTTTATATATTATGACTCAAAGCTTACAATTCAGTATCCATTTCCTAGTGTCATCGCTCTAACTAGGGTCAGCTGCGGGATAAGCAAGGCTTTCCTTCCTTCCCTCCTTCCTTCATTTATTTATTGGCCACGATGCACAGCTTGTGGGATCTTAGTTCCCCGTCTAAGGATTGAACCCAGGCTCCGGGAGCTGAAAGCGCTGAGTCCTAACCACTGGACCACGAGGGAATTCCCTTTACCATTCCTTTAAAAACCTATACAGAAAAAAGCAAAAATAGGACACTCGATGGAGATCCAAACTATTTTAAGATGTCCAATAACCCCCTCTATGTCTAACATCAATTAAAATTCCTAAAAAGAGATACATGTTTACCTTGAGCACCAGACAGTAGTCTGTAGGTGCTTTGTATTTATTCCGATAATCCTGTCCATAGTAAACATTGACGTGATCTAGCTGGAGAAAGCACACCAGATCCCGAGACACCTGCGGAAAAAACACCCGGAAGACTGAATTAACAGTAATGTGTAAACAAGCAGATATCACTAGTAACAGCTTCTAACTGAGAATCAAACTTTACCAAGTAGAAATTATCGCTATTTTGCAGAAGACAAGACAGTGAGATTCTCTGCAGATGCTTCTTCTTTAAATCCATGATGCAACAAAAAAGGCAGTCCGTTTCACTTACTGTCTTGCCATTCATAAGGAACAATGACTTGCTTGGAAAGGATGGCACTTTAAAGAGACTTTAAATATAGTATAGTATTTATATTAAATACAATATAGTATGATAGAGCTCTCTGGAAAGAACAAGAGATATCATGTAGCTCAGTGCCTGTAGTACATATCTCAAGTACAGCAATTCTCAAGTCAGGGCTCCTCGCCAGTTAAACAGGGGCGACAACATGTACCTCTCAGGATGGTGGTAAACACTGGATGAGATTACCCTGTAAAGATCTTCTGCAGTGCTGGGCCCCCAGTAAGCACAGAAGTGACAGCTACTATGGGGGCCCTTAGCAGAAGCACATTACCTAAGCAAGGCTGAAACGCCTGTAATCCTAGAAAGGTATTCTCCCCCAAACAATAACAAGCAAAAATGACTCTGGCAGAAGCTCCAAAAATAAGAAATAAAAGCATGATTTCAAATTTGCCAGGAGAATCGAGATGGGCCCAACTAATGAGCAGAGAGTGAACATTTTCAGGTTTCTTCTTTCTTATAACAGATCAATAAACAAAGCAATGTTCTGTGTGTCCTACACGAGCTGAAACAAATCAGAGCCTGGATCACCTTATTAGCACGCTCACTACAAATTAAAATCAATCAGCATAATAAGGAAGCTAAAAGTCAGCAGAAGGGACGCACCTTTGCTTTTCCTTTAGGGACATAGTAAATACCAGATGCTCGCAAGAGAAAATAACGCTTTTTCCAGGACTTCTTGCCATCATCTTTCAACCAAAGGACTCCCTCAATTTCTGGTACAGTTACAGAACTTCCACAAAAACACTCCTAAAAGAAGAAGATGATTTGGAAAGACACGATCCTTAGATTCTCAGAACAAAGTTGTGTTTACCCCTGTGAAATGCATGACACTGTGATTAAACCAAAATGCCTCTGTATAAAAACCATGCTGCTAATTTTACCTCAGTTAGAACTTTCTGTTCTAAACATTACATGGCTTTACTCTGGAATGACTATGGCAATCCCTAAGAACTTTTACCTAACATTGTTTTGAGGAAACTAAGGTGAAATGTCAACTGAGTTGCATATAAAAGTACTTAAATGCATTTATAAACAGTATAGTCACTAAATTTAATCAAAGTGTCAGAGCTAACATAAACATTAGACTTTATTTTTCTCCAAATTAACAACACATTTCGATTAGCTGTACGTTAAATAGGAATATATTTTAAAAGAAAGCAACATGCTAAATGAATGATTACACTTTCACAGTTTAAAAACTATCAATGTATCAAAACTTCTAAAACAAAGAATATTTAATACTAGGTTGAAAGGAATATAAACAAACTCAAAATTCTGGATTCTAATGTCTATACTTAGATAAAAATTTAATTTAAAAAATCAATCATATATTTAGTAACGGAAAAGTAGAAATCCTCACTAAACTTGAACACATGAAGGTGAATTAATTTCTCTCTCCCCAAAACAAAAAAAACAATTAGGAATTATGAAGAGTACTTTTCTTAATTATAGCTATAGCATCCCTATGAAAAGCTTAGTGCTGATCTTCATCTTCCTAATAGCCTTGTTGCTAAATAAGAGTTTATTCAGATTTTCAAACATACTAATGTCGACCGTAGTTCTCTAAAATCAGCAAAAACCAAAAATTCAATTATGTTTGAATTTGTTTTATTACTCTTCAAAATAAAGAGATGTATATATTTTTTAAAAAGAATCATTATGATTTTTAAAATTATTTGAGTTATTTCAGGCCAAGGTTTGAAATATTTTGTAAATAGCTAACTATACTCAAATTTCTCTCTGGGTAAGCAGATAAAACAGTACTATCACATCCTTCATGACCAGCCTTTTCTCCCACTTGTCAGCTACTAAAAGCTCATAACTCCTTTTAGCCCACTAGTACACTGCTTGGCAAAATAATAAGTTTTACTCTCTCCAACAGGCTATGGAAGAAAATAGGCTTCCCTATTTACGATTGTAATTATATATATAGAGCACTGACATTCTGGACTTCAAAAAAGGTGCTTAATATTTGAATATTATAATGTGCAGGAAAAGGGGAAGGAGGGAAGGAAGTCATACCTCCAACAGCACTTCTTTGTTTCTATCTGCCATCTCAGCTGTTTCCTTTTTTCCCAGAAGATAATTCTGGAAAAATGAATAGATGAAAGTTAAAGGATAAACCCACTCTGCTATTCCCTTGGCACAGGTATGTATATGATTTCTTCTAGAGACACAGAAACCCTGTGTTGATTTCTGCCTACACAGAGTGAGGGGAACACCCCTTTGAAAAGCAACCTGTTCGTGGGATCTTCACGGAAATGCTTAACACTGGCCTCCTCCTTACCTTATCCATTTATCTTGAATTATTCCATAAACTGCCCTCCCCCAAATCCTGAGGTGATATTACATGCAACAGCTAGCAAATATGTTTTTGTATATCTACTGAAAGCTACACTTACAGGACCTTAAAGGTTTACAAATTATTAAGTACAACAAGTAAGGCAAATTACCTTAAAATATGCTCAGTTTAACTGATCCAGATGGAGAAAATTTAATCTAAATCCCAAATTCTCTGAGGCTACCATGATCTCATTTGCTTGACTCAACTAAAATTTGAATTCTAATTATTAGCCTTATGAAACATTTTTTCACAATCATCCATAAAAAGATCTGCTGGTATTCCCAAATGTGTATTCTTCACTAAAAATACCCAGTAAAGATGTTTCATGATTAAGCTGCCTGAAGGATAACTATTCAATAACTTTAACACTGCTACTATTTTTCTCATTACTACTTTTTATAGTGGGGCTGTTTTCTCTCACCTATTGATTTTTATAAAATATTTGGGTATTAGGAAGGATTAACTCAAATATTATTTTGGAATAAGCAAAGATACTAAATAGATAAAGGTAACATATATTAGAATGTGGAACCATTTATAATCAAGGTTACTGGGTTTTCAAAAACATAATTTAAAATAAATCAAAGTGTCAACTGGATAAATGACAAAAGTAGAGAAACTTAAATATGCAAGTACTTCCCTTTGAGGGACAAGGAACTCACCAAATAAACAGCTCAAAACGGCTCTGAATTAGAGAGAACAGAAACCTGGTAACCCCCTGGAGGTAATCCTGCTTCCCCAAAGGCTCATCCCATCTGGCTCTGCAGAACTGGCAACTTCTTTGAGGCCTGCCACCTGGGCAGTAGTGAATGCTCCAACCGGGTGGTTACCAATCTTTTAACTCTATTAACTTAGCAGTTAGAGAATTATATAATATGAACATTTAAGAATCCTGACCTCTGTAAGCTATAGTCTCACCTGTGGGTTTTTGAAAAGTGCATATTTTTCTATACGCTCCATAAATATAAGCTTGTTTTGGCTATCTCTTGTCCAATTCAGAAGATTTTCAACCAAGTTTTCATGGTCTTCAAAGATTCTCTCTGTCCCAAAATAAAATATCAGTATTTTGTTAGTATTCATCAGAACTGCATAAAAGACAAGAAACCTTGTGAAGTAATTCACAGCAAAACCCTTAACTGACACCCCTGAGAGATTATCTAGTCTTCCCTCTATTTTCAAATAAGGAAACATGCCCTCGTGGTGTTAAGTGACTTCAGCAAAGGTCACACAGCTGCTACATGGAAGGATCAGGACTAGAATCTAGGTCTTCTGACTTCAAGGTCTTCTTCAGCCTTCAGCCTTTGCCCATCCCACCCTTAAAAAAAACCCAACATGCGGGCTTCCCTGGCGGCGCAGTGGTTGAGAGTCCGCCTGCCGATGCAGGGGACACGGGTTCGTGCCCCGGTCCGGGAAGATCCCACATGCCGCAGAGCGGCTGGGCCCGTGAGCCATGGCCGCTGAGCCTGCGCGTCCGGAGCCTGTGCTCCTCAACGGGAGAGGCCACAACAGTGAGAGGCCCGCGTACCACAAAAAAAAAAACAAAAAAAACATGTTAGTTACGTTTCATAAATTCTGGTATTAAGTGTTTCTAACAGCATTCATTTCTTGTCATTCAAAAAATTTCCAAGATGAGTTCTTCTTTGATCTATGAGTTTTGTTTAAATTTAAACAGAGATGTATTTTCTAATTTCCAAATTAGGAATCAAAGAACTTGTCCTATATATTGAACATATGTTCAAAGAACATATTCTAGAGATAATGATTTTTTGAAATTTCTTGAGAGCTGCTTATAACCTCATACCAGAATCAATTTTTAGAAATACTCCATTTCTGCCTGTAAAGAATGTATATTTTCCTGTTGTTAGTGTTCTAAATATATCTATATTCATTTTTGTCTGCTTGATTATATTGATCACTGAAAAGATTCTTAGATGAAAAGTTTCTACTATGAAGGTAGACTTGTGAATCTCTCCTAGTAGTTCTGTCAACTTTTGCTTTATAAATTTTAATGCTATTATTAGATAAAATTTAGAATGATTACATCTGCCTGATGAAGATGTATGGTTCTCTTTATCTCTAGTAATGCATTTTGCTTAAAGTTTATTTTGCCTGATAATAACATAGTTAATATTATCTTTCTTTTGGTTAGTGTCTTTCCACATTCCTTTTACTTTGAATCTTTCTGTATCTTTAGGTTAAAAGGTCTTTTGTAAACAGCAAACACTTGCATTTTGTTCATTCATCCTTTCTAATAATCTCTGTTGTTTAATTGAATGATTTACATTTGTCATAGTTTGTTTCCACCATCTTATTTTGGGCTCTTAGTAGTCCCTTGTTTTCTTTTCTTTTATTCATTCACCAAGTACTGAATGACTACATATTATATTTGAATCACTGTGCCAAATATGATTAAATGATAGTTATGGATCTTTAACTATGGCCATGGAAATATTCTAAAAACTATCATCCAAACATTTTCTGTGTATGGTGACACTATATCTATGAACTCAAACCTTTCTAATTCTCTAAGAATAGTTATAGGGAAGTATTATTAGAATACATGTTTATACATATTAATAAACTTCTAACTTATGGTTTGGTTTTGGGGGTTGTGTATGTGTGTTCTGAGAGAAAAGTGTTAATAATTAAATTTTTATTTCTCTGGAAACTGCTGTGAAATATTTAAAGATATCATAGGTAGTAAGAGCAATGCAAATACATTTTTTAAACAAAATAGCAAGTTGAAATTGATTACTGATTGAATAAAGCCTAATAATTATTGCGAGGTTTCTGTAATCACACAATATTACAAAAAGAACACTTTTTAAAAGAGTCAAAGATGATATAAAAAATGAGGGATTTTTAAAGTTAGAAAACACCATACCAAACTACAAAACATAGGAAACTAAGACTTAGTACATCTAGCTAAAAATAAGATGTGCTTTATGTTTCCCCTGAAAGTCAAATGGTGGTATAAAGACTTCAGTACAAATGTGAATAAATGTAACGGTCCTTAGTAAACGTGTTCAATATATTCGGTTCTTATTTGAAGGGAAAAGAATATTTTGTTACCTTAAAAAAAGAGAACAACTTTGTTCTGGCCAAAAAAAAATCTAAAGTGAACTGGAAATGATACTGCACACAAAGAAATGTCAAAACACTTGGGGGGAAAAAAACAATGTAAAAAGCCCAGGGTTATATTATAGAAAAAAAATACAGTATAAAGATGTCTCAAGTTGCTTTTATCAACATGAAAACTGTTGAAATTACATAGAAATTAAAAAGTAATTATAGCAATGATACTACTAACCCATTTGTAACTCAGAGATGGTTTCCACCAGAGACCAGTCTAAACTATAACCGCAGTGAGATTTGTCCATCAGGTTGTCCAGCACTTGTCTCACTGTCTGCCTCTCATCCACCATCATTGTTTTAGAACTATCGTCAGACATGTGGACTCTAATCACCAGCTATAATAGGAAAAAAGGAAATTAAATACAAACCAAAAAACAGGCATTCTAGAAATTTCTTCCAATACTGAGTAATGTTCTGAGTAATGTCCTTAGCGAAAATATAAAACACAAATAATGACTTTATTATGCAAGAAAAATACTCTAAAATTAGGTATTAGATAACCTAACTAAATAAATTTAATGTATTTTTAAAAATTAAAATAACAGGTAAGATTATAATAAGACTATTTTGTTTTACCCTTTTAGAATTTAAAACCAGAAAGGTACTTCTTTTATAATGCATTTTATCCACAAAAAAATACATGTGAAAAATGTATTAGAAAGAAATACCCCTCTATAGCTTGCTGTGTCTTAGAGCTACGTTACATAAACAAGGCAATTCTTCATAAATCCGTAAAACAGATAAAAATCCCAAACCAAGAAAAAGCCCAAATATCACCTTTTTCACTTGTGCCTCTTTAATTTTCTCTAGGGCAACTCTGATCTTCTCAGCTTTCAATTTTGCTGCCTGTTCTTCCTGCGAACACAAAGCACTTCAGATAAACTAATGCTAAAATAATGAGAATTATTTGAGAAGTCTTTTTATCCTTAAGGATGCTGCTAAAATTGAATTTCAGTAAGAATATAACTTCACACACTTATATAGAACGCAATTTAAAAATAACCGTGTTCACAAAGTGAGAGCAGACATATTATAAAGGAACATTTTTTAAGATGCAGACTTGAAGATCTCTTATAATAAGACTAGATTTTCATATTCTAGTGATGTAGTAATTTAATTTTAATTTAATCCAACAGTTTAATTCTCAACTGTCAATCTGAAGCAGATAAATTTCAGGTTTCAGGATAGGGAAAACATGAGGGTATCTGTGGGTCTGCCAGTGACTCTGAGTTTATACCCCCTCCAAAGTACAGGCAATTTTTTGCATAGTAATGTTCTGTCCTGTTATACTGAAAACATATCATCATCATAAAAATAGCAAAAAACCAGTATCAATTTATCTCTTTGCAGCCATACAAAAATACTTAATAAAAACTGTAGGTATGTTCATATTAATATACAAATACAAATAGAGGAGGCTGCATTAAATTCTTAGGTTTTACTCTACTTTGGAGCCATCACACAATATAATCAATGTCTCGCATCTTTAAATGCAATTTTGTTTTTATTAATTCATGGATAAAAGTTCTTAAAATACTAAATATAATTTTCCAAATATTTAACTTACAGTAATTTCTACTTTATAAAATTTAGATTACAAGTAGTAATAAAATAAAACTATACTTAAAACATTTGCCTATTTTCTCCTAGAACAACATATAGTACTGTAATACTGGTACTTACTTGTACTTTCCAGCAATAGGCCATAGTACACTGTAGCATTAATCTCCAATTGAAAAAGACTCATGTAAGTAAACCTTTGCTTATAATAAAGGATTCCTTTTTAATTCTAAGCTTTTGGTTGCTCTAGCAAATATCTAAAATACCTAAGAAAAACATAAAATGCCATATTATATATTTCTTTACTTAATATGACTTTAAAAAAAAAAGAGAGAGAGAAACCTATTTACATCAGCCAAACTATCTGCTCTGGATTGTGATTAAAAACCACAGTCCATGTGTTATTCTTCGTTAAAAAGCTAAAGTTTCTAGGGCAAAAAAACAAAAACTCAATTCATTTAATAGATTATTCCCTGTTCTCCTAAATTCTGTTGGCTTTCTTATTTTTTAACTGCTTCTCTTTCCATTTCACACTCTAGGCTGACTCCCCTCATTTCAAGCTTAGTATTTACTACTCTGGGGAACAGAGAAGAAAACAGTGGTTAGGAAGGACAGTGGGTTTGTTTGCCAGAAATCTGATCCATTTCAATGAAAGCAGTCAGTGAATTAACATAATAACTAAGGTCTGGAAATACTATCTGTAAACCCAATTAGACACAGAACAAAGAATTGCATTTTAACAATGGAGAGGAGTAAGATAAGACTTGATTCTTAGATATACTCTGATTAAAAGATTAAATCATCCTACCTCCGCCTGTATGCAAATAAACAAATTACAGAATTATAAAATATGTTGACTGCATATTTTAACATAAGATACATTATTTTTTCTTTTTAAAGCAGGCTATAAAATGAGAAAACTAGACTATTGTCATTAAAACTCTCATTAAAACGCGCAGGCTTCCCTGGTGGCGCAGTGGTTGAGAGTCTGCCTGCCCATGCAGGGGACACGAGTTCGTGCCCCGGTCTGGGAAGATCCCACATGCCGCGGAGCGGCTGGGCCCGTGAGCCACGGCCACTGAGCCTGTGTGTCCGGAGCCTGTGCTCCGCAACGGGAGAGGCCACAACAGTGAGAGGCCCGCGTACTGCAAAAAAAACAAAAACCAAAAAACAAACAAACTCTCAGCCTCTGGAATTCTGTGTCTTAGAGAAACAAAATCATTATTAAATTACCAAACCCTATGTGTTTCTGATGAGTGGAGCACTATTCTATACAGGAATTCTAAGTACTAGCATTTTCCAGCGGTTTTTATTAAATCAGTTATTTCATCATATTTTGGAAGATAAAGAGGGAAGCAGAAGTTTTATGAGTGTTTTCTCAATGGGATAATGATTGTATGTTCTTCATGGCTCATTTGCCACATCCTTATATTGGTATAAATGGCTGCTATAAAGAAGAAAAATTTACCAAGGCATAATTTCGAATTTCACTTCATATTTCTGAAAAGCAAATTTAAATCTCAAAGTCTGAAGAGGAAAAACTGATAGTATCAATGCTTTGTGTATCTGGAAAATAAACATGAGCTTCTAAAAGGCCAAATTCTTTTATGATATTATGATTAATCTGCATAAGTTAAAAAACGTTTAGAAGATTTCCTCAAAGCCAAAAAATATTTTTAAGAGAAAGAGAATATTCAAGAGAATGAGGAGACAAGCCATAGACTAGGGGAAAATATTTGTAAAATATTTATCAGACACATCTGATAAAGGACTATTATCCAAAATATACAAAGAATTTTAAAGCTCAACAAGAAAATGAACAACCCAATTTAAAAACTGGGCCAAAAACCTGAACAGAACTCACCAAAGCTCACACAGATGGCAAACAGCCTGTGAAAAGATGCTCATGTCATATGTCATTAGAGAACTGCTATCGTTGTTTTAATTTAAACAACGATATACCACTACACACATATTAGAATGGCCAAACTCCAAAACACTGAAAACATCAAATGCTGGTGAGGTTGTGGAGCAACAGGAACTCTCAGTCATTGCTGGTGGGAATGCAAAAGGGTACAGCCACTTTAGGAGATAGTTTGGTGGTCTCTTACAAAACTGAACATGCTCTTACAATATTCCAGTAATCAAGCTCCTTAATATCTACCGAAATGAGATGAAAACTTACCTCCACCCCAAAACCTGCGCACAGATGCTTATAGCAGCTTTCTTTATAACTGCCAAAACTTGGAAGCAACCAAGATATCCTTCAGTAGACAAATGGATAAACTGTACTACATCCAGACCACGGAATATTATTCAGTGCTAAAAAAAAGATGAGCTATCAAGCCATGAAAAGACATGGAGGAACCTTAAATGCATATGACTAAGTGAAAGAAGCCAACCCGAAAAGGCTACATATTGTATGATTCCAACTATATGACATTCCGAAAAAGTAAAACTATGGAGACAGTAAAAAGATTAATGGTTGTCAGAGGTTAGGGAGAGGGAGGGATGAATAGGTGGAGTACAGAGGATTTTTGTGGGAGTGAAACTACTCTGTATGATACTATAATGATAGCTACACATCATTACACATTTGTCCAAAGCCATAGAATGTACAACACCAAGAGTGAACCCTAATGTAAACTATGGACTCTGGGTGATAATAACGGTCAACACTTGTTCATCAATTATAACAAACGTACCACTCTGGTGGGGGATGTTGATAATGGGGAAGCTATGTACGTGTGAGGGCAAGTGGTATATTGGAAACCTCTGTACCTCCTTCTCAATTTTATTGTGAACCTAACACTGCTCTTAAAAAATAGTCTATTCAAAAGTGGAATATAAAAATTTAAATATAGCATTCTGATATTGGTTATAAACACCAAAACAGTATTGTCATACTCCCATTTTATTATTATATTATTTACCAAATACAATAGAATACAACCATTGCTATCTTTTGAAGCAGTGACATAAAAAGTCATTCAATTGTAAGATTAAACTCCCAGATCAGTTTCTGCTCCACAGGCTAAAAAGTTGACACATAGGAAGAAAGGATTAAAGAAACAAGAGAAACAACCAGTTAACATACATTAAACCAATCAGATTTCCTAGCCATCAATAAGACACCATTTTTATGTAGAGCAGCCAGGTGAGCCTATTTTAACATCCAAACTCAGCTATTCTTCCATTTGCTCAAAATACTACTCTTAATAAATACATAAATTGGTCAAATTTGAATTTAAGAACTGTGTGCTTAATTTCAACCTAAGCAAATTTTAGTTTATTCTTCTCCAGTTTATTAGCAAGGATAATCAATCCCTGCTAGAAGCTTTTAGAAGAAACAATTGATCAAAATGCCTCTAACTATTAGAGTTTGGATGTCACTGGAGCAAAACTGGAAATAAAAATATTTGTATCAAATTGCAAGATTCATAGTATTTTATACTTCCCATGGGTAATAAGCTCTTCCTCAGAAAGTTGGCTTGTATTTACTATATTTAAGCTAGAATCATATCTTTTAACCATAACAACCATAGAAAGGAAGAAATTGTTTTAAGCTCAGAGTGCTGTGCAATACAGGAAAGGTCAATAAATCTTTGCTGATGTGTTTAGATTATATACTTAGAAGACATCTAATAGTTTACTTATTTAGGCAAGGTAAATCTCTGTTCAATGTCTGCAGGCCAAGTTTAATACAAAGAACAAAGCTTTATTCATCCCATCTTCTCTTCTGTTTGTTAAAGTTGACAAACTCAGGTAGGTCTTAAGTTTTCTGCCCCTTATCTTTGGGCTATCCCTTTGTTCACACTGTTTGTCTCACAACCATCCTTAACATAAGTAAAAGATACCTCACACATATAACAACTTAACTTTCTCTCCTACCCCTTCCCTTAAAAGGGCAAGAGACAACCTATTTTTCCACCTGAAAAACTCCTGTGTGGCTATCAATAACCATCAAATGCCAAGCCTCCTCAAATTTACATAAAGGACAAAAACTCCGTTAAGATCTTATGATTAAATGAAAGCCAATGCTGTGGTTACAAAGTGTTACAGCATTCTCTTCATGTTACAGCATTCTCTTCAGCATAAAAATTAGAATACTTACAGAAAGAGTTACAGTTGCAAAGAACTGGCTAGTGAATTCCTTCAACTAAGAAATTATTAAGGCTTTGTGGGTTCGGAACCAATGGGATTGAAATTAAGGAGCTGAAGAGTAGTTAGCAGTTTCTTTGAGGTCCAGTTTGTTTCACAGATTACAATAAAGTTGTGTAAATTAAAATGATTCAAAGAAAACTTGGAGTGATGAACACTTTAATGCCCACAAAATGTTCTATTCTATAAAACTGCTTAGAGCCAAAATAATAATAGTAACAACTAGTCTGCTTCCCCCTGAAGAAATCACGAAACAGATTCTCTCACTAAGAAGAGAACTCATATTAACTGAACACCTACTTGCCACACACTACAAGGCATGTATCTCATCTAATTCTCAATAATGCAGGGGCTAACATTATTATTATTATGTCCACTGAACTAATTAAGGCCCAGAAAGACTTATCTTTCAAAGATCATACAGGCAGTTACCAAGTGAATAACTACTTGCTCTTTCTACCATGTCACAGTCCCTTTTGTCCTTAAGGATTATACCATACATATACTTTGGGGATAACAGTAAATAAAAACCGCTTATCAAAAATAAAAGACTTTCAGTAATATAAAAGCATTTTTACAACTTCTCTGAAGCAAAGAAAAGGGTGGTTAACAGTACAGCAGTCCTTGAAACCTCGATGGTCACTAGAGGACCATTCTTTTACATGACAGATGTTTGTCGAGACTGTGCAGGCTTGGGCTTGAGTGCAGGGGATACAGAGCTCCTGCTCTCATGGAGCTTACATTTAACGAGAGACAAGAAAGAAACAGGTATGAGATAAGTCAGTTAGTGGTCAGTTCTATGAAAAAAAATAAAATAAAGCAGGTCAAAGGAGTAAAGAGTGAAAAAAATGCATTATTATTTCAGGAGGTCAGGGAAAGCCTTTCAAATGGTACCCAGAGACTTAAGGGCATCAGATCAGCAATGTGTCTTTTGCCCATTGCTCCCATTTATGGCAAAACAGTCCTGTGCTGGCACTAATGCTGCTCCTAGAAGAAATAGGTTGGCATTGTTTTTGCAGAGGCTCCTGGCTCAGAACTGTATAATGGGGTAGTTATTTCATTAACAGTGATATAATGACAACTGGATTGGGGATGGAAACAAACAAACAAAGCATTCTTTTTGCATTCTTGGCCTAAGCAGTGTTACTGTGTTCATTTTACTGTGTTCTAACTACCCAGTGTTACAAAGTCCTAGTTTGGAAAAGTGCAGGTCAGAGGTGAGTCAGTAACTGGGACACCATGCTTTTGGGTAAGGGGAACCAGACTGCCACACAGGTGGTATGAAAGAGGTATAAACTCAACTTAGCTTCAAAACAGCCACGTGCTCTGGTAGAGGGCACTGACATCGAGAGGTCCCTGTGGCTCTGGTTATCTAGGAATTTCTGGCACCTCGTCCTTGACTCCATCCCCCACTCCACCCTAAACGTTTAGGTTCTATGCTACTGAGTCACCTTCCTGATCAAATGTCTTGTTGTATAAAAGCAGTATATAGAGGTAGCTGGAGTCAGATGTTGGCCACATACACCAGTAATGCCAGCACTTGGATCTGAGTAGCAATGGCTCTGACGCTGCAGTGAGTATCAACATCTCTTGGGCAAAGGGAGATGAGAATACTGCCTGCATTTTTTCCAAACTTGCAAACACCTACTCTCCCTGTTATAGGAACTCTGTTCTGTTCACTGCCATATCTCAAGGGTTGTAAACAGTGTCTGGCATATAACAGGTATTCAGTAAATATTTGTTGAATGAAGTTATTCTCTTCAATAGATTCTCACTGCATTTAGCGGGGGGGGGGGGGGGGAACGACTCCTTAGTGTGCCTTGAATGATCTGATTCCTGTCTACCTCTCCAAACCTAAATCAAGATACTCATATCTTCATTCAACTACTCAACTACTGTGGCTCCAGCAACATAATGTTTCTTCAGCTTCTCAAACATGCCAAGCTTTTTTCTCCCTGGACCTCTCTACTTGGAACATTTCCCTTCACCCTCAAGCTGGCTTCTTTTCATCCTTCAAGCTTTACATTAAATGTCACCCCTTATAAGGGCCTTTGCTGATGTTACCATCTAAAGGAAATGTAGCCCTAATCCTCCCCCCAGTATTCTCTATTACTTACCTTGTTTCCTTCATAGCACTTAACATGATTTAGAGTTTGTTTACATGCTTGCTTGTAAACGTTTTTTTATCTATATTCCTAAATAGACTGTGAGCTGCTGAGGGCAGGGACGATGTCCACTTCATACAAAATTATTGTATACCCCAGCACCTAACGCAGTACATGATTAAACAAATATTTGTTGAATAAATAGGCAATGGAAATGGTAATATGTTACACTTCATCTGAGAGCAGTATACAAAATGCACTGGAGGAGGGACAGGCAAAAATAGAGACAAGAGTCGTGGCTCTAATAAAAAATACGAGGCTGCTTTAGGGTGGTGGCAATGGGAATGAAATGGATGGGTGAACTCAACCAATCCTACAGATTATGACAAGCTTCTTAGAGCTCTGAGATAATAAGTGACAAGAAGAAAGGCACCAGATGGCTCAAACCTGGGTAAGTGGGAGAGTGGCAGCATTGTGTACAGAAACAGAGGCGTCAAAAGAAGAAAAGAGACATAAATTGTGAGGCCCCAGGGAGAGTGTGGTTAAGGAAGCTGAAGACCTGCAGAACTGGAGGTGCTGGTCATCTTCCAGGAAATGTCTGACAGCGACCTCTCAGGAAGAGAGACCTGAACTATTAACAGAGATCCTAGTTGAAGCTATGAGAGTGGATTCCAGAGAGAGAGTGAACAGAGAAGGAAGAGCTAAGAAAAAGGGAAGAGTTTTGCTCCGGTTATAACGTACATGGCTACCATATGCTTAAGATTTCTAAATTTCCCTCATCTTTAAGCTGCTTCTACCCTATTCCTAGATCTCCTTTAAGGAGAGAAACTCAAGCAAAAGAAAGGGTTTTATTGCTGATTCTTGAGTCTTCTCTTTGAGCTGTTACTCATGGAGATTTTAATTTTAGCTTTACCATCTTCTTTCACAAGTTTATAAAGTTAAGAAGAAATAATTTTTTAAAGTCCGGGAAGATCCCACATGCCGCGGAGCAGCTGGGCCCGTGAGCCGTGGCCGCTGAGCCTGCGCATCCGGAGCCTGTGCCCAGCAACAGGAGAGGCCACAACAGTGAGAGGCCCGCGTACCGCAAAAAAAAAAAGAAAGAAACCCTCTGATACGATAATAAAAACTCAAGAGACATAAACCATAATTACTTTGTATATTCTTCAGAAACTATCTATAACCAAGTCTGACATGCTTGAATTTAACATTATTTAAATAAAATAACAAAATAAAAACATGACTTGTGAGGAGGTAGAAAGCTATTCAGCTTCCCTATTCTGTTCTTCCTGAGTTAATGATGACAGTGGCTAAGTGATTTTAAATTGTTGTAAAATGCAAGCCCAATGAAAATCCAGCTGGACTGATTCAAACCATTCTGAGGGCAAAGAACTGAGAAATTTAAATTGCAGCCTTCTCTTCCAATTTGATTAAACTAATGTAAAGTAAGATTCTGTTTATATAAATAAATGTTGAATTAAATGAGGCATTGATAATATAAACAAAAATTAAAAAACAAAGTTTGCTAAAGTACCTCACAGCATGGATGACCATTAGAAGTAAGTTAAAATTAAACAATGATTTTCAGACTTCAAAATTAAATACAATGTTAAACTAGAAAAAGTGCCAACACACTTGGGCAGGCTGTCAGGTATTTACGGAAGTTAAAAACTAGTGAAAAATTACTGAAAATATTTTCTACTCTCAGTATTTTCTGATAGTTATTAAGATCACTAAATAATTACCTTCAGTAAGAGAAAAAAATACCTGTATTAAGAACAAAGGTGCAAAACTAAGAAAGCACAACCTGAGAAATCTGAGAGCACAGTCAAAAACAGAAATTACATTCTACCTATAAGGCAATAAATATTTACATGCAGGTGGAAGAAGAAGTATCACCTTGGTCAGCAAATGAGAAGGTTTTCCTGCAATGTTTCTCAGAAGAAGGGAGGTTTCCCTGTCCAGATAGGAGTGCTTGTGCAGAAAAAGAGAGAGAAAAACAAACAAAAAAGGCAATAGAAGTCAGTGGAGGTTTTATGTGTTTAAAATATAACGTTGACAAAGCAAGAATGATTCTCTACCATTAATTTCATATTTTACCTAAACTCAATGAAATATGACCAAATTTAAAAAAAGAAAAAGAAAAGGAGGGGGAGGGAAAGATACCACCTTTGTCAGCAGGCATGCCCTAGCCCACTCCTGCTGACCCCTCAGCTCTGGGAAAATGGCTCACACCCTGCAAAGATCACAGAGCAATTTGTCCTTGAGGGCTGTGCTTCTGAGTGCTGTGCACACAGCACAAATAAACAGGTGTCAAAGACGAATGACTATCCCTATTCCTTCCTCAGTTTTAAAACTTTTGCAAGTATTTCTGACCAAATCAATGATAGCCACACCAAGAGGAAAAATGTCCATAAATATTTTGCCTAATGGTATCACGTGTTTTCAGTAAAATTTTATTAATTCACTCATTATATCAGTATTAACAGTACTGTGTTGCCCAAGTAAAGGACTTGTATAGCAAATGAATGATATAAACAAAATATTATGAAGTGTTTTCCCTTAAATTGGTTAAATTAATTCAATTAGTATATTTTCATAAAAATGATTTGTGAATAACATAGTCCCTAACTGTCCTCTTCCCCCTTAAAACCTTTTTAGTAACACATTGTAAGTTATGCTTTTGCAATTGTATTTATTAAACTCATATAGTATAAATTGCTGCTGTTTTGATATATGTGTAATTCAGACTTGCTTATTCCTAAATAATTCGAAGTTAGTATTTATTTTTTAATGTTATGTAGTTACTAACCACCATTTAAAACAATGCATGGCACAGCTAAGTGGAGTTATAGAAAGTATTCTATAATATTATATTTTATAAATCTAAGTATATATCAAGTTATTCTTGAGAAACAAATTTTTTGGAGAGAAACACTAGAACAGCACCTACTCTCATAAAGTTCATTGTCACAGATAACAAGATACACTACTTCAAAATTAAAACACTGTTACAGAAAATAATATTTACTTAATCTTTGCTCATATCTGCACTATGTTGTGTTGGGTTTGCTATATTGTATGTCACTGCCTGTATTTTTTTTTTAGCTTTTAGTTCAAGATGAACCTTACAAGCATACCTGCCCCTTTCACCTACTCCTGGGGGGGAAAAAAACAAAAAACAAAACAAACAAAAAAAAAACCCTAAGGGCTTCCCTGGTGGCGCAGTGGTTGGGAGTCCGCCTGCCGATGCAGGGGACAAGGGTTCGTGCTCCGGTCCGGGAAGATCCCACGTGCCGCGGAGTGGCTGGGCCCGTGAGCCATGGCCGCTGAACCTGCGCGTCCGGAGCCTGTGCTCCGCAAGGGGAGAGGCCACAACAGTGAGAGGCCCGTGTACTGCAAAAACAAAAAAAAACAAAACAAACAAAAAAAAAACACTAAAAAAAAAAAAAACCCTAAGATTTAAAACAAAAACTGGACATTTTCATCAATATTAGCACTAAAAGGTCAAACAATAATAAGAACGGAGAAAATTATCTCTAGGTCCTCATTTACCTAGATGGTATAATCCCCTGAAGGTAAAGATTAGTTGGCTCACCTATAAAAACTCCAGGTAAGCAGAAATTTCTGAAAATTGAATTTAATTTGAGGTTAGCAATCAGCTAAGACCAGGAAGAAAACTGAGAAGGACAATTAAAAAGAGCAACTATAACTTTCATTGCTCTTATTCTCATTCATTTTTTGTTATTCATATATAATGGGAAAAACGTATTCTTACGTAATTATGTAGAACATATAGAAAATAATTTCTTGAAAATCTAGTCCTATTTGTCTTACTCATAAAAGTTACTTTCTCAGATAAAGATCCCCCAAATGAGTAGAATATCTATATTCAGATAATTATTTTTCAAATTAAAAAAAAATTCTGCTTGAGGCCATCGAAACAAACTATTCTTTGGTAAATATAATTCTAGACATTAAATTCAAGTTTAAACTTAAAAAAAAAGATCTTACAAAATTTACTCAGTCTTCAAACTCAAATCACCTCAAGACTTCAAATCACTAAAAAAATCTATATCTGATCAGTAAGAAACAATATTATCTAACTGTATTTGTTTAAAGACCCAGAAGTAGAAGTTACTGATTTTAAAATACTGAAAGGTTTAAATACCTTAAAATAAAAAGAGGATAATCATTAATGGTTGGTGACCCCCAAAAACACATCTAAAAAAATGAGACTACAAGCAGTAGCTGAACAAGATCATAACCCCTTTGTGTTTGGGACAGTCACTCAGCCATGCACTGCTTCACCACTGGCCAGGGCTCCACGTTCCCTCTAAGCCACAGGTATTTGTAGCAGAAAAAAATGAAAATCTAGAAACCACAAGCAGCTAACACCTTCCTTCAATAAATGCCTTATCTTCCTTCCCCTACTGGCGCCCATCACACAGTGCTCTAGAATTGCTCATGAGGGAGGTGCTGGTGGCCGAGAACTGGTTACTGGAGAAAGATGCGAGAACTGGTTACTGGAGAAAGATGCGAGAGGGATGAGGAGAGTGGAGTGCAGGTGGAGGACTGAGAAAAGGGAAAGTCTGGGCACACTGTTAAATCAGCCTCAGTCTTGGTACACGTGGCTCGTAACAAAAATGCACATAGCTTCATTTAAATAGGGCCTTCTTATATTTTCTTTCATTTACCACTAACAACACAAAGTCAGTAGCCTATTTTTAATCCATTTCACTGGTGTATTAGCCCATTTTCTCTCTCTCGTCTATTTCCCTCCTTTTTTCATTTATTCACTATTTATTCAGCGCTGAACCTGGAACCATGCCAGGCACTGGAGATGCAAAGGCACTCCCTGCTCTCACAGAGTTTAGAGTCTAATAGGGAGATAACTGACAACTATAATACAGTATGTTAAGTGGTACAGGAGCAAGTAAGAGGTAGAGGCAGTGTCTAAACCCAAATTAGGGGCTCAGCAAAGTATTTCTGAAAAGGCCTAGAGTCCTGGAGGATGAGTAGGAGGCAGCTGTGGGGGGGGGGGGGGGGGAGGGTAGAGACAGAGTAAAGGGAGATATCAGTGGTTCTCACCTTGGGTGGTGCTTCCCTCAAGCAGGCATTTCATAAAAAGCTGGGGATATTTTGGGCTGTCACAATGAGGAGGAGGGGGGCATTACTGGTATTTATGAGGAAGGAAGTCAGAAATGCTAGATGCCCTGCAAACACGGAACAATGTCATATAATAACAAGTCCCACATCACACATGAATTTTTAATGTCCTTATTATAGATGGGAATTCCTGTTGATAACAATCTGAGTTTAGAACTCAGTAACTCCATTTTACACATAAGAACAAAGTATTTCTATATAATTTTGATATTCAGTGACTCTTCCAGGAATGCTATTTACCATGTAAAATAAATTGAGGGAAGCCTGCACTTAATTCCCATTCAACATTTACCAAGAATTATTCATTATGTTGGAAAATCATTTCACCAATGGAAACCCAGCTTGAAGTAAGATTTGCCAATATGAGAACTGGTAGTATCAGTGTGCACTCTGTCACATGCAAATAAATGACAGGAGAGAACTGATATTCCTTTTAACAGAATTAAGAACCAGATACTGTTAAATTAATGAAAAGACATGAAAGGCAGGAATTTCACTGAGTTTCATTAACACAGATTATTTTAAAATATTTCAATTACTATATCTTTCAGAATTATTTAAAATATAGCACAATGAGAAATCTGTAATGTAAAAAGTCAAATATAAAAATCATTTTATCACTACCTCATCCCACACTACAAGGCAGGGAATAATTTTGTCACTACAATTATAAATAAGCATCATCTTATTTGCAAGAATTTTGTACTTCACCATTTTCTTTTCTTTGGCAATCTATAAATTGTGTCAGCACATTATCCCTACTTCATTTAAGGTTATTTCCCTTTATAAAATTACCATATACAGGAACGTTTTGTCTGCTATTATGTGCCATAACATGTTTTAATTCTGGGTCCACCCATATTTCTGCTTTGTTTTTCCTGTAAAAATGACTTCTGATCTCACTGTTCTTAAATCCAAAGTTATTAATTATAAATAAGTATAGGATTTGACTATTTCATTGTGTCTTTTAGTACAGTTTTTAAATGGCCAATAATTTAAAACCTGAAAGATACATTATAATATTATAAATTATTTTTGGCTATTTCTCCTTCATACTAGGTGTTAGGGCATTAAATTCACTAAAAAAACAAAAACAAAAACAGGTATGTAGGTAAGTTATATTATCTATGAATTTCATTTGGGATAGTAAAAGTATTGCTATAAATTATCTGTTATAAAATAGGGGTATTGGGACTGAAAGGACTGAGAACTGCTGCCTGGGCGGAAGAGACAAGTAGATGACAATGCAAATATTAAAGTACGAGTGGCTGATGCTTAAGAATGTAGGGGAGGGGCCAAAGGTAAGGCTGGAGAAGTGTTTTTCACTAAGCAGGATATAACCCATTAGTGGGTTGTGGAATCAATTCATTGGGTTACTACCAGTATTTTTAAAGGATAGGAAGGAAGGGAGGGAGGGAGGAAGGGAAGGAGGGGAGAAGGGAAGGTCAGAGGGAATCTGATTCAACTGCGTGGGGGGTCAGGGACTTTTTTTTTTTTTTTTTAATGCTTCATAGATGACTCTGAAGCAGCACTGTCTAATGGAAATATAATATGAACTACAAATGTAATTTAAAGTTTTCTAGTAACCACTTTTTTAAAAAAGTAAAAAGAAAATGATGAAATAAACTAATATTAGCATCTTTTATTTTACATTCTTTTTTTCATACTAAGTCTTCAAAATCCAGTATGTGTTTTTATCTTTATAGCACATCTCAATTTGGATTAACATTTGAAGTGCTTAATAGCCTCTTGTGGCTAGTGGCTACCGTATGGAACAGCGCAGCTCTGAAGCATCCAGGTGTGTCAACCACTGACCAGAGGATACATTTTTGAAGAAATTAGGTTTTCTATTAAGCATCAGTGCAAAAGAGTCATTACACTTGATATCCCCATTCTGAAGAACAGCTAAATTTAGTAATATCTTGAGAAATTTACAGAAGCCCTTAGCTTAATAAAAAAGGTTCTGATATAAAATTTCTCTATACCAGATATACAACCACCAACATACTCTTACCATGAGTTTTAACATTCAATAATACTGTATCATACAGTTGCTCATTTGTTTCTGCTTATTTATTAAGCTTTGTTTGTGTTCAAAAAATTGAGATATATGACAAGGTTTCACCATCAGGAGTTCTAGAGAATGCATTCCTCTTCACTAATAAAATTTGAGTAGTCCCAATGGACATGTTTACAGAACTTACAGGTGTCAGCTCAGCCTGTTCTTCTGTGAAGTCAATATGACGCTTGGCCTGCTTGCTGGGACATCTCAGAGAAATAGCATGCTGTGAAAATGCAGGAAGGAAGAAAATGATAGGTAAAGGAGGTGGAAAAGGGCAGTTCTCATTATCATGCAGGAAGAGAAAATGATCACTGAAATGAATCATTGAAACAAAATAGTAATGAAAAGTTGCATGCACCTCATTATACTGTGCAAAAATAGAAAAGGTAAGAACCAGATGATCCTAACCCTTGATAATTTAAGGATAACCTCACTCTCCTTCTGGACAGTAGAGCTCTATCGGAGAACTACACAGAAAGAGTGTGTCCAGTACCAATTCATACTGAACCCCAACTGGGCCTTAACTGTTCTTTAGCAGTACTCTTAATCTTTTCTCCTCTCTCTAAGTCATTCCCTCTAAGCTTGTTCTTAGAGGGAACAAGCAGTTTCCAAGTTCTTCAACTTCCTGGTTTCATCCTTCAACCTCTTCCTATGACCTCACTTCCTCCCATTTCTAAGAAAATCGCATCTATCATGAGGATCTTCATCCCTAAAATGTATCCTACAACTACACCCATATTCTCATCCTTCTCTCCACTTCTACATGAGTAAATACCCTTTTTTCCCCTCCAAAGCTAACCATGTCCTAGATCCCACTCATTCCCCTTCTAATATCTCAGTCTCTGATACTCAACTGGTCTAGCTTACTGGGGCTGAGAAGGACAGAAAAACATTCAATTCTTCTGGGTACCCTCCTCTTACTAAACTATTATTTCTTACTTTCATTATTTTTTACTTTTGAATTCAGCTACGGTGTACCTCTTGCACTTATCCCTTAATTCCCTGCAATCTAGCATCCACCTTTCTTCTCCAAAGTCTTCATCCTTTGAGTTGTAATGCATTCTGTTATTCATTCTCAAAGTCATCAATGACCTTTTAACCAAGGTGTCTGTCTTTCCTATCATAGTACTTTACTCACTGTACTAAAATTGCTTCTTTGGTTGTCTGTATTGACACGCCTTTCCTCAGACAATAAATTATAATCTCCTAAGGACGTTGTGTATTATGTTCATAGTTTTATCCCTTACAGCCCGTCACAGTGTCTAGGTGCTCCAATATTTATGGAATGTATGAATAACTATTACTTCTTGGCCTTCATGCCACTTGCTTGGCCAGATCAAGACTGTTTTTGCTTTCCCCTCTATACATTTTCTCAGTCAACATATCCTATAGCGCTGTGTCAGTCACTGCATCAATGGGAGGCCTATCAAATCTATAATGCCATTATCCTCATTTTTAGGAAATAAAGACTTAAGTATTAAGGGCTAAAAAGGCATGATAAATGCAACCAACTCTCAAATGGTTCAGGAAAAAAATGTATATACATAAAAAATAAAGTGTGGCAAAACGTTAAAAATTAGTGAACATGAGTAAAGAGTTTCATGAGTTCTTTGTACTATTCTTTCAAATTTTTGTAAATTTGACATTATTTCAAAATAAAAAGTTTAAAAAATATATATTCTCTCTAGGCTCAATCTCACACAAGCTCCCATCATATTTCTAAACACTTATTGGTTAGTTAAAAAAAAATCACAATCCAAGGTGTTCAACAAGAGATGGCTGCCTATATGCCATGTTAAACAGTATGATGGAACATTATATTATTAAAATTCAACATATCCTTACCAAAAATGAATATACATATGGGAAGTAACAAAGACAATAGAAAACAGTACATATGCAAACAAAGATTAAATGTTGTTACCTTAATAAAGATGAAAACGGATTATGCAATGATAGAAATCATTTCTTTAACGTTAAATAGGTTCCATTTCCATAAAATATTTAAATACTACAAAAAACTTATCTTCCCAAATAAATTTTTATCTTTTCTTCATCACTACTTTCATAAATCTAAAAGCTGTGCTCAAAACACATACGAGAAGTGAATGTGAAGGTCAATTCTGCACACAAACTTTGCTCCATACCTTCTCAGTTTCAAAATCTTTCATTTGTTATAAAGCTATCACGTTGTCTATCAATCTCTCAAAAACTCTCCACAAATCTCTGCAAAGCAAGTTATGGATCACTGCTTTCTTGAACTGAATCTGTAACGTGTTAAAAGTACCATTTACGAGCCAGAATCTTGTGGGGGGTATAGAGAAGCACTGATCTGAACACAGGAGCCCAACCATAATCAAGAAGTGACCTTCTACCAAAACCATGGTTACAAAATAAAACACTTCGTTTTGGTAGCGCACACCTTAGATAACAACTGGAGGAAAGTGGAGGTTTGTGAACACACATTAATGCTTCAATAAAACGTTCATCATCTCTTACTGATATGTGTATATGCTCTTCGCAAATATTAAAAATAAATATAGCATGATGGTTAAGAATCCAGACCCTGCGGCCAGAGGGCCTGTTTCAAGCCCCAGCTCAGTCGTTTCCTGGCAATGCGACTCTGGGCTTATTATTTAACCTGTTTCCTCATGTGAAAAATGGTGTAATGACAGCATTTATCTCCAAAAGTTGCTATAAACATTAATGAGTAATAATTACATTACTATTATATCAAAAGTGGGAAACCACCAGCCATCATCTGAATTTTATTTAAGCCTCAATTCATTTAGATTAGAGCTAGCTTATAGCTGTTAAATTTTAACAATATATTCGGGAATATACTAAAACACCACAAGATGGGGATGTTGCTGCATAAATCTCTTTGCCTTTTTTCTACTGCCCATGTAGTTCTGTCTCTAGGTCTGGATCTGAGAAGCACTGGCCAGTCTAGCCTTGTCTTGATCCTCCTTCAATTCTGTGATGAAGCAGCAAGGTATTGCTGATTGTCTGGGTTCAAACCCTTGGGAAAGTTATTTAGTCACTCTGCCTTAGTTCCTTTCATTGTAAAATAGAGGTAATGGTACCTATTCCACAAGGCACTGTACATATTCAGTGTGTTAGGCATGTAAAGCACAATGCCCAACACAGAATAAGCACTCAATATAGTAGCTGATATTATTTTCTCTTTTTCCCCCTCTTCCGTTTATTCCTCTCCTAGATATGTAACTGGCCATTATATAGCCAGTATAAGGTCCTTTACCAGCTCTCCCAACACAAAACAAAACAGAAAAGAAAAACAAAACAGACCTAAAACCAAATAAAGATGCGTTTTCACTTCCTCAAGGAAACACTGCATATATTTCTAAGAAACCCACACAATAAGGATCAGGGCATATATGCCAGTGTTGACCGGGTGGTGTGTCTGAAAAGTGTCTATGAGTGATGACCAGGCTTTTCCCCTGGCTTTCACCAATCTTCAGTTCTTCTTTCATCTGATACCTATTCCTTTTATTAATCTCACTAGGCCAGTGAAATCTAGAATTAAACACCAAGTTGGTACACGTGAATAAATTTCAGTGAGATGTAGCAACATAGCCACTAGAATTTTAGGCGAAATGTAGCTGTAATAATTAATAACCCCAATCTTTTAGATATGTAGGCCTCTTAAAGTTTCAGAAAGCCCTGTGCTCCCACCTGGTTAATACTTCAGAGCAAAAGGTTGTTTTCTAAGAATAATTTGGGACTTCAATGCCAATGCTACCTGATAGTACAACACAATTGCTGTTTTCTTTCCAATACCTCAAAATTTCTGCACACATTAATTCCTGAAATAGTTCAGGAAAGTAAAAGAAGTAAAGGAATTGCCCTGAAGCTATGATATGCTGTGTTGCATATCACAAGTTATAATGGTGTATCCATGAAATATTTCATTTAAAAAACCCTATGTACATAAGGAAAAAATATATAACACTGAAAAGTTTTAGTAGCTCAGATATTTAGGGAATTTTTCCTATCAAAATATTTTTAATACGATCATCAAATATTCTTAAAGATTCAGCAAAACTTTTTGAATCTACCATAAACTTCAGTAAAAGCTTCTAAAAGTATTTTCACTTTAAAAACACATTTATGTGTATAAAATTCCAAATTCAGAGGAATCATTCGCTTAAATCCCACCAGAAAATAAATATACAGGTGTATTTTAGCACTAACCTTTTATCAGTAGACCCTACTTTATATAAAATTTATAACATGAAATTACTATTTAAATTTGAAAACTGCTGTCTTATTAAAAATTATTGTTTTATCAGTTAATGTGAATAAAAGTACCAGCAAGTCAGCTGCAACATTTATTTCACATTGCTTTAGATATAAAGAGCCCTAATTTACTTCAACTACAATGAATTCTAATTTTAAAAACTTAGCAAATGAACATTACTGATGGATTTCATAAGAATACTAACTAAAATTATTCTGTAATTCATTTTTACGTTTATCCATGGAAAATATTTTTATGCTTAAAGCATTCTTTAACATTCAGGGAATAATCATTTTTGATAATCAGCTTCACTTTATTTTTAAGATACTGATAAAAGTTGGGAGGCAAATGTAGTTTTGCAATTCAAATATAGACTTCCCAGTTATTTGACCTACTTAATCTCTTCTTTGGAATAATGCCCGTACCAAAGGGATAGCGGGAAGCTTAAATGAAATAAACATATGTGAAGTGCCTGGAAGCACAGTATTTCAACAAAAGTCAAGAAAGAGAAAGGAGGGGAAAAAGACATACTTCTCCCTGATGTGAAATTATACTGTGCCTATCCCTGCTGGCTTCAGAGAGCAAGGAGGCAGAAAGATAAGCCACAGAATTATTTATTTTTGAATGGGCAGTTTGAATACCCACATCCCCAAGACGAAATAGTACCAATCTCAAATTGATTTTTCCAACTGGTATTTGTATCACCAAACTTCAGTGCAAGTAACTATTCTGTCCTAGGTTTCTTAAAACAGGTATAATTACTTCCTCTAAAGAACTTAGTGGGGTCTAAAAAAAAAGTTTCACTACCAGAATTTTTACATATTACTTCACTCATGGCACTCCGCCCACTATCTTGAAAGAAAATAATTGCTGATAATTTTAGAGTGCAAGACTTCTAGACAAAGATGGATTGAACATGTGCATATATTTAAATGCTCATTCAAATATCTGACTGCTTCTTACGAGCCAAATAATGTTCTAGGTGCTAAAGACACATCAGGAATCAAAGAAATTTTTCAAAAATTTCCTCTCCTCCTGGACCTCACATTCAAGTGGGAGAAGACAGATGAGCAAAATAAAAGAAGTAAAGGACTTCCCTGGTGGCACAGTAGTTAAGAATCCACCTGCCAATGCAGGGGGCACGTGTTCAAGCCCTGGTCTGGGAAGATCCCACATGCCGTGGAACAACTAAGCCCATGCGCCACAACTACTGAGCCTGTGCTCTAGAACCCGCGAGCCACAACTACTGAGCCTGCGTGCCACAACTACCGAAGTCCGTGGCCCTAGAGCCCGTGCTCCACAACGAGAAGACACTGCAATGAGAAGCCCGCGCACCGCAATGAAGAGTAGCCCCTGCTCGCCGCAACTAGAGAAAGCCTGCATGCAGCAATGAAGACCAACCGCAGCCAAACATACATACATACATACACACATAAATAAATTCATTTTTTAAAAAAGTAAATTATATAGTATTTTAAATGGTGATAAAATAAAGAGAAATATAAAGCAGGAAAGGGAGATAAAAAGTATCACAGGGCAGAGGAAGAGGAGTTCAATTTTAAAATAGGGTGATCACAGAAGGCCTCACTGGGAAAGTGACTTTTGAGCAAATCCCTAAAGGTAGTAAAGGGGTACTATCACAGGGAAGGGCATCCAGGCAGGGGGACAAACGAAAAGGCTCTGAGGCAAGCTCTGACTTCTGGCAATGAACAACTGGGAGGCAGTATGGCTGACAGAGTAAGGGAGGGAGGAAAGAAAGGAATACAGGAGCAGGCAACAGGAAAGCAGATCTGGTAAGGCCCTGCAGGCCATTGTAGGGATTTTGGTTTTATACTAAGATACAAAGCCTTTGGGTTTGAAAGGAGGAGGGGCAAGATCTGACTTACCTTTAATAGGACCACTCTGGCTGACATGTGGATAACAGACTGTTAAGGGAACAGTGAACACAGAAGACTAATCGGAAGGCTACTGCAAAAATCTATATCAAGACAGGGTTGGCTTGGTGGCAGTGAAGGTGGTGAGAAGTGATCAAATTCTGGATATAATCTGAAGTTAAGGCAACAGAATGGCTGCTGGATTGGAAGCAGGGTTGGGGGGGGGGGAAGAGAAGGAGATAAAGACTCCAAGGGTTTTGCTTGATGAACTGGAAGGACAGAATAGCCATTAACTGAGATGGAGAAGGCTGCAGGAGGAATAAGTTTGGGAGAAAAAAATCAGGGCTTCAGTTTTAGACCAGTTAAATCTGAGTTACCTATTAGATAACCAAATAGAGATACTGATTAGAAATAGGATGCATGAGCCTGGAGTTCAGGGGAGAGGCACTGGCTAAAGAAACCTGTATTCCCTTGAATCTAAGATGATTTAGTGCTGGTATTTCTTGATCTTTACCAGAAACTGTCAACAGACAGCTTCACACAACACAGTGTAATTGCCATCTTGCTGACAGTGAGTGACCGATGCCACCTGCTTTAGAACATGGCTCCTCAATCTTGGCACTATTTTGGGTCAGACACTTGTTTGCTGTGGAGGCTGTCCTGTGCATTGCAGGATTTTAGCAGCACCCCGGCCCCTACCCACCAGATGCCAGGAGCACCCTTCTATCACTGACAGCCAAAAACGTCCTCTGGGGGACAAAATAGCTCCCAGTTGAGAACCATTGTTTTTAGAGGGACTAAGATGTGTGCGTGGGGGGGGAAATGTGCCTTAAATAAATGATAGGGTATTAAAATTTGGGAGTTGTCAGTGTGTAAGACCACAAAAGGAGTAGATACAGATAGAAAGGTAGTCTGACGACTGCACCTTGGGGCACTCCAAGGTCAAGAGACAGTAGACATGAAAAGGAGACTGTGAATGGCCAATGAGGTAGTTCCAATCCCTCCCCAAATCTCACTAAAACAAAGATAAAGGGTTTGGTTGTTGCTGCTGTTTTAAAGACAAACTCATAAGAAGACATGACAAAAATTTGGAAGCCAGAAAGCATATGGCTGAGTGGTAAAAAAAAAAAAACACTCAGCAGGCCCAAGGAAAGCTGAATGCTAAGCCAGCACTGGAGAAAAGCAGAGGAGCACCCCAGTTTACATTCTGTAGCCTCAAATGACTCCAGAATCAGCAGAAGTGAATGAAGGTGGGACTAAAAGCAGGACTGGTTGAAAGCATATTTAAGAAAGCAGTTAATTCCCAGATTTCCTCCTTTCCTGCCACCAGCAGCAGTCTCAGGTTCAGACTGATGTTCATTCATAGGACCCCAAAGACCACAGCTTGGCACCAGGTTCATTTAGTTCTGCAGAAAGACAAAGACAAAGACAGCATGCTAGCATGAGGCACGCTATCTTCAGAAGGGGTTTATACAGCCCACCAGGGGCCTTTTTTGGACCCAATGCTGTAAGAGAAAGAGATCATGTGAATAAGTACAGAAATCACCCTGGCTTAGGGAAACTCCATGCTCCACAGGAACCAGGAGCATATTTTAACAGCCAATGAGTGTAGGTTCCAGGGACCCTGGAGGGATATGTTCATGCTCACCTACAAGAGTCACACATTGCACAACAGGAGTCAAGTTCAGTGTCTTTTCACAGGCTTCTATAGTTCACTCACAGTCTTCCTGATCCATATGCACTCACCAATCAGCATCAATTTACAATAAACAATATTACCTGGATACGTTATATATTCATTAATCAAGTCTCTAGTAAAGAATGCCAGGAGAAGGAAAATCCAAGGTCATTTCCCATGAAAAAAAGGGCTCAGACCTGCTATTATTAACCCTTTCTACTTACACAGTGATTCTCAAATGGGGGCGATTTTGCCTCACAGGGAACATGCAGCAATGTCTGGAGACATTTCTACTTGTCACAACTGGAGGGATGTATGTAGTACTGGCACCTAGTGGGTAGATGCCAGGGATGCTGCTAAACATCCTACAATGCACAGGATAGCTCCCACAACAAAGAATTAGGTAGCCCAGATGTCAATAGCCTTGACCTAAAAGGGTTAAATGGAAGGTTGTGTTAAGGACCACTCCACATCCCATGCCTTCTTTCCCAAATGAGTGCTAAAGCATTGGCAGCCAAGCATATGCCCTCCATGCAGGGGATTGGAAGAATCTTCTCTGGAGAAGCTTACCCACCTGAGAGAAAAGACCTAAGAATGATACTAGAATAAAGATTACAAAAGACAAAGAAGAACTTTAAGAAGATGAAATTAATAGAACACCAATTTTGTTCAAACCAAGTAAGAGATTTAATCAACTGGGAGAAAGTTTGGAGTAGAAATAGAGATAAACATACAAAAAGCTATTTTGAAATCTAAAGACAATTCTTAATTCCAGGAAAAGCAAAAGGTAATGTCCCCAAAAGGAAATGTAACAGAAGTATATACAGTTTAGCAGTAAATTGCATGTATACAGACATGATAATATAAACACTGAATAGTTACCCAACCAAAATATATACGAAGGATGGGGGAACGGGAGGGGAGAAACGAGGGGAACTGTCTAAGGAGCACTATATCCTAATTTCCAAAGTGAGAAGACAGTAGGTAATATATACAACTGAAAAAAAAAATCAAGAAATAGCGATATACTTATAGATTTAATGATAGGTAAATACACTAAGAATCAGCTGCAAGAGTAGAAAGCACTTACCTCTGCGAGCAGAATACAGGGTGCATGAGTGTGTGCGTGCACGTGTAGCAAAGTTTTTTTGGTAACAAGTCTCTTTAGAACTATATGACTGTTTTTTAAATTAATTAATTTATTATTTTTTTAAATTTTTGGCTGCATTGGGTCTTCGTTGCTGCGTGCGGGCTTTAACTAGTTGAGGCGGGGGCGGGGGGCTACTCTTCGTTGCGGTGCACAGGTTTCTCATTGCAGTGGCTTCTCTTGTTGCGGAGCACACCGCAGGCTTCAGTAGTTGTGGCTCGCGGGCTCTAGAGCGCAGGCTCACTAGTTGTGGCGCACAGGCTTAGTTGCTCCGCGGCATGTGGGATCTTCCCAGACCAGGGATTGAACCCTGCCCCCTACATTGGCAGGTGGATTCTTAACCGCTGTGCCAACAGGGAAGTCCCTAGAACTATATGACTCTTTAACTCCATGCATGCAAAACTAATTAAAGTATTTTTTAAAAAATTGTATTTGAGTCTGGTGGTAATTTGATACACTGGTTTGGGATCTAGCAAGCCTCCCTTAGTTTTCTTGGTTTGCATTAGAACAGACTAGATCCAAAAAAAAGTACATTGAAACAAGTTCCAGATTTGTTAAGCCACTTTTCTACCCACCTGGGCAAGGCAAAAGAACAGGCTGGACAGAGAAGACTTTTAACTCCTTTCCCTGCTTTTTGCTGGCTTACTCACCAAACCTTATACTAAAGTCTTATATTAAATATTATACCATTGAACACTGGTATCCTTGCCCATGGATACCACTAGATACTGTGTGAAGTGTTTGCTAGAAGGCTTCACTTTTTACTTTGTTTGCTCTTCAATTGTTACTTATAATGAGTGTACTTTACAGAGTGAACTTTATAATGAGTGTATTTTACAGATGGAAGCACACACATACACACCAAGATTCTTAATTAGTTCATAACCTGTCCTCATGCATTTTGACCCAACTCAAAATAATCTGATTGGAAAGAAGGAATATCAACACACAAAACACGGAATAACCAAACAAGCTCATCCCTAATAAAATATTGCTCATTTCCCAACAGGTAAGCCTAAAAGATATAAGTGATGCATGCTAAGTAGCTGGTGCTAAATATAACGCCCAGGTATCACAAGGTAGAAATAAGTTTTCAAGTTCTCTATAGAATATATACTGCTTAGAAAAGTTTCATTTTAAATAAATGAAAGTTTACTCTTTGATGTAATTTGCTAACTTTCTTTACAAGCAATAAAACTTAAATTTATCTCCAAACTACCATGATTCATGCTTCTTTTGTGCTCCACAGTGCCTAGAACAAAGTACTAGTGGATACCAAGAGTTACTGATGGATGGAAATTAACCTAATGAGTTAAATCAATGGTGGGAAAATCAATAATATTGAGTAACAGGTGTAAATTTTGAATTTCTCTGCAATTCCTTAAACAATGTTTTATAAGATTTTACCTTAGTATTGATGAATATAAATTATTTTACCCTGTATTAGAGAGCACTATATATATAAACTGAATGGAAGGCTGGCTTTATTCTGCCCCATAGGTTTTCTTCTTTCTTGCTGCTGCCTTATAACAAAATTGCCTTCTCCTTGATGAAAAAAACTCAACAAAGAATTCATCTTCATCAAGCTCAGCTTTTACTAAACTTATTTTATCACAGACCCATTCCTTACCCTCACCCCATCACATCCAGAAAAACTTCATCTTTTAAAATCTGTTCATGCATATTATATCACTTCTGATTTTCTGAACCACCGTATGAGGAAGGTAGACCATGTACTATTAGCTCCACTTTACTTATGAGAAATTGAAGTTCACAAAGATTGAATAACTCATGTAGGTCTGATGGGTAGTGAAACACTTGGAACCAAGTTTTCCAATTCCAAGCCCAGTGGCTCTTTTCACTACATCACACCAACTCTTTGACAATAAAATGGAGTAAACCCCTGAGAGCTAGAATCTGGGAGAATTATAATGGGGTATGAATCATTTTCTCAAATGGTTATTTTGTAACAAACATATATTAGAAAGCAATTATTTCAGCTTAATTGCTATCATAACTTTAAAAAATATCATTAAATATATTTCAAGTTTTTTAATCATGTGATACAACTGACATTAATTTAAGGACTTCAAATAGTCACAAGAATAAAACTGAAGAAACTAAATCTCTTCTTAATCATCTTTATGATACTGCTATATCTGGTAATATATTCTGTAGTCTGATTTTAAAGCTTAGCTCAGAGGTATTCTTGACAAACTTTAAATGCAGAAAAAACAGGAAAGTTGATTAGAACTGCATTTTTAAAATATCATTTCTTCCTTATTGTAATACTGAAATACCAGGGAAGAAAGTTCCATCCACTTACCTCAGTAATTGGCTGCCCCTGATGTGTCAAATCCAGTTCTTGAGGGCGTGTTACTTTATCAATATCCAAAGAGTCCATGCTAGAGGCTGCAGAAGTGACGCTTGAACGAGAGGAGTTACTAATAGAGCGTACTTCAGCATCACTCACTGTGCCCGCTGACGCTGTTCTCCTGTGCTGATTAGTTACTAAGGACTTAGCACCTTCTAGTACAGACTGCTGAGCAGCCTCATCCATGCTCAAGGAGGCCTGTTCTAACTGTGCAGTGATGTCATCCAGGGAGTAGTTGGCATGAGACGGTTTAGTTATCCTATTAGACGAAGAAGACAATCCTTTCAAGGTGCCATGTTTTGATGTATGTCGGCTAGCAGGTAACTTCTGAGTGGCTTTTGTTTCTGTGATTTGACGCTTACTATTTCCTGCACCAAAACTGCTGAGCTCCTGCTCTATTGAGCAAAGATCGGCCATTAGGGCATCCAGATCCACAGTCTCTCCCTGATTCAGAGCTTCTGCAATGAACAACATACATGATGTTTCCAGAACACAATGAATTAGAATTTATACATTCTATTATAAATCAGTTAATGAATGCCAGGGGAAAAGCAAACAAATTCATCCTATTGGGCCTAACGCCTATCAAATACAGGATTTCTAACAGTTTTTTGTTTTAAATTCCAAGAGAAAATTTTAGAAGCAAAGAGTCCATCTTTTAAGATTTGTAGTAATCAGAGGAGAATAAAATTATGAGTTGAAAGATAAAAATAATGGAAAAATTGTATACTGTTCCATGGTTTTAACCACATCCCCCATGCAATTTTTTACCAGAGGCTCTAAGTTGTTAATATGACCATTGCCCTGGTGGAGATGTTAATACCTAAAGATCTGAGGGCATAAAAAGAGAAATGTTAAGCCCTAAAAAAATTACAGATTGAAATGTCAGTTCCAAGAACTAAAAGCTGGCTAGGTAGAGTTCACTAAATAAAGGCCACAGGGGCTGGTTTTAAATTAATAACAAGTAATTTCACTTTTACTGGACTTTATTCCAGTGAAAATACAACAATGCAATTAAGTTTGCTGTAGGATTCTACCTGAGTATGTACTTTGTCAATTATTAATAACTCAACTAGAAAACTATTTTAGTTATGTTTGTTGTTTTCTGTGACAATTTGAATTAGTAATAAAATGCACAAATCAAGAAATATAAGAACTCAGTCAAGTTATGCATATATGGTTTTTATATTGAGCTATTTGTAATTGTTACTGTATTATTTCTACATTATATAACTTAATACACTGTTTTACATTTTATTTCCAATTACATCTTACCATTCAAGTTGTATATGGAGAAACGGTAAGAAAAATTGGCCATGTTTGTTTCCTGGCGAAGAGGAGATCTTTTTATTGGTTCCGTGGGCTTGTCAGAATCCAAACTCTTTAAAAAACAAAGTTTAAGAAGTCATATTAAATTCAGGCTTCAATTATAATAAAAAGATGAATAAAGTCTTTTTTATGATTAAGTGAACTGTCATATAATAGTTAATACAACCAAAGTTCTTCTAAGTAATAGCATTAAGGAAAAGTATAACTGGTTTTCATATCATTTTGGTTATAGTTTCTTCAATTTTTAGATATATGCTTACTTAAGGCACTTGAGATAGTTACAGTTTGGAGTAAATATCTTTCCAAATATTGAATACATCAAGTATAGTGACTGAGCTCGTTTTACATAAATTCACTACAAAATAAGCTAGGTACATGAATATGGGCATGGTAAGATAAGAAATAATGCAGAGAATTCTGTTTTCTCTCTCCTCAAAGGAATTTGTTTTTGGTCCAACAGAGCCTCATTCTTGGAATGAATTACCCTGGAGATAAGGCACAATTCTGGACTCAAAATTATGAGACCCTAGATCTTAATGGCTACAACTTCAAACAATGAAGGAATGTCCTTGTTCTTTGCAAGCTCTACTAACGTGAGGGCAAACTGTAACCAGCTATACTGCCTGTGATTAAGTCTTCAATCACACTGGACTTCAGGGTAGGGTGTCTTGTAAGTTAACTCACCACCTTTTTATTTTTTTAAGATTTTAAAATTATTTATTTAATTTATTTATTTTTGGCTGCATCAGGTCTTAGCTGTGGCATGCGGGATCTTCGTTGAGGCATGCAGGATCTTTTGTTGCAGCATGCAGGCTTCTCCCTAGTTGTGGCGTGCGGGTTTTCTCTTCTCTAGTTGAGGCGCGTGAGCTCAGTAGTTGTGGCACGCAGGCTTAGTTACCCCGTGGCATGTGGGATCTTAGTTCCCTGACCAGGAATCAAACCCACGTCCCCTGCATTGTTAAGGTGGATTCTTTACCACTGGACCACCAGGGAAATCCCAACTCACCATCTTTTTAAATGACACTTTTTTTCTCTCCAACCTTTCTACAATAAGGAAGATAAGGCGTTTACAACAGAGAAATTCAGGGAAAGGGTCAATAGTTATTTAGTTTCTATTTAAATAAATTTGTAAATATTACAATTAGTCTTTTAAAATTTTAATTTCTCTTTATAATTATCAAATAGCTTTCAAATGAAAAAGAATGCTGAACAGTCTATTTGTAGAATCATGGAATTAGATTAGAATGCTATCTTCTTTATTCATTTGTTTCAACTGAATCCATTTAGATAGTGTCCATCCAGTTTTTATTTTTTATTTTTTAACATCTTTATTGGGGTATAATTGCTTTACAATGGTGTGTTAGTTTCTGCTTTATAACAAAGTGAATCAGTTATACATATACATATGTTGCCATATCTCTTCCCTCTTGCGTCTCCCTCCCTCCCACCCTCCCTATCCCACCCCTCCAGGCGGTCACAAAGCACTGAGCTGATCTCCCTGTGCTATGCGGCTGCTTCCCACTAGCTATCTACCTTACGTTTGGTAGTGTATATATGTCCATGCCTCTCTCTCGCTTTGTCACAGCTCACCCTTCCCCCTCCCCATATCCTCAAGTCCGTTCTCTAGTACGTCTGTGCCTTTATTCCTGTCTTACCCCTAGGTTCTTCATGACATTTTTTTTTCTTAAATTCCATATATATATGTGTTAGCATACGGTATTTGTCTTTCTCTTTCTGACTTACTTCACTCTGTATGACAGACTCTAGGTCTATCCACCTCATTACAAATAGCTCAATTTCGTTTCTTTTTATGGCTGAGTAATATTCCATTGTATATATGTGCCACATCTTCTTTATCCATTCATCTGATGATGGGCACTTAGGTTGTTTCCATCTCCGGGCTATTGTAACATCCAGTTTTTAAAGCTATCATCTGAAGGAGATCCACAGCCATTCAGTGTCTTATTTCAAAGTTTCGGGAAACAGCTAGGAAATTCTCCTTTAACCTCAAACCAAAATCTTCTGCTGCAATTTAAGGCCTAATCCTCCTTCTCTAAGTGGAAATGAAGAATAGTATGTAGGTAATGTTTTCAGTAAAACCTGAATAAAATTGAAAACATATTAAAACTCAATCTATTCATCAGTTCAAATAAACAAATACTTATTATAATTATCTGCTGTGTCCATGGTGCTGGGGCAAAAAGGGAAATAATAAGAAATACTCCTTGATGCCAAGAAATGGGTAATCTAGTAGAGTGGTTTTTTAACATTTTTTTTCGGCAGGGGGTGGAGTCAGGGTGGGAGTGGAGGTCATTGAGAATGTGATAAAAGCCATGAACCTTCTTCCAGAAAAATGCAAATACATATAAAATTTTGCAAACAATTTCAGATGATTCAACAATCACTTAAAACTGATTTAATACAAAGTTGAAAATCCATTAACATCGTCTAGGTAATACAGGTGCACAGATGACTCTGTAGTTAACTAAAATGAGGAAATAAACAATTTAAGTTTCAGCCACCAACTTAGTAAGTAAAATATTTTTTGAAAATTTCTGAAGTGTTAAAAAGCAACTTGCTAGCAGCGAGCCATGTTATGCAATAGTTTTAACCTGTTTTCTCTCTAAAGACAGCTTCATACATAAAAAAAGAACTGTCACAGCATTAGTTTAGGAGCCACCTTTTTTGATGAATGGCTCTTCACATCTGTATGTCAGGGAATTTAAAATATAGGGAAGAATACAAGGTTTTATTGTATTCAGTAGAAATGCCATCTACAGTGGAGTAGCATGGAGTCTACTCCACCCAGAGTGGCTGGACTGATATTTACCTGTCTTTGCTCTTTTTTGGCCCCTCTCCAGGGATGGACAATAAAACCCACAGTCAAGGAAACCCCTGGGAGTTCCCTGGTGACCAAGTGG